>NC_140939.1:88708842-89308842 GCF_014529385.1 Adiantum capillus-veneris | reverse complement strand
CCCTCTGTAAATGGATCCAAGGCCACCTTTTCATACTCAAGAGGATGACCTACTCAAGCTTCAACCTGTTCATCAAATACCTCATTACCTGCAAGGTTGGTGTCACCTTCCTCTCTCCATGGAGCCTCACTCTCATAGGTTGCACCTGTATCAGCTTCCATAGAGTCATCTGCCGGAGCTAACTCTCCATGGCTACACACAAACTCTGAAACTTCAAAGTACACCTCTACATGCTCACCAAGGCAAGGTTGCCCCACCCCCTGCATAGACAAATCACTTTGCCATACCTCTGTTTCTGCTTCTAGCTCCTGCAAATCATCCTCAAGAGCCTACTCTTCAATCAAACTGGATGCACAATCAAACCATACCTCTTCCTCCAATAGGGACTCACCATCACACGATATTTGATAGGGCTGCTCGACTGGTCGGTTCACACAAGGTGTAACACTATACTTCTCTTCGATCTTCAAATGGATGGCAGGCAACTCGCATACATTTTTCATCACTTCATCCACATAAAAAACATTATAAGTCTCATACCTAGAAGACAGGGACTCCGTTTCCCACATGCTATCTGTGTCCAAAGCACCGCTAGAGCTTTGAGAACTATCGGACTCCTCTTTTGAACTTGCCAATTCTTGTACCACTGCTACCTTCCTCATTGCTGGCTCTAGAAATGACACCTCTTCTTTAAGATCTTCTATCACCTCCCTCTTGAGGAAGCAAACTGGGTGGCACTCTGAAAATGCCTCTCTGTATCTTTTGAGACCTGGTTGGCACTTGTTCTATCGTGTCTACCCTGGCATCAGCTTCACGTGCTTTGATCACATTCATATCAATAAAAAAAAGAGCTGTTACCTCTTGATGCTCATCAATCTTCTTGGGCCTAGGTCCACTGGCTACCATGATTGCTGACTGTAGCAATCCTGCCTCCATCTTCTTCTTCATGTTTCGACTCTTTGCTCTGGTGACACTGACAGCTTCGTCATAAGTCTATGGATCTTCATAGTCTACTTTCTCACGAACATAGGGATGCAAGCAAGAAAGAAACCTTTCTAGCTTAAAGTATCCCGCATTGGTTGCTTGGGTAGCAGCCGCAAAATCCCCCCAATAAGCTTCAATTTTATCAACAAAAGCATCAAAATTTTCACTTACTTCCTGTTGCAAGCCTTTGAGCTTTGCATTTGCTTCCGAAGCCAACACCACCTTTTGATACCTTTGTAGAAAGTGCTCTCAAAATCCGACCCAATTCTGCTTGTGCACATCTTCTAAGCCATCGAACCAAACTTTTGCTTTACCTCGCAGCACCAAAGGTAGAGTCCGGAGCTTTGCTTCATCACCTGGCATCTACAATACTGCCAGCATAAATAGCTCAAAATTGGCAATCCAATCGTCTGCATCTTCATCTCCTTTGAACACTGGACCAAAGTCCTGCTACATCTTGACTCACAAACACTTTGTTAGCAAGCAATCAGTGGATCGGGGCACCACAAGATGGAAAGGGGGGAGTTAGAAAACCACCAACACACTTAGTGATAGCCTCTCTATAGCCCAATGATCTCACAACACCCCTATCCCCTAGTAAACACACACCTTGACTCACAATCTGGAGGCAATTATTGACCAAGCCTGAACTCGGCCAACCCCGTCTATATACATCTTGTCGCAAAGCATACCAAATTTGCTTCAATCTATGACCTTTTAGAGCACCTTCACCCACAAATACACAACTCAATATCCAACAACACACATAACCTTGCACAATCCCTGGTAGGCATCCACTTTACTACAAACCAATATCTTCTTTGCACATGCCACAACCACACGGGAAACTCACATGCATCTAATAACCATAGACCTTTACATATGTAGACATGGGAGAAGGGGAAAGATGGAGAATAATTGAAGTCAACATCAAAGCCTTTTTTTGCAAAGCCTCTTAGCATGCGGCTCGTCACCTGCTTGCTTCTATAGTGCCAACCCTCTCGGTACCAACCTCTTGACTCTTCAGGTCACTCCCCACGGCCATGCACATCTCATACCGCCCTTGATCACTGTCGAGCACACTGGATATGGAAAACTCGTTCAACCCCTTTCCTCCCCTTTATAGTGTGACCATGTATGAACCCCTCTCTCCTGCCTTGGCCACCTTCTTGGACCTATTCTCCTCTTCACCGCCCTGACGGCCAACCCCTCAGCTAGCCCTTCAAAACTTGCTCTTTGATGTAGTCGGCCACCACCCACTATAGCTCTCGCCTCTCCCCAAGGGAAGCTCGCCTGGCTTGGCTCTCACCTCGTCTCCCTTGGCCCGTCCACTGCTTTATGCAACCCCCCACCACCTATGGTGGCCTCCTGATCAGCCCTCTGGCGGCCTTCAATCATTGGCCCTCTCTTTGTCGTCCCGACCTGCAGGCAACCCCTCCCAAAACAGCGCCACCTTCATCTCAAGGCAGCCCTCGGCCTCTGCAGCGCTCCCTCGCCTTCTCTGGTTTGGCCTGCCCCTTGGCGGCTCCAACTCCTCTGTTAAGTATGGAGCTTGATTTACCCTTGTAATTTTCTGTGGTAAAAGCACACATTTGTAAGGCCCCCATTATGAGGAGAAGCCATCGTGCGTGAAGGAAAATCACTCACCGGAAACCAAAATTTTGACGGACAAGAATCAAGGGCAACTTTAAAGGCCTCAGGGACGGAGGCCCCCGAGACTTTTTTTTTCGCCGAAATATTATGGCCGGCCGGCGGCCGAAAAGTGGTCAGAAAACAACCGGTCGGTTGGCTGGTGGTCGGAAGTCAATGGCCGGTGGCCGGTGGCCGAATTCAAAAGCGGACTTGTCTTCTCAAGGGCGGCCAGACATGGGCGGATTGGAGGGTCCGATTTGGACTTATTCGCACAAGGGCGGCTACACATGGTTGTCTCTCATAAGAGAGGGCAGCCCTTTTGGCCTATAAAAGGAGGCCATTTCTACACACATTTCATAGTGTGAAGTTGATGCAACAAGGTGAGTGTGAGGTGGTGAGAGTGAAGCAAGGCGGGAGCTCCATTAAGGGTATAATCCCTTTGTAAACTACTTCTTGTTTTGAAGTACTAAAGCCATTGAGTGGCTGCTTTCCCGTGGACGTAGCCCACATTGGGTGAACCACGTATATCGTGTGTACTCTCTCTCTCTCTCTCTCTCTCTCTCTCTCTCTCTCTCTCTCTCTCTCTCTCTACTCTATAATCTCGTGTATATAACTCTGTCTCTCTCCATTAAGTAATCTACTCAATTATCTATTTAGCTACGTCTTATTTCCTAACATCCTCCCCCTACTGCACTTCGAAGGCCGCCCTTGACTCCCTATGGCGAGCCCCTCCACCTGGCCTCCTCCATTCATTCGGACCCACACACAGATGGCACACTTTCCCTCCTCGCACTGGTCATCTACTGCAGACAGACAGATGTTTTTTTTTTTTTAATAGCTCAAAGCCGCATTCTTTTTTAGGCTTTGCTTGGCGACCGGTCCCACGCCATCGACTAGTGACGCTCGATGGTTGTTGAAAAAACCTCCTTCATCTTCTCCTCCTACACACCCTTCGAAGCTTGAGCTCCACCCCCTCATAAAAAATGTGTCTAGCGTCCTGTCACGTTGCCAATGATTAGAAGCAAGACTGACCATCTGTCTCAAACTTTATATACCCTAAAACTCCACCCAAAAGAATCACTTTTCGTGTTGTTGGCCTCATGATCGTTAACTGTTATCCATCCATCTCCAAGAATCATCAAAACTCGGACCTTGTCCAAGCAGTGCAAGCACTCAACATACATAGCATGGTCCCATCCCGTGCAAGAATATCGAACCACTTTAAGAGACCCGAGTGGATGAGCTTGAAAACCCCCTTTGATCTGCTTAAAGAAACAGTTGGCATACACATCATAATCACATTTGCTGCAAACTGCATCTAGCATTTGTTCAAGCACTCCCCCATCATGCTACTGATGTCCACACAGCTGCTACTGGCACTTCCATGTGTCGACAGAAACTGGGTGCACCAACGGCTCCTCAAACAAAGCCTCGGTGTGAAAGATATCAAAGTTCAAAGTTAGAAGGTTCTGCATATCTCCGATTGATCGAGTAGCTCGGGACATGTGGCAAGAGCTGATGTCAATGGATAGGATTGGAGTGCTCAAGTTGTGGAGCGTGCCAATCTTTGCAATCATCAATCAAAGCTCTAGAAGGAAAGCTATGGCCAATGGAAGATTTGTCGAGGGCCAGTTATAGGCTAGGTTGATTGCATTGGAAATTGTGTCATCTGGCATTGTTTTGGGTTTGACCAGGTTCTACAGGGCAGTATGCTGCACGGGAAGTAAGCAAAAAGTCACAGCTTGTGAATCAGATTCCCGGTGTTCGTGATGTGCTAAGTAGAAGATGGTGTCAATTGCCAATAGTGTGATCTCATATGATTTTTTTTTTCATTTTCATGGCCTCGAGCGCAGGGGCTGGAGGAGTTAAAATGCGGCTCGGCCCAAGTGGATCAAAGCCGGGTATGAGAACCTCTAGCACAGCTTGGCGGCTCAAGATTTGGACAATCGGACAGGATATGGGAGCATAGGGAAGGTGCGAATAAAAAATGATTTTTTTGTGCTTTACGGGGGTTTTTTAATGAAGGGTTGAAAGCTTGGGAAATTGGAGAGCTCTGGAGAAGACATGTGGTGGCCAAAAAGACCCACATGCGAAGCAGCAAAATTGGAATGCGGGGTATAAGACCTTGTGGGGTCAGAGCGCTTGGGTATCACAATGGGAGAGTACTCCTTTGGAGTTGGGAGCTCGTAGCCATGGTGCAAGTGGATGGGTAATGCGTATGTGGGCGTGGTGGCCTGAGAAACGGCTACCACATCCAAGGAAGGCAGCAGACGTGCAAATTACCCAATCTCGACATGGAGGTAGTGACAATAAATAACAATACTGGGCTTTTTCAAATCTGGTAATTGGAATGAGTACAATCTAAATCCCTTAACGAGGATCCATTGGAGGGCAAGTCTGCTGCCAGCTGCCGCGGTAATTCCAGCTCCAATAGCATGTATTTAAGTTGTTGAAGTTAAAAAGCTCATAGTTGGATCTCGAAGCGGGGCAAGCGGTCCACCTCTTTTGGTGTGCACTAGTCGCTCCGCCCTTTCTGTCGGAGACGTACTCCTGGCCCTAATTGTCTGGGACGCGGATTTGGTGATGTTACTTTGAAAAAATTAGCATGCTCAAAGCAAGACTATGCTCTGAATACATTAACGCGATAGGTCTCTGGTCCTATAGGGTTGGTCTTCGGGACCGGAGTAATGATTAATAGGGACATCTGGGGGCATTCGTATTTCATTGTCAGAGGTGAAATTCTTGGATTTATGAATGACAAACTACTGCAAAAGCATTTTCCAAGGATGTTTTTATTAATCAAGAATGAAAGTTGGGGGATCGAAGACGATCAGATACCATCCTAATCTCAACCAAAAACGATGCCGACTAGGGATTGGCGGATGTTACTTTCATGACTCCGCCAACACCTTATGAGAAATGAAAGTTTTTGGGTTCCGGGGGGAGTATGGTCGCAAGGCTGAAACTTGTAAATTGTAGTCTAGAGAGGTGTCCTCTGCGATGGACTGGGCCCAAGTCCCCTGGAAAGGGGCATCAGAGAGGGTGAGAGCCCCGTTGAGCTCGGACCCTGTCGCTCCACGAGGCACCGTCGACGAGTCGAGCTGTTTGGGAATGCAGCCCTAAGTGGGTGGTAGATTCCATCTAAGGCTAAATACAGGCAAGAGACCGATAGCGAACAAGTACCACGAGGGAAAGATGAAAGGACTTTGAAAAGAGAGTTAAAAAGTTTCTTGAAATTGCTAGGAGGAAGCGAATGGAGGTGGTGGGTGCATCCCTATCGGATGCGAAACGTGAGAGCTCGTCCGCCGCTCGACACGGGCGTTGGTCAGTGTGGTCTGGTGCGGCGGGACAAGAGCGGTTCGTGGGCCCGTCAATGCCGTCGCGCCGGCTAGGGCACGAAGCATACGCCACTCATGGCGGGCTTTACACACCTGCGCGCTCAAGACGCTATTGCTCTGGGCTTTCTATCCTACCCGTCTTGAAACACGAACCAAGGAGTCTAAAATGTATGCGAGCTGGTGGGTGGCAAACCCACAGAGATGCAAGTAACCTGACAGGTGGGATCCCCCTCGGGGGTGCACCATCGACCAACCATAATCTTTTGTGGAAGATTTGAGTGGGAGCGTACGTGTTGGGACCCAAAAGATGGTGAACTATGCCTGAGCAGGGCGAAGCCAGAGGGAACTCTGGTGGAGGCTCATAGCGATACTGACGTGAAAATCGTTCGTCAGAGTTGGGAATAGGGGCGACTAATCGAACCATCTAGTAGCTGGTTCCCTCCAAAGTTTCCCTCAGGATAGCTGGAGCTCTTCGCAGTTTTATCAGGTAAAGTGAATGATTAGAGGCATCGGGGGTGAAACACCGTTGACCTATTCTCAAACTTTAAATAGGTAAGCGGCCGGAGTTGCTCTGTTGAACCCCGGTGCAGAATGTGAGCTCTAAGTGGACCATTTTTGGTAAGCAGAACTGGCAATGCAAGATAAACCAAAAGCCGGGTTACGGTGCCAAACTACATGCTAATCTAGATCCCACAAAGGGTGTTGATTGATTAAGACAGCAGGACAGTGGTCATGGAAGTCGAAATTCGTTTAGGAGTGTGTAACAACTCACCTGCCGAATCAACTAGCCCCGAAAATGGATGGTGTTGAAGCGCGCGACCTATACCCAGCCATTGGGGCGAGTGAGAGGCCCCAATGAGTAGGAGGGCGTGGGGGTCGTGGCGCAGCTCTGGGCGTGAGCCCGAGAGAAACGGCCCCCAGTGCAGATCTTGGTGGTAGTAGCAAATATTCAATTGAGAACTTTGAAGCCCGAAGTGGGAAAAGGTTCCATCTGGACAGCAATTGGACAAGGGTTAGTCGTTCCTAAGAGATGAGGTAGTCCTGTGTCAAGGGCGCAATGCGCGCCATTCATTGAAAGGGAATCGGGTTAATATTCCCAAACTGGGATGTGGTGGTGAGGACGGCAACGTGGCCGAATCTGGAGACACCGGCGAGGCCCCCTGGAAGAGTTCTCTTTTCGTTTTAATAGCCCGCCCACCCTAAAATCGGATCACCCGGAGATAGGGGCCAACGGCTGGTAAAGCACCGCACGTCTTGCGATGTCTGGTGCACCCTCGACAGCTCGTGAAAATCTGGAGGAGCAAATGCCGATCACGCCCGGTCCTACTCATAACCGCATCAGGTCTCCAAGGTAGAACAATGTAGAACAATGTAGGTAAGGGAAGTCGGCAAAATGGATCCATAATTTGGAATAAGGATTGGCTTTGAGGGCTGGATCTAGGGGTCTGCGGTCCGACACCGAAGGCTGTCAAGGGTCTGCCCAAGCTGGCCGACGGCCGTAGAACATCGCCCCTCACGAGGCGGCCCTCCCTAGGAGGTGAAAAATCATCTCAGAACTGGTACAGACAAGGGGAATCCGACTGTTTAATTAAAACAAAGCATTGCGATGGTCCCTACGGATGTTGACGAAATGTGATTTCTGCCCAGTGCTCTGAATATCAAAGTGAAGAAATTCAACCAAGCGTGGGTAAACGGCGGGAGTAACTATGACTCTTAAGGTAGCCAAATGCCTCGTCATCTAATTAGTGACTCGCATGAATGGGTTACTGAGATTCCCACTGTCCCTATCAACTATCTAGTGAAACCACAGCCAAGGAAATGGGCTTGGAAAAATCAGCGGGGAAAGAAGACCCTGTTGAGCTTGGCTCTAGTTCGACTTTGTGAAATGACTTGAGAGGTGTAGAATAAGTGGGAGACTTTGGTGCAAGTGAAATACCACTACTTTTAACGTTATTTTTCTTATTGCGTGAGGTGGAGGCGGGGCTCTCCCCCTGCTTTTGGTCTTAAGGCGCGCTCGCGTGCCGATCCAGGCGAAACACATTGTCAAGTGGGGAGTTTGGCTGGGGTGGAACATCTGTTAAAAGATAATGCAAGTTTCCGAAGATGAGCTCAACGAGCACAGAAATCTCGTGTGGAACAAAAGGGTAAAAGCTCATTTAATTTTGAATTTCAGTACGAATACAAACTGTGAAAGCATGGCCTATTGATCCTTTAGTCTTTCAGAATCTGAAGCTAGAGGTGTCAGAAAAGTTACCACAGGGATAACTGGCTTGTGGCAGCCAAGTGTTCATAGTGATGTTGCTTTTTTATCCTTTGATGTCATCTCTTCCTATCATTGCGAAGCAGAATTTGCCAAGTGTTAGATTGTTCACCCACCAATAGAGAACATGAGTTGGGTTTAGACCGTCGTGAGACAGGTTAGTTTTACCCTAATGATGAGCGGTGCCGCAATAGCAATTCAACTTAGTACAAGAGGAACCGTTGATTCACATAATTGGTCTTTGTGCTTGGTTGAAAAGCCAATGGCACGAAGCTACCATGTGTAGGATTATGGCTGAACGCCTCTAGGTCAGAATCCATGCTAGAAGTGGCGCTCTCTACCTCCCCGGTTGTTACCTGACTTATAGTAGGGGCACCTGTGTGTCCCTTAGAGCATGTGTCGAGAGCCTCCCCCGAGGTGGTGGAAGCGCCACCTTGGGGGCTCTGAATGGAAATTTCAGACGATTGGGGAGATGAATCCTTTGCAGACGACTTAAATATGTGACCGGGTATTGTAAGTGGCAAAGTAGCCTTGCTGCTATGATCCACTGAGATTCAGCCCGCTGCCGCACTGATTTGTCCCCTCTCCACATTGCACCATGGGGTTCGGCCTTTCCCTTGGGCTACGTGAATTTTGCTAAGTCCCCCCCCCCCCCGTGGGCTCAAGGTGCACCAAACTATCATTTTTTTGAGGTGTTCCCCCTCCACATTGCACCATGTGGTTGAACCTTGCCGACGATGGGAGAGACGAAGACCACGTACAAAAAGTTAGGGTGTGCTTCTTTGTTTGGCAGCTTCTGGCTCCGATCAGAAGTAAGGTTGGAGGACTTGTCTCATACTGCTATCAAAGCCAAAACTGCCCATCCCTTCTCTCCCAACACACATACAAACATGACTTTAGATAACATGGCGTCAATCGGTCCAGTCACGAGATCGTCGAAGGTCGTGTTGTCAGCTCCGTGCTCCATGGGCCCGTCGGTTTATGCGTCCCGTCATCACACCCATGCACATCCCATTGATCTCGTCCACATAATTGATCCCTTTTTCATGTCGCGTCTTGTGTAGATCGATCGGGTCACGGTGTCGATAGGAGGGGAGACACCCGGATCGTCAGCCCACCCCGATGCAAAAGACCCATGCCGTCCCGTTTTGTAGCCATGCACGGCTTGTCGATGCACCCGACATCAAACGGTCGGGCCAATTTCTGTGTCATTGTAGAGGTTGTGTTGTTGTCTTCGGGATTCACACATGCATCGGCCCCCATCAACGCGCCCGGCTCTTCTTTCCTCTCGCCGTCCCCTTGTCAGAACCGCACATGGTCCATCGGTCCTTTTGCGGTCGCACCTACGCGTGTAAATCGTGTCGAGTCACGATGTCATCGATGGCCCCGTCTCCAGATTCGGCCGATGCCAGTCAGCCACCACACACACACACACACACACACACACACACAAAGAATCGTACATACAAACGTATAAGTATGTATGGCTTGACCTCAATAAATATGGTGCGGTAATACCAGCGCTAAATACACCGGATCCCATCAGAAATCTGCAGTTAAGCATGCTTGGGCCAGAACGGTACTAGGATGGTGACCTCCCAAGAAGTCTTGGTGCTGCACCCTTCCTTTTGCCATGATGCATTTGGCCCAAAAGCCCCCCCCCCCCCCCCCCCCCCCCTCTTGTGATCAGGACCGCCAATAGACCGGATCCCATGAGAACTCTACAGTTAATCGTGCTTGGGCCAGAACAATACTAGGATGGCTTACGCGTCGCCCCCCCGGGGGTGGGGGGGGGGCAAAGGCCGAGGGGCGAGCGCATCACCGTGGTCGAATGAAATGCATCGATGGCACCGTGCGACGACCCCCGCCACAAGGGTGGTTACGCTCCGCCAGTACGAGGTACGCCCTCCGCGGGGATCGGCTTCTGCAGCCGGGGCGTGGCCGGTGCCGCTGTGTCGAGAAAGGGCTCCGTGGGCAAGGAGTAGGGGGGAAGGGGACGAGCACCCATCCCCCCTCTCACCGAGGCCCGAAACGAACGCACGGACCTCATATCAAGCAAGGCTACCCGCTGAGTTTAAGCATATCACTAAGCGGAGGAAAAGAAACTAACGAGGACTTCCCTAGTAGCGGCGAGCGAACCGAAAAGAGCCCAACTTGAGAATCGCGTGGACCCGCCGTGCAAATTGAGGCGTCCTCTGCAACGGACCGGGCCCAAGTCCCTTGGAAAGGGGTGTCAGATAGGGTGAGAGCCCCGTAGACCTCGGACCCTATCGCTCCACGAGGCGTCGTCGACGAGTTGGGCTGTTTGGGAATGCAAGAGCTATGTGAGGCTTGTATCGATATGGAAGGTCCCAAATTCGTGTGCCTAGACGTGAGATGGGGCACGGCCAAGCCGACGGGCTTTTGTTCCCGGTTGGTGCAGTGCGTTTCCCTCGATGGGGAGGTGCTCAGTGCGAGCTGACGGCGTCGCTTCGGCGACAGCCTCCATCCCTCACCTCGGCCTGACCCCGGGACGTTGCATGCAAGACGACGTGGAACGGTGTTGGAAGCGCCATAGCGCCACTGGTCCGGTGTCGGGAGGCGAAGCCGCGTCCGCGGGAAGGCAAGCGAGCCTTCAGTTGTCGGGTGCCTAGGACCCTGTCCCCACATAGTCTTGTTGCTCCCTTTGAGTAGCTTTTCTTTTAAGTTCATTCTGAATCCTTTGCCGCATGTCGCCGGCAATTTCCAGATTCTCCTTGGCCGGTCTTCTTTTGCATTTTTTCATTTTTTCTAATGCTTCCGCTTTGCATTGTTTTAGTAGCCATTTGCTTTTGACTAAAGTTGATTTGTGGTCAATTCCTCAGTGATCCAAAACTTTTATCCCTTAAGAAGTTGAAATTGGCATAACAACTTCATCCGTTTATCTTCGTCCTTGAAAGTGAGTATGCAATGCTCAGGCGCACATGCCTATGAGTGTTCTTGATCCAAGAGACAATTCCGGGCTTAAATATTGAAGAATTTCGTTGAGCTTGGTGATTTTTTCTTTAAGGGTATCCTCATTGGTGCACCATGGTGAGTGGAGCCTGCCAATTTTGACCTTGAGGATGAGTGATTCTTGTAGCCAACATTCTTGTAAGACCGCTTATATTTCTCCTTTCTTCTGCTATCTTTCTACGGAGCTCCTCCCTTTGGTCTTGAGCCTCCTCCATAGATCTTTGATTATGAAAAATGGGTTTTTTGGTGCCGCTTGAAGCATGCAAAGTGGAGTTTTTTGGCAGAGGAGTGTACTTGACAATCCCCTTTGTATCTTTTCATGAAAATGGATTTTGTGGTGGTAGTGCAAGCCTTTTATGTGCCTCTTGAAGTGTAATAAAGCTTCCATTTCCCAATTTTGGTGTCATTTCCCCTTTGCCCCTTCTCTGTCTCCTGCTCTTGTGTTTCCTTGCGGTGCCGATAGTGTGGATGTGTATGTCCCCCCAGACTGGTGGTGCTTTGTGTGAGAGAGTGAGATTGAGTGGCTATGTGCATGTGCAAGGGTTGAGATAGATTGTGGAAGTAGGTGTGTATTGTGTTGTGGTCTTATGGAGAGTGTCAGAATTGGGAAGAGAGCAGTTGGTTGTCCGCTAGTGTAAAGTGTGTTTTTTGAAGGTGTTTCTGAGAGGATAGGGGTGTTGTGGATACCCAGAGATATAGAGAGGAAATTGTTTGTGTGCTAGGTGTGTTTCTCCACTCCCCCTGTCCATATTTTGGTGCCCCTATTGAGGAGCATATTGATTGCTCACAGTTTGACGATCACAGTTTGACGAGAAGAAGCAGTGTTTAGCGTTGAAAGTCATGGTGATAAGAAATTATGGACCAATTTTCAAAGCCGAGGAGAATCTCGACAAGTGGATGTCAGATTTTGAGTTGTATATGCTATCACTACGTATGCCAAAGGAGGATAGCAAAATGCAAACATTTCTATTGGTGATGCATGGAGAAGCTAAAGTTTGGTACAAATCTCTGGAAGCTGAACCCAGACAGGCTTGGCTGGCTCTACGGGTGTGTTTTCCTCATGACTTTTGAAAGGAGGCATCGATCGAGATGGATGAAAAGTTGAAGGCACTTAAACAAGATATAAGTGAAAAGTTCAATTTGTTTTTGGGTTGTTTTGAAGAGTGTTGGGTAGAATTAGTGGCAACCATACAATTGGCTAATGGGAATTTCTTTAAGCTGGATAAGTTCATGGAGTGTGTGCACCCTAAAGTGAGAGAGAAGGTTGATTTTGAAAGCCCATAGAATTACAATGATGTTGTGGCAATTGTAAGATCGAAGAGTAGGAAGATAAAGAAGAAGATAGAGTAGGGCGTGTTGGGCTAAAAGACAATGGCCCCCCCTCAACCACAGGGTCTGAGAGAGGCTAATCATGAGGAGAATCATGGAAATCAAAGGGTAGTCATTGTGCCATAGAATTGGGTGCACATATTGCAAGATTTGTCCGAGAAAATGAAAGAATTGCGGCTAAGCATGATGGATAGAGGATAGCCAAGGGGCAGCGCAAGGCCTCTACTTGGTAGATGCTACAATTGTGGAGAATAAGGACATTATGTGCCTGATTTTCCCCAACCGCCAAGAGAAAGGGGAGGTATATACCTGTTGTTTGGTAGAGGCCAAGGTAAAGGGAAATTCAATGGTGCAAGAGAGAAAGAACTAGAGAATCCTGTTCAATCGGCTACGCCAAATGGAGGTGAAGTCCCAAGGGTGAATATTGTAGGGGTGGTTAAGCAGAATCTCAAAGTTTTGGGCAATAAATGGGCAAGGGTAGAAAGGGAAACAGAGATGGAATGTGAAACTAGAGCTTGCAAGGGTAAAGAGAAATTGTACAAAGGTAGAGAGCAACCTGAGACTAGCAAAGGAGAAGAATCCACAGAATCAAGCAAGCGAATTTCCAGCTAGGACGTGGCTACCCAGAGTATGACTTGGAAAGTGATGTTCAAAATAAAAAAGCAAACATTACTTTTGGTTAGCTATAGGTGGTCTATGAGTGTTAGAATGAGGCTGCCAAGAGCTAAGGACAATGTGCATACGGTGCAGAACAAGACCTTGAGGGTAGGTATCTTGGGCTGATGTTCTTCCATTGGTGGATGCTATCATCAAGATGAGGATGTATTTCCATGACTATATAGACGGTGGAGCGCAGGTTTGTATCATGATGGAAGCAACCATGCAAGAGATAGGAGTTAAGGCAATAGCCAAGTTGAATGGGCACATGAGGATGACCAACCCTTCCAAAGCTAGGTGTTTGGGTGTGGCCCAGGATGTGAAAGTCAAGGTGATGGGAGTAGAGTGCTTGATAGATTTTTGTGATGAAGGTAGGTGATAATGCTTATCTAATCATCTTCAGTAGGCCATGGATTTTGGCAATAGGTGCTAAGAAGGACTAGGAGAGCAAAGTGTTTACTTTGCTTGACAAAGAGAAAGGGAGATAGATTGTGCTAGATTTGAAGACCAAGGAGAGCAGTTCTCATCCTATGGTAGATAAAGATGAAGACAACACAACAAGCTACCAATACAAGACTGATATGGCCTAAGATGAGGGCTACACTGATAGTGAGGAAGAGGGGAGCGAAGACAACATGCTGCAAATAGATGTGTATTTTTTTGGAGTCACCATAGATGACACTCAAAAAGAAGAAGGTATGCAACCTCAAGCTCATGGTTTAAGTGTAGAGGAGATATCTAGCATGTTAAGTGAATATCTAACCAAAGGTGAGAAGGAGATTAATGTTCAACTATGTGCATCTTATCCAAACCTATTTGTGACAGAGTACAAAGAGTTGAAAGGTCCAAAAGGGGTAGATCACAAGATTTTTCTCAAAGAAGGTTACAAGCCTAAAGCACAGAAGCTGAGAAGGTTAGGGGAGATTCAAAACAAAGCCCTTTGGAAGGAGTTCAATAAGCTACTAGATGCAGGTATCATATACCTTGTACAGGAGTCAGAGTGGGTCTCACTAGTGGTTATCACCCCAAAGAAGAATGGGAAATGGAGGGTGTGTGTTGACTACAAGACATTGAATGCAACAACCAAAATAAATCACTACTCGTTGTCGTTTCAAGATGAGATTCTAAATCAGGTAGCAGGCCTGAAAGATACTCAATTATGGATGGGATTTTGGGGTATTTTTAGATAAGGATTGCACTCAAGGACCGGCTAAAGACCACACTTATCTCTCAATGGGGTTGTTTTGCTTACTGCATGATGCCATTTTGCATTGTTGAATGCAAATGACACTTTCTAGGATTGGATGAACATGGTATTTGGTCCCTACTTGGACCATTTTATCATAGTTTTGTGGATGATATAGTCTTCTATAGCTCTAGAGTGGAGTACCTATCGAAGTTGCAGTTATGTTTCCAAAGGCTTGATGAAGAAGGAGGTCAATTGAACCCCAAGAAGTGCAAGCTAGCACATCCTCAAGCACAATTGTTAGGTTAGGTGGTGTCACAAAATGGTATAGAAGCAGATCCAGAAAAGGTGAAAGCATTGGTGTTGATGGAGCCACCATCAAATGCTGAAGTTTTGGCTACGTTTGTCCATAAGCTAAAGTATCAATCTGGTCTTTTGGATGTTGTCACAATATGTGTATCCTCTTCAAAGGAGGGCCCAACAGGTGCATGATTATGAGTGGGATGAAGAAGCTCAAGCGGCTTTTGATGGGGTTAAATAGATTTTGTGTCAGTTGCCAATGGTGTGTCCTCCCAATCAAGAGGATAGTTTCTATGTGTCTATGACGGTAGGCACAATTGCCATTGGAGTGGTTTTGCTATAGAAGGTAGCGAAAAGCTGTAAATCTATCTACATTGGGAGCAGGGTGATTAATCCTGGAGAGAATACCTACACCAATACAGAGCAGTGGGTAATGGCTTTGGACTTGGCTTGTAGGAAGTTTAAAGTGCATTTAATTGTGCACAAGTTTTTTGTGTTGATAGCTAACAATTTGTTGCCTAGGGTAGTGCTGCATTTGAAGCCAAGAAAAACGATTATGAAGTGGGTTTTAGAGCTGCAAGAGTCCAAATTTGAGTTCAAATTAGACCATACGAGTCAGTCCCACCTAGCAAACATTTTGGTCAATAAGGATGTTGATTTTTTTGTCTATCCAAGGTGGTGTGAGATGAAGCTAAAGAAGAGCCCAATTTGGAGGAAGCTTTTACAATGTGCTTCGATGGGACGTACCGAAGGGTAGTAAGAAGGCAGGTGGAGGTGTGGTGATAGAAGACCCACACAACAAAATGATATTTTCAAAGGTTTATGATTTGGAGGATTTCCACACCAACAAAGAGGCGGAGTATCTTACTCTGCATTTGGGTTTGAAGCAGTGTATAGAGTTTGGAAGTTCTAGGTTGGTGGTAAGGGTGATGCATTGCTAGTCATCAAGCAATTGTTAGGCCAATGGCAGGTAAAGCAAGATTCTTTGAAGCATTGGTTCTTTGCCATTAAGAAGATGCTAAAGTTATTTGAGGTGATTCAATTCAATCATGTGAAGAGAGAGTAGAACCAAAAGGTAGAGAAACTAGCAAATAGCAGAGTACAAGTACATGTTGCATGCCTATATGTGGCCCTTGAGGGGGGTCACTACAATAAAAAAAATGCCTATCACGTGGGTTCAACATTAAGGATTATAGTATTCTATATTTTTTCACATTTTCACATACAAAAGTGTGTTGAAAAAATTTCCTTGATTTTTTTAATAGATTAAATAGGAAAAAGACCCCTTTTATTGGTGAGAAATTTACAGATAAGGGGTTTTATAAATAGTGCTTGAACGCACGTGATATATAGAGTTTACATATAGTGACCCCCCCCTCGAGATGTGTCCCCAACCACTTATACAGGTAGGGAGACTCTAAAAGAGATGAAAACCTTTTAAGCATGGGGCAATGTCCAAATGGTCTGTCCAAGTTGCAAAGAAGAAGGATGGTGCAGAAGGCCAGCAAGTTTACCTTGGTAGGTGAAGACCTGATGAGCTATGGACAAGACGGAGTGTTAAGGAGGGTGCGGTACAAGAAAGAGATAAGCATGGTTCTAGAGCAATGCCATGAAGAAAGAGAACATTAGGGTAAAGAACAAGTGTTATTTTGAGTGCTGAGAGCAGGCTTTTGGTGACCTTTCATAGTGAAGGATGTGCATTATTAGTGCAAAATCTGCCACCACGAATGTCAAACCATAGGTGAAAGATGGTTGGTAGCAGAGTCGCAGGGTGCCATCAATGCACAAAGTGCTTTTGAGAAGTGGAGTTTGGATGCCATAGGTCCACTCCCAAAGTCTACAAATGGTAAGAAGTATGTTGTGGTAGCCATTGACTATCTCACAAGGTGGGTTGATGCCAAAGCTATGAAGGAAGTGAATGCTCATGTGGTAGCCTAGTTTGTATTCGATAACATTCGTTGTTGATTTGAATTACCATGGGTGCTAGTTTTTGATAGGGGTCAGTGTTTTAGAAGCAAGCTAATGCGTGCATTAGTAAAGAAGCTAAAGATTCGGCATCTATTTTCTTCACCCTATCACCCCAATGAAATGGTCTAGTAGAGAGTGCCAATGGGCAAATCATCAAGATGCTAACAAAGTACGTGTACACGCAGAAGATTGAGTGGGAAACAAATCTAGAGAAGTGTATGTGGGCGTATAGGACATCATACAAGGCAGCTACTGATTTCATGAGCTTGTTTATGGTAAGGAGGTAGTATTATTGATACATCCATAGTTAGGAGCTTTAAATGTATATGGCAAGTCAATGCCACTCAATGGGATATTCTACAGGATTGGATAGCCGGCCTTCAAGCATTGAGGATGGATAAAGAGGTGGTGGCGGACTACTATAAGAAGTAGAGAGAGAAGCAGATTGCCAAGTTCAATAAGAACTTGCAAACAAGAAGATGGAAGAAGGAGACCTGCTGATGAAGTAGAGGAGTTACTTGGATTTTACTTTCTAGAAGAGTTTTAAAAAGAAATGGACGATTCCGTACAAAGTGCAGAAGGCTTTTCCAAATGAGACCTATCAGCTGGTTAGAGAAAATGGTAAGCCTCTTAGGCAGAGGGTGAATGGTGTGCAACTCAAGTTGTATTTTGAAAGGAGTCTAGTGTCTGAGGTGCATCAGATTGTAGCCAAGGGGGGTGGGAAAGCCACCTAAGTATGCAGTGTGCAAAGGAAATGAAGCGTTTGTACATAGCCTGTACATAAGGTTGTGGTTTTGCAAGTGCTTTGGGTTGTCAGTTTGGTATGGTAGTTTTAAAGTTTTGTAAATATTCTTTTGGTTGAACGTGAATGTTTGATGAGGGGGCTGGGCAATGATGGTATAGACAAAGTTGGTCGAGGCTAGAAGGGGTGCTAAGTAGTGCCAGAGGTGTGCACAAGTGCAAGGCAAAGGGTTTAAGCAGGTATAAAGGTCTTGGGCAGACAAAAGGTGGGAGAAATGTATGCTTAAGGTGACTTTTGGGGTCAAAAAGGCTCAACAATGGGCCAATTGGGATAGTGGTTCCAAGTTTCCAAAGTGCTCTATCAATGTCCTGGACTGTAGTGTTCAAGGTGCTGTAGAAGCTGGTCGAGACAGCTCCTCAAAAAAAGCCCCGGTGTGAAAGATATCAAAGGTCAAAGTTAGAAGGTTTTGCATATCCCGGATCGATCGAGCAACTCGGGAGAGGTGGCCAGAGCTAATTTCAATGGATAGGATTGGAGTGCTTAAGTTGTGGAGCGTGCCGGTCTTTGCAATCATCAATCAGAGCTCTAGAGGGAAAGCTATGGCCAGTGGAAGATTTGTCAAGGGCCAGTTATAGGCTAGGTTGACTGCATTGGAAATTGTGCCATTTGGCACTGTTCTGAGTTTGACCAGGTTCTAGAGGGCAGTATGCCTCATGGGAGGTAAGCAAAAAGTCACAGCTTGTGAATCAGATTCTCGGTGTTCGTGATGTGCTAGGTAGAAGATGGTGTCAATTGCCAATAGTGCGATCTCACATGATTTTTTTTCATTTTCATGGCTCCGAGCGGAGGGGCTGGAGGAGTTAAAATGAGGCACGGGCCAAGTGGATCAATGCCGGGTGTGAGAACCTCTAGCACAGCTTGGCGGCTTGAGATTTGGACAATCGGAGAGGATATGGGAGCATGGGGAAGGTGGGGACAAAAAAGGCTTTTTTTGTGCTTTATGGGGTTTTTTTTATGAATGGTTGAAAGCTTGGGAAATTGGAGCGCTCTGGAGAAGACACGTGGTGGCCAAAAAGACCCACATGCGAACCGGCAAAATTGGGATGCGGGATATAAGACCTTGTGGGGTGAGAGCCCTTGGGTATCACAATTGGAGAGTACTCCTTTGGAGCTGGGAGCTCGTAGCCATGGCGCAAGTGGATGGGCGATGCGTATGTGGCCGTGGTGGCCTGTTGGGTGCACGACGGTGCTGGGTAGCATTACTGGTCCATTTTGGTGATGCAATAGCAAATGAAGAGCGACAAGGGTTTCTCTTTGACATGATGACTTGGCAAAAGCCTGTAAAGGCGGTTCTTGCACTCGTGGGGGCACAAAACTTTTGAAGGCATAGAGGAGGGAGCACTAGCGGCCTTGCTAGTGCCCCTCGGGTACTCATAAGAGAGAGAGAAAGATGGTCGAAGGCGAGTCAAATTGTGGACAAGGGGGGACCAATCCGGAAAACCTGGATGCAAAGGAAAGAATGAAAATAAATAAAATCCATTCCTCTTAGATAAAGTTGATTTTCTATAATAGCATATTTTTTGGCTTTATGTTGTTCGATCATATTGTAGCTCTGGTCAAGTTCTCTCGTGCAACTCCTTGTTCTAAGTCCTCCACAACGTACTTCACCCACTTGGGTGCTATGGCTATCTTGAACAATGTAGCATGCTCAATTGGCCTTTTCATTACGCAAACATACATGAACAAACAGAGTTGTGCATGTTTTTTTGTATGTGAGGCCAATATATGCCAAGTAGCATCAGTCACTAATATGTTTGCATGTTGGTATTATATACGCCCGTGATTTGTACATGAGCTTGTTGCACATGCAACTCTTTTTTGCATGGCTTGATGCATAACCTGAGTATGCCATCGCGTCCTCTTTGATATAACCTCCCTCCAATCAGCACTAAGTTGCAAAAGTATTTGATAATTGATGGTTGTCTCTCAATCTGCAGTGAACCTATGGTGAGCAAGAGTATGATTTGTTCACTCCACCTTGGTACCATCTAGATGTTGAAGAGATAAGAGTCTTGCAAATCATCTTCAACCCCTATTGGAGCTTCCCCATGTAGCATTCACAACAAATGGTCTGCTCTCTGATGTGTAGTCCCTTTTTTTACCACTACCGTGAAATCAAACTCAAGCAATATTGGGAACCATTGAAGATGCAACACGGGTCGCATCGAACGATGCGACCTATGTTGCATGGTTTTTTCACTAGGTATAACAATGCTTGATGGTCTACAAAGGACATGAATTTGTTTGCGAGCAAGTAATGTCAAAACCTTTTTACGGAGTAGAACATTCCCAATCCCTCTCTTTCTGTGTTCGTATACTTTCGTTCTTCGCTATTAAGCTGTCTACTAGAGTAACAAGTTGAGAAATCCATGTTGTTTTCTCTAGACTGAGCCAAGATACAACCAATAACAAAAATCAATGCATCTACATGGACATGGAAAATCTTGTCCCGATCAAGAGCTCTCAAAATCAGAGAAAAAATGAGTTTCTACTTTAGTTGTTGAAATGCTTTCTCACATTCCTAATTCCACTCAAATTTAGTGATAATTGTGTAGAGATGTTTTGCAATGATCACGTACATGTAAATGAATTTACAACAATACCCACAATGGCCCATGAAAACTTGTACCTCTCTAGCTTTTGTTGGTCTCAGAAGAGAAACAATCACTTGTATCTTAAGGTTAGTGGAAATGTCATTTTTGGATACAATATGTCTCAGAATCTTTCCCTGTCTTCCTTGAAAACATTTTTTCCAAGGTTTAAACAGATACGATACGTTTTGCATTTCTCAAAGGCTTTCTTTAAGTGATTTCCATGTCCATTTCTGTGAAGAGAATGTACACACAACTCAAGAATTGTCTTAGATATTCCTTGAATGCATGACTCATTAGCCTTTCCAACCCGATACGTGAACATGTCCCATTCTGTAGAAAAGGCAATTTTGTGTTGATCCTCCAACTTGATTGTGAGTTGGTTATAGCCTGAAAACCCATTTGGAAAGTTTTAAGCTTCCTTTTTAGCAACTCTATCAATCACATGATTAGTGATGGATAAGGGATAGTTGTCTCTGATCATGGAAGCATTTATTTGTTTGAGATTTACACACACTCGTAATGTGCCATTTTTCTTAGGCACCATGATAATTGGTGACACTCACTCCATATACTCGATCTCATATAGGATTTCCGACCCTTTCAGTTTGTCTATCTCTTCCTTTATTTTCTTTGCAAAGGTTTCATTGTAAGTGTATTGATGTCGGTAAGGTTTTGCATCACTTTTCTGAGATCATCGTCTGCTGCTGACAAATGCTAAGATCCACCCCTTTTAGATCTTTGTAAGACCAAGCAAGCACATCTTTATATTGTTTGAGGGTAGCTATCAACATTTGTTCCTTCTCCTCAGTGAGATATGTGGTTATGTATGCTGGTTGCCGTTCTTCTCTTGGTTCCACCAAACCGATCTTCTTTGCGTTTTCAAGTCCAACATACAATGTTTTCGATTCTTTTCACTCTTGCATTGGTCCACCACAATACGTGTGTCTTGAATGTATATTTTTTGTAATGAGAGAGTGTCAAATTTTTATAAACTAGAGTCTCCCTCAGTTTCCATTTTTGTAGTCCAAACTACTTTCAATGTCCCTTTTAATTTTTGGTATTCATTTTTGCATTCAAATTTTAACATTTTGGGTGGATTTTTGCTTTCATCCTTTTGTCGTTTTTTGTTTTGTTGCTCTTACCTAGACCAAAAACTTGTTAAAATCAATGGTTTTTACGTTATTTTGTCTCGGGCACAATCATCTGCTCCCACAAACCTAAGATATTGCGTTTTGGTCATCAACATTGGCATTTGTTTCTCAATTTTATTTTGTTGTTTCTTCGTTCGTCTTCTCTAATATCTCTCTTGTCTCCCCCTGTTTTTTGGTGACGAAACTTGTAGAAAATGGGCTCATCCTCTCTTTTCACAATTTCGTGTTTAGAATCACCCAAGAGTTTGTATTCTGCATTGTTTCCTAATTCCTTGCTCCTCAAATTGTGGTATTTGTCTTCCTCATCGTGTGAAAGGTGACATATAGAAACCTCATCCACTATTCATTTACAATCGCTTACTAGGTTTGTTTCAATAGATTCAGAAAGGTTTCCAGTTTCTTGGACCGTGAAAACCATTTGAAAGGGTCTTATAGCATAGCCATTTTGGTTGCAAAATATGGTGTAAGTCACTTCATTCACACAAATATCAAGAGTTGCCAGTATTTGATCCCATCCAAAGGGTTCAAACAATTCCTATGGAAATGGTTCCTTCATATAATAGTCATCTTCTACTGTACGCTCTAGAATGCATTCCTCTTTTTTAAGACTCCCCCATTCTGATGCTTCACACATTCAATGTGAGAGTCCTTCACTAGACAATCTGGTAATTGCATTCCTTTATCCGTAGTTACTTCAAAGTATTCTATCAAAGTTTGGTTTATGTCCTTGTAACTATGGTCCTTGGTGTTCACCTTGGTTATTGTTGGGGAAGTGAATCACACCACCCATAAAGTGCATGCAACACAACCTAGATCAACATAATGTCAATTGAGGACACAGATGACACAATAGGCGCACAGAGGAAATCTCTTTAGCTTGTCAAGCTGAGACTTTCCCATGCATACAACACTTTGGAAGGCTAACTAAACCACAGTCAAGAATCTCACTCCTCTCAACTACACCACCCAACCACATACACACGGATGGAAGGAAACTCAGTAAACCATACCAGAATCATACGAAACATTACCAACACTATCCCCTCACTAGGATACACCTGTCCCAAAGACTCTACACTCAAACCCTCACTCTAGACCCATCTACAAAAAACGCGTATAAAGACAGAGCAAAATTTTGAAAGTGCCCGAAACTAAAATCTACAAGTACCTATGTGTAGCTTATGTTGTCTTGATCCTAACGACTAGTTGCACGCAACAAATGGACATCATTAGATATACTTACAACCACAATTAGCTCGTAGATGCGTCGATGTGTGCACTCTTGTTGGGGTTAAGGCCTATGTGCCTTGACCGGTCGCCCAGGTCATGGGCGCCCGTCCACTGTCACCCTATACTTATAGTGAGTATACTATATAGGGGGAGCTGCCACTTCACAGTCTCCCCACCCATATCTGTGTGTCGTGTGTCTCCTTCTCTCTCTCACTCTCCGTCTGTGGTGCTCCCCGATCCCCTTCAATTGGTATCAGAGCTTTGGCTTCGCGACAGATGGAGTGCTACAGAGAAGTGAGCTTTCGGCTATGGTGAGTTCGCTTTTGGTGGAAGCTTGAGATCGGTGAGCAACCACCAGATCTGTGCTCATGGAAGCTTGAGGGGCATTCCCAAGCTTGAGGGAAGAGTGTATTGCAAGTGTGTATGGTTATTTGCAGCCATACTTGCAGGAAGAATGCAAATTTTCATTTTCGCAGGTCAATTTTTGGGCCCCAAAAACAGTGTTTTTTGCATAACTTTTGCATACGGAATGCGATTTATGCAAGGTTAAGGTGTAACCTACGGTTTTGGCACGCTCCGGACGCAATGTGATGTCCATTTGAGCTGATTTTGACCTCTGAAATTTTTGCAGCAGCAGCAAGTTTTTGCTGCGTTTTTCGGCCGAAAACAGCGTTTTTTGGCATAGCTTTCACACCCGGACTCAGATACATGTGATTCAGGAGTCTACCTTGGGGTTTTGGCATGCTCCGGACGCGCTCGTCATATCAAAATTTTAAAATTCTGAACGCTGAATTTTTTACAGCAACAGTTGTTTATTGTGTGTCGAGGATTCCACACATGGTTTGCTCTCAGATGTGAGAGTGATATTGGCTGCAAGTTTCCTCACAGGTGGGAGGATACGATGTATGTCTTATGTGGTTTGATGCTCAGGGAGACTAATGTGATTGCATTTTGAGCTCCGCAATGTATGCCTCGAGCATGTTTTTTGGCAATCACAGGTAGAGCAGATATTTGTGTACTAGATTTGTAGGTGTTTGCAATGATGTATGCAAAGTGTGGAGATTGGTGCATGCATTTGAAGTGCGGTTTGATGCGCTTTGGTTGCTCATGGTTTTGAGCGTGCAGTCAGTTTGTTACTGGTTTTGTGGCCGTTTTACTGACGAAACTCTGGCGAAATTTTCCGAGGAGTTTTATGTGCATCATTTATGCGATCTAGGTAGAGATTGGCGGTTGCACTTAGCATTTGCGTACGGTGTTCTCTGCAGGTGAGAGATTTGTGCGTGTGTATGCATCGATACCACATAGTGTGGGCTTGGTGATAACCGCACAATGTGGGCTTGGTGATAACCGCACAATGTGGGCTTGGTAATTAGCTCACGGTTTGACAGGCGTACAGTTATCTTGGCACACTCACAAGAGTGAGTATTGTGATGTATGCTTGTGTGGCTACGAGCTAGGTAGCCGGATTCGAGCACTAATGGCTTGAGATTTTTCAGCAGGTTTCAGCTACAGGTTTACGAGTTTACAGGAAGATTTGAGGGTTTATTTGGGCGCTGAATTTTCAGCCATTGTTTCCTCTTTGCAGGTGTCCATGTATGGCTCAGTTGTAGGTTGATCTGGGACACGTTTGTGACTTGTTTATGCAGCTGTTTAAGAGCTGAATTTTGGGGCTGTTTTGGGGCTGATTTGCAACCATATTTTACAGCCATATTTGCAAACTTTTGTTGATGCGATTCGAGCCAGTTTAAGGCTGATTTGGTGACATTTGCTACTGATTGTTGGTTGCTCTTTTGCGAGCATTATGGATGATTTTTCATTTGACTTCCAGCGTTATGGTCTGACACAGTTTGATGGTGTAGATTTTGTTGCTTGGAAGGAGCATATGCTTGTTGCATTGGCGGATTTGGGGCAGGATAAACCCTTGCGTGGTTTATCGGCGAAGCCCAAGTCTATGAGTGATGATGATTGGTAGGATCTTGATGAGTTAGCCATGTCTACGATTCATTTGCATCTGGTTGAGTCTTTTTACTGGCAGGTCTCGAGGGAGACTACAACTCATGCTTTATGGCAGAGTTTACATGCTATATACGCGACATCCATGTCTACAGGGGAGTCTAGTCCCACTTCTATGTCCATGGGAGAGATTGGTCCCACACGCAAGTCTCGACGGCATAGAGACTTGACATATTGGCATTGTGGTCATTGAGGGCACATTAGGTGTCGATGTTTCAGGTGTTTGAGACAACGGAGGTGACAAATGCGTGATGCAGATTTGGGCATGACAGATGCTAGTGAGATCAGTACGGTGGTTACTGAGTATGCTTGTGACGATGATGTCACATTTACATCTAGCTTGTCTTCAGACGATCTTATGTCTACGGATTGCATATCCGATTGCACATTGTCTTCACATTGGTTACTAGATTCAGATGCTACTTTCCATGTCACGTCGCATTGTGAGTGGTTTAGCACGTTTTCTAGTGGGAGACTTGGTTGTGTGCACATGGCTGATGGTATTGTGTACGACATTGAGGGTGCATGAGACGTATGTTTGTCCTTGCCCAGTGGTATGAGATTTACCCTGCGTCATGTGTGTTATGTGCCAGATCTGAGACGGGATTTGATCTCAGTCAGAGAGTTACGGGATAGTGGATGTCGGGTATCGCTACTTGAGTGATCTTTTGCGTTGCATTTGGGTTCGCTAGTGATTGCGAGAGGTGCTAGAGTTGGCACATGGTACCCATTGCACGTAGTACTGGTGCGAGACGGTGTTGTCTCTATGATCATGCAGCCAGGTAGAGAGCGAGAGAGCAAGCGAGTCTCTTTTGCTTGTGGGTTGCAGGATGCTTTGCATGGAGTGCAGAGCAGTGACCTTGTTGTGCAGGTTGCGTCTACGGATGCATAGGTAGAGCGGGACAGCTCTAGTGAGTCACATCAGGATGAGTTTTCAGAGGTGATGACAGAGATGACTCACATGGATGCTGAGATGTCAGCTATTGTGGAGTCATTTCTTAATATGCTTATGCCAGAGCTTGATGCAAATTCAGAACAGATGGATACTCTTGGTACACATGTGATATGTGGTGGGCACGAGGAGTCACTCCAGAGCTCGGAGTCAGAGTGCCATGGTCTCTATGATAGGGGACATGATTGCCATGAATTGAGTTCTGAGTTGGAGGTGGCAGAGATTGCCAAGGTTGCATCAACGTTCGGTGTCCTCATGTACGAGATGCTGATCTCGAGGCCTGACATAGCAGCTGCAGTGAGAGCATTTGCAGTAGGGTTGATTAGTTATTGGATGACTGATCTCGGCATAGAGCATAGGGGAGGTTTGCAGGTATTGGACCGATACTTGCAGAAGTGCATGAGCTCTTGTAGACTCTTTGCAGAGCTTGGAGCTAGCTCTGTGTGGCTTCCTCAGCGGGATGTTTGTCTATCAGCAGAGCCGGATGCACTAGCTCATCGAGAGTCAATGGGCATAGGTTGAGAGAATATCTCACCTTCTATTAGTTGTACACTAGTAGATCTTGCTTAAAGGCACATTGGCCTTTAAGTGGGAGGTTGTTGGGGTTAAGGCCTATGTGCCTTGACCGGTCGCCCAGGTCATGGGCGCCCGCCCACTGTTACCCTATACTTATAGTGAGTATACTGTATAGGGGGAGCTGCCACTTCACAGTCTCCCCACCCATATCTGTGTGTCATGTGTCTCCTTGTCTCTCTTACTCTCCGTCTGTGGTGCTCCCCGATCCCCTTCAACTCTGTCTTGCGTGGAATGCTTAGCATTGCTGCGTAGCTCTCACCAAGCCTAGCACAATGGTGTTGTTGATTCTCCAATGCGATGAGCAAGCGGGGAGTAGCACCAGGGTGAAGCTCACGGTCTCTCTTTTCCTCTCTCACACACAGTTGACAACAACTTAAAACTTGATTATGATAAAAGTTCTCTTTGCAAAATGACCTAGGTACCTGATATACTAAGGCTACCATAGGTGAAAAGTAAAATAGAGTTCAAGGGGTAAAATGGCTTCGTATGTACAATCTGGAAGTGCCATTCCACTTCGGCTTCTGCAACTAGACTAGCTACTCATTACAAATGATTTTTTTAGCCATAAGCCGTAGTATTTCATAACTCTCAAGAAATAAGACTTTGGTATAAAAATTGAGTTATGTTGTGCTGTTGAGCCAGTCAACACTCCCCCCTCCGAATTCATGTCGTCCCTAACATGACCTGGTGGTCAATGTCAGTGCATTCTTTGTTGTTGTTTTGATTTGTTGTGCTCCATTGCTTGTACTTTTGTTAAACCACAACAACAACTATGATCCATGAAAATCATAATTGATGACAAACTTTATGTCCTTCACTGCCAAGCCTCGAGCTGCAACATCAGTTGCTGTCATTATAGGGCTAGTTCCAAATCTAATCATTCAGCTTGACTCTTATCATCATGGATAGAGAAAGATCCATCCTTCACTTGCTCTAACAAATCTATTAATTTTGAGTATTTGTGATACTCAGAAACAGCTTCCACAATCTGTAGAATTGAATGATTGGTTTTTGTAGAAATTGTCTAGCTAAACCTTCAACTATTTTTGGCCAAGTTGCACTTCAATACAAAGTTTGTTTGGCAAGCTGAATCTGGGAGATGATTTTGCTGATTTGAGGTTCAAAACCCATGTCCATTATTTGATTTGCCTCATCAAGGACAAGATATGTAACCTTGCAAAGGTTGGTTTGTCTACCACTTGTGTTTGCTCTTCTTCATTTTGGTGACTCCTTTGTTCTTGCATCAAGGTGACCAAAGTCACATTTGCCATTGTTAGCTTTTGTGTGCTTTGTAAATCATTACTCTGCTTCTACTCGATACAAGACTTAATTTTAGCCTAACAAACCCCAGTTAGTTCCCCAAGTTAGTAACTTGCATCAAAAGGGCTCATCCGACATCATTTGCGAGAGATGACCATTAAGAGCTATCATTGTCCATGTGTCCCCAAAGCTCATATACATGATGTACAACGTATGCAGATGGCTATCATGGCTTTAGATTTATAAAAATTGCATCTTTGGCTAGCTAGGGTTTTTTTTTTTTTTGTGGAAACCCTTAGCTTATACTCTCTATGCATAGCCTCCTGACAAAGTTTAGCTTGATTTGGACTTGCATTTGACAGTTTTTGGACTTCAGTCTAAAAAATGATTGATGGGCATCTCTGGCACCTTTTGACTGCCAAACACATGTAGAATCAATGATGATGACCAGAATTTGGCCTGATCCTTGGTTGCTCCTGCAGATATCTATCACAAAAGATGACTAAAAAATCGAAAAATAAAAACGTGAGTGAGGGGGAGGTTAGATTTTCGAAAATAAAAAACGTGAGTTATAAAAACGGACGGGTTGGTTTGTATAAAAGTTAGATCGGGATCGTCTCCCCGAGCCCGAGCCCAAGCCCAGGCCTCAGTCCTCAGTCTTATGATATATACTAGACTCACTCTTATATATATACCCTACCCCCTCAAGAGGGAATGAGAGCATGTGGGACAAGTCCTCCACTCTCCTCCCTTCTCTTCCCACTTGCACCCTTAGACTTGCTATTTGGAGCCTAGTTCCCAAACTAGGAAAAGACTGTTTCGGGCTTTTCTGGAGCAAAATAGAACCAAACGGTGGGCTGTAAAGCACAGCGCGTCCCTCCTAGCGATACGCTCGTTTCGAACTATCACACGGCCCATTCCACGACAGGCTCTAAAAAATCTAGCAAAAAAACAAACAAAAAAACACGCAAAAAACTAGTCACAAGGCCTCCTAGAGCAGCTTTTTGACACCTTAGGGTATCAAAAGCACATGCACTTACGCTCTGGGCGGGTGCTAGAACACGAGCATATTGAGGGTGCCTCTGTTCATACGGACACCCATTACCCATCCACGATAGGCTCTAGACCCTCAGCGGGGACACAAGGTAGCACCACCCAAGACCCTAAAATAGCCGCTAGTGATTCCTCCTCCGACTCAGAAATCATGGAAGCATACCCTACCCAAAACACTGAGAGAGAAGGCCATGCACCTCCCGAAGCTCCACAGCCTAGTACTAGTATGTTTAGCCGTTTCATGGAAACATTAGGTAGAGCTACTCGCTCGGAACCTGATGCAAATGAAGCACACGAAGGGGGTGGGGAAGTGGACTCTCCTTTCACATCGCACATGGACCCCACACCCCCAAAGAGTGTCCATGTGGATATCCTGCCAACTTCTTACCAAGAAGGCCCTGTTGAGCTACCTCCTTCAGAAGTTCCCTCTAGAGTACCGTTGCTGACAAGTAAAACCACGGGGAGCAACATTGCTTCTACCTCACAAGAAACCGTTAACACGTCGACTCTAGAAGGATTGTTCATTAATGATCATTGGACATAGGACCTCCACACTGAGGTGTTGACGGATCTACACTCTGGCCACGCCTACCATGTAGGATGGATAGAGATTGTACGATCCACCGCTAGTGCAACGAGCCTCGAAGATCAACAGAAAATGATCTGTAATGTTATCCATGGCATTATTCAATCAGAAAGGCAAAACCGAGGGGTAAATATACTCTCAACTGGCCCCATGAGATTTCTGGATACGAGCAAGGCTCAACAGCCTACTCTATCACAAATGGAGACTCCTCTAATTAGCCCCATGGACCCATCTTACGTCATTTCACCTGGGGTCTCTATGCAATCTGAGCCTCCGAGCGACAACTTTAGCTTCCCTAACTTGGCTCAACCCTCTATTAAGGAAAACACAGTGCTCACTCCAGGGATAAGCCTGACAGAGAATGTACCGATGACATCTACGGTTAGCGCAGTGCCACTACCTAGTGTCGTAGTACCTAATATGGGGCCTCGACCGTATGTGCCTCTAGCCCCTTATGCACACATGGCCCCCACACCTCCAATTGTACCACTTGTTTATGCTCCTCGAGTGCCGCTCCCTAGCCCTTATCCGAGTGGACCTATGCCCGGTTATGTTCCATATCCTGCATCATCCACACATATGCCAAGACCGGTACCCGTCCCTCTCCCACATATGATTCCAAGAGTACCTCCACCGGCCCTGCCTCCTCACATAGGTGACTTGGCAGCGTTTGCTCAAACCATAGGTCGATCTATCGCGAAAAATATGCGTCATGCATCTGATAGAGAGCCTAGAAGTAAGGCAGTACAAATTGCCAAACTCACGCAAAAATTCAATGGGGACGAAGATGCTAGAAAACACATTGAAGTGTTTGAACAAGTATGTGATTCCTTAGGGGAACGCAACGAACTACATAAGTGCAATGCCTTAAGCTTGACATTAAGTGGGAAGGCAGGAGATTGGTATAGAACCCTAAGGGTGGACGAGAAAACAATCTACCCTACCCTTCGAAGGTTGTTTCTAAAGGAGTACATACGAGAAGGTGTGCTTTGGGGTGTAGCATCTCAGCTACAGAAGGCCGAACGTAAGGAAGGAGAGTCAGTAAGGGACTTCATTAGTCGTCTAAAGCACTTAAACTCTCGCTGCCCTGTAAATGAGCGCTTCAACAATAACCAACTGCTTGATCAATTCATTCGAGGGTTGAGGAATGAAGGAATCTATAATGGACTAGTGATTAGAGGTATCACAACCTGGGAAGATGTCACTGCCAATGCAATCCAATTAGAGGACAACTTGATGATAGCAGGCATGAGGGTGTCTACTGACACGAGATCCACTAGCTCACAAGCCATTGAGTATGAATCCATGACTGCAAAGCCCATTGCCAATGAGCCAAAGGTATTTGAGACATTCTTGACAGACCTCACCAAGGCAATCCAAGAGTCTCTTAAGGATAATCGACCCCCTCAAAATAGTCACATGTATCCAAGAAGGGAGCAACAATGGTGTTCCATTTGCTTAGGTCCACATAGCAGTAGTGAGTGCCCTTTAGAGTAAAATTTAATGGAACTTGCAACGCATGTGGTAGGTATGGTCACCAAGCTAAGGATTGTTTAATGATCAAACGTATGATGGCAAATAGACCACCTGTAGCCTGGAGGGATGCGCCTCGAGCTCTTGTATTGATGCCTGCTCCACCTGTTGAGCAACTACCGCAACACATGGTCCCTAGATCTCAAAATGTTGTACAAGCTACACCGCTACCACCTCCTGTGCTAGGACCGCAGCCCCCGCATCCAAGAGTCACCCCTATGAACCAAGTGGGTTGCGAGACATCTAATGCTTATGCAGATGGCTGTGAGGAGGAAATAGACACTAGTATTGCCTACGGACTTGATACATTGGAAGAGTGTCCAATATACTACATGGAAGATTGTTGGGGGCAAGTCAAGCCGGTTTATCAAGCTGCTGCTCTCGCATCCAGAGGTCAAAATATCAACACCCAGGCTAGGAGGCCACCTCTTCAATGCTACGAGTGTGGTGGGCCACATCGAGCAGCGGAGTGCCCTATTAGGCTGCAAAAGAATGCTGCACAGATGCAAATGAATCAAGGGAGCACGTATGCAATGCCAATACTCACATGTAATCGTTGTGGCATAGATCACTTGATTGCCCAATGCCCCTATAACCCAAATGCGCCTAAAATCACACCCCTAAATTTGGTCGAAATTTCTAGTGTGACATCGCCAATACCACCCGTCGCACCCGCTTATGCGATTACACGGTCCATGCTTCAAGGGCCAGGCCATATCCTCGAAGAGAGAGATACCGCGTCAGTTATCCAAGCAAAGAAAAAGAAGACACGAAGGAAGAGGTCGCAAAATACGGGAAATTCAAAGCCAAGTTCCAAAACAAACATAGGAAAAGGAGATGACCCCGTGTATATGAATGACCTCGAGGATGATTCAGATTCAATCGAGACAATGGAGACTAGAACCAATACCACAAAGGGAAAGACCGACAAAGAAAACCGTAACATGGAACCAAATGAAAACCGCATAAGAGAAAACCATAAAGAGCCTCTGAAAACACCACAAGTGTTTCCAAATCCAATCCAAGACCCCCAAGATAAACCGCAGGGGCAAAAAGGGAAGAATCGTAAAAAGAAGATTGGGACGTACCCAAACCCAGTAGACGAGATTGAGCAAGTGAAACATCTAAGAGGTTTAGTGGAGGAGACTCAAAGGAAACTAGAACCAGAACCCATGCATGTCAAAATTCATGACACAGTGTTTCCCACGCAAGTTCATCCACCCCACATGAACCATAGACCGTTAGCCATATCTAGTATCATCCAAGAAGGGAGTGAGGACGGGACATCAGAAAGTCAGCATACACCTTTCTTGTTGGAAAGGATGTTTAACAAAGGAATACCTGATCCCATTGAGGAATATGAGATTCCATCCTCACCAGTTCCTAGTCAAGGACCTACACCTTGCAAAATGCCAATGAATGTTGCCAAACTAGTGGACTTCATGTCTTCTGAGGTCTGAACCACAATCATAGCAAAGCTGTATGGAGATCCTGAGTTACTCCTTGCACTTCGAGCATTCCTTAACGGAGAGCTACGAACGGGATTACCGCAGTTTGCGCAACCAAATATGCCTGACTCGATTATGATTGATGAGGAAAATCATGTGCAATCACTTGACTTAGATGGACACGAGTCCGTGATCGAGGTACCCATTAACGAATTAGGGCAGTATTTTGAAGGCGACGAGTCTAATGCGACCCTACTCATCACTACCAAGGGATTAACTATAAAGGGAATTCTTGATGGTGGTGCGGGAGTTAGCATCGTTACAAAAGATTGTTGGGAATCCATGGGAAAACCCCGCCTTAGTGTTACTAACATTGTGGTAAAGATGGCAAACGGTACCATAGCCAAACCTATGGGGATGCTCAAGGATATTAAGATCAAAGTTCTAGGACACAAGGTACGACATACGTTCATTGTAATGGATTTCTCTAAACACCTTATGTCATATGAAATGATTTTAGGACGACCATTCATGAGGGAAGCACAAATGGTTCATGATTGGTCTAAAAATCATGTCTATTTGCAATTCCAAGACTCTGTCCTTAGAGTGGATTTGGTGACTGGTAAGGTACACCCCTTAGGGAGTAAAACCATTATTGATCATCGCTCTGACACCACAGTTCACTCGGCCCCACTACAATATTGTTACACTTTTAAGAAGGATACAGACATTGGCCAAGATTATCCTTACATGGATGTGTTACCGGGTATGACGGAATCAGACAACGTAGACTGGGTACACCTAGCTGCAACCATAGATACCTGGGGAAATAGAGGAACCACTTGGGTCACACCAGAGGGGGAAGAGGTACCACAAATTGCACCTCTAAACATGATAAGTGCCATACATGAATCTTCTAAGGGCAAGGCAATTGTGGACCAATCTGACAGTGACACCGATAGCTCAATAGAAGACTTTAACCAACACGACTCAGACACTGACTTCCAGAGTGAAACGGATTCTGAATCTCATGAATTAGAGAGTGGAGCAAGTTCAGAGTCAAAACATTCAGAAGGACCGAGCACATCAACCGATGATAGCTCCTCCGAGAATGAAGAGGACACCAGCGAGGACTCCTTTAGTGAGCCAGATCTAAATGCAAATCAAAAGCAGGTCTCAAATAAGAAAAAGAAAAACTTTAAGAGGCGTCGATATTGAGCCAATGTATGTGCTAGGATAAAAAAGAAGAGATCCTCAGTAGAATGGCTCAGTTATATAGGAGAATGTGATGCTCATCGAAAATTGGTAGACGATTGGGGTGAATATCTCCAAAATGTTATGTGGTGTAGACCATGACCCCATGACATAGCCCAATTAGAGATCATAGACAAGACAAAGTTGAGCCGCACTGCAAGGAGGCGTCAAAACCAAGAGTTAGCTCGACAACACAAGAAAGCAGAAATGGAAGCACAAACCAAAGCACAACCAGAATCCACAAACTTGCATCCTGCACCAGAACATTTCAAATCTTACACCACAGGGGAAGCAAAGGTTGTGTACACAAAAGCCCAAATAATACCTATCGATGGGAATAATGGAATCTATGATGGTCCGGCAATAGTTAAAGAAATAGAATTAGCTGACCCCGGTGAAGAATCAAAACCTCTTTTTATTGCCCAAGACCTCACAGAAGTTGAAGAGGCGGTCCTCAAAGAGCTTCTCAAGGAATTCAAGGACGTATTCACTTGGACATACCATGATATGAAAGGTGTTCCACCTTCTGTGGTCCAACATACAATCCCTATGATTAGCACTACGAAGCCCGTACAACAAAGACCCTACCCGATGAATCCTAAGTACGCAAAGATCATTCAAGAAGAACTAGAAAAGCTTATCAAATGTGGGTTCATATATCCTATTGAACACTCTGAATGGGTGTCTCCAATAGTTATCGTGCCAAAAAAGAATGGGAAACTCAGGGTGTGCGTGGACCTCAAAAAAGTTAATGCAGCTACTAGAAGAGACCATTACCCCCTACCATATTCCGAACATGTACTCGAAAGAGTTGCAGGCGAGGAAGCTTATAGCTTTCTAGATGGGTACTCAGGCTACAACCAAATCACGATAGCGCTAGAGGACCAAGCTAAAACTGCCTTCATCATAGAATTTGGCGTGTTTGCATTTCGTGTGATGGCTTTTGGCTTAACAAATGCCCCTGCTACATTCCAACGATTAATAAACACTCCTTTTAAAGAACATTTGAGAGAGTTTTGTGAAGCTTTCTTAGAAGACCTTTGTGTTTACTCTTCTTGGAAAGAACATCTATCATGTTTGCGGAAGGTGTTTGAAAAGTGTAGGTTATATCGTATCTCATTGAACCCGTTCAAATGCCAATTTTGGGTCAAGCATGGAGTTATTTTAGGGCATATAGTATCTAAGAATGGTATCTCAACCGATGAGAGCAAAATTAAAGTGATTCTAGAGTTACCACCACCAACCAATTACAAGGGAGTTCAAAGGTTCATGGGACACGCGGGTTATTATCGACGGTTTATTTTATTTTTCGCTGAGATAGCACGTCCTTTGTACAAGCTTCTCATTGAATTTAAATGGACTGAAGAGTGTGACCAGGCCTATGAACAATTGAAGAAAACACTAGCAAGTGCTCCGATTTTAAGGACACCTAACTGGGATGTCATTTTCCATGTGCATATTGATGCATCAAACTTTGCTATTGGGTGTGTTCTCACTCAACCAGGAGAACATAAATTGGACTATCCCATTAGCTTTGCAAACCGTCAATTGAACGATGCTGAAAGGAACTACACCACTACAGAGCGAGAAGGTTTGGCAATGGTTTATGCAGTAAAGAAATTTCGCTACTACCTTCTAGCAAACAAGTTTGTATTTTATGTGGATCATCAAGCGTTGCTGTATCTGGTAAACAAGCCATGCTCCACAGGAAGAATCACACGATGGTTGTTAATTCTTCTGGAGTTTGATTTCACGATTGTAGTGAGACCCAGTAAAAGGCACGTCATGGCTGATCATTTGTCTTGCATACCCAATGGTGAAGCCCCTACAGGAGTTGATGATGAATTACCCGATACTTCCCTATTCATAGTTGAGACTATGCCTGAATAGAGTGAGAACATTGTTAACTTTTTAGTTAATGGTTTTCCACCCAAGGAACTTCGTAAGGATATCGCTCGAAGGCTAGTAAAAGAATGTGAACCCTATTGTTTGATTGACGGAACTCTGTATAGACTAGGCAAGGACGATATTCTTAGGCGTTGTGCCCGCGAGGATGAATATTTGTATATCTTGCAAGAAGCACATATGGGCATAGCAGGAGGAAATTTTTCAGGAGACCTGACTGCTAGAAAGGTGCTGCAATCAGGCTATTGGTGGCCAACTTTATTTAAGGATGCATCACTTTTTACAAAAGGGTGTGATGAGTGCCAACGTTACAAGACCACACAGCGCAAAGACAGAATGCCCTTACATCCTATTAAAGTAACCCAACCATTTGAAAAATGGGGCTTAAACTTTGTAGGTCCAATTAGTCCCGCAGCTCGCAACACTCAATCTCGATATATTCTAGTTGCTACGGACTATGTAACAAAGTGGGCTGAAGCTAAGGCTTCACAAAAAGCTGACGTGAGGACAACAGCTAAGTTTCTTTTTGAGAACATTATCACAAGATTTGGTTGCCCTTTTGAAATTGTTAGTGATAATGGTACCCATTTTATAAATGAGGTAATAAGAGAGCTTACCACGACCTTTATGATATCCCACCATAAGTCTACACCTTATTACCCGCAAGCTAATGGACAAGCCGAGAGCACCAACAAGACTCTAATCTCTATTTTAACCAAGATGGTAGAAGCTCATCGCACTGATTGGGATTTGAAGTTGACATCTGCTCTATGGGCTTATCGTACTGCTTATAAAGTGGCTATTAATTGTACGGCATTCAAAATGGTATACGGCCAAGAAGCGGTTATGCCTTGGGAGTTTGTCATTCCTAGTCTTAGGGTAGCTTCGCAAGAAGGATGGAATGGTAACCCCTTAACCGAGCGTTTGTATATCTTAGAAAAACTAAACGAAGAGAGACAGTTGGCTGTGCAAAATGCTCTTGTGGAAAAGGATAGGAGAAAGAAGTGGTTTGATCGCCATGTGAAGGACAAGGACATCAAAGTTGGTGATAAAGTCCTTATGTATGGAGTACGTAAAGAGAAGAAAAAGTTGAAATATGCTGGTAAAGGACCATATAGAGTATGTGAAATTACCCCACAAGGTACCCTTCGTGTGGAAACTCTTGATGGAGTTGAAACCATTGGATTCCTCAATGGGAGTAAATTCAAAAGATATTATGATCCTTTAAGCCAGGAAGAACTACGGGCCATGCATAAAAAGAAGGCCGCCAAAGCACAAACCGAGTTAAAGAAGATACAAGCTCAAGCTGAGGCTAAGGAGCGACAACAACGAATAAGACAAAAACGATAGGCTAACCTTGGAGTCACAAATGCATTTCACGTGGAAATCAAAGAGGATTGGTTGGACTCTGACACACCTCTACGATACCCTATTGAGTTAAATAGTGCCTATGGAAAAGTGCTATATAACGCCTTATTGGACACGGGTGCTAAATATAATCTGCTATCCTATGGGGTGTGGTGTCAGTTAGGGAAGCCACCTCTATCTGAGAGTATTATCCAAGTCAAGGGTGTCAACAAGAAAAAAACTACGGTTTTTGGAATCTGGCACACTTCTGTCAGTTATGACAATGGAATTGTAGCTCAAGACTTTTTGGTCATGCCTACTCGAACTATGGAGGGTAATATAAACCTAGGTCGCACGTGGATGATAGCCACCAAATGCACTGTTGATTGGGGGACTAGGGGTGTTACAACGCAAAAACCAACTCTTAGCCCTACCACTCAAGCCATAGTCCCTGAGATATTGCCTAAGGAAATAAAACCCAAGACATTGCATGTCCAGGAGGTTGAACCATACGTCCCCATAGCCCAACTCTCTAGAGCTTCAACTGATGTAGTTGAAAGAAAGCTTGAGACACACAAGAACCATTCTAATATAACAGAGAAAACATACAAGTGGGTTCCTAAAGCTTCTGTAGTGAGCATGGTTGATGCAAAAAAACGGAAACCTCGTAAGAACCGTCCCACTCACTCCAAGAAATGTAAAGAAACGTTGCGTTGGATTCCTAAACGACTATTGGAAGCCCAAGGATACTATGAAGGAAATGATCAAATCTGGGTGCCCAAACATAAAGTGTACTCTTACCTGTCACCTGGCCCATGTAAACCCAATCTTGTGGCTCCAAAACAAATTGAAAATCGCGGAAAGGAAAAAATCATGGAATGTTACACACCCGCTCTAGAGCTAGTTTGGGTACCAAAGAAAGAACGATTTGTTCCACCTAGCTCAGGAACACGGAAATCAAATGAAGCTTCTTGCTCTTCATGTAGTTCCTATACGCAAATAGAAGCTTCGACACAACCTCCACCTACCACTGTACATATCCATACAAGCACGAAAGAGTTTGCACCTCCCGGGGTAAGTTCACCACCTACAACAATGTTGCAAATAAAATCATGGGAGAGTACCTTACCACTCTTGCAACTAGATGAAACGCATAGGGCGGTCGAAAACTATTGGTTAAAACCTTCACCCATAACAACTTGGAACAATTGGTTTCAAAAGGTGGCGACCTCATTCCAAAAGGTATGATCTACCCAAGGAAGGGGGGAGTTTTGCTAACATCAATCATTCACTCCCCTCTCAACCTTCCTCCCTGACCTCTCAATTCCAATCTTAGGGAATTATATATATATATAGCTTTATACGCACAAAAAACAAAAATAGTAAAGAGCAAGAGCGACTAGCAACGAGAGAGCACCCTATCAGATCTTACATATAAGTCCAAATTCACCGTGTCAATTCAAGCAACACACAAAAACAACTCTTATGTTTTAAAGGCCTAACCAAATCTATATGTATTGTCAGAAATGGCTACTTCACCAGAGGCATGCACTTCTATTTTTGATGAAAGGTACCCTTTGTCTTTTCCTCAAGTGTTCTACGTATGCTACCCTATACTTTCTTGCGAATGGGATTTGATAGAGAGCCTTGCATGTGAGAGAAATTTTGAGGAGTTAGAATGGCTGATACGTCTATGGCTAACTAGTGATCCCTACCCAGTAGCGAATGTGTCTCCAGAGGCACATGCTTATTCTTTTGCACAAGATGAGTATCCACGCATCGCGAGGTTCTTGATTAGCATGCTTGCACAAGAGGATGATGAAGAGGAACTAATAGAGACCGAGGAAGACTATGGCCTCACGGACAACGATTTTATTTATCTAGATTACGAGGATAGAGGCCTAGCCTTAGGGTGGCCACCCGGTTTATATAATATCCTCTTTCCTTGATTCTAAAAGGGGTGACAGATAGGTAGGTTAGGGGTCTAGATTGTGTTTTGAGTTTGTTTTTTAGGAGTTTTAATTTTTCACACTGACATGCCTCCTAGAGGTATAGTGCCTGTTTTTGGATGTGTTAGGTAGGACTTATATGGATCTCCATCCACATGGCTGAGGACATCTGCTTCAACGAAATGAGCCACTCCATACCTCCAGGTGTACTACTTTCCATGATTCATGTTGGTGGATATGTGTAATTTCTAATAATGATTTTTCATGCTTTGTTTGAGTGCAATAGTTATGATTGTTATCTGCCATTATAGATGTATAAATTTGTACTTGCTTAAGTTGATTGAACTCCAGTTTAATCTTATGGATGAGCCTGGAGGTTAGGAGACCGTGACTTTAGGTTAACTCATTTACTTGACCACTAGGCCTAGCTAATAAAATTATCCGAGTATTTGAGACCTTAGGAATGTTTTAGGCAGAGAAAGTCTTGCTCACTTAAACAACAAAAAACACTAGTGCGAATACCAAGGAAATGGAAGCAAAAAAAAAAAAAAACATAAGTGCCACAAATGAAAAATCTTACGCTGGAAGAGAAATCCTGGGTTGAATTGGTACTTCACTCACATGTATTGTCTATGGTACTAGAGCCCTAGAGGTTCCCAGTGTGGGCGCTTTTCCTTGAGAAGCAAAAAACCCCGGACATACAAAATAAGCACACACGTCACATGATTGTGACCCAAAGTAAAAAAGTATTAAAAATAAATTAATAATAATAATAAATAAATAAATAAAGAAAAATTAAAAAACTTCCATTGAGCTTACAGTTAACATTTCAAGCTTTTGTTTGCAGTTGTGAGAGCGAGTTGGCTAATCAAAGCTGAAAAGCATAATTAGGGAATCTTGCATTTAGATAATCTTCTTAGCTTAGCTAGTACTAGAGTAGTTGTTTTAACCTTAGTCATAGCTAACTAATTGATAGACTCACCCATAAGCTCAAAACTCTTGATTAATTAATTTACTCAAAGTGCAATTTATTTGTCCTTAATGGCAGTCTAACATTTCATAAATCTTACATTTACTCATTTCCACATGTACTTTACATTCCCCTCATGATTTATGGCAATATAATTCCGCTTGCTAAAACACTGACTTTGCCTTGCAGATTCAAATCTAGATGCTCTACAACATGGACATACCAAGCTTCAACTCAATAGCTTCCAAGGACGGAATCTACATTTGGAAGGGGGGCAATGTTAACCCTCGTGGCTCACGGACACCCTATCGCCTACGACGGACACCGTAACCGTATTATTTATTTAAGTAAAGTCAGGCACCGGGCTTGTCGGTCCAATAGGGAAAGGTAGAGTGATCGCCGATGAGAGGCGCACTCTAACACGAACATGCTAGGGTTAGTTGGCTAAGCATGGGCGCCCAAGTGTGAATGGGGTGAGCTCACATAAAAGCCAATTAAACCTAAAATTGAGTCATTCTCTCATTGTGCAATAGAAGCTGCTCTTGCTCCATCTCCACCTTCTCCTTCACCATCTCCTTGTGTGTGTGCGTGAGAGAGAGAGAGAGAGAGAGAGAATGTGAGAGTGTGTGTGCGATCGAGCGTTGCGGCGGCACAACGGCGGCGAGGCGGTTGAGCGCGGCGTAGCGGCGTCTCCCTCTTCTTCGCGGCGTGGGAATCCTTCATTCGCAACTACGCAGGAAGGTGAGTGACACACCGTTCTTCCTTGTGAGCTTGTCTGTTGTATGACTGTGTGCTAGGAGCCTTTGTGGCTCGCACACGGCGCGTAGCAAGTCCCTAGCCTTGACAGTGGCTTGGTGGGATTATTGGTGTAGGTGGGACATGGATCACCTCCTTAGATTTTCCAACTGGTGGTTCTCGTAAATCTTGGGTTGTTTGAATCATTTTTTGGCACATTTCAAGTCTCTCCTTTTCTAGTTCCGCATATGGATATGTCATCCATCTCTGTTCTTGGGTTTGGTTGTTTTTTAGCAGTGTTTCATAGGCTTTTAGGAGATCGTCTCAACCAACATTGATCCTCTTAAGCTAGCACTTCTTGGTTTCTCCTCTATGCGGATGGTTCTTCTAGAGGTTGAGACCATTGCGTAAGAGAAGGTGCAACACTTTCCTCATGATGTCTTATCTTCTCTTTAGCTTGGGTAAGCGCTTGAGCTAGGGATTTTTTCTATCATTCCTTACGTGCTTTCATCCTAGCCTTTCTAGCTTTCCAACTATTCCGTTTGCTCTTGGTTTTTTGACTAGGTGTATAGATCTTTGGGTAACCCGTCTCTGGACTCGCATTAGTTTTCGTTTTCTCTGTCTCTAGATTCTTCCCAGCTTCCTATTGAGCTTGCACTCTCGTAACTACTTCAACTGGTACAACTTTTTATTTTATGAGCTACTGGGTAGCTGAACAATTCTTGAGACATTCATTGTGATCTTTCTTACTCAGTTTGGTTTTTTGGACGGTTGGAGATCAACTGAATGACGCCACAGTCAAAACAATAGGCATTTACTTGTGTGATCTTCGTCTGAGGACATTATTTGACTGAGTGGCTGTCACAGCTTTTGTGACAGCTTGCCTCTGGTTGAGGAGCTTCTTCTTGCATTTCCTCTTGGCTGTAAATAGGCTCTGACCTAGCTAAGCCTCTATTCATAATGAACCGCAATGTCCTTTATTAGCGGCTGGATACACTCAACGGAGGATGATTGCCCGTCGGTATACTAATTTCCTTTGTAATCATTCCTTAATTGAAAAGAAACCGTCATTTCACCTTTGTAAATAGTGGGGCTTGCCGAAGCTTCCAAATTGTATCCCATTTTTGACATTTAGACTTAGCAAATGGTTAAATTGGAACATTAGGGCTTAAGATTGTAAGGTATTTATACCACTTTTGACCTTAATGCAAAAAACCCTTTGTCATTTTTATAAGTTTTGTCTGTGTGAGTTAAGCGTAGTCTGTGTACGAGAGAGAGTAAGAGTTTATCTTGACGCTACGCGCGCACCAGTGGTCGGAATCAAGTGCAGAGAAGTGCAGCGTGTTGCCCCCGAAGAGAGCTACGTGCCAACACCTACATTGCAGGTGTATGACTTGGCTTTGCGAGATCGACCCACGAGCTTATCTAGTGATTCGGTGAGCATACGTTGTCCCTTTTTGCATTTCAACATATCCACGCGTTCGCAATGAGTAGAGCTACACATTAGGCACTTTAGTTTTCAGAAACGACGACTTGCAAAAACCTGTCAGACATCCTACGTGATTCTGCACCGGGTGTTTAGGGTTGGGGTTTTGCGTCACGGACCTTAGGGAGAGCGACCTATTGGTGTTAATAGGATTTCCCTCAAGTTTCGTAGCGTTTTGAGAACGTTTGATGGGTATTTAGCTCTTGAAAACGTTGTAGGAAATCTCCTCTTGTGTACTCTTGAAGGCAGTAACTTAGACATTGGGTAGAGACCTCTGTAGGAAGTAGTCAATAGTCGGTCGAGTGTAGGTTGACACCCTATGCTTGCTTCCACGCGCCTGCGGGTCGAGCTTCGTCCTAGCTGACAAATCTTGTTATGTGAGTTCTCGCTATGCTGACGTCCGTCGCGTCGTATCCGCCAACATTGGCGCCACTGCCGGGGACAAAAACCCTCGGTAGGTGACCGAGACTAGTCCTTGAGGATAGGGATTCTCTGCCTTGCGAGAGTCTTATTTTACATTTAGGTAGAATCAGAGGGTGGGGGACTCTCTAGGTCTTAGGAGGAGTCTAGGGAGCGAGTGTCTAGCCTAGATCCTTCGACTTAGGTAGTATTAGGTAGGAGAGTAGGAGTTGGAGTGGTATAGGTGGTGAAGGATAGCTTGAGAGTCCGGGGAGACCAAGAAGCAACAGAGACACCAAAATCACCATCTCACATGATGAGTAGGAGTAGGGTAAGAAGGACATCATGATTTATGATCTTGAGCACTTCATGCATGTTATATCTGCTGTTAGGCTCATCAAAGAGCTGTAAAAGACGAAAAAGAGTGTTTAGAAGTTGAATTGAAGTTCAAAAGTTTCTGTGAGTATTTCTGAGAGAGCTGCAGAGCATAGGGAGTACTTCTGTTAGAAAAAAATTAAAATTTAAGATAGTAGACATCCTACGCGTAGCATGTCTCTAGGGGATTTTTAGCAGGGAATTTGGCAAAACTGAGGTCACGTGTGTGTTCAGAGGGTGGGTTTCACCCTAGTAACATATAGACTTGAGTGTTTTTCCCTTATTGGATTGCCCAAAAGCTAAAAGGTGGACTCAGAAAACGTAGAAGTTCAGAAAAGGGTTAAATTGAGAGAAATTTGCATATTTTTGCACTTGTAAGGCATATTGACACTTTCTGAGAGCATAGGGAAGTCAAAGTAGCACTTTAGTCTGAGAAAAGGAGCAGTAGACATCCTACGCGTAGGATGTCTACAGGGTGTTCTGGTGAGAATTTTGAAAATATGAGTTGACCAGTGTGTTTTGAAGGTAGCAATTACCCTATATTCACTTGGAAGGGGGAACTTGACCATATCTTGACAGGATAAGGCCAAAAGACGGAAATCGCTAGACATCTTACCCAAATTGGGCTCAAGGCATAATTTTTAAGACCAAAACCATAGGATGTCTTCATGAGCATGATCTACATGATTTATTGAGTGCATGAGAAAGATTGGGTGAGAAAATTGGGTTTTAAGCAGACTTTAGCATTTTTTACTAAAAAAGGCTAGAACAGCTAAATTTGGGGTCTTTTGAAATCCAAACTCAAATCTAAGCATAGCATTGGGTCGCTGACATCAAGGGGAAGCTATGGCTCAAGTTTGGAGTGAAAGGGAGTACTTATACATCCTACGCATAGGATGTGTTCACAGTGATTTAGCACTCCAAATCCAACTGTGAGCATATCACAGTGATCAACACCTTAAGAGGAGTCTGTGGTTTTAATTTGGAGCAATTTTGAGCAGTTAGAAACGCTACGCGTAGTATGTCTAAGGCATGCTATGGAAGTCAAAATCTGACTATGGACATAGCAGGGTGTTGTATAGCCTTAGGCAAGCCTCCTAGTCAATTTTGGTCCAAATTGGAGTTGATTTGATTGGTCAGATCAACATCAGGCTGCTGGAACAGATTTTTGATCAGTTGACCAGCTTATAGGTGTCCAAATCAAAAAGTGAGAACAGCTGTGGACTCAGCACATCAAGGGGAATCTATAGTGCAAATTTTAGCCAAAACAGAGCAGGTAGACATCCTACGCGTAGGATGTCTACAGGGTCTTATTGAAGTCAAAATCTGACGGTGGACATAAAGTGATGTTCCAATTGACTTAAGAGTTCCAGAACTTCTTTCAGAAGTGAAATTGGACCTTGTTTGACCTTTTGATGGGGCAAAGATGGAATTAAGACTTTACCTCTAGACTGATAAATACTCGAGTAAAGTACAGTTCCAGATTAGCAGACCTAATCAAGAACATCCGAAGTGTATAGAGTATTGTAGTGGTTGAGGTTAACCCTCCAGTTATACCAATCATTACTAAGACCACCTCTAACGGTTAAATGCTTGATTCGATTGTTGAAATTAAACGCTTGTATACAGTATATTCAGCGACAAGGCAAGAAGTTGTGCGAAAATTGATCCCTTGCCAGGTGAGTGGTTGGATTTGTGATAAATTGCATTGCTGAGTTTGATGAATTTAAGATTAGGAAGACACATTCCTAGAGACCAAAAAGTGGCAGGTGATCAGGGTAGCTTAGTGTCCACTGAGGAGAGTGTAACTCGGGCAAGGCTAGATCCATTAGCACCGATCATTGAGGAGGGTATTGATACTGTCACTTCATTAGATAAGTCCTTCTTCATGATGGGTAGTCAATAGCCTGGAGGTTTCTCCGGTGAAGGACCAATGCTAGGAGGAAGTACCTCCCAAAACCCTTTGAACGATGCCAAGTTCACTATAATCTTCTTAGAAGGAACAAACTCTAGGGAAGCCCTACTTTATTCTGACTATCAGGGACGCAAGTGTATTTGTATAGAGGAAAGACCTTCTCAGAGACTGGAGATAATTCGAGTCTATGATGATGGAGATAGATTCCGAGACGAAAAGGGGAACCACTATCTAATAGTTAGTAACCTTGAGGATTACAACAGATATGGAGATAATGTGGCAAAAGGAAAAATGGTCTCAAAGGCTCAAGAGCCGCCTCCAAAAATTGATCGACATGGAGCTCTTTTTATGCATGATAAAAAAACAACCAGGGTCTCTACCTATAATGAAAATGTGGGAATTTACAAGCATGAGAGCGAGGGAGTAGTCTCTTAGTTTCAATGCAAAGAACCCTACCCAAATGAATTAAGCAAAGACAAGGTTCTTTACTTATTCTCTTATGAAATTGCTATGGGGGAGGATATCATTTTTGTTGACAAGTACGGACGAGAATACAAACGAATTCTCCCAGAGGAGGTAAAAAAGGCAACAGTTGCGGAAACATCAACATATGCCCCCGAAGAAGTACCAAGGTCCACCTATACCCCTAGCAAGTCAACAAACCCGTTTTTAGAAGAGTACGACGCAACATCACATTCTTACCGACAACAGACGTTCAACTACCATAACCAACAAGCAACCCAACCATCATTGCAGGCATGGCTTCAACAAAGTGCGACATTAGAGCAAGAACAAAATAGAGATGGTTATCCAGCCGCACAAGGGCTAAGAGATTTACAAGAACCACCACTCTATTCACAGTATCAAAGCGAGAGTAAGCCAAAAACTCAAGAATCGACAGAGCCCGGAAGACAACCCATAAAACGAGTTAGAAGAGATGAACCACCTCTTGCAAGACCATTAGAAATTATGGCTTAGGGGCACCTCTAGGAGAGGAACTTCCAACTACCGAAGGCCACAGGAGGTATATCGAGTAAGACGAGGAGAACCAATGATGAGATTTGTAGACCATCGTAGAATTAGACCTTCTCATGTGCAAAAATGGGTAAACAAGAAATACACGGGAAACAGGATCCTAGGATCATCTAGCAGCCTTTGTGCGTGTAATTAGAGCTGAAGAAGTGTTGGACTTCCCTACTCAGTTTGTAGGGTTTGGGCTTACCCTAGAAGAGGATTCCACTACTTGGTTTGACTCTGTGGAGCGTAGAGACTTTGAGTCTATGGAGGAGGTGTTTGACGAGTTTATTGAGGAATTCTCACAAAGGGGGGTAGCTCATAATACAGTCTCACAAATCCATAAATTCAAACAGAAAGAAGGGGAATATGTGCGAAAGGCAGCCCTACGACTAAAAAGATATGTGAAGTTCTGCCTTGTGGAAGGACTGCCAACTCAATCCAGACTTATGCTTATATTTATTCAAGGACTAAGGAACGCAGATCTCCAGAAGGACTTACATATGAAGAGGAGCACGACGTTAAATGAGTTAATTAAGGAGGCTCTTTACCTTGTAGACAATTGTGCGGTCTACAAGGAGGGTGAATTGAAGGATCTTGATGACGATTCATCCTCACAACAAAGTGGAAGCAAGTCTGCTAAGACAACACCGAAAGGAGAGGTACCTGTAAGTCAGGAGCAGCTTGTGGAGGAAGTGCTAAAAAAAATTAATATGTATGCCAAGCCTCAGGCTAAGCAGCCAAAGTGGTGTGCTATTGAACAAAAATGGACAAACCATGTGACAGAGGAATGTTATCATAACAAGAGATATGTGAGAGAGCGACCTTATGCTCCCCAAGCTCATGTAGCATCTCCTCAACTTCCACCTCGATGCCTAGGTATCAAGGAGGCAACCTACCAGGACCTGTAGGTGTTGAAAGACCACAACCAGTATTGGGGCAACAACCACCCCTACCAGGATTACGATCGGTCTGCATAAAATACACACCAACGGTAAACGAACCAGAAGAGAAGGCTTTGGTACCTATGCATGCATATTATGAAGATTCCAATGGATATGCAGCAAATCTTTTCTATTATCCATCAGAAGAATCCCCAACACCAGAACCTTGGAGCATGATTGGAAGTACAGGACCACCAAACAGCTGCACAAGCAGCAGGAGAAGGAAGATACAGCTTGGATGAACGAAAACTGTTGTTCATAGCCAAGGGAGGCATGCGCGGGCAGAGGCATGCATACCCAACAAAGAGGAACTCAAGGAGCACCTCAACAGCCTAAGGGTCCCTACTACAAGTGTGGTGGAGATCATTGGCTAAGGAGTTGCCCTCATGATGAAATCATTAGAGTCAATACGTATTGCACCGAGTGTGGAATTACTCACTTGATTCTTGATTGCCCTAAGAACCCGAGCAAAGGAGAAAAAACTACTTTGAACATGCTCGAACCAGTGCCTTCCAATGGAGGGTCAGAAAACGAGACAGTAATACCTATTCAGGCAGGGACATGAGCACAAGCTCAACGAATGACAAATGAACCCATAATTGAAGAGCCAAAGACCGATGCCCCAAGTGCAGAAATGAAAAATCAGAGAAACACTTGGAAAGCTAGAAAGGCACGTATGAAAGCCAAGAGAGAACGAGAGCAAACGGCTCTATCCGCGGAGTTAAAACACACAAAGGATAGATTGGCACGGTTAGAGGATCTAACTAAGCTCACACACTGTGGCAACAATAGGGCCCAAGGAAGTAGAGGAACCCCAAAGTGCAGGATCAGGAGGATCAGTGCTGGTAGAAAAAGTAATTGAGCAGTTGGACGCACTTTTAAAAGTTTACAAAGCTAGACTCAAAAACAACCAAACCCAAGAGCAAAGATGGATGACTTATCCATATGCAGAAATAGAAAAACAGATGTTGGAAATGTGTCGAAAGATGATTGAAACGGCCCAATCCTTGATAGAAAATCCTCTTGGTAAACCTGCAAGTTGGCACGAGGTACCAGCTCCAACCCCTATCAAACCAACTCTAGAGAAACAAGTAGACACGAAGGAGAGACTCATGACTGCCTCTGAGTCTAGGAGAGAACCTATCATAGTGTCAAATACAACAGATGAGACAATTGATGGCTTCCAGCCTAAAACATTGGTAGAAATAGGTAAGGATTGTAACAGTCTAGATGACTTGTGGAAGCAAATCCGGGAAGCAAATGAAGCTAACAAGGTGAACCACCAAATAAATAGCACGAGAGAGGAGGAAAATGAGATCTTACCTCCCATTGAAGAGTTCGAGGCAAGATCACAAATGAACTTTGATATGCATTCACAAGGGGGAGACGAGGGTTCAATTAGTTCGGGGCACAGCCAACCAGACTCACTAAAAACTCTACCCTCCTACCTAGGGGAGTATGAAGCTAAGTCTAAGGTGAGAGCAATCCCATCTCAAAGACTTTCTTCCAATAGAGTGATGGATTCACAAGGGTTGATTGAGTTATTGTCCACACTTATGGCATGCACAATCACGTTAGTCGAACTCCTGAGGTTACGACCAAACATGTGGACCACCGTAGGCAAATGCTTAGAAAAATTTGGAGTAAAAGACCCTACCTCGAAGCTTCAAGAAGGGATCAGAGAATTGGACAAGACTCAACTAAACACTAGGCCAGTACCTTTAAACAAGGTTGGAGAATATTGCAAGGGAGAAGATGGAAATACCACACTACCAGTAGAATTCCAGGGAGTAGTTTCCAAAGCTATTCTTGACAGTGGAGCGGGAGTCGCTATCGCCACCAAAGAAATCTGGAAAAAATGGGAAAAACCGGCTTTGAGAGCTACAAGAATGAAATTGCAACTAGCAGATGGGTTCATGGAAAAGCCTCTAGGGCTTTTAGAAAAATTAATTGTCACCTCTTACGGAATCGAGTATGAGCATACATTTGCAATAGTTGATTTCGACAAAAAGAACAATTACGAGATCATCTTGGGAAGACCATTCATGAAACAATTAAAGATGGTCCAGGATTGGGGTTACGACCTCATATACCTCAGACATGGGGAGACGAAAACCAAAATATACCTAAAAAACCATAGTTACAAGGATGTGAACCAGACACCAGTGGAAGAGTTTGATTCAGCAACATTGGCAGGGTCCGAACTCCCAACATGGTTAGGGCAGAAAAAAGAGCTATGGATGTGCGGAGCTTCACATTGTGGGAGCTTAAAAAGAGAGGAATGCATCTTAGAAAGAGCTATTGAGGACAAGGACTAAATTTCGGAACCTTTTCCCGAAGATGCCTTAGAACCTCTGGAATGGGAACACATACTAGCAACATTGAATGTTTGTACCATTACAGATAGTCCAACGATAAAGGTTTGCGATAAGGATGGCTATGATGTGCTACCCTATTACATGGTAAACCTTATACCAGCAGGAGATGAGTATGTAGACTCACCAAAACAAGCAGAGTTTTATGACTCCTCTGAGCATCTGGAATTAAGTAACGATGCAGATAACGAGTGTTCAGACAGTTCAAGTGAGCATGGGGAGACAACAGCGAATATCAAGTTTTATGATTTTGCAAATGAACACCCTAGACGCCAGGAAGGCTATAGAAAAAAAGAGCAGAAAACAAAACTAGAAAGAACCTGATGCCCAGGATAAAAGATAAAACTCACTATTTAATGCTTGTCAAGGCAGAGGATTGTGTAAAAGACCAAATATCAGGAAGATTCTAAAGAGTTCGAAGGGAACAAACACATGAGGAAATAAAACAAGCACGGAAGACTAAAACAGAAACAAAATCAAGAGAATCTCAACAATCAAAGCGAAAAAAGACAAAAGAGCCAGAGTGGACCAAAATGGAGCGTAAAAAGAAATACCAAGAACTAAAACGGTCGTTACGAGAGGTATGGACTACTGAGGGAGAAAGTGACGGTAAGGAGGATTCAGAAAAAGGAAACATGAATGTACCATCCCACTATCGAAAATTCACCATCCAAGATAGAAAAATCATAATGACATCACCAATAAGGGAAAGAATAAACCAGGAATCTTACGATGGGCTGGAAAATGAAAAACGGATAGACCTCACTGCGCCATGCTAAGAGCCTCAGCCTGTCTATATAGCAACTGATTTAGAGCTTGAAGAAAAAGAACGGCTAACACAACTTCTCAAAAAGTATAAAGATGTGTTTGCATGGTCCTACAAAGACCTCAAAGGAGTTGATCCATCGATATGCCAACATACAATTCCTTTGAAATCAGATGCCAAACCTAGCAAACATCATCTTTACACATATAATGACACATTCGCTAAACGAATCAAAGAAGAGATTGAAAAGTTGATGGATGTTGAATTCATCTATGAAATCGAGCATACAGATTGGGTGTCACCCATTGTGGTTGTCCCCAAAAAGAATGAAAAGCTGCGTGTGTGTGTGTGTGTGAACCTCAAAAAAGTGAACGTAGCCACAATAAGGGATAATTATTCCTTGCCGATCACAGAACATGTGCTTGAGAGGATGGCTGGAAAATGAGCTTATTTCTTTTTAGATGGGTTTTCAGGGTATAAACAATTGGCAATTGCAATAGAGGATCAACACAAAACAACATTTTCCACAAAGTGGAGAATATATGCGTATAGAGTTATGCCTTTTGGCCTAACCAATGCCCCAGTTACCTTCCAAAGGTTAATGACTCATGCGTGCAAAGAATACCTGAGAATATTCTTAGAAATATATATGGATGATCTCTGTGTCCACTCTCTTATACGAGAAGAACATATTGACCATTTACAAAAGGTATTTGAGAAGTGCAAAACATATCGAATCTGTCTCAACCCGAAAAAGTGCATTTTTATGGTAAGGCAAGGCCGCATCTTAGAACATATTGTCTCAAGAAATGACATAACCACTGACCTAGACAAAATTAGAGTCACAGTAGACTTGCCCAGGCCTACTAATGCCAAACAAGTACAATCCTTCATGGGACACTGCGGATATTATCAAAGATTCATATATATGTATCCGGTCATTGTACAACCTCTATATCGCTTATTAGTCACTTTCGACTGGACTCAGGAGTGTGAAACTTCATTCCAAAAGCTTAAGGAAAACCTTGTATCAGCACCTGTACTTAAAGCACCATATTGGGAAAAGATATTCCATGTTCACATTGATGCCTCTGCATACGCAATTGGGAGTATTCTGGCTCAACCTGGAGACGGAACAATGGATTTCTCAGTTTGTTATGCGAGCCGACAACTAAATAGTGCAGAAAAGAACTACACCACCACTGAAAGAGAGGGATTAGGAATGATTTATGCTGTAAAGAAATTTCGGCTTTACTTGCTTGCAAACAAATTTGTGTTCTTCACAGATCATCAAGCTCTTTTGTATCTAGTAAATAAACCATGCAATACTGGGAGAATTGTACGCTGGTTTATTATATTGCTAGAGTTTGACTTCACAGTGGTAGTAAAAAAGGATAAAACTCATCTACGGGCAGATCATCTTTCAAGGCTACAAAACGAGGAAGCTCCTGAAGGAGTAGATGATGACATACCTCATGCTTATCTTTTCAATATTGAAATGATACCCAAATGGTCTCAGAAAATTGTTAGCATTCTTTCCTTTGGAGGCAGATTTGATAACAAGGAAGACAGATCCAAACAAAAAACATTTCGACAAACAAAAAACTTTTAGTTGATTGCAGGACGACTGTACCATCTAGGCTCGGACCAAATTCTACGATTATGTATAAATCCAGAGGAATTCGAGTGTTATCTTGAAGAAGCACACTACCAAGATTGTGCATTTCATTGTTCAACAATGAAAACACACCAAATACTGAAACACTTAGGAGTTTATTGGCCAACTATGTATGCTGACACACAAGCTTATGTTAACAATTGTACTATATGTAGTGCCAAACGACCGGTGGATCATGCGACATTGTTTCAAGTAGCCATTGCACCTGCATGGAGTCAAATATATCATTGATTTCTTAACAACAAAGACATCTCCTGAAAACATAACAAAAGCGCGAAAAAGGGCTATAGAGTTGGAGGCTCGAGACTTTAATTTAATTGGAAATCAACTCTACAAGAGAGGAAAGGACAATCAACTTAGAATCTGTGCACGTGAAAGTGAATACCTGTCGATTCTAGAACACGCACATGGAGGAATAAGTGGAGGCCATTTTTCAGGCGATAAAACAGTAAAAATTGTCTTAACCGAAGGAATATGGTTGCCTACATTACACATGGATGCCGAGGAGTTTGTAAAGCATTGTGACGCATGTTAGCGCACTAAGGTGCCAATAAAGAGAGATGAGATGCCACTTTGGCCAATGATGGGAGCACGAGCATTTGCAAAATGGGAAATTGATTTTGTGGGTCCTATTTCACCCCTGCATATCGCACCCATACCCAATATATCATTGTAGCTACGGACTATCTCACAAAATGGGCTGAAGCCAAAGCAACACAAAAAGTAGACGCAAGAACTTCTGCACAATTTTTGTATGAGAATGTCTTTGTACGATACGGATTACCAATAGAAATTGTCAGTGATAGAGGACCACATTTTCTTAATGAAGTCATTGAATATCTGCTAGAGGAATTCATGGTCATACATAGAAAATCTGCTCTATATCATCCATAGGCAAATGGACAAAGCTAAGGCCACAAATAAAACCCTATGCACTGTTTTGACTAAAATTGTATCAGAGTCAAGGATAGACTGGGATCAACAATTACACTCAACACTATGGGCATACAGGGTAGCTTATAAAACATCTATTGGAACAACACCATACAACATGGTGTTTGGTCTAAACGCTATATTACCCATAGAGTTTTTAATTCCAACTCTACGAGTAGGAAAACGCTTAGAATGGACAGGCCATGAGCTCTCTTCAATAATAGATGATCTTGAAAAGCTAGATGAACTTTGACTAAGAGCTGTAGCTTCGATCTATGCTAAAAAGAAAAGACAAAAAGAGTTTTTTGACAAGCATGTGCGTACAAAAGAGTTCAAAACAGGTGATTATGTACTTGTTTATACTTTGAAGAAACATGCCAAGAAACTTAAAAAGCGAGGGATGGGACCCTTTGTGATTAGTGATTTATCACAAAGTGGAACTGTCAAACTAGCTACATTGGCAGGAGAAGAAATGCCAAATTGGATTAGTGAGTGTCGGTTAAAAAAGTCTCATTTACCACTAATACAGGATATGCTTCAACAAATTCATCAAGAAAAACAACGGATGAAGGAAAAACAGAGGGTACGAGAAGAAGCACAAGCGGAAGCAAAAGAACGCATTGCAAAAAGAAGGCTTCTACGACAACAACAACAAAGTGGATCACTGTTGTGAATAAATGCTATTCGATTAACAAATTTTGATGAAGACACAGTGGAACCAATAATTGCAGTCAAAGTGGGTAGCAATCAAGTTGAATCGATGGTATTGCTTGATTCCGAAGCTCAAGCAAATTTGATCTCTTACAAATTATATAAACAGCTCAAGCTCGAAGATTACCTACATCCTACTCAACAAGTGTTGGAAAGTAGTACATCACATTCGCTAGGAACATTGGGCTAGACAATATTGCATATACAAATACATCATATATGTTTACCCCCACAAGTTTTATGTGGTTGAGGATGCGAGCACACTACACCCCATGTTGTTGGGACAACCTTGGCAGAAAGAGTACAATGTGAAAATAGATTGGAATTCGGATACAGTCAGAATTCAACAAGCACAAGAACACCAAGTGGTAGCCTTTGCTACGACAACCCGAAAGAACCCAATAATAGTGCCACAATCAATTGATCAAGAGAAAAATAGATGGGTGCCACTTAACCAGCAAAATATACTACGAAGGATACACAAGAAACAGCCAACTGTCTTCAATCAAAAAATGATATACCACAGGCGACAAAGAATAGATCAAAGGCAACAATCAGCAAACAACAAGTATGGGTACGGAAAGATCTACGTGAACGAGCCTACAAACCACAGTGCACTAGCAGACAACCTCTGAAAAACCAGGTTAATCAAACACCAAATAGAGTCATCAAACAGATATGGATACCGAAGAACATGCTCAATGGACAACTAAATGTGACACCCATTTGGATCCCCAAACCAAAGCAACAGGAACTCCCTTCAGTACAAGCAACACCAACAGCCAGACACTCACTACATATGAAACTGGCAAACCGATCTATGTGGGTGCCGATCAGCAGAACATCAATGACGACCAAGGACGAGGCAATAAACCTACAAAAGCCTCCACAACAAAACTTCAAAGGGCAATTAACAGAGAACAAGATTATAGCTACAACGGAAATGACACTTTCATCCACAGAAACAACCACGGACATATCGACAGTAGTGGCAAACCAAGCAACTTTTGCAAAAAAGATGATCAAACAAAGAGCTGTAGAGTTACAACTTTTACTTGCAAAGAAAATCCGCCAACCAAATCAACAACAAGCAGGAATATGTTTTTGCTTGTGTTTCAAAAACAAAAAATATGGGAATAATGAGTGACTATAGGACAAACTATGATACAATGCGGGTGCAATTATGTGAATGGAGCGGGAGGCGTGTTTTAGCCAGATTTTGACTGAAACGTCAAATTTCTCGGAAACTGGGCAAACGGAGTCCAAATCAAGAACTTTTCAAGCCTAAACCCCATCTCGCAAGAAGTTAGGAGCACATGTCAAATTTCATAGAAAGTGTTCCGGGGACCCCCATTATAAGATTTTCTCACTTCACTTAGAGCTCATTTCTACTATTTCCTTCTTGAGAGAGAGCTCTAGCCACTTAGAACGAACCGGACTTCCAGTTGCTTCTACGACGCGCACGACCACCCGGCAGGCTCCAGATATGAGAGGTAGGCTCAACACCTTGAGCTTTTCGCGTATGTTTGATATTTTATGGCGAAAACTAGTGTAGGGTTCACACAGGGAACGAGCAGTAGAGACCTACAGGCAAGGGTGGCCACCTAACGGCTAACCCAAGGCTTCATAGGGGGTTTACCCTAGCATAGGAGACCACTCTTGAATGCACAAAGGCGGCAAAAAACCAACGGGAAAAACCCTAACTTCTAGAGCCCTGCAAGAGGCCACCAAGTGGTAAATCGGTGGAAAGTCGCCCAAATGCTACCAAAATTCATGGGTAGGAGCATCTTGACATGCTCTACAAGGCTATATAGCCCACATGGCCATAAGGCAACCCGAAGCGGGACTAAGCTTCAGAAACGGCATCGGACACACAAAGCGTCAACTGGCTCTGACGGCCAAACCGGATGTCCGTTTGCCACCAAAATTCACGAGCGGCTTGCTTAGACCATCAACAACCAAGTCCTATGGTGGTAGACTACCACAAGTCATCGACGGCATGCAAACACAACCACGGACGCTTCCAGAGCGACCAATCGCCAAACGGAGCTCCGGTGAAGCCAAAGCCAACAAAAACCATATGGCAAGGTTCCCCAAGGAACCATGAAGCTATGGAGACTAACATCAATAAATTTCATCGCTGAAAAGCACTCCAAGATTCAGAAAACGACGCAGAGGCTCTGAAAGCCAAACAGGGAGTTTCTATCTATCTTTTTGACTTTTTTATTGAAATAAGGCTTAAAGGGGACTCAAGGGGGCTAAGGGCATATACTAGTAGCACTTCTCCAAAAGAATTCATCAGGAGACATCCTACGCGTAGGATGTCTCAAGGCCATGTTTGGGCACCCAACTCAATATCTCACCTCATACACAGCTTCTACATAGCTTATACATGTTAGCCATCAAGTTTCATCACGTTTGGACAAGAGTTGACCTCATATGTATCAAAAAATGGAAAGTCAGACCATAGAGGCAATAAAGGGTCATAGACCTACCAAAACTAATCCAAATCACATGAAACTTGCACAATATACTCATTATCACATTGCCAAGCTAACTGTGGAGTCAGATATGAAAAATAATGAAATAGACATCCTACGCGTAGGATGTCTAAATGCCCTATTTGACCTCCAACTGGTGTTTTTGAGTTCCACATATCTTTATAACATCTTCACAAGGTCATGTATCAAATTTCAAGCCAGACCCATCACATTTGGCCCCCAAAACCTCAAAGATGCACTTTTTTGAGCTTTAAAACACTACACATGCTCCTAACAACACCAATGCTTATCCAAATCAAAATCTAAGAACAGGGCCATGTTCTACATGCTAAGGGCTACACACAGAACCAAAATCAAGTCATTCTGATAAAAGAGACATCCTACGCGTAGGATGTCTCCAAGGTCATATTGACCTTCTGTGCAGGAATTGACATCATGGGAGTCTTTCACATGGTATAAGAAGCCTATATATCAAATTTCAATCCAATTGGATATCATTTGCCATCCATATAGGACATCCTACCCATTTTGTGAGCCAAAAGCCTAAATCTGCTCAAAATTGCACTTTTTGATGTCCAAACCAAATTCCAAATACATAGCCATGTTGCAGAGGTCAAGAGCCACAAGCATGTCAAGTTTCATCAAAATCAGAGAAAGTAGACATTCTACGCGTAGGATGTCTACATGCTTATTTTTCAGCCAAAAACCTACTGTGGACACATGCAAGGTTTCCCTAGTCCCTTTTGAGTTCTTATTTCAATTTTCAAGTCATTTGGGTAGTCAAAACTCAGTTTACCAGCTAATCTGTAAAAACCGCTAACTTTGGACTACTGAGTGCAACAGAATCCATGGCAGCCACAAAGTCGCCTGCAAAGAAGAAGAGGATGACTATCAAGGACTACTTAGAAGAAGTGGAGCCTTTTGTTATCCCAGAGGGAGCCTTGAAGCCCACAAGCACTTGGATTCAAGATGACCTACTAGAAACCAATGATCTGAGAATCTACCAAGGAGTGTTTAAAGATTCGGAGGGAAATGCAGTGGAGCTACCCATGATCCCTCAAGAGCTCAATAAATTTGTCAGGAGCAAGATGGGGGACTACTTGGAGAAACTGGATCTCCACAATTACTTTGAAGCTTTGCCAACAAGGATTGATGTTAAAAGAGTGTGGGAATTTGTTACCACAATCAAAGAGGACGGCATAGCCAGAGTTACAAATCTGCAAGGCAAGCATAAAACGATGATTGTCATCACAGAGAAGGTGGTGGCAGCAGCACTTAACCTCTCTAACAAATGAGACAGCGTGACTAAGAGACGGGATGACATTAAGGTCTACTCAGAGAAGAAAAATAACTATACATTTGAAGATATTGCAAACCTGAAGGTGGCCATCATGAGCCAATTATACAATCAGTACTTCCACATGTGTACCAAGCGGCCACAGAAATACAGGATGCCACCAGGAGCTATTGCCACCACTTTCACTTGGGTGATGCAGAAGAGCCGCCCGAGGGAGATAAACTATGCCTCTTACATTCACGACAACCTTGTGAAAATGGGAACCAAAAATCCCACTTATATTGTGCCTGGTGAGTTGATAACCAAAGTCATTTATGGAGCATTGCATGGCAAAGGAAATTGGCCTCTACCTCCCTCCCAAAATGATTGGCTCAAGCTAAAGGAAGACAAAGAAGAAGAGCCTCCTAAGGCTCCAAGGGTAGCCACAAGGTTGAAGCGCCGTTTAGAGACAATGCTAGAAGAGCCACCACAACCCAAGAAGGGGAAGAAATAAACTCTACATGTTCCAATAAACAAAACAAAGTCACAGAAAGCAGCAAGGCTAGAAATACTAATGGAGAGTTTCAGAGCTGAGAGGATGCTAAAAGGGGATCTAAGCGAATTATGGAAGCCCTCATTTGAGGCTATGTTTGGATCTTCTCGAAGAACTCAAAGGGATCGCTTTAAAGATTATATAAAGAATTTCAAGATCTTAGATGTTACAGTTGAGAATATCCCAAACATACCTTTTACCGAAGAAGAAGTTGATGATGTGAGACGGCAGCTGCTAGAAGAGCAGGAAGGGCAAGAAAGAGAGAGGAAAACAAAGGATGATCGGGACTTCAAGAAGAAGCAACCAACCCCACCATCAAGCCGAGAATCCAGTCCTCCACCATCACCACCTCCTCCTAGTCCTCCTCAACCCCGACAAACTGAGGAGTTGAACAAATCTGATGGGCAACAAGACTCCAAGGAAGAGGAGAACAAAGAGGAAGAGCAGAAGGCAGAAATTGAACCAAAAGATGAGAAGCCAGATCTAGAAGAAAAAAACTATAGAATATTCCTTGATCTACTAGTTGATGGATACTCTCGAGAAGAGGCAGCTAATGCAGCTTTTCAGTTGTTTAGCACTAGACCCAAAGAATATATGAAGAGCCCTCGATTGGTGGAGTTGAAGGAAATGGCAACAAATACAATGGATTTAAAGCCACAAGCTAATGATTGGGATGAAGTGATGCAAAGACTCACTGGGCTCAGAGCAAGGTCTATGGCCACTGAGATTGAGTGTGATAATCTCAAAGCAAATGAAGTTCAAATCAAAGCCGAGGTGTACTCGTTGCAAAAGCAGGACCAAGAGAACACACAGAAGCAAGCCAAGCTGCAAGCTGATCTGGACGCGGCACTAAAAAGATGCCAAGAGCTGGAAAGTCATGGCAGCAGACCAAAAGCTTCAAAGAGCACATGAGGAGTATAAGAAAATCAACAAATCACTGACGGATGCGGAGAAAGAAAGAGACAACTTGACACTCCAGCTTGTTGATGAGTCCAAAGAAGTGGAGACTTTGAGGAATGATAAAGAAAAAGCTGAGCTAGAACATGAGGCCAGCCAGGACGAAGTTATAGAGCTGAAAGATCAAATAAAAGTGAAAGATCAGACAATCCATAGGCTAAGGGCATCTCCGTGTAGAGTCAAAGCCGCTATCTCAACTAGCACTGCTTCAGAGAAGGATATCTATGAAGAACATATGAAGGAACTCCAAAAAGAGTTGACACTAGAGAAGAGACAAAGATTAATGTTGGCTGAGGGCTCCCTAGTGATGCAAAGCCGTTTGGAGGATGAGAACAAGGCCATGAAAGATGAGCTGAAAGCCTTGAAAAAGAAGATGGACAAGGATCTAAAGATGATGCAAACTGAAAATGAAGACACCAAGAAGAAGCTAGAAGAGGCTGAGAAAGCCAATGCTGAATTGAACGACCTTTTAGTGACCATGGGGGATCAAGCTGAACAGGAAAAGAAAGCATATCAAAAGCAGATTGATGAGCTAAAAGGCCAACAACAGACTGAAGAGCCACACTTGAGCACAGGGCCAGCAACAATGGAAGGAATTAACATAGACAATGTGTCAGATCCAGTGGACACAACAATGCATGAGGACATCCTTGTGGGACCATCCCAAGAGCCCCGGATCTGACACAAGAAGAAGAAGACAATCTACAAAAGGCAATAGAAGCGGCTATAAAAGACACTGCCAAAGAAGCAATGCAGTGGGAGCAGAGGGTATTGAAGTCTATGGCTATTCAGAAATTAGATGCAAATGTCGTTGCACATGAATGGCTACAACCCTATCTCTCATATCCTCTTCTCAAGTATGAAGTTGCTACAATAAACAAAAGGATTAAAGAGGAGCCGATAGTGCCACTATACGAAGAAGATATCACCAAACAAGAAGGTGTTAAGCTTATTGTGGACTCTTAGCCAAAATGGAGAAAGGCATGGCTAACTAAATACCCACAGTATTTAGTACATCTGGTAGAGGCGCCTAAAATAATCAGAGACAACCTTAGCTTTTGCCCTCTACCAAGGATGCGGACTTGGAAAGAACAAGAGCTGCTGAAGAAAAGCCACCCCGCATGGCTCAACTACCCAAAGCTGCCAGGCTTGAAGGCAGGTGAGAGAATGAGTGAGCAATACATGGTGAAAACCCTAACGGGTGCCATTAAATTGTTCACTGGCTCGCCTGACCTCTCTTGCATTATGCCCAAGAAGATTTGTAAAACCCTTCTGGCAGTTTTTGAGATCTTTAAACCTAGACATGCAACAGACATCATATTTTTCTTCCAAGATACATATAGATGTGCGTATGAACTGTCTGCTCAACCTTCCCATGAGGTGATACATGCCCTCTACCAGCGAATAAGGTTTTTACCCTCGTACCATCCCTAGGCCTTTGAAGAAGCCTTCTACACCGGTTTCTTCACCATCGATACAGATATATCCGGCCCTACATTACTGGCCCAGCATGCACAGTATGAGTCTGTTCTGAAGATGCGCGAAAGACTCCACTGAAGCAGCATCTCTACTGTCATGTCGAGGACGACATGATCTAGGAGGAGAGAGTGTTAGCGGCTGGATACACTCAACGGAGGACGATTGCCCGGCAGGATACTAATTTCCTTTGTAATCATTCCTTAATTGAGAAGAAACCGTCATTTCACCTTTGTAAATAGTGGGGTCTGCAGAAGCTTCCAAATTGTATCCCATTTTTGACATTTAGAGTTAGTAAATGGTTATATTGGAACATTAGGGTTTGAGATTGTAAGGTATTTATACCACTTTTGACCTTAATGCAAAAAACCCTTTGTCATTTTTATAAGTTTTTTTTGGGTGAGTTGAGCGTACTTTGTGTACGAGAGAGAGTGAGAGTTTATCTTAACGCTACACGCGCACTGGTGGTCGGAATCAAGTGCGGAGAAGTGCAACATGTTGCCCCCGAAGAGAGCTACGTGCCAACACCTACATTGCAGGTGTATGACCCGGCTTTGCGAGATCAATCCACGAGCTATATCTGGTGATTTGGTGAGCATACGTTGTCCGTTTTTGCATTTTAGCATATCCACGCATTCGCAATGAGTAGAGCTACAGATTAGGCACTTTAGTTTTCAGAAATGACGACTAGCAAAAACCTGTCAGACATCCTACGTGATTCTGCACCGGGTGTTTAGGGTTGGGGTTTTGGGTCACATACCTTAGGGAGAGCGACCTATTGGTGTTAATAGGAGTTTCCTCAAGTTCCGTAGCGTTTCGAGAACGTTCGATGGGTATTTAGATCTTGAAAGCGTTGTGGGAAATCTCCTCTTGTGTACTCTTGAAGGCTGTAAGTTAGACATTGGCTAGAGACCTCTGTAAGAAGTAGTCAATAGTCGGTCGAGTGTAGGTTGACACCCTATGCTTGCTTCCACGCGCCTGTGGGTCGAGCTTCGTCCTTAGCTGACAAATCTTGTTAGGTGAGTTCTCGCTGTGCTGACGTCCATCGCGGTGTATTCGCCAACATCCTTTCATCCATCTCTTACTTGCTTTCTTCAAGTGGAAACGCAAGAGGTGGAGGTTGTACCGGCCTATGTGTTTCTCTCATCTTTTGTCACTTCAAAGGGCAGTACCCACTTTAGTTGTTATAACACATTGTAGCTGGTACTAGCTCTTGTTTGCTAGATGCTTCCATCAATGGCATGTATCTCATGTCTATAGGCATTCTAGCACCTGGTAGTAGTGGAGATTGTTGTCCTAAGATAGGCTGTGGCCTTGAAACTCCTACTAGACCTGACACATCCCCCATAGCATATCTAGGTGGAGGAGGTGCTACTGGAATAGGTTGTACATACCTCTCTCTAGCATATTCCATGCCATAGTAACACTCTTCTCTCGTATGGTTTGTCCATTTTCTCTCAATTTCCCATAACTTAAGCTCCCTTTGATCAAAATTTACAAGAGGAGCTAACCTCTTGACCATTTCATCGATAAACTTTTCTTGACCGATGCCGCTGGTTTTGCAATGGACTCACTCATGTGTGAATCACTGTGTTGAGAGGATGTATTGTCCTCTTGACTCTTATAATTCTTTTCTTTATGTCCCTCACAATTATCCATCAGATAAAGAGATTCTTTGATCAATTCATTTAACGTCATGCTTCTTATCATGTGCAGATCCTTTTGAAGACCCGCATGTCTCATTCTCTAGATAAAGATCATCATTAACCATGCTTGCGTAGGAAGTTCCACTCTTGGACAAAACTTGACATATCTCTTGAGTCGTAATGCCACTTTGCATACTGATTCACCCTCTTTTTGTTTAAATCTATGAATTTGCAAGACCATATTGTGAGCTATACCTTTCTGTGGTATTTTTTGATGAGTTCCTCAAACAACTCGTCTAGAGTCTTGAAATTGCGTCTTTCCACTGAGTCAAACCATGTGGCCCCTTCATTTGCCAAAGTTAGTATGAATCCCGCAAACTGTGTTGCAAAATCCAAAACTTCCTCTGCTCTTATTACTCTTTCAAAAGCCGCTACATGATCTCTCGGATCTTTATCTTTGGTGTATTTCTCGTTTACCCAATTCTGGATTTGGGATGGTTTAAATTGCAGATTGTCTACAAGTCTAACCATAGACTCTCCCAATCCTTCTCTCACTTCAGGCCTTCTACTATGGCTATGTTCTTCTTCAAAGGGATTGGTCGTTCTATTGGATATTGGTCTTGGAGAAGGCATGTCTACCATCTCTATGAGCACTTCATCTCTCTTTATCGCTCTAGAAGAGAATCCAAGTGGATCCCCTTTTGAATTATCATGTTTGGTGGAGGTATATGAGCTCCTTCATTGACCAAATATCCACCTATGTCTATTGTAGTCCATGGATTTGTGCTTTCTACAGCTCTTTATTCTCATCCATACTTGTCAACAACTATAGACTTCTATTGGTAGACGTCGACTCCATATGTATAGACATATAAGAGCTTGTAATCTGTCAGCTCTTCTAGGTATGACTCTGAGCACATATAAAGGTTGATCTCACCGTTGTTTACGTATCTATACCATCCTTCACTCTCATGACCTATCATCCAAAATCATTCAACCTATCAACAAGCTTGGTTTTTATCAATTGCAAGTTTGGCAAATCCATTATGGGTAGATGCTCCTCTATCGTTGGGATTTTGAAGCTTGTATAAGTTGAGTTTGACTCTAAAGAGAACATGATCTCTAGGCTTAACAACTCTAGCTTGATGTAAGAAGGCTTATTTCAAAGTTTCAAGTGCTTTGGTTAGGGAAAAGTTGAAAATATGTCCAAAATTGCGACCGTTTTCTCACAATCCTCTCAAATTGTCGGTTTTAAACACCTCTAACTTTTGGATGAATTTTGAGGCCTTAAACAATGTTTTTTTGGATGTTGACCAGCAACAAATGACCCGTAGGGTCTTTTATTGTTGTTCAGGGTTGACACTAAAACTTGTAGAGATACTTTGGGGCTTCATTTTGATTAAAAAAAGTTCTTCAATCCGATATCAGATGCTCAAGTTATGGCCAAAACAATCAATCTGTGCCGGAGACTTCATACGCGTATGATGTCTACTGGCTCAGAATTGCTCCAAACTTCAATTATAGACTCTCCTTGATGTACCTTAACCACTCCAAGTCTCTGTTTGTGATTTTGACACTTTTAGGCAGGTCTGTCAATCCTTTTTTTGTTTGTTCCTACAACTTCCCAGGAAGGTTTACTAAGCCAAAAGTGATCCAAATTGAATGAAACTTGGTCCCTAGGCCTATTTTGTGATGGAGAACACTTATGTGAACTCACATGTAACTTTTGACCTCTAATTTAGCACTTGAGACATCATACACGTATGATGTCTTTTGTGGAAAAATGATGTGAGTTTTGTCCCGGTAGCTCCTTATTGTTCAAGCAACTCCCAACTACTTTCAAAATTCAATTTGAACACGTTTTGTGCAAGTTATGGTCAATTCAACATAAATCTTGTCCAATTTTGTCTCTTGGCAGTTTTTAGCCCAAATGTGCTCCAAATGAATTGAAATTTTGCGAGCAAGCTTAACATATCATGTCAAAAGTGCAAGTGGATTGTCAGATTTGGCCTTGAGACATCATACACGTATGATGTCTATGTGCTCAGAATTGGCCCAAATTTGGTCTGTAAGTTTGTTTTGTTGTGCTTAACACCCTGGTAAGCTCATATCTCAAATTTTGTCCCTAAAAGTTCCATTTAGACATTATACACATATAATGTCTAACTGGTCAAATTGAAGTGAATTTCACTCCAGAGGTTCCTCACTACACTGGCAACTCACAACAAGTTTCAGAATTGAATTTGACTATTTTTTGTGCAAGTTATGGACACTACAAGCAATAACTTTGCTTAGATCCATCTGTGGTCTTTGCAAGCCCAAAAATGCTTCAAATTTAATGAAATTTGGCCCATATGCTTCCTAAAAGTTGTAGATCACAATGGTGCACTCAAATGTAACTTTTGACCCCAGATTTGGCCTCTAAGACCCTCTAAGACATCATATGTGTATGATGTCCATCTGATCAGAATTTAGTTTGTTTCTACCACAGGTGCCCCTTGGTGTGTACAACAAGAATATGTGCTCACAACAAATTTTGAGTGTCAAAATTGAACAAAATCATCACTTTTGACAAGGAAATCCCTTGAAAGAGTAAAATCCCCCTAGTTTTCAATCTATAAGCCCAAATGATATGAAATTTGGTGTATGTGCTCAACACAACATGCAAAAGATGGGTATAATGTCAAAAGTTCAAATTTGCTGCTAGAATCACCTCTTAGACATTATAAATGCATGATGTCTACAGCTAATGCATTTTTGGACAGAATTCATTCACAAGCATCCCCAAGTCTGACACTCCGTCTTTTGTCTTTTGGGTGTCAAAAGTTGGCCAAAACTCTAGTCTCAATGTGTTTCGAGGGTAAAACCCCCCTTCTGAACATTCTGGTGCAGTCAAATTTTTCAAATTTGGCCTCTAGATGCTCCTTGAGACATCATACGAGTATGATGTCCAAGTTTACAAAATTTCATTATTTCTTCACAGAACCATTGCACATGCCCTCTTATATGCTCTACGTCAATCAGTCATGAAAAAATATTAAAAAAAAACTGTTTAATGCATTTGGCATTAATCGAAAACTTAATATGGGAGAAAATATGAGAAAGATTTGGGTTGTTTTTGTCAAATGCAAAACAAAGGATTCTCTCTAAATGCAATTACTTATCTTCTATCTTCATATTTATCCGGCTGTGGAGGGATTGCTTCTCTCCGGATGGAACTACCTACACTTCCACCTTGAAGGCATGTAACATCAATAAAAAAGTTGACATGGGAAAAAAGTCTCATGATGAATGTGTGGCAAGGTAATAGTAACCAATGTTTAGGCTGTTTTCATCCAATGCAAGCAAGAACGTCTCCTCACCTGCAATCATGTTTGACAGCAAATAAGGTTAGGTGGCATTGTTCTGACTAGGCTAGTAGGGAAACCCAATCTCTTTTAAGGTTTTATTAGAGAGGATTGAGGAAGATCCTATCTGAAAACCAGAAAGGGGTGTTGCAGGAAGGAGGTGGCGACCAACGGGGGGGCAAGCTGACGCTGGAAAATGGCAACGAGATAAGACGGGAATGAGATGAAAGCGAAGGTCACAAGAGGGTGGATTGTTTTTTTCCCTTATTAAAATGATTGTGCTATGTCTTGCAGTATTGCCTGCGAGCTGGACTGGTTACAAAGTCATCACGTGAATTATGGTATCAAAGTCTCAGGTTCTAGCTCTGCCTTCCATTTTTGAAGCCTTGGGTGGAAGGACTGAAGGAATCCTTCAAAGTAACGAATAAAATAAGCTACGAGCCAGCAGTATGTCTAGTAAATGAGTAAAGACTTCTACACGACAATGTTACTAGTTAATAGAGGCACAACCTCATTGATGCCGTAGGAGTTTTCATCATTGTTGGCATGGAACTTGAGCCACTAGTGACTTAAGATGTTGACAATATGAGTGAACTGGATATTATTGACCACAATGAAGATGCAACAAGATATGGAGACAACTAGATCCCATGCAATGTGCGCTTCCATGGGATTCTACGCCCCTAGAAGGTTTGACTTTGTAGCCATGCATGGCTTGTAGAATGGCCATGTCTCCCTTGTAAACCCTCTCTTTCAATGCTATAGTGCATCCTCAAGACATGCCATATGTCAATTATATATGTATAGATATCAGTATTCGCTTCATTTACTCACTTACTTAAATCATGGACTTATTCTCAATGGTCACTCGTGCTGAGTCATACGTTTGCATGCAGCCTTTGCTCTTCTCCCCCTCTTCGTGCATGTGTCCTCGCCGACAAATTCTCCGTGGAGCTTAATTAAGGTCTCTCTCTCTCTCTCTCTCTCTCTCTCACACACACACACACACACACACACAATGTACATTAAAAAAAACGTGAAATTGTCCTCGTAAAATCATAGGACACACGCTCAAATGAGCACCAATGAGATGCATGAAAAATTTGTAACGAAGAGAGCTCCTTGCGGGGAGTTAAAATTGCTCTCCATAGAGCTCAAGCACACACAAGGTACTAATCACGCATTTTCATTTGCATAAATCTCTCAGAGAGAAGCAATCACTAATCAAAAATCTCTCACTGAATTTGGAATCTATCACTAACAAAACTTATCAATTGTAACCAACTAGGCTAGGCAAAATCGAACCAAAGATGCCATGCATACAATAGCTTGCACCTATCAATTGTAAGGATAACATAATCCTAGTGGCAAGCCTACCAAGAAAACGTATAAAACATATATCTGTATAGACTTATGAGTCGAAAAAATTGATGAAAATTGCTAACATGTGGGCCATCGTCAACGACTAAGCATCACATAATTGAACCACAATAGGGATACATCAAAAACTATGCAAAATAGAGTACTAAAAAGCCAAGTTGTAACAGTCAAGACTGCTCTCTCTGATGATACCGTGAACAAATGTGTGTCAATGTTCAGATTGTGGCAATGCTGAGAAAATCCGGGTGTCAATGTCGAGAAAATTGGGTTTCGATTCCGACTTTCACCACATGACGGAAGTGTCTCACCTACTTAAAGATGTCGGACTTGTCAAATCCAAAAATCATAGTGTGCGTGTGTGTGTGTGTATTCGATACTGAGAGGAGAACTCACATATGCCAAAGGAAGAAGTCGTTGATGCTGAGTGTGTGTGTGTGTGTGTGTGTGTGTGTGTGTCCTCCTTGAGGCCTTCAATGTTGAATTGAGATGAAGCTATGTATCATTTTCTCTTCTACACTCTTTCCTCTGTTACTCAACTCAAATACACAATTTATCCTAAGAAAAATAGCCTATGTGTTTTAAGTTTTAGAAATACCTACACTCTAAATCAGCTAACAAGCTCTTATACAAAGTCCTAGAGCTTTAGATAAAAAAGTTTTTAAATCCAAGCTTTCTAGCTCATGTTATGAGCAAAATAGTGACATGTTGTCAATCTTCCCTAAACTCAGCAACCTGATTTTGTCCGTTTGAGCTCATAGAAAGCTCATTCTCTCACCCCTTGCAGCTTATGGTGTTAAGCCCCTTGCCACGTTGATACATGAGCTCTATGTGCCCATCTCACAATGCCTCCATAGCCATGGGAGCTTTGAGCTTCAATCCGTTCCTGGTGTAGCCGATGTAAAGCTTGTGGGAAAGAGGGAGAAGAAGAGTATCACCGCAACCTTCGGCTCTAATACAAACTTATAAAGTGTGTGGTGCCTGTGGGGTGAGAGGGAGAAGAAGAGTACACACAAAGTATTGGGTGGAGCTCAACATGAAGGTTGGAATGCCTCACTACTCCTAATTGATCTATATTACCAATGAATAGAGATAGAGTTAGTACGGTAAGTAAGATGGGTGTTGGTCAGTTGTCTTGAACCTTAATGAATGTGGTGTACTTTTTGCAGAACAAACTATTTTTTGCTTATTGTATGCTGATGTAACTGATATGAAGCTTGCGGGGAAGAGGAAAATGTCAGGAGAAGAGTAGCACCACAACCTTCGGCACTGATACCACTTGTAGAGTGCACGGGGCATGCAGAGTGAGAGGGAGAAGAAGAGCAAGCATATAGTATTGGTGGAGCTCAGTGTGAGGATTTGAATGCCTCATGACTCCTTATTGATTTATATTACCAATGAATAGAGATAAGGCTAGCACGGTTAGTAAGATGGGTGTTGGCTAGTTGCCCTGAACCCTAAAAAAGATGGTGTACTTTTTGAGATGTCGATGTAACCGATGTGAAGCTTGCGTGGAAGACGGAAACGATGGGAGAAGAGTAACACCACAACCTTCGGCTCTGATATCACTTGTAGAGTGCACGATGTGTGCGAAGTGAGAGGGAGAATAAGACTGCCATAGAGCACTGGTAGAGCTTAGCATAAGAATTATAATGCTTCACTACTCCTTATTGATCTTTGTTACCAATGAATAGAGATAAGGTTAGTACAGTCTTAGTAAGATGGGTGTTGGCTAGTTGGCATGAACCTTAACAAATGTGGTGTACTTTTTGAAGCACAAATAGTTTTTGCTTCTTGTATGTCAAGAATTGGAATTGCTCTCTTGGAATGTAATGAGTGCAAGATGTCCTAAAGAGGAAGGTTGTGAGAGCCTTGGGTTGTTCTTCTTAAATCCAAGGCAAGGACATCTCTCTAGATATAATCATCTACACTTGCAGCTTAATATCCATCAAATATGAATTATTGGGTTCTTGATTACTTCTACAGATGGAATTACCTAAGCTTACATATTAAACACATGTGGCATCAATCAAGGTGCTGATATCTCTTCATGTTCCATGCATGTGCGATGAGCAAGCGTTGGAGCTTTGGACTATTTTCCTCATGGGAGATATGCCCTAGATGCACTCATACATGGTAGAAAATGAGGTTTGTGTCAGGGTGCAATCTCTTGGAATATAAATTATTGTAGAGGGTTGGTCAATATGTCTACCATAGGTGGTGTATTTTTTAGTTTTGATTGCAAAACATGTTCAAAAGAACAAGGATGAGGAGAGAGAGCGTGTGTAATTTTGAAAGCAAAAAGATTCCATTGGAATGGCATTGCATTGATTGCAAGACTTGTCCAAAAGAGGAAGGGTGAGAAAGCGCTAGGCTATTTTTGTTGGATGCACAATGGTGACTTCTCTCTAGATGCAATTGCCAGTAGTTGCATTCAAGATAGGGTCTCTAGTTGGAATACATTGATTGTAGGATACATCCAAAAGAGAATGGGTGAGGAAGCTTTGAATTGACATGTTTTCTTTTTATAGAAAGAAATGAATTCTCTCTAGATGCAATCACCATTATTGCATCTTAATACCCATCAAAAGCAAAACAATAGCTTCTTGACAAATGGAACTACTTGCATCTTGGAGACATATGACGTTAATAAAAAAGACAATATGGGAGAAAAAATGAGGAAGCTTTCGGTTGTTTTCGTCAAATGCAAAGCAAAGGCTTCTCTCTAGATGCAATTACTTATCTTCTATCTTCATTGATGGCATGGAATGTGAGCCACTAGTGACTTAAGATGTTGACAATATGTGTGAACTGCATAGTATTGCCCACAATGAAGATGCAACAAGAGATGGAAACAACTAGATCCCACGCAATGTGCGCTTCCATGGGATTCTACACCCTTAGAGGGTTTGACTTTGTATCCATGCATGGTTTGTAGAATGGCCATGCCTGCCTTGTAACGACCCTCTCTCCCAATGTTATTGTGCATCCTCAAGACAGGCCATCTGTCGATTATATATGTATAGATATTAGTATTCACTTCATTTACTCACTTACTAAAATCATGGACTTATTCTTGATGGCATTTGTGCTGAGTCGTACATTTGCATGCAACCTTTTCTCTTCTCCCCCTCTCTGTGCTGTGTCGTCTCCGACAGATTCTCTGTGGAGCTTAGTTACGCTCTCTCTCTCTCTCTCTCTCTCTCTCTCTCTCTCTCTCTCTCTTTCTCTCTCTCTCTCTCTCTCTCTCTCTCACACACACACACACACACACACACACACACACACACACACACACACACACACACACACAATGTACATCCACAAAAAAAAGTGAAACTGTCATTGTAAAATCATAGGACACACGCTCAAATGAGCACCGATGAGATGCATGGAAAATTTGTAGCCAATAGATCTCCTTTCGGGAGTAAAAATCGCTCTCAATAGAGCTCAAGCACACACAAGGTGCTAATCCCGCATTTTCATATGCATAAATCTTTCAGAGAGAAGAAATCACTGATCGAAAATCTCTCTTTCAATCTAGAATCTATCACTAACAAAACTTATCAATTGTAACCAACTAGGCTAGGCAAAATTGAACCAAAGATGCCATGCATACAATAGCTGGCACCTGTCAATTGTAAGGATAAAAGACTCCTAGTGGGAAGCCTACCAAGAAAACCTATAAAACATATAGCTGTATAGACTTATGAGTCCAAATTGATGAAAATTGCTAACATGTGAGCTATCGGACTAAGCATCACATAATTGAACCACAATAGGGATACATTAAAAAAAATGCAAAATAGAGTACTAAAAAGCCAAGTTGTAACAGTCAAAACTGCTCTCTCTGATGATGCCGTAAAAAAACGTGTGTTGATGTTGAGACGGTGGCAATGCCAAGAAAATTCGGGTGTCAATGACGAGAAAATTGGGCGTCGATGCCGACTTTCACCACATGACGGAAGTGTCTCACCTACTTAAAGATGCCGGAGTCGTCAAATTCAAAAATCAGAGAGTGTGTGTGTGTGTGTGTATTCGATACTGAGAGGAGAACTCACAGATGCCGAAGGAAGAACTCGTTGATGCTGAGTGTGTGTGTGTGTGTGTGTCCTTGAGGCCTTCAATGTTGAATTTGAGATAAAGCTATTTATCATTCTCTCTTCTACACTCTTTCTCCTCTCTTATTCAACTCAAAATACACAATCTATCCTAAGAAAAATACACAATCTTTCTCCTCTCTTATTCAACTCAAAATACACAATCTATCCTAAGAAAAATAGCCTCTATGTTTTAAGTTTTAGACATACTTAAACTCTTAATCAGCTAACAAGCTCTTCTACAAAGTCCTAGAGCTTTAGATAAAACAATTTTTAAATCCAAGCTTTCTAGCTCATGTTATGAGCAAAATAGTGTCATGTTGTCAATCTTCTCTGAACTGAGCAACCTGCTTCTATCCCTTTGAGCTCACAGAAAGATCAATCTCTCACCCCTTGCACCTTATGTTGTTCAGCCCCTTGTCACATTGATACATGAGCTCTATGTGCCGATCTCACAATGCCTCCATAGCCATGGGAGCTCTGAGCTGGTAGCCGATGTAAAGCTTGTGGGAAAGAGGGAAATACTGGGAGAAGAGTAGCACCAAAACCTTCGGCTCTAATACCAATTGTAGAGTGTGTGGTGCGTGTGGAGTGAGAGGAAGAAGAAGAGCATACACAAAGTATTGGGTGGAGCTCATATGAAGAGTGGAATGCCTCACTACTCCTTATTGATCTATATTACCAATGAATAGAGATAGAGTTAGTACAGTCAGTAAGATGGGTGTTGGCGAGTTGTCTTGAACCCCAATGAATGTGGTGTACTTTTTGAAGCACAAACAATTTTTTTCTTATTGTATGCTGATGTAACTGATATGAAGCTTGCGGGGAAGAGGAAAATGTCAGGAGAAGAGTAGAACCACAACCTTCGGCACTAATACCACTTGTAGAGTGCACGGGGCATGCAGAGTGAGAGCGAGAAGAAGAGCAAGCATATAGTATTGGTGGAGCTCAGTGTGAAGATTTGAATGCCTCACGACTCCTTATTGATTTATATTACCAATGAATAGAGATAAGGCTAGCACGGTCAGTAAGATGGGTGTTGGCTAGTTTCCCTAAACCCTAAAAAAGATGGTGTACTTTTTGAAGTGTATGTCGATGTAGCCGATGTGAAGCTTGCCTAGAAGACGGAAACGATGGGAGAAGAGTAACCCCACAACCTTCGGCTCTGATATCACTTGTAGAATGCACGATGTGTGCGAAGTGAGAGGGAGAATAAGACTAGACATAGAGTATTGGTAGAGCTCAGAGTAAGAATTGTGATGCTTTATTACTTCTTATTGATCTTTGTTACCAATGAATAGAGATAAGGTTAGTACAGTCAGTAAGATGGGTGTTGGCTAGTTGGCCTGAACCTTAACAAATGTGGTGTACTTTTTGAAGCACAAATAGTTTTTGCTTCGTGTATGTCGAGAATTGGAATGGCTCTCTTGGAATGTAATGAGTGCAAGATGTCCTAAAGAGGAAGATCGTGAGAGCCTTGGGTTGTTTTTTGTAACTCCAAAGCAAGGACATCTCTCTAGATGAAATCATCTACACTTGCATCTTAATATCCATCAGATGTGAATCAATGGGTTCTTGATTACTTGCGTAGATGGAATTACATATGCTTCCATCTTAAACGCATGTGGCATCAATCAAGGTGTTGACATATTTTCACATGTGTGATGAACAAGCGTTGGAGCTTTGGACTATCTTCTCATGAGAGATTCGCCCTAGATGCACTCATCCATGGTAGAAAATGAGGTTTGTGTCAGGGTGCAATCTCTTGGAATACAATTATTGTGGAGCGTTGATCAATATGTCTACCATAGGTTTGTGTATTTTTGAGTTTTGATTGCAAAACATGTTCAAAAGAGCAAGGATGAGGAGAGAAAGCGTGTGTACTTTTCAAAGAAAAAAGAGTCTATTGGAATGGCATTGCATTGATTTCAAGACTTTTCCAGAGGAGGAAGGGTGAGGAAGCTCTAGGCTATTTTTGTTGGATGCACAACAGTGACTTCTCTCTAGATGCAAGTGCTAGTAGTTGCATCGGGATATGGTCTCTGGTTGGAATACATTGATTGTAGGATATATCCAAAAGAGAATGGGTGAGGAAGCTTTGAATTGACATGTTTTTTTTTGGATAGAAAGAAATGTATTCTCTCTAGATGCAATCACCTTTAGTTGCATCTAAATACCCATCAAAAGCAAAACAATAGCTTCTTGACAAATGAAATTGCTTGCATCTTGGAGACATGTGATATTAATCAAAAAAACAGTCTGGGAGAAAAAAAGGAGGAAGCTTTGGGTTGTTTTCGTCAAATGCAAAGCAAAGGCTCCTCTCTAGATGCAATTACTTATCTTCTATCTTCATTGATGGCATGGAATGTGAGCCACTAGTGACTTAAGATGTCGACAATATGCGTGAACTGGATAGAATTGCCCACAATGAAGATGCAACAAGAGATGGAGACAACTAGATCCCACGCAATGTGCGCTTCCACGGGATTCTACGCCCCTAGAGGGTTTGACTTTGTAGTTATTCATGGCTTGTAGAATGGTCATGCCTGCCTTGTAACGACCCTCTCTCCCAATGCTATACATTGGGTTTGACTTTGTAGTTATGCATGGCTTGTAGAATGGTTTTGCCTGCCTTGTAACAACCCTCTCTCCCAATGCTATAGTGTATCCTCAAGACATGCCTTCTGTGATTTATATATGCATAGATAGATATTAGTATTTGCTTCATTATCTAATACATATTGGCACACGAGTAAAGAAATTCAATTTATTTATTGGATGCTGCGCCAATATTCTCTCCCCGCAACCCCCAAAAACAAATCCACGTCAGATGCCCCCTCCCTCCCGCATGTGTCTCCTCAGGCCCCTCTCCTCACGTAGCTCGATTGCCCTCCCTCACCCTGCTCCTAGCCCCACCCCGCCGTGCCTACCAACTACCCCCTCCACTTCCCTAACCTCCCGTGTGCACACTGCAACACTGGAGGAACTCTCTCGTGCGAGAGAGAGAGAGAGAGAGAGAGAGAGAGAGAGAGAGAGAAGAAGAAGAAGAAGAAGAAGAAGAAGAGTGTGCTCTGCGCAGGCCGCCCCCCGTGCTCCTCCCCACCAGGTCACCGAGACTGGCCTGCACACAGTGCGAGGCCCCACTCCTCCCTCCCTATGCTCTGCCCTCCCCAAAACCCCCGCGTGCGTCCACAACACTCATCACTCTCGCGTCCGACAGCAATGAGAGAGAGAGAGAGAGAGAGAGAGAGAGAGAGAGAGAGAGCCGTGTTGTTCGCAAGCCACACACGCACACACACACACATTCTCTAGCCGCCCTTTGACTTTCGAGAGCGAGAGAGGTTCACTGGCATCGCATGGGGAAGAGAGAGAGAGATTCGTGGCATGCTGGCCACTTGTGTGAGAGAGAGAGAGAGAGAGAGAGAGAGAGACCCGCCGCCAATTCTCTCGTGATATAACTGAGGGAGAAGAAGAAGAGAATTTTAACGTCGTAGGAAACTATCCCAAGAGACCTTAAAGGTCTACCCGACGAGGACAGTTGAACTCAACACCTGTTATTCAAGAGGGAATGGCATAACCAATCTACCACACTTGGGTGATAGAAAGGTTATACCATTTTCCTCTTTTTATTAGCACACACACACCCACACACACACACACACCCGAGAAGAAGAGAATTTTAACGTCGTAGGAAACTATCCCAAGAGACCTTAAAGGTCTACCCGACGAGGACAGTTGAACTCAACACCTGTTATTCAAGAGGGAATGGCATAACCATTCGAATTCTAGCTAATTCACGCTTTTCCTTAAATTGACCAGACATACTCAGTTACTTAAATCATGGGTTTTTTCTCAATGGTCACTCGTGCTGAGTCGTACGTTTGCATGCAACCTTCGCTCTTCTCCCCCTCTCCGTGCCTGTGTCGTCTCCGACAGATGCTCCGTGGAGCTTAGTTATGGTCTCTCTCTCTCTCTCTCTCTCTCTCTCTCTCTCACACACACACACACACACACACACACACACACACACATCTTTTGTCGCACGCACGTCCACGCATCTGCAAGTGCTGTTTGTTGGGTTAAACTGCAGAAAAAATAAGGAGTTCTCCGTGCCATCGCCATCAGTGGAGCTACATGCAGGCACACGCACACAGTCAGACAATGAATATAGAGAGGTGAGGAATCTCTCCTCACTCAGATTTGGCTTTCGTGACATTCATCATCAGACAATGAATATAGAGAGGTGAGGAATCTCTCCTCACTCAGATTTGGCTTTCGTGACATTCATCTGCTGTAGTCTATTCTGATGTTCTTATGCTAGGAATTAATATGGGTCTCTACAACATTGCAGTGTTTGATTGCCATAGTTTTTAGTCTTTTTGGTATACATAAGGTCTTAGTAAAGCATGGAACATTTGAGAACAATTGCGGTTTGTTTTGTCTTAGCTCATCCAATATAATTTTACAGCTTTGATTTGCCAGTGTTTGCAACAACAATTTTTGTGGCAACCGTGGAAGGACACTAGTATGTGCTAAATTTTGTGGGTTCTTTTGAAGACAACCTTGAAGTCTTGTCAAGTTATTGAAATTTTGACCGGTCTAAAAAACTTTTAAGGATCTACACCCAATTGGGATATGTGAGCACTGATTACAAATGGGGATATGTAAGCACTGATTGATTTTTTTTGGGATTCAACCTCACCTTGCAACGAAAATAGATTTTTCACTTTTGGTTGTTGCATTCTTTGTTTGAGTACATGCACTTAATTATAATAACTTTTTAAAAATGAAGATACCCTTTCATGTTGTCTTTAAATTAAGCAAGAAATTTTAAACAATATATAAAGGCAAAAAGTAAATTATAACCAAATTTATAGTGCTCCACAAAAGCCTAGGCTTAGTGTAATCCCACCTGAAAATTTTAAAAATTTCCTCTAAATTCTACATTTGAAGGCAAGAGAGCTTGTAAAATTTGAAAACTTGTGGTGTAAAAAACTTAGAATATGGTTAATTTACCTCAAAAGGTTTTCAATGTGTAGTTTTCCAAATTTGTAGGACGTTTGAACTATTTTCTTGTATATTTTACTGATTTTCTTCTCTATATAATGGGTTGCAACTGGCTACTTTCAATGTTCTACTGGCTCAAGGTTAAGCTAAGGTGAACCTTTCGTTAGAATTGATTTTAAGTGGATTTTACTTGCAAGTTTTAGAAATGCTAAAAAATAATGCATCTTAGTAACTTTTAGCTTTTGACGCTAAAAAAGATCTATAAGGTTTTGGTCCTAAAATGCGTTTGCTAGTATTTACAAACCATGCATCGATTTCGGTTATTATAAACAACAATGAAGAGAAAAGAGTTGTATATATTGATGGAAAAAAAATTGGACCAATGTACGTTCAATTGACTAGACTTAAGATAGCTTATTTATATGTTTATCTATATGGGACATTAAGTTTAATTGACTAATTGACTAGACTGTAATTAAATGAAGTAGCTTGTTTATGTTTAGCACGAGATAATGAGTTATAAGTACGAAATAAGAATAAGTAAATACATTCCCAAAATACAAATATTACTAGTATTTTGGATTCAAAAATATAGTTATTCCTAGTTTGGTGAGGCAACACCTAATCGCTATCGATTGAAACTATGGAATGGGTTAAGTTTTACTTTCTCAAAAGTTCTAATTTTGCAACATTCTTTTCACAGTCCAGTTATATTTTAAATTGTGGATCATTTTTTTAATTTTGTTCTTTGAGATTTAATTAGTATTTAGCTTCTTTAAAACCATGCAAAATCTGGTGAATATTGATCGAGTCTAAGAATAAGACATAATGAGACTAGAAAATTAGATATTTGGATGCACAAAAAGATATATAGTAGATATTTAGCTTTTTTGAAACCAAGCAAAATCTATTGAATATTGATCTAGTTTAAGAATAAGACATAATGAAACTTGAAAATTAGATATTTGGATACATTGGAAGCCATTAAAAGATTTGCAATAGATTTATAAAAAGTAGGTCTAAAATTAAAAAATTTCTATGCAAAAGCCACACAAATGAGTCAGCATTATTTTTATTTGTGCTTAGAACTACTTAACATACCACAATAACAACTTTTTTTTTTGTGTGCCATACAATTTTGAGTGGATGCGCTATACTAATCCAGAAAGCAATGTACAATTATCCTCAAGAATGTTAGATGCCTTGGAGGGGTTATAACACAATTCGGAGCTACACAATCCCTAAATACAAAAGCTACTTAAATAATTACTTTGTGTGGAATGGTTGATGCCAAAACCGTGATAGGTTTGATTGCTTAATTCCACTCCTTAGAGCTTTTGTGTTTTCCAATAGAAATGATCATTTTAGTGCTTTCTTGAATAATCTCTTTGAAGTTGGCCTTCGAGTGGGACTTTTCAAAGATACGTAGGTTCCTAGACTTCCAGCCTTGTTTGAAATAGTAGAAGCGAACAATGTGTGTAGATTAGGATGGATTGGTTCTTCCAAATCTTTTCTTCCTCCCAAGAAAGATCGTTCTTGAAGAATAGGATCTTCCACGTCTACTGTATCCATTCATATATTTTTCCCACAAGGCCTCTTGTAGCTTGACAGTTTTTATATAAATGAAGAGGATCATCACTTGGTGCTTTGCACCTTGACCGTCTATTTGAGCCTATCTCTTTGGTTAATATCTTAAGATTGATAGGGATAGCCCCTCCATAGCACCTTCCATAGGGAGATCTTCATAGTTGGGACATCGAGGGTCCCATATGTTACTTGCTACCGACGCCCATTTGGATTTTGACAAATGCTTCTCTCACTGCTTATTGAGTGGGAAGAATCAATTTGTTTTGAACATAAGTTTGCAGTAGATTCCTTTGTTTACGGTTTGGTCAAGTTTTAATGCTCTTATGAAAGTGTTAGGCTTTTCAATCAAGTTCAACATGACAAATTGGCATAAGCACATTGCCAAGACGTTCAATGGCTTTGTTGATCAATAGGTGTTCAGTTTCGTTTCGTTGAATTTATACTCGGTAGCTAATTGATCTGCATTTTTCCATCTCATGGTGCTCAATTCGAGAATTGGGTCAAGTGTATGAGTCCTGATTTTTCTAGCAACTTCTCTCCAAAACGGATTTAATAAATCACTTCCCACTTTTGAGAGCCAAGGGGATGAGTGTTATAGAGGAGTGTTAGTACCATTTGGGAGATTAAAGGGTTGGAGTACATAAAGGTATTCATCTGGAAAGTGTTATGGGGAGCCTTGCCTATTGGGATTAAGGTGCATGCTAGAGGATCGGCTCAGACACTTGATCTGGCTGTAGGGCAGCTTGTGAAGACCCCTTGCATCTATTCGGCCAGTGTCCTACTTCGTGGGGGCTAGCTGCTAGGGTTTGCAAATGGGTAAGAAGGACTTAGAAGGCCATGTTCTATACGGATGACCTGATCTTGGGAGGGCGTGGTATCCAAAACCAGACTTTTTTGATGTGCACGCAAATTATCACGTGTTACTTGAACTAGGTCTAGAAGACTAGGAACCTTCGAGTTTTTGAGGGCAAGCTGGATGTGTCTCATTTTGACAATATTGTGCGTTAGAGTACTGAGCTCATGCATGGCATAGGAGCAAGAGGGGCAAATGACAAGGGTGAATAATGGAGGTCTGCATTGAGCTGCTTAGAACTCTCAAGAGGGTAAGAGTGTTTTTTTGTGTTCAAGCCTCTGATGGAATCCTAGCCCCTCAAGGCACATGTAGTGCTTGAGGTAATTGTATTCTTTTCGATTTAACAGTAAGTCTCTCAACTCACAATTGTGAGTATGGCAAAAAAGAAAGAAAGGGGATGAGTGTTATGGAGTTTTTGAAATGTTTAGTTGCTTCGTCCCAATCTAGTGCCTTTGATGCTTTGGTGTGTTTTCCTACTAGCTTGTCCTTGTTGCTACCTAGTTTTGGGTTTGCCCATTGAGGTGCCAGAGTAGTTTTTCATGAACCTCGACCTCTTCCTACTAGCCCCCTTGCGAGACTAGATTCACCTTGTCCAGCATATCGTATGTCATGAATCAAAATCTCATAGTAACAAGGAATGGGAAAAGGGAATGGGGAACGGGAAAGGGGGACGACATGGATTGCCATTCCTTGTGTCTATATAGTCACATAGAACGAGGACCCGGAATGGAAATGGGGATGGGGATTGGGTATGGCAGACTAAAGAATGGACACTTCTTGTTACTGGTCATGATGGCCCATGCCTCGTCTTGTTTTGCAATTGAGATCATAAATATGGCACATTAGTATTTGGCTTTCATTATAGGGTCGAGGATCTCAATACCGCCTTGCTTCTTGGGTCTAGCAACACACCCATTTAGCTCACTGCTAGTGTATTGTATCTTTGGTGTTATTCTTCCATATGAATCTCTTCACGGGTTCCAATTTTTCTTTTTTGAGGAGAGGCCCAATGAAGGATGGATATGAAATCATAAACGAATTGATCATGTTGTGGAATGGATTGCTCATATTCTCACCTTTGCACCTTGCTTCGGACTTTGTCCATGGCCCACTAAAACCTTTACAAGATGTTCCCACCCCTAGCTGGATTCCAAGGTGGCAAGGTGGCATAAAACCTTTTCTTTTGGGACGATTTCTCTTGAGCATTTGGAAGGGTTGAACGAATCATTTTTTGATAGAGAAATTATTATTGATTTCTCCACATTGCACTTAGATCCAGAGGCTGTGGCAAATGTCTCTCTTGAAAAGAGAGATGCGTAACATGTTTTCCATATAGTTGTTTGAAGGACGTAGATTTTTCATGGTCCAAAGAGATCACCTGTGGTTAGATTCAAAGTGCAAACTCTTTATGATATCTCTTGGACGAGGAGGGTTGTCTATGATATCCTACAAGAGCAAACATGGTCGAGGTAGCTATTACATGGATGTTAGATAGTTTGTATATACTTATGAGATATAGATTAATTATGCCTTGGGAAAGTTGGTTTGGTCAGAGAAACGTTCATTTTGGTACCTTCCCTCCGCTTTTGTGATGGAGGAAAAATGGGTCCCTTCTTCCTCTCAAAAAATTTCGTTATGTCAGCAACACAAGGGTTTTACGGTCCCTTTGCTTCATGTTTCATTTTGGTAGCTAGCACTCGTCTTTATGGTTATGCTACGCTATCAGAGACAGAAAGAGATTTTGGCAAATTTGTGTAACTTATCCTTTTGTGTCTTGTGGTTGGATGGTATTCTTCCCCATGTTCTCATGTATATCTTTCAGGGTTTTTCCCATATTTCTTGTACATGGACCTGTGGTCGATCTAATGTTATACAAAGTGTCACAAGTCCCACTTTTTGTGCGCGTGCACATGTACATACACAGAGAGAGAGAGAGAGAGAGAGAGAGAGAGAGAGAGAGAGAGAGAGAGAGAGAGAGAGAGAGCTTTTTCCCTCTTTGATGACAAAAAAAATGTATATGTTAGTAGAGTAAAAGTTGTTCTTCTTTATTTGTTCATAAAAGATCACATTACTCTGGTGATTGTCTTTGTACATTTACCTTGACAACGTTCCCTTGTGATGTTTAGTCTCTAGCAGAAAGTTTTTCCCCCCCAAGGGGAATGTTTTTCCCCTTTGGGGGAGGGAGGAAACAATAGATCTATCGGATAAGGAGAGTTGAGCTCAAGACTTGTTATTCAAGAGGGAAATAGCATAACAAATTTACCACACTTGGATGATAGAAATGTTGTATCATTTTTCTCTTTTTATTAGCGCGCGCGCACACACACACACACACACATCCGAGAAGAAGAGTATTTTAACATTGTAGGAAACTATCCCAAGAGACTTTAAAGATCTATCCGAGGAAGAGAGTTGAAATCGACCTCTTATTCAAGAGGAAAATGGAATAACCATTCTACCACACTTGGGTGATAGAAAGGTTATACCATTTTCCTCTTTTTATTAGCGCACACACACACACCCAAGAAGAGTATTTTAACGTCGTAGGACCTTAAAGATCTTTTTGAGGAGGAGAGTTGAACTCAAGACCTGTTATTCAAGTCGGAAATGGCATAATCAATCTACCATACTTGCGTGGAGGCCCTTAATTGATGTCACGACTATTTTCTAAATATTTTTGTACCTAAGGAGTGTGAGGTATCTAAAACAGAGTTTGAGGGGTGAGTGGGGTGATGGTAAAACAAAAGGTGGCAGTACCATTCATGGAGGTCAATGCACGGTGCATTCTTTTCGACTGATGTGTCTTTTGTATGTAGCTTTCAAGGTTTTTTTTTTTAACGAAACTCACAATGGTGAGTGAATTATATTAGCAAAACCAATAAATATCAAATTCTAGTCATACTTGTGCCGAGCCATGACGTCTCCAAGCAACTGTAGATACATCAACCGATAGGGGGGCCAGGACACTGACAAGGACATCAGAGAGATTTTATCTGACCACGGAGCTAACCTCAACCTGATCAAGGACTCATAAACTCACAAATCATTGTGGCACCAATCGTCTTTTTCCATTTATCAGAGTACATGTGTTTCCTAGTGGCGGCGATCACTTCTCTGCTTTCTTGTATAACCTCCGTGAATCTAGCTTTCAAGCTTTTATTCTTTCCTCATTTGACAAACAAAATAATAATCGTGCATGAGCGTCGTGTCTGTTCTTGCCAACCAATGATTGTCAAATCATTGGAAGGCCTTCCAAGTTTTTGGAGGGGGACTGAATGTTTTCAACTTCTCTTATTAGCTAAGAATTTTTTTTTTGCAAAACTCACAATTTCTGAGTGAACTGTATTAAGCACAACATAAAACTACAAAACAATCTCAAGCTCAGGTCGAGCCTTGGCGCTGAAGATTACAAGTTGAATGTCTACCACCTCTCATCCAGGCTTATCATCACTAGCTTAACAAAGTAGGTGAACTATAATTCCAGGCTTTACTTATTGTAGGTTGACAACACGGCATGGGCAGCCCTAGACTAGTCTTTCGAGTCTTGCTTGCGTTCGAGCGTATAGATCATCACTCTGCTTTCTTGTATAATCTCTGAGAAGCTTGGCGCGTCAAGATCTCCTTCAAACACACGGCGGTTCCTCGTCTGCTATATGTGATGAAAGAAGTACTTGATAGTTTGAGTGCAAATGAGAAGAGTAGGACTTTTCAACTTCTTGCCACCAAAGAACATATTAGTCTTGAAGAATCTAATCTGCCATGTCCTATGAACCCACTTGCAGAATTTTCCTGCTAGGCCTTTGATCACCTGGCATTCTATGAATAGGTGGGCCAAATCCTCACTAGCTATCTTGCACCCCAAGCATCGATCTGACCCAATTCCTCTCTTGGATCTTTACGCCCATTGGTAGAGCACTCCACATCACCTTCCATATTTTGTTGTGGGGGCTGGAACAATTATAATTGCAAAATATATGCCTTTAGAATGGGGTTTCCATAAAAGACTACTTCCGTGCCATCTCTAGGCATTCCACTCAAACCAGGATTTGCAGATTGACATCACAACATTGTCAAGCTCTCTTATGATTCTGTTGACTAACAATATCTCATAGCCATTTAGTTGATATTGGGTTGGCAGAAGGTTAATGGTTTTCCAGCTCTTACTGTTACCGTCCCAGAAGTGAACCTCTTCCAGCTAAGCTTAAACCAATGTTCTTTTTGGATAACGAGATTTCACAAAAAACAGTTTTACAACACATCAGTGTTGATGCTAAAAAAGGATTTAAAGTTTTGTCATCCAACAATTGCACAAAAATTAATGATTGTGTAGGCCGAATCAATAGGAATGGAGACTATAACTTTTGTTTAGTTCACTTTCTTGTCTAAATTGGGAATTAGTATTATACAAATTAAAATGAAATTTGCAATTTTGTTTCTGGAAAGCAAGGGAGTAGTCAATAGATGAGCAACGTCATTGCGGAACGTGCTTCACTGCGGAACGTGCTTCATTGCCCCTGAAATGCAAAACGCCTAAAACAATAGAAACGTGTCACCTACTAGTTGAAACACCTAAAATAAGACAAAGTTGCACGTAAAACGTGAGCAAGACTTTGCAATGTCCTACTCTTGCCTTCGCAACAAACCACTTTACTATATCTAGAATTTCCTAACACACTCTCCTCCTCTGTTGCACACAATTAGTTTTTCAAGCGAAGAGCATGTTTTGATAATGGATTTTGTATTCTTTTAGGTAGTGGTCACGCCATGTATAGTTATCAGTTACTTTTTGAAATAATTATGTCCGTGCATGGTCACACGTACACCAATTATTTGTCCAACTATGCAAGTATTTTTTTTGTCTTGTTGCATCAGCATATTACTGATAGCTGATGCACACATGACTGGTTTTCTCTCTTTGCAAGTCTGTTGCAATTGAACATCTTCCGGCGGCATCGTTCGGAATCCCTTGAGCACGTTACATGCTACAATTTGCAAGCTTGGGACTCAAAGTTGTTAATTTCAATGGTAGAAAATTTATTTGTATCCATGCATGAGTACTTTATATGCATGGCTAAAATGTCCATATATATGTATACATAATACACACACATGCATGTGTGTATATATATCTATATCTATATATGTATATGAGTGTATGTATGTATGTAGGCATTCCAGTCATATGTTTCGTTAAGTCTCTCACTAGGGTTGAAACGTTTCAGGGTGAAAGAGCCTGTTTCAAGTGTGAAATGTTTCGGGGCTGCAATGTTTCACGGTGATGCTGGACCCGGATGAGCAACACTTTACCGACCAAGATATCGTGAGTTGTCAAGTGGTGGAAGGGAATGTGTGGATCAAGGCTTGCCAAAAACATTTTCCATAACCAAAGAAAATAGGGGCACGCTTAAAAAACCTCGGTTTAAGGTCAAAATTTGAAGCATTTGCGAGTATTTACACTAAAACTTGTACAATTTAACTAGTACTTGTAAAATTTTTCTGGCTTTCTTCAAGGAAAGTTAAGAATCTACTCGGATTTTTCTTCGATTTTAGGTCAAAATTTGAAGCATTTGCCAATATTTACACTAAAACTTGTAATTTGTTTTGGCTTTCTTCAAGGCAAGGTTCAAATCTACTTGAGATTTTGCGATTTTAGCCAGTTAAAAATATGCCTTCATAAGTTCAGAATAGTCTAAACTCACGAATTATAAGAGGGGATGAAAGAATCACAAAACTACAAAAGCAAGGGACATAAGTAAAAAAACCTAAATCAATTTATTTGCTTTTAAACAAAACTAGATAAAGCAAACCATTATTCACTTAAAAATGTTTTTAGAAAAGGCATATGCAAATAAAGTTAAAGCATCTTGCTTGGAAAAATCTGCTAAAGGAAGCGAACGTACCTACCAATTCAAGTTGGATTTTAAATTTTTTGATAGGTATGATTATTATTATGAAATTTTTGAACTCTTCAAGAAGCATTAAGGAAAACTTTTTGCATGCAAGTTTGAGAAGGATAGGTATAAGGCATTGCTAGTAGAGAAGTCAGCCTTGAAGAACTTTGAATTCTTATGGTTAAAAAGTAAGAATGTAGATGACAAAGGAAGAAAGAGATTCACCATATTGTAGATGACATTGACATCGTAAGTTGGCTAGATTTTCTTTTGGATAATTTCTATATAACCGTCGGTGACTCGTTTCAAGCAAACAATTGGTATCCCTATGGGCACCAATTGTATCTTTCTTACTAATTTCTATCTTTTTACTTATGAGTTTTATTTTATGGAGCATTTTGTCCTTGCTAACACTTGCCCAATATTTTTTCACAAGTTATGCAATGTAATGATCTTTTTGTTCCCGACGTTCCTTTTTTTCAAGATTTTATGTACTTGAATTTGAGTTGTGTAGGTGGAGAAATTTATCCTAAGGAGTTTTGTGGACTTAAGTGTATTGTGCATTTTTAGACCTTAAAGATTTTTAGAACTCCCTTGGGATTGGAAGTAGATATCTATGATAAACGCCTTGAACTGGAATATGCCAATCTAAATATCATCCATATGCCTCACATTTCTTTGAACATTTCTCGTTTAGCTAAATATGGTGTCATTTGCTCTCAACTATTTAGGTTTTCGTGTCTATAGGTTTTCGCGTCTTTGTTCTAGTAAATCTACTTTTATTGTTCAGTCATGTCATCTTATTTCTTTACTCGTTGAGAAAGGATACTTATGGAAAAGAATCATGAAAAATGTTCGTTCATTTTTGCATCGTAGTAAGTTTATTTTCAGTGTTTCTTCCTTTGGAAGGTTCAAGATAATCAGTCTCACTAAACCTCAATTTCTTGCGGTCAGTGGTATAGATAGCCCATGCCCATGATTGTCTACGAGTGACATCAAATACCATTAGCACAAGTAAGGAGATAATAACAAAAGTCACATAATATATCTATGAAACTACAATTTATCGTCTCAAGCTTCAAAGTCCCTTTTGTATAATAGTGAGCACAAGCGAGCTCTCAAATATGTCACTCACTTTTGACTATTTTTTTTGTTAGTCTCGTGCGTTTGCACGCACACCTTTGATGCTATCACAAATTTGTGACATGGCATGTCTAAACTTAAAGAGGGTTAAAAGCCTAACCCACACAACTTACAAAACCTGGTCAAGGGGACCAATCCTTTCAAAAATAAAGCAAGGACCCAGATTAGCATAGAGTTGTTATACGGAGTGCTTGCATTTTGCATTTTACGTTGACTCTTGACGCTGCATTGTATGGACGCGTGTTGTAGCTCTTTACCTACTAGATTTTGGGGTTATTGTGTCACAAGACGCCCATTCGTGAACTGTGAACACATCATGTCCAAAAATAATACTTCAAGATAATGAATTGTGGAACACATCTTGTCCATGATCCCCGACCAACAACAATGGATTGGCGCGCACATCCATAGTGTTGTAGACATCTGATTGATTCCCTTCCAGATGCATGTGATTCAAACTCCGACCTACAGGTTCAAACATCGATAACTTGAACTCCAACACAAGGGTCCAAATCATATATAGGGAGCATTGCTTGCCCCTCTCTGTCGACACGCGACACGGAGTGGTTGAATTCCACCCCAGAAAGTATTGGCCCCAAACCTTGGCGCCCCTTTCAGTATTTCTTTATATTGCATCAACTCAGTACAAGCCGGTACTCCAAACTTTGCACCTTCTCCAGGAAGCATGCCAAAGAATGAGTCCTAGCCTCATATTGAAAGGCCCTAGGCCCTAAAAGCAGTTTATAGTGAAAAGCCTTCAAACTCAAAGGCATCTGTTCCAAAAGCAATGCTCAAAGCTGCCAGTGTAATTTACGAAAATCCGTACAGCTGTGACATCATTAGCTAGCGCAAAAAGAAAAAATTCAGTACAACCTGCCACATCATCATGCGAGCGCAATTTTTTGAAATCTGCCACGTCATCAATAGCTACGTAATTTTCGAAAATCTGTTGCTGCTACTGCTTCTGCTAGGGTTTAGGTCCCTTGGCCGGTAGCTCCGTTCTTTGGTAGGTCGACACGTGAGCAGTTTGTTACATCCCCCCTTCTTGAAAGAGAGTAATTGTCCGCGATTACAGCATATCTGCAAAAGAACTCAAATTAGCTCAAAAAAATTTTCCGAGGGTCATTCCGAGCGACATTCAGTTTGCTCTTTTTGTTAAGGAGTTAGCTTCTCCTTTTGGCTTTTTTGATGAAGGACTTAGCTTCTCCTTTCAGCTCTTTTGATCAAGGAGTTAGCTTCTCCTTTCGTCCAGATCGGAACTCTTGATATTCCGATGTAGTAAAATTAGCCATCACACCCAGACCGTATTGATCTTCCACGGGTGTCTTGATGCACTAAAATTACATACCCAAGCAATCTTACCTAATCAGGAATATTCAGTAATTGACACATCACAATGCAACATAAATGCTTATATATGCATGTTACAAGACACAACAAACAGTGCCGCTGAGCACTCTCCCGAGACAAACGGTCTGTACCTCGTCACTCCCCCTGCAAATAACCTAAAAAGATCCGGGCCATGAGCTCAGAGGACTGTACAACCAAACGCTCCCCTGACCGCAGTCTGCGTTGCTTGGAGGTTTAAGCATACAACCAAGCGCTCCGCAGGCATCGGCCTGCATCGTTCGGAGGTTTTCTAGCATACAACGGAATGCTCCCCAGGTATTGGCCTGCGTCGTTCCGAGGTTCAAACAATACTAAAACAATATTTCTCACTTCTCCATCCGGGAGCAAAATCACTAATCATTGAAACCAATATTACAATCGGAGTCAAACAATTCATTTTGGCACCAAGATAGGTTCAAAACAGATACCATCCATTTCAAACAAATTCCAAACAGGATCACCAAACAAGTTCTCAAAGAGATTTCAAACTTAAAAAGCAATCTTGACATCGATCGAGCTCGAAAAGTCAACTGACTTTACAACCTGAAACCTACACCAAAAATTTAGGGTTAGGTTCATTCCATAAGGTTGTAGCCGAGCACAGCATGGTCCATCAGCTCTTGGACAGACAGTGTTTCTTTGGCGGCGATGGTAGTCCCAAGATAGCAATCGCACTAAACCTCCAAGTTTATCTGCTCGTGAAGAGACATCTACTGAGAGATGTCGAGAAATTTCAAGTTATAATCTGCTAGGGTTTCCATGGCCAGCATTTCAGGATACCCCTCTGCCAGAAGTTGCACTCTAAAGGAAGATGCCAGAAACCATATAACTTCGGGCAAAAGTTTTCTTGAAAGATTACCAAGTACTTGGAGTATGCTGCTTGGTAGCTATCAACATCTGCATAGCACTGCCTTTGAGAAAAGCACTGCCTCTTGGACCCTTCTCTTGTAAGTGATCTTTATGGCTTATGCCCTGTAAGACATGAGCAGTGAAGACGGAGCGTGTCCGATACCCGATGAAGTAAGGGTGGGAGTGACTAATAAGTCCAAGATTGGAGCGCGGGGATCGGAGCGCGAACCTAAAATTTCCAATAAGCTTTGGAAGTGCAATCTTGCTCTGTCTCCTCTTTGGTAGGACCGGTATGCTTTCAGAAAAGCACATGCCTGATGCTCTGATACCACTGTCACATGCTCGGATACCACTGTCACAAGATGGCCACCACGTGCCAATAGAAAAGAGCAGACTGAACATACTTTTAGCACTTCATTAACAATTGAACTGAGAGAGAGAGAGACGACACGCGACACAGAGTGGCGGAATTCCACCCCAGAGAGTTTGGCCCCAAACCATGGCGCCCCTTTCGGTATTTCTTTATATTGCATCAACTCAGTACAAGCCGGTACTCCAAACTCTGCACCTTCTCTAGGAAGCATGCCAGAGAATGAGCCATAACCTCATATTTAAAGGCCCTAGGCTCCAAAAGTAGTTTACAGTGAAAAGCCTTCAAACTCAAAAGCATCTGGTCCAAAAGCAATGCTCAAAAGCTGCCAGCGTAATTTACGGAAATTCGTACAGCTGCCATGTCATCAACGAGCGCAAAACGTGAAAATCCGTACAGCCCATCATGCGAGCGCAATTTTTGGAAATCTGCCACGTCATCAGCAGCTACGCAATTTTCGAAAATCTGTTGCTGCTTTTGCTTCTTCTAGGGTTTAGGTCCCTCGACCGGTAGCTTCGTTCTTTAGTAAGTCGACACGTCAGTAGTTTGTTACATATTGCGTCTTTGGATACCACAGCTTTTCATAGCAGGTGCTTTTGGGCCCAACACAATGTAAAACGCTCATAAGCAGAGCTAGGGTCTCTCTTTTCGATAGATTAGCTTGGGAGCAATCACAGAGAGGACCCCCAATTACTCCTTTCAAGAAGGGGGCCTGTCACAAAGTGTTGATGTGTCAAGCCAGTGAATACCTAGAGGGTTAAGACTTCCTGAGCCTGCTCACCCTAGCCGAGGGGCCTAAACCCTAGCCGAGGGGGGCTGTCACAAATTGCTGATGTGTCAGTGAAGACCTAGAGGGTTAAGACTCCCTGAGCCTGCTCACCCTAGCCAACTTGAAGATTCATGCCGAGGGTCCTAAACCCTAGCAGAAGAAGAAGCACAAAAGGTTTACCAACTTATAGATCCTTGCTGAGTAGCCCAAATAATAAATGGGTTTGGATTAAAAATCGTAACTCTCGACAACTTATAGGTGTTGGAATTAGGGTTGCAGAGAAACACACACAGCTTGGTGAAGACGAAGGAAGCTCAAGGCACACAATAGAGAGTGTGTTACATAGTGTGCAATGGAAAGATAGATAGCCCTAGAGTGATGGGCGTATATACAATGCACGGGGGAAAAAAACCTCCTAAAGAGGGAAAAAATGCCCCGGCGGTCCTAGTGTGTTCACACACATCACTACCACATGTATATGGTAACAAATCTCCCCTGGAGTGATGTGGTGAACGAGAGCTGGCACATGAGTAAAGGGAAGTGCCATGCCCTGAGGACAGGATCAGTCCACAAAGGGGAGTAAGCCCAAAGCTTTGCGGAAAGCTTCAAGCTTCTCACGAGACAATGCCTTTGTGAAAAGATCTGCAAGGTTGTCCTGTGTTGGCACATAAGCCAAGCTGATCTCTCCTGCTAAGAGCCTCTCCTTGACATAGTGGTAATGCACCTCAATGTGCTTTGTGCGAGCATGAAAAACTGGGTTCCTCGCAATTGCCAATGCGCTCTGACTGTCAGTGTAGATAGTGTTGGCAGTGTCCTGTCCAACACCCAAATCAACCATAAGGCGTCTGAGCAATACACACTCAACCGTAGCTGTGAAGATTGCCCTGTACTCATCCTCACAACTCGAAGTGGCCTCAGTAGGTTGCTTCTTGCTCAACCATGATATACATGAACTGCCAAGCATGAAATAAAAACACTTGATGACACTTGCGTGTCAAAACAACCAGCCCAATCTGAGTCTGAAAAAGCATGTAAGTTTGGCGGCAATGATCCCCCCTTGGGATAAAACAAGCCAAGATGTTAAGTGCCACTAAGGTAGCGGAAAATCCTCTTGACAGCCTGCCAATGCTTAGACCCTGGGCTATGTTGGGGTATAAAGCTCAATGTGGTTGCCCATGTAAGTGGGCGGGCCGCCAGGTATGTACACATATTCTTTTGTAAAAACCTAATAAGAACTCACTATGCTCTACACATTACAATAGAGCGAGTTCACCATATCGTCGTGCTCTTCTTCTCGCACTCTCTCTCGCGTCGCACTTCCGCTCGTACTCCTTCAACTGGTATCAGAGCTCAGATCGAGGCTCGGGGCAGCACTACAAGAGGCTAGAGTCACCAACTCAGATTGGAGTGAAATTCGACAGGCGAAGACACGGCCCCAAATCTCGTGGGAGAGCCCGAGGGGATTGGTGTTTTCAGAATTTCATTCTGAGGTCATCTCGGCCACCGTTCGGCTTCGACAAACGTTTGCGCAGGCCATTTTCGACTACGTGGTCTCGACGGGTGCAGATCCGACTCTGCAAATTTGGGGTTTTCGGCCTACGACTACAGGTGCTGAGGATATCGACACTCCCAGAGTGCTGATTTGTGGTTGTCTACACATCGAAGGACGACTCACAGTTCTTGGAGGCGTCACATACGACACGGGCGCATCTACACACAGACTGTAGGCGACATCCACTAGTTCATCAGGTAGCTTGTGTTTGCTTCTTGATATTCCAGATTTCATCCTGACATTGCAGGTACTTCCACACGGGATGTATTGTCAGAGATGATGTATGTCTGTTTAAGGTTTGCTGGCTGTGAGTCACGCAGCAAACAACCGCCGCAACGGTTACAGCATATAGTGGGAAATTTGTGGATGTATGATTTTGTGGGAAGTCTATGTACTGTCAGATCTACTGCAGCCTTTGTCGAGGGTCGAGTGAGGTTTTATTGAGCTGGGGGATTCTCGAATGTTGAGATCCTTTCGGTGATACAGGTCTTGGAGCGATCCCTCGAGCACCCTTAGATAGGATGTATTGACTGTGAGTTAGACAGTTGGGATTGCATCTTTGCTTTACTGCCGTTGAGGCATTGTCGTAGTCTATGCTTATAGGATAGTGACAGGACAGTCGGAGATAGTACAGGTGCAGGATAGTTTTTACCCGCAGCTTACAGTGTCAGAGAGACAGTGTTTTTTGGTCTATTTTTGAGTACACTAGAGCCATTTTACAAAGGAGACTACCGAAATTTATGCAGAACGCTGAAGAATGTGAGACATGTTCCCGCAATTACAAAGAGCTTGATCAGCATAGGTTTACTTGATGATGCTGGTTACGTCACCAATTTTGGACAGAACATGTGGAAGATATCCAAGGGTTCTATGACAGTAGCACATAGAGTAAAGTCTGGAGGACTTTACATGATTTATGTATCAAATGTCTCTAAAAATGTAATCAATGTAACCGAGCAGCCGAACGTTTCTTTGTGGCATAGCCGGTTAGGACATATGTCCAAGAAGGGAATGGAAATCTTGTCTCGTTCTAGTTATTTGCTTGGCTTTTCATTTAATAATTTTGAATTTTGTGAACATTGTCTGTATGGTAAGCAAACACAGCAGCCACATAATCATAGAAGCAATAGAAGAGATACACAGTTGGCACTTGTTCATAGTGATTTGTGTGGACCTATGTCTAACCTATCTCTAGGGGGAGCTTCTTACTTTATGACATTTATAAATGATTACTCGAGGAAAGTATGGGTTTACTTTCTCAAGCACAAGGATGAAGCGTTGAGTGTTTTCAAAACGTTTGTGACACTTGTGGAGAATCAGAGTGGCAAGAAGCTTAAATGCTTACGCACTGACAATGGTGGAGAGTATGTTTCAAAGGCCTTTCAGGACTTTTGTGAGTCAAAAGGTATAAAACGTGAACTTACTGCTCCTTACAATCCTCCTCAAAATGGTGTTGCTGAGAGGATGAATAGGACCATACAAGAGAAGGTCAGAAGTATGTTGTCTAATGCACAGCTGCCAAATGGGTTTTGGGCTGAAGTTGTATCAACAGCTGTTCATCTTGTAAATAGATCTCCTAGCAAGGTTTTGCAGAAGGATTCAGTGCCAGAGATGGTATGGTCAGGCAAAATGCCCTCATACAAGCATCTTAGAGTCTTTGGCTGTGAGGCATATACTCACGTTCCAAAGGAATTTAGGAACAAACTTGAGCCAAAGAGTAGAAAGTGCATCTTTCTAGGCTATGGTAATTCTGGTGAGATGGGGTACAGACTTTGGGATCTCGAATCGAGAAAGGTTGTCCGCAGCAATGATGTTCACTTTAATGAATCCAAATATCATTCTAAACCAGAGAGGGCTGAGGAGATTAGAAGAGTTGTCTTCCAAGAAGATGGACCTGCACGTGCAAGACAAAATGTCAGTGCTCAAGAGGAGCAAGGACAGGATAGAGTGGAACCACATGTTGTGGCTGAGCCTGAGCCACCTACTGTGCGTAGATCTGGACGTGTTACGCGACCTCCTGATAGGTTTGTTCCATCTATGAACTATGTCATACTGACTGATTGCAATGAGCCTTCATGTTACAAGGAAGCAGTGCAAATGAAGGACTCCGGGAATTGGCAATTGGCCATGCAGTCAGAGATGGCAGCTTTGCATAAAAACAAGACATGGAAGCTAGTTAAATTACCACAGGGCAAAAAGGCTCTACCTTGTAAATGGGTTTACAGGTATAAGATCACCGCTCATGATAGTCAGCCAAAGTACAAATCAAGGCTTGTTGCCAAGGGCTTTAAGCAAGAACAAGGCATTGACTTTGATGAAGTCTTCTCTCCGATGGTCAAGATGACTACATTGAGATGCTTTCTTGCATTGGTTGCCATATTAGATTTGGTGTTGCACCAAATGGATGTCAAGACAGCGTTCTTGCATGGTGATTTAGATGTGGAAATTCACATGCAGCAGGCAGAACGGTTTGTTGAGAAAGGCAAGGAAGATTGGGTATGCCAGCTGTTAAAGAGTCTTTATGGCTTAAAATAATCACCGAGGGCATGGTACCATAAATTCCACAAGTTTATGCTTTCTCAAGGCTACAAACGTAGTGAGTTCGATCACTGTCTATATACAAAGAAGACTAAGGATGGTAGTTGGCTGATCCTTATTTTGTATGTGGATTACATGTTGATTGCTGGCAAGCACTTGGAAGAAATTTCAGCTTTGAAGTCAAAGATGGCAAAATCGTTTGACATGAAAGACATGGGTGAGGCAAGTCATATACTTGGTATGCGCATTGAGAGAGACAGATCAAAGAAGTTGATTTGGTTATCTCAAACAGAGTATATTGACAAGGTTTTGCAACGTTTCAATATGGAGAAGGGAAAGGCACTGAGTGTTCCATTGCCACCATATGTGAAACTTAGCAAACAAGATTGTCCTGTGTCGGAGGAAGAACAGGCTGAAATTGATAAGATTCCATATGCGTCTGCAGTGGGTAGTTTGATGTATGCAATGATTGCTACTCGCCCAGACATTGCATTTGCAGTGGGAGTAGTAAGTCGATACATGTCAAACCCAGGCAAGAAACATTGGGAGGCAGTGAAAGGAATATTGAGATACCTGAAAGCTACAAAGAGTATGCGTATATGCTATGGGAGTCAGGAACTAAGTGTAAAGGGTTTTACAGACTCAGATTATGCAGGTGACTTAGACTACCGAAGGTCTACGTCAGGGTATGTCTTTACATTGGCTGGTGGAGCAGTATCATGGCGTTCTAGATTACAAGATTGTGTTACTCAGTCTACTACAGAGGCTTAATATGTTGCAGCATCAGAGGCATGCAAAGAATCAATTTGGCTTAATCGACTAGTAACAGATTTGGGAATCAAAGAAGAGATGCTTGTGTTATATTGTGATAGTCAAAGTGCTATACAATTGGCTCGCAATCCAGTTTATCACTCAAAGACAAAGCATGTCGATGTGAAGTATCATTTCATCACGGAAATGCTCGAGGATAAGCAACTTCAGCTTGTCAAAGTTCACACCATAGAAAATCCTGCTGATCTACTTACAAAAGGACTTCCCTCAGAGAGCTTTGCGCATTTTTGCAAGCAGTTAGGTGTAGGGTAGTACATCACTTCTCTACATCTCTTGTATATTAGCTTGTATAGTAGCTTCTCTCACACTTAAAGTACCACATTGGATTTTAAGTGGGAGGTTGTTGGGGTATAAAGCCCAATGTGGTCGCCCAGGTAAGTGGGCGGGCCGCCAGGTATGTACACATATTCTTTTGTAAAAACCTAATAAGAACTCACTATGCTCTACACATTAAAGTAGAGCGAGTTCACCATATCGTCGTGCTCTTCTTCTCGCGCTCTCTCTCGCGTCGCACTTCCGCTCGTACTCCTTCAGGCCATGCATAAATCTGCTGACCTGTGAGACTGCAAACTGAATATCCGACCTCGTGTTGCATACATAAATGAGGCAGCCAACAGCAGTTTGGTAAAGAGTGACATCAGCAGGATCGCCAGCATCATGTAGACTCAACTTCAAACCTGTTTCCATGGGAGTGGCAATAGGTTTGCAATCCTCAAGTCCAAACTTACATAGTCTCTATGTAACTTTTCTGACACAAGGCAATACCACCATCACACTGCTTAAACTGTATACCCAAGTAATGATGCAACAACCCCAAATCTTTCATCTTGAAAGTAGCATTCAAATCAGCCTTAAATTCAGCAATATGTCTCTCATTTGGTTCAGTGATCAGCAAATCATCAACATAAAGAACCACAATGAGAAGTACATCACCCTCACGCTTTACATACAATGTGCTTTCCGTTGGACTGTTACGAAAGCCTCGTTTAACCAAATGAGTGTCAGCTTTCTGATACCAAGCACGAGGAGATTGCTTCAACCCATACAAAGCCTTCTTACATCTGCACACTTTGTCCTCTTGTCCTTTTATGACAAAACCGCGAGGCTGCGTTACATAAACTTCCTCAAATATGTCACCATTCAAGAAATAAGTAACAATATTTGATTGATGTACATCCCAACCAAAATGAGCTGCCAATGCACATAGAAAACGTACAGTAGTCATACGACAAGTGGGAGCAAAAGTCTCTTTATAATCTATGCCTTTTTGTTGTGCATAACCTTTTGCAACAAGTCGAGCCTTATGGCGATCGATCTCACCATCTGGCTTGCGTTTCAACTTTTAAACCCACTTCGTACCAATGGTCTTTTTGCCAGGAGGCAAATCACATAAAGTCCATGTGTCATTTTCTATAAGTGTATCATATTCTGATTGCATGGCAGCCATCCAATTTTTTGAATTCTGTGCTTCATCAAAAGACAGAGGCTCCTCAACTTCATGTAAGCTAGACACAGCCAAAGCATAACATCTGATGCATAAGATGCATGGCCAGAGCCTGAACGAGTACGACTAGACAAAGGTGCATCCAATTTACTGTTACGCAAAGTGTGCACCAGCCATTTTGGCATACCTCTAGCTTGCTCATTTTCAGCCCTTTCCTCATCAAGTACATCATGTACATCTACATCAGTAATAGGTTGATCTAAAACATTTTCAGAAACCCCCATAGGTTGTACATTTGTCTCATTGGAACTTACATTCGTATTTCCACCACTGAAAAGAGGCAACAAAGTGTCATAAATGTCCTGTGAGCTTACATTACTGTCTCTAGTACATGACAGCAAGGGTTGAACAAAATCTTCCACAAACACTACATCTCGAGAAACCAGAATACGTTTTGTTTGCGGATGATACAACATGTAACCTTTGCTTTCAGCACTATAGTCAACAAAAATACATTTGACAGCCTTATCATCCAATGTTCTGCGCTGCACTTGTGGCACCAAAGCATATGCCAAACAACCAAAAACACGCATGTGCTCAATAGAAGGCTTTCTATCATGCCATGCTTCATATGGAGTAATAGACTGTAGAGCTTTTGTAGAACACCTGTTAAGTACATAAGTGGCACACATGATGGCCTCAAGCCAAAAAGAATGTGGTGAAGCTTGATTTTTGACCATACATCGTGCCATTTTCGTCAGTGACCTGTTTTTCCTCTCAGCAACACCATTTTGCTGAGGTGTATAAGGCACTGTACATTAGTGTTTTATCCCACGACTAGCCAGAAATGCATTAAATTCATGAGACATATACTCTCCCCCTCGATCGGAACGGAGGGTGCCCATAGTACATTTCGAGACATTTTCAGCCATAGCCAGAAATTGTTTGAAGTACATAAAAACTTCGGACTTCGCTTTAAGCGGAAATACCCATGCATGCCAGGAGTAATCATCAATGAAAGTCACGAAGTATAGGTAATTGCCCAAGGACGGAGTTTGCATGGGCCCACAAACATCACTATGCACAAGCTGCAACTTGCATGTGGCCCGAACTGAACCATCCTTTGGAAATTTAGAACGCTGCATCTTACCCAGTACAACCTTCACAAACATGTTTGACAGGTGCTTCAAGAGGCGGCAAAGAAGCAACCATATCAGATTTCTGTAAACGCAGCAAACTGACAAAATTCAGATGACCAAAACGTGCATGCCAAAGTTTTGCATCTGAAAAAGCCCTTGAATCTGCAACAGCATTTGCAAAATTTTGTCCACACTTGTCATACAAAGTGAGCTTATACAGCCCATGGCACAAAAGCCCAGATGTAACAATTTCATCACCAAAACTGAGATCATGAATTGTACATGTGTCATCCACAAATTTGACTAGAAGTCCAAGTCTAGCAAGTCCGGATACAGACAAGAGATTCTTCTTGATCCCAGGTACATAAAGTGCATCAACAAGTGTGAATGAACTGCCATTAGCAGCAGTGAGCACAATCTTTCCAACTCCTTGAACTGGATAAGAGACATTGTTGGCATAAGTGACTGAATTCCCATGAGGGACAGACTCGAGAGAGGTGAACAATTCACGATGTGAGGTAATGTGCTTTGTAGCACCACTGTCGAAATACCACACATGTGAATCTGCAGCAATTGACAAGCATGCATCATGGACAACAGGATTGTAAGTGCACTCTGCGCTAAAAGCCCATTCTGCATCAACATCAGCAACACAGTCTCCTTTCACAGAAGACTCAATAATGGCTGTATTTGTAGTGGAACCAGCATTTGTAGTGGAACCACCCTGTTTCTTCTTAGCCTCTTTGGCCTTCAACTTAGGACACGACTTGATCAAGTGATCATTGGCTTTACAATAATGGCAACGTATCTTCTTTTTGCCCTTATCACTTGAATTTCCAGACGAATTGCTGCCAGCAGAAGCATTAGGAACAAAATTTTTGCCACTTGCAGCAGAACCATAAGAAGTGGCTGCATTGCTGTTACCACCCTTTCTTTGAGAAGCAATAAAAGCCTGTTCAACTGCACGCTGTCTAGTCCTGTTTTTTCTGGAAAGTGACTCTTGCAACAACAATGTGCATAATGCATCAAACTTGACAACTTCTAGATTTTCTTGGGTCATAAGTCTCCAAGTACTAGCAAAAGTAAGAATCTGGTAAGGCATCAAGAACAGTCTGCACAAGGGAATTGTCTGAAATGACTTCTCTTGCAGAAATAAGTTGCTCATTGATATCCTTGACACTAGCAAGGAAAGTGTCCATATCATCTTCCTCATGCATAATCTTCGACTCCAACTCTTTACGCAGCAAAGCAATTTTAGCCTCATTGCGACTTGCATAAAGACCAACCAAAATATCCCAAGCCTGTTTTGCAAATTTTGCTGAACGGATGTGAGGAACAATGGTGCGCTTCACAGACAATGCAATTAATGCATGAGCTTGCACATCCTTAACATCCCAACGAGCTTGTTTTGCCGTAGGCAAAACAACTCTAACAGCAGCAATCCTTGTAGCAAGACCTGCAACATCCTCAACATTGCCTACATCCTCAGAACTAGGACATACATCAATGCCCTCACAATGTTCCAGACACCCTTTGACACAAGAACATGTTGCATCATATAAGCCCACATAGGGTAGTTGTCCCCATCCAACCTGTCCTCAGCAGCAAACATCTTGAACACATCTGTGTTGTTGTTGTCAGCCATGGTAAATGCTTCACCTGATGTGAAAACTGCCCAGAAATAGGAGAAACGGAGTGGAAACAACACGTGCTATATAGCACAAACCATAGAAGACTATAAGGCACCTGTTATGCAGAAGACGGCACTGACAAAGATTCTGCACAAAATGACGAAATAGCCTGTGCAGTACTGCCTGTAGTGGAAACGGAGGCGGAGCCCAAATCAAAATTCTGAGCAGACTAAGCTCTACGAGCTTTCCAAAATATTTGTCGACCTGCGAACGCTTGCCAAAGCTCACTGAAATCGGAGAAAGTGAGCAGGCATGTGCTGGAGTAGCTGGCGACTAAGCCCGGGAGGACGTGACCTGCTCTGATACCAATTGTTGGAATTAGGGTTGTAGAGAAAGACACACAGCTTGGAGAAGTCGAAGGAAGCTCAAGGCACACAATAGAGAGTGTGTTACTTAGTGTGCAATGGAAAGATAGATAGCCCTAGAGTGATGGGCGTATATACAATGCACGGGGAAAAAAACCTCCTAAAGAGGGAAAAAATGCCCCGGCGGTCCTAGTGTGTTCACACACATCACTACCACATGTACACGGTAACAATAGGAACTTTCCGAGGGACTCAACACCCTAAAATAAAGCAAGACACACTCACACATCCCAAGCTTGCATAAAAATTGATGATGTGGCAGCACGCGTTAGCGTTTGGACCAGATCCTTTTAGAACATGTTGCTTTTCATGTTATTGCTTTTGGATGGGTCTAGGGCGTCTAGGTCCTTTAAATATGTGTTGTGGGCTCTCTCGAGCATTCTACCCCATTGAAGATGTAGAGCAGAGCCACGGAGTTGTACCTTGTTGAGGCGATATATAGAAATACCGAAAAGGGTGCTATTGTTTGGGGCCATTGCAGTTTGGGAGTGGAGTTACGTCACTCCGTGTCTTATGTGGATTCTTTCTTTCTTTCGGTTCAATTGTTTGAAGTGCTGAACGTGTCTTTGTCTGTTTTTTTTTCAATTGGCAAGTGGTGCCCATCCCATTATGTCAAACGTGTTGCAAGTTCCAGCTTGAAATTCAGCCTTCACATGTGAGGAAATTTAAAAAGGTAGCGTCTCACTAAGAAGACGATAGCAATGGTATAAAAGGCAAAAAATGGAGAAAAGTTATTGTTAATTTACTCTTGTCCATGACATCAATTGCAAAATTAGTCTTGGGTACCCATTCCACAATACATTTGCATGTCAAAAAACAACATGAATGCCTACATTTCATGAAGACATGTGCATGTGACGTGGTTAGCACACATGGTTCTCAATGCCTAGGTTGTGGGTTCAATCCTTAGAGGTGGGAGGGTAGGGGAGGGGAAATCCTTAGCACACACGCCTCTCAATGCCAAGGTTGTCAATCCTTAGAGGTGGAAGGGTAGGGGAGGGGCAAGGGGGGTGACCCGATGTACCAAAATTACTTTTTTCTCGAGGTTACTGTACTGGAGAGCTACAGTGCGACTAGCTCATGAGAGACCATGCTCGATGGAAGATATGGTGGAACGTGTGCGACTAGCAGCAAGCAAAAATAGCAAATTGTCTGAAGTTAGAGAAACCATGAAGCTACAATTGAGCGTTGAAGCCATAGGTCTCCAATTGCGTTTTTATCAAAGTCTTATATGCGTGAGATTTGACTCGAGCTCGCACACATACCTACTTGCTTTTGACACTCTCTTTCTCTCTCTCTCTCTCTCTCTCTCTCTCTCTCTCTCTCTCTCTCTCTCTCTCTCTCTCTCTCGGAAAGGGGCTGATTTCTCTCACTTGAAAAATCCCTCAAAATGCCCAAATGGTGCTTATATTGAGGGCAAGTACATCACTAAGTACAAAGCAGGCCCAAAGGCGACAATCTGAAAACTATAAAAACTTGGTACAACTAGTCACATGGAAAACTGTAGAGTAAAAAAGTACCATGTCAAGCAAACTGGACAAAAGATGACAAACAACTCTAGAGAACTAGAGTTGGGGAGGGAACTTCAAGAAGACAACGAAGGGGCCTTTGATGACAACCACCTTTTGAAAACTTGATGGAGAAACCTGGTAGAGCGAGTAGAGAGCAAAGCTGTAAGTCAACAATAGAAAACCCAAACAACACAATGCAGAGAGTACAAAAAATCGAGGAAGGAAAGGAATAAAATGAAGAAAGCTGAAGTAGTGAAACCAATGAAAGCAAATGAAAAACATGCTCTAGAACAGACCCCCCCCCCCCTTGCCAAACACCCACACACAAACACACTCACCCACTCAAAAGTCAATCTATAGAGCACAAGGAAAACAAAGCTTGCAAAAACCAAACTCTACACACGCACACGTGCGTGCGTGCGTACCTACACACTAGACCAAGGGAATGCAAGTTGAAAGAAAAAATGCAAGGAAGCAAAAAGAAAGAAAACCTACCCATTAGCTTGAACTAGAGATTCACTAGGTTGACCAGCTTTTGCACCTTCATGAAGATCGGAAATCCCGACTCAATGTAGGGAGGGCCTTTTTCTTGCAAGGTCTGATACATGCTTGGCTGAAGCAAGATTCGGGAGTCGCCCCAAGTGGTGTCCTATACATTGCATGGAAGAGCCTATCGACACAACCTAATGCTTTGAGTGTCCGAGCACCAAACAATGTCGTGAGGGTAGCAGTCAACTATAGTGGAGGTGGAGCGCACCGTAGCATGCATTGCAGGCAAAAGTCACCGAAGCTAACCGTAACACTGAGGTAGGTAGTAGAGAAAGCATCCAAAAATGAGTGTGGTAGCAGACCACCCTCGATGGTATAAACCAGGTCGTTGTAGGCATAATCTTTTCAAATGCCAATCAAACGTCAAACACAGACGAGTTTGAGCATACAAAACGAGTTTGACTCAAACTTGTGGGCCGAATCAAATGCGACCCTAATTTTCTAGCATTTGGTAGCATTCAGGTTTCAAATAACCATCAAGATTAAAATACATCATTTGTAAGCAACATGATAGTATCTCATTGGTCCCCATGGCTGGCTAAGGTTGGAAGAATCTCTCTGAACCCATTTTGGAGGGAAGTAGCTAGACCAATAACAAAGGCATCCAACATCTGGATCAACTGCAAGATTATGGCAGTAATCGATGGAAAAGAACAAACAAAATGGTTCTCCAATACAACTTGGATGGGATTGAAAGGCTATTGATTAGTAGAGCCCTGGAACGGATTGACAAGTGGTGCCTACCTAGTTGTGAGTGTGAGTTTGAGTGGAAAGCATAGCGATGGCCTAAGGATAGACACTTCTTTAAGCCTCAAACCAAAGAAGTATACCACACACTTATGGCGTTGATGGATTGGTTCTTTCCATTGAGCAAATGGTGGGGTATGAAGTGGCTAGAGTCAAGATGGGAGGAAGTCACCATGAACGTCTGGTGCCCACAATGGCCACTTAATATGATGGTCCTTGTCTGGAAGGTATTGTGGAGAGCCTTGCCGATTGGGTTAAAGGTTCTAGCTAGGGGAATTGGCCTAGATAGATGCTCTCAATGCAGAATGGCTAGCAAAGGCCTGTCCACCTTTTCAAGGAATGCCTTGTGATCAACGGCCTTGTTGAAAGATATGCAAATGGGTGCAAAGGACCTGGAAGATAGGTTTCTATAGGAACGATCTGTTCTTGGGGGGAAGGTTCTTAAAAGCTAGGGGCTGCTTATTGCAACGCAAATTGCTACATTCTGCTACTTCAAACAGGTCTAGAAGGCTAGGAACGATCGTTTATTTGATAGAACCATGGAAATAGCCAGGTTCACAGAGATAATACAAGAAAGCAGGGGGCGATCCAAGCCTTTGGAAAACGTAAGAACTCTGATGAATGGAAAAGGTTAATTGGCACTGCCTTAACTGACGCTCATAGATAAGGACGCGTTGTTCGTGGGGTGGCTCCTCTTTTAGCCAATGTATCAGTGACCTCTTAGAGATGTCATGGCTCGGCACGAGCATGGAAATAAAATGCTATTTTTTGTGGTTTGTCAATATAATTTACCGACCATTGTGAGTTTTGCCCCCCCCCCCCCAAAAAAAAAGTTATAAACGAATGATCGTCACAGAAGAAAACTATATCAAGAACATCATCAGTCATTTAAGCAAAAAGAAATGCCATCACATAACAAATATCTTGATAGATACTACAAAACATAGACTCACAAGTTGGGATTGGGGGATTCAAAGTTTAAAATGAGATTTCAAACTCCGTTTTTTCCAAACGTTTTCAATCAAACGCATGATGAGAATTTTAAATGCGTTTGAATGCAACTAGAGTCGTAGGTGTGAATCTTTGCCGTCTTCGAGCTGCAAATTTTGATGATGAGTAGGAATGGGGAAGAAGCGGATAGCAAAGGAGAACTTGGACGAGGTTGTGAGAGGTTGGGGTGGTGGCAAGGGCTAAGGTGTTGCGTGTTGCATGCGGTTGGCCTATAGTCTTGTAGCAATGGTGGGCTTGATGATTAGGGCAACGATTGCAACAAGCGGGGAAAAATTGTGGCCTACAACGGGCCTTAGCCTAGGCCTAGCTCTTTGCTAAAGCCCTTGCTTTGACAATTACGGATGCTTACAAGGCAAACAAGTATTGCGTAGATCTTTCGAATGCGTGCTACTTTTGGACGCGTGCGTTGAAATTCATATGTCGCTGTTGTTATGCGAGTAGATTACGGCAAAGGGAGCATGTTATGATCTCTCTCTCTCTCTCTCAAACTCGCACATAAATTTCATTAAAGTAAGAAAGCATTATATAATATCCAAAGGCAAAAGGGTGAATTAGGCAATGACGGGTAAAAGTACGTGCTTGTGAAACAGTTGGCGCCAATGCAAATATACAAAGAGTGAAAGACAAGAAGGAACATTGAGAAATAGATTGTGAAGAGAAAACCTTTTGGAGAAGATGTTAAAAACTCTGACTCAGAATCCTCATCCATTATTGCTATATAATGTTCTGGCTTAAAGTAGAGAACCTCAGCTTTGGCTCCTGATTGTAGAACATTTATCAGTAGTATGTGATTCCTTATTGAGAGAGAGATGTTGTGTATACATATAGATGTCAAGGTTCTTTAGGATACAAGATTGTGTTTGGTTCCCATGGTTCTGAGCGGTACGATTTTGTTTCATAGCTCCTCATCTTTTTGATTTCTATCTTTCTCTTCAAGGGCTTTGCACACAATTCTCACATCATGGGATTTTCATGGTGATTCCAAGAGGGATTATGTAGCTAGGGTAGCTATGGCGATCTGGACGTTCAACACTCAACTACATAAAGAAAAATAGCAGAAAGGTAGTCCATTTTTGGTGCTCCACGTTTCATGCAAGGAAAATTGGATGTGCCCCATAAATTAGGACATTTGATGTGCAATTTTGTTTAAACATCATGCTCTACCTAGTGTAGAACCCTTTGGCATGCATACAACTTTGGCTTGGAAGTTGGTAACGGATACTTTTTTTTTCCGATAAAAAGATCCTTCTATTAGTTAATGAAAGCTGCCCATAGGGCTACATCCACCTCTGCAAGAGAGGGCTACAACAAACATGATGGGGAGACTCTCCCAATGAAAAAAAAAAATAGCATATATACAATGGGGCTAAATCAAGAGATGGGAGGAGGGAAAAGCCACACAGGTGGACAATAGTGCCATCTAAGCACCCCCTGGACCATGGAGTAAAACGGCCCAGGGCGCCAGAGACGAAGGAAAGCCTCGCGGCGCTCCCGCATGCGGTCGGAGCTGCCCTGTAGTCCCTCAAGCTGTCCTCTGAGAGTGTGGATCAGCTCTAGCCAAAAGTCACGAACAGTCTCCGTTGGTGGTACAGGGCGAGCCTCAAAGATGCGGAAACAACGGGCCCGCCAGATGAACCAGAGAGCTAGGCCGCTGATGAGCTCCCAACACTCCGCTCTCTCACTGCGCCACTCCTGTGGAGTAAGGTCTGTAGCAGGCTGGAGTGTAGGTCGGCCCCCCTGTATCACTATCATCCTGCTGGTGGAAGATAGCTCAAACTGAAGTGCCGGGCCCGTGAGGGTGGACCAAGCCGCTACCCCCCAAGTGTACTGTCGAGCCGTGGAGAGGGCAGGCATCAGCCGAAGAACTCGTAGCCACACCTGCTGGGCCGAGGGGCAGTCCCAAAGACAGTGTCGCTGACTCTCCACCAACTGGTCACAGGCTGTACATGCGGCCGAGAGACCACTATGTACAAGCCAGCTCCCTACTGTTGTGGCTCTGTGTGCAACCAACCACTGGAAGAAGGTGACGCGCCTCGGCTGTCTGGAGTCCCACAGCCTCTGCCAAAAAGCTGCCAAGAACTCAACTGTGAGACCCTCCTCCTGCCAATGACGTGCTGTAGCGGGGCGGGCCTCTCTCTGTGCTGCAAGTATATGACGTCCAAGCCGAACAGTGTACTGGAAGAAAGGGACTCCTGGGCGGTCTGTAGAAGAGAATGGGTCCCTCCATAGCCACTCACCAGGATCCCACTGTACTCGTGCCAGTGGACAGCACTCCCAAGCCCATAGCCTCCAATGTCCTGTCTCAAGAGCTGCTGGGTCACGGTCTATGACGTAAGTCCTCCCACAGATGCCCACAACTCGGATCCTCTGGAAACAACACTCTGCTACCTGCGGGGCCTCTACTGCAACTCTCTGTAATCGTCCCCCACCTTGAAGCTCGAAGAACAGGGCTGGGACAGTCTCTGAGCAAGCCCTGACTGAAATGAGAACCTCCAGTCGTGTGAAGGCTCCCATCCACCGGGGTGCTACTGGCTCGAGAGGCGTGAGCCAATCAGCTGGAACTGACTCTGAGATGTCCTGACACATGCTCTGAACCCCTCTCATGCCCTGTAGCTGGACAACCTGCACCTCCTCTGACAAACCTGTGAACTCTAGCCAGTCACCTAGAGAGCGCGCTGGACCTGTTGCCATGGGACCCCAAGAAACATGAGGCCTACTCCCAACCAAGTGGCCTCTCTGAGTGCTAACCATGGGGTTCCAGACGAGAGGCTGCCGTAGGCGCTCCTCCGTGCACGTCGGCTGCCGCTGCTCTAGGCCACGCCGCAATAGCTCCCAAGAACGAAGCAAACTCACAGCGAATCGGTCCTCCAGTCTCCTGCTCAAACCAACTCGGCGCAACTCTGTAAAGATCCATCTGGTCGAAGGTTGCCAAGGGCCTCTTGACTGAGGCACCCTGGCACGAAGCCTCTGCAACAAGAACTCCTTCCAGGGCTCCTCGCCTGGAAGAAGTCCTCTGACGACGAACTTCCCAAGAAGGGCTCTGCTCTGATGTGCTGGATCAATGATCCCAAGCCCTCCCTGAGAACAAGGAAGTGTGATGACCGACCAAGCCACCTTGGCTCGGGCAATCTGAGTGTCGCGACCAGACCAAAGGAAGTTCCTGATCAACCTCTCTACCTGGCTGATGCAAGAACTCGAGAAGATCCAGCAAGAAGTGATGTACCACATAGTCGCCAACAACACCTGGTTGGCAACTACTACTCTACCAGCCAGCGAAAGTCGTGCTGAGCTCCAATGTAACAGCTTTCTCCTGATGGACAGGAGAAGAGGAGCAATCTGCTGCTCGGGGGACAAATCCAAACCAACCTGACAACCCAAGTACCGAACCGCAGTCCCTGGAGGAATCCACCTCAAACCCTCTCCTGGCATCCAATCTTGCACAGGAGCACTACCAACTGAGAAAGCCATTGTCTTTCTCCAGTTGATCAGTGCGCCCGATCCACAGCAGAAGGTCTCCAAGGCCTGCCCACATCTGTGTAAATTGGCCTCCTGGCTCTCTAAGTACAAGGCTGAGTCGTCGGCAAACTCAGCGTCCAGAAGCTCATCTCCCCGTATAGGGAGTGCTAAGCCCCTCAAACCAACCTGCTGTGACACCAAAAATCTGCTCATCGCCTCCGCATAGAACAGAAAGAGAAAGGGGGCAAGAGGACAACCCTGTCTGACCGATCGTGTGAGCATGAAGCGCTCACCTCTACCTCCTGCCAAAAGCACCTGACTGTGGGCCTGCCTGTACAAAGCTGACACCCCTCTGATCCAAGCCTCTGAGAAGCCCATCCTACGTAGCGTGCCCTCTAGAAAGTCCCAGTCAATTCTGTCGTATGCCTTCTCAAAATCGAGAAGAAGAATCACAAGGTCCTCCCCACGGATCCGTGCAAGGGCAGAAGCCTCCCAAAAAGTGAAGATGTTGTCAAGGATACCGCGTTCCTTGACAAAACCTGTCTGAGTCCCATGTATAAGGCTCTCCAAAAGTGGCTGAATCCTCAAACTCAGAGCCTTGGCAAGAATTTTGTAGGCTGAGTTGAGAATGGTGATGGGACGCCACTGTCGAATCTCATCCAAGGAGCCACCCTCCTTTGGAGTGAGGTAAATCAGGCCCTCACTCATGCTATCCGGTATCACTCCTTTGTGTAGAATGTACTGAAAGGCACTACAAAGATCTGGGCCAAGCAGGTCCCAGTACTCCAAGAAGAAGGTGAAAGTCAGCCCATCCTCACCTGGACAGCTACCACGAGGGAGGGCCCTAAGGGCCGTGTGCAGCTCCTCAAGCTGAAGAGGTAACTCAAGCCTCTGCCGCATCTCCTCAGTCACAAGACAAGGCATCTGTGCCCAGACCTGCTCCTTGCATGCATCCTGTCTCTCTGACTCGGGCTCAGTCGACAGTAGCTCACGGTAAAAGTCAATAGCAACTGCACGCATATCCTCTGGCTCACAAACAACTGACCCATCGGGTCTCCTCAACTGATTGACCTTGGCATGCGAGTGCCGAGGTCCCACTGTCTCAAAAAAAACACCTGTCACTGTGTCACCCACCTGAGTCCACTGAGATGCCTGTCGGTGGAAGGCAAACTCATGGCGCCTCTCCTCTGTGCAAGCAAGCTCTTGTCGAGCCTGCTGTAGCTGCTCCTCCAACCATGGACTGTCTGGATGCTGCTCCTGCATCCTCTGTAGTGAAGCAATGCCTCGTCTGAGACGCTGCTCCTCTCTCGCTGTAGCCCGTCGAGCCAAAGACTCCTGGAGAAAGAAGTGGCTAAGCTGAGCTAGGCCTGAGGCCACTCTGTCTGCAGGTGGAGCCTGGCTGTCCATGCCCTCTGTCCATAGAGCCTCGACCCTCTCTCTGAGTGCTGAGTCCAACAAGACCCGCTCTGGGATGCGAAGCATCGTGCTCCCACTCCTCTGCCTGTCTGCCACTGTGAGGATCACTGGTGCATGGTCCGAGAAGGATGTCCCTGCCAGGATGCCCACTGATCCCCCCAAGTCACTGAAGTGGTCACTAGTGTAGAAGCGATCTATGCGCGATAGATTCACTCCTCCCACTCTGCGGTCCGATCTAGAGAAGGCAAGACTCTCTGGAGGCCTCACAAAGCCAGAATGCTGCCATGTATCCGAGACCCTCAACGTCATACAAAACCTCTCCCAAGCTGCTAACTCGACTCCATGCAAAGTAGCATGGCTGCCTCCGATCCTGTCAGAAGGGTCCTCCAACATGTTGAAGTCCCCTCCTACACACCACTGGTCAACCTGTGGCAAAGACTCAACAATCTGTGACCAAAACTCTGCACGAGCACTCGCCACATTGGGCGCATAGATGTTCAGGAAACCCACAAGGCTACCCTGAACCTGCATAGTAATCCACTGAGCCCTGCCTGGTACAATAATCCCTCTGCCCACAATGGCCTGCTGTAATGAGTCCGCAATAGTCATACATACCCCACCCTGGATGCCTCCAGGTCCAAAAGCAGCTGACCAAAAGGTATCATAGCGTCCACGCAAAATCTGACCACATCGCCGAATGCGGCTCTCAGACAAATGGTGCTCCTGAAGCATAAGGAGATCAATCTCTCCTCCCACAAGGCAACGCTGAAGCTCCTGACGCAATCGGCCCCGCTGTCGCTGAAACTGGGGCCCACCTAGTCCCTGCACGTTCCACGAGACGATCCTCATGGGGAGCGAGAGAGAACAGATGCTGCCGCAGCAAGACGAGCTATCTTCGAAGCAGGCTTGGATGGGGAGTAATCCGCATCCGAGCGTCCTCTAGATAGGCGAGACTGCAGTGAGTGCCTGGTCCAAGCCCAAGTAGAGCGAGCCGTGCGTAAAGCAACCTCCTCTGTCCAGGAGTCCTCATGAATGAATACATAGCAAGGCAAACATTGCGTATCAGCAAAAAAGTACACCACAATGTGTCTACATCCTGCAGAATCTGGGGGTGTCACCGCAAACTTGGCCAGTGGCCACAAAGTCTGCAGCAAATCTGTAATGCCAAGTTCTCCCATGTGGTGAGAGAACTCGAGAACCTGTGTATGCAACCATCCCACCACTGAGTCGAGGGACCACTCTGTCTCAGTCCTGCCACATAGGGGGAAGGAGAAACCAACTGCTGAGTCCAAGGCCTCTGTCCCCCTAGCGGCGAGGAACAAAGCGTGGACTTTGAAGCAGGCTGCCTCGTGGTCTGCTGCGGAATCGCCAAGAAAACGAGTAAACCCGTAATCGAAGAAATCCCAGCGGTGTCGGAGGTCAAAGCTCGTCAAACCACGAGGGATAGCTGCAAGAGGAGAAGTCTGAATCTGCAGTGGGGGCCGCATGAAGGGCTGACCCTCTCTCGCTAGGCGACTCGTGGCGAAGGCGCTGCCAAGAGATCTCCTGGCCGCCGGCAAGGGTCCAGTCTCCTGAGCCGACTGTGGTACTGAAGCAGGAGGAGGGGGAGAAGGGGCTGGGGGGGGGGGGGGCCGGGGGAGAGGAGAAGCGGGGTGGGGCGGCAGAGACATGGGGGGGGGGGCGAGGTGGGGAGTGAGCGGTAGCAGAGGGCGGGGGAGGGCATGAGGAGGAGGAGGGGAGATCGGAAGGCGGAGCGGCTGGCGAGGGTGAAGCGGAGGTGGTGGCTGGCGTAGGGGGCTCCTCCTGCTCAAGAGGACCAAAGCGGTTCCCCGTGGGAACCCACTGTTGCTGAGTAGGCACCTGGGGGCCACTCTGAGTGCCAGGCTGTCGCTGTGGCCCCTGGCGTCGACGGCCACGGTCCTGCTACCACCCCTCCTCCGCTGGAGCCCCAGGCTCGGAGGGTGGCGCTGAATCTGTGCTCTGTGTCGCTGGCTGTGGCTGCGGCCCAGCCTTGGCAGGCTGGGGCTGAGGCTGGGGTGCGGGTCGTGGTCTCCTCCGTGGACAGGCCTTCGCTAGGTGGCCCATCTGTCTACAAATGAAGCACTGGTTCGGGAGACCCGAGTACTCCACACTCACTGAAATACTATCACTGAAATAACCTCTCTACAAAGTGTCTCCCTCATGAAAAGATGTAGGCTTGTGTGACTCATATGTCATGGCATCTACCTCCGATCGCACTCAATGATCGCTTTCCGTGATGTGGGAACTTGAGCCTCCTCTTGGATGGATGTGGTTGTCTTGTTCGGCTGAGCAATACCCTATCCAAGCTAACACCTTTCAAAGATGAAGGCCACCGGCAACATTGCAGAGAACGCTCGTTGCTGCTCACGCCCCCCTTCGCACGCTCCCCTGCTCATGCCCCTACAATAGATGTGCTTGAGGAGGAGACCGACTTGCTGATTTCGGTTTGCTTCCCATGCTTGAGGCGAGAGTACCTCCCTCTTCTCCCCACGATTGGCTCCATTTTTAGGATAGTTCTGGAATCTCCGCGCACTGCAGCTTCAGTTGTGACCAAGGCCACAGGTTTACCTACTGTACGGATTTGTGTTCAAGACACACACTCCCTCCTGAAGGTGGTACTGCTACCTCGGGTGAGTGGGGGTTGGATCAGATAGAGTGTGGAGTATTCGGGTCTCCCGAATCAATGTTTCATGTGCAGACAGATGGGCCATTTGGCAAAGGCCTGTCTTCGCAGGAGACCTCAACCCACAGCCCATGCGCAGTCTCCCAAGGCTGAGCATGCCCGACAATAAGATACATAGGACGCATAGACTGTTTGACCCGCCTGAGGAGACACCGTCCACTTGAGTTCCTCCGCCTCCACCTCCTCCTCCCTCGAAGGCTGTCGCTCCACCTCCCCCGCCTCCTCCACCCCCAGCCCCGCCTCTCGTACCTCCTCTTTCCCCGGTGGGACCCACAACCTCATCTCCCGACCCCTCCTTCACTCCTCCTCAGATGCAGGGGACTGGACACGCGTCTACTGCGAGGCGATCTCTTGGTAGTGCTTTCGCTACGAGCCGTGTGGCTCGAGAGGGACAGCCCCATTTGAAGCCGCCTTTTCTGGTGAAAACTTCTCCTTTTGTAGGAGTCCCTAGAGGTTTGACTAGCTTTGACATTCGCAAATGTTGGGACTTCTTCGACTACACCTTCACACGGTTCCTGTGTGACTCTTTTCTTGACCTAGAGAAGGCTTGCTTTCGAGTCCACGTCCTCTTTCTTGCAGCTCGAGGCATTGAGGCTTTGGACACAACGGTAGGTTTCTCCTTCCCGCTGTGCGATAGGGATCCTACAAAGTGGACCCTGCACATAGTTCTTCATTAGCTCCAGATTTAGGCTACTCAGTTCTCACACCACACAAGGGACTTAGGGGTGACAGATTTGGTAAAGACACTTTGGCCTCTTGCCAAGTTCAACGTGATGCCACCGGATGCAGCGGGTTGCAGGCACATGATGGTGGATCTGTTTGCTGACACTCAGAGCCCTCCTTGCTATGTATTTGTACATGAGGATTCTTGGACAGAGGATCTAGCCCTATGGGCTGCACGCTCGGCTTGGGCCTGGGTGGGACAGACACTACATACGCGCTTGTCTAGAGGTCATTCGGATGCGGATTACTCCCCATCCAAACCGGCCTCAAAGATAGCGAGGTTGGCTGCTGTTGCAATATCTATTTTCTCTCACTGACTCGATGAGGATCATCTCATGAAATGTGAAGGGATTAAGGAGGGCCCCAGTTTCAGCGTCAAAGGGGTCGGCTACGCTAGGAGCTTCAGTGATGCCTTGTGGGTGGTGAGATTGATATCTCTTTATGCTACAGGAGCATCATCTGTGTGAGAGCTGCATCAGACGGAGTCGTCAGATTTTGCGTTGTCGCTATGAGACTTTTTGGTTAGCTGCATTTGGACCTGGAGGAATCTAGGGAGGGGTATGTATGACTTTGCCTCATGGGTTTTCTGAACATTTATGTGCCCAATGCGGCAAGTGCACGGGCAGAGTTCTGGCCTCAGGTTGTCGAGTCTCCGCCGCATGCAGAGTAGTGGTGTGTTGGGGGGACTTCAACATGTTGGAGGACCCCTTTAATCGGATTAAAGGTGGCCATGTCACGGTGCACGGGGCTGAGTTGTCAGCTTGGAAGTGGTTTTGTATGACTATGAGGGTTTTTGATGTTTGGCAACACTCAGGTTTTATGAGACCCCTTGACAGCTTGGTTTTCTCTCGTTCTGATCGCAAAGTTGGAGGAGTGAATCTATCTAGGATAGATCGCTTCTGCGCTAGTGACCACATTTGTGACTTGGGTGGTCTATTTACATCTGACTAGGACATCCTTTTCGGACAATGAACCAGTGATCCTCACAGTGACAGATAGACAGAAGAGAGGCAGCAAGACGCTACGCATCTCTGAGAGGATCTTGCTGGACTCTGAGCTCAGAGAGCGAGTGGTGGGTCTTTGGACAGAGGCCTTGGACACGGAGGACTCTCCTGCTTCTAGAGTGGCCTCTGGACTTGCTCAGCTTAGTCGGTTCTTTCTTCAAGAGTCGACGGCCCGCCTAGCTGCAGCGAGAAAGGAGTAGCTTCTTGGACAGGGCGTTGCTTCCCTCTAGAGGATGCAGGAGTAGCACCCAGACAATCCCTGGTTGGAGGCAGTTGGAGCACGCTCTCCAAGAGCTTGCAAGCACAAAGAAGAGGCATCACGAGTTTGCTTTCCATCCACGGGCATCTCAATGGATGCAAGTCGGTGACACATTGACGGGGGCATTCTTTGAGACAGTGGGACCCTGGCATGCGCACGCCAGTGTCAACTGGCTGAGGAGGCCTATCGGGTGAGTTGCTTCAGAGTCAAAGGACATGCGTGCAGTTGCTACTGACTTCTACCGTGACCTGTTGTCAGCAGAGCCTCAGTGAGAGCGTCAGAATGCATGCAAAGAGCAGGCTTGCGCACAGATGCCTTGTCTTGTGATTGAGGAGATCGCCAAAGGCTTGAGCTGCCTCTTCAGCAAGAGGAGCCACGTAGCCCTCAGAGCACTTCCCCGTGGTAGCTGTCCTGGTGAGGTTGGTTTGACTCCCACTTTTTTCTTAGAGTACTGGGACTTGCTTGGCTCAGACCTCTACAACACTTTTTTAAACATCTTACACACAAGAGAGATGCCTGACACCATGAGTGACGGCTTGATTTACCTCATTCCCAAGGAGAGTGGCTCCTTAGATGAGATCCGGTAATGAGATGGGTATGCTATTGAGCCCGGTTTTAGAGATATGATTTCAACCCTTGCATTAGGGAAGAAAGAGCAACCATTTACTTTACAAGATGGTTATCTTCTCTATGGCAATAGACTATGGGTTACTAACTCACTACGTGAGAAAGTAATGTATGAATCTTATGCTCCTCCTTATGCGGGGCATAGAGATCCACCTCCAAAATACCCAAGATGTATTGTGGGTGGTGAAAAAACTTGATACATAGCGTGGAATTTTTTTTTTTTGAGAAAAAGATCCTTCTCTTAGTTAATGAAAACTGCCCATAGGGCTACATCCACCTCTGCAAGAGAGGGCTACAACAAGCATGATGGGGAGACTCTCCCAATGAAAAAACAACATATATACAATGAGGCTAAATCAGGAGATGGGAGGAGGGAAGAGCCACAGGTGGACAGTAGTGCCATCTGAGCACCCCCTGGACTATAGTGTAGAAAGGCCCAGGCCGCTAGAGTCGAAGGAAAGCCTCGCGACGCTCCCTGTAGTCCCTCAAGCTGTCCTCTGACAGTATGGATAAGCTCTAGCCAAAAGTCACGAACAGTGTCTGCTGGTGGCACAGGGCGAGCCTCAAAGATGCGGAAACAACGGGCCCGCCAGATGAACCAAAGTGTCAGGCCACTAATGAGCTCCCAACACTCCTCTCTCTCACTGCACCACCCCTGTGGAGTAAGCTCTATAGCAGGCTGGAGTGTAGGTCGCCCCCCCCCCCCCCCCCCCTTGCATCACTATCATCCTGCTGGTGGAAGATAGCTCAAACTGAAGTACCGGGCCCGTGAGTGTGGACCGAGCCGCTGCCCCCCAAGTGTACTGTCAAGCCCTGGAGAGAGCAGGCATCAGCCGAAGAACTTGTAGCCACACCTGCTCGGCCGAGGGACAGTCTCAAAGACAATGACGCTGACTCTCCACCAATTGGTCACAGGCTGCACATGCGGCCGAGAGACCACTATGCACAACCCAACTCCCTACTGCTGTGGCTCTGTGTGCAACCAACCACTGAAACAAAGTGACGCGCCTCGGTTGTCTGGAGTCCCACAGCCTCTGCCAAAAGGCTGCCAAGAACTCGACTGTGAGGCCCTCCTCCTGCCAATGACGTGCTGTAGCGGGGCGGGCCTCTCTCTGTGCTGCAAGTATATGATGTCCAAGCCGAACAGTGTACTGGAAGAAGGGGACTCCTGGGCGATCTGCAGAAGAGAAGGGATCCCTCCATAGCCACTCACCAGGATCCCACTGTACTCGTGCCAGTGGACAACACTCCCAAGCCCATAGCCTCCAGTGTCCAGTCTCAAGACCTGCTGGGTCAGGGTCTATGACGTAAGTCCTCCCACAGATGCCCACAACTCGGATCCTCTGGAAACAGCACTCTGCTACCTGCAGGGCCTCTACTGCAACTCGCTATAATCGTCCCCCACCCTCAAGCTCGAAGAACAGGGCTGGGACAGTCTCGGAGCAAGCCCTGTCTGAAATGAGAACCTCCAATCGTGTGAAGACTCCCATCCACCGGGGTTCCACTGGCTCGAGAGGCGTGAGCCACTCAGCTGGAACTAACTCTGAGATGTCCTGACACATGCTCTGCACCCCTCTCATGCCCTGTAGCTGGAAACCCTGCACCTCCTCTGACAACCCTGTGAACTCTAGCCAGTCACCTAGAGAGCGCGCTGGACCTGCTGCCATGGGACCTCAAGAAACATGAGGCCGACTCCCAACCAAGTGGCCTCTCTGAGTGCTAACCATGGGGTTCCAGACGAGGGGCTCTGCCGTAGGCGCTCCTCCGTGCACGTCGACTGTCCCTGCTCTAGGCCACGCCATAAGAGCTCCCAAGATCGAAGCAAACTCACAGCGAAGCGGTCCTCCAGTCTCCTGCTCAAACCAACTCGGCGCATCTGTGTAAAGATCCATTTGGTCAAAGGTTTCCAAGGGCCTCCTGACTGAGGCACCCTGGCACGAAGCCTCTACAACAAGAACTCCTTCCAGGGCTCCTCACCTGGAAGAAGGCCTTTGACTATGAACTTCCCAAGAAGGGCTCTGCTCTGATGTGTTGGATCAATGATCCCAAGCCCTCCCTGAGAACAAGGAAGCGTGATGACCGCCCAAGCCACCTTGCCTCGGGCAATCTGAGTGTCACGTTCTGACCAAAGGAAGTTCCTGATCAGCCTCTCTACCTGGCTGATACAAGAACTCGAAAAGATCCAGCAAGAAGTGATGTACCACATAGTCGCCAACAACACCTGGTTGGCAACTACTACTCTACCAGCCAGCAAGAGTCGTGCTGAGCTCCAATGTATCAGCTTTCTCCTGATGGACAGGAGAAAAGGAGCAATCTGCTGCTCGGGGGATAAGTCCAAACCAACCTGACAACCCCAGTACTGAACTGCAGTCCCTGGGGGGATCCACCTGAAACCCTCTCCTGGCATCCAATATGGCAGGGAGAGCTGGCTGAGCTGGGCAGCGGGCAGCTGCGGGCTGCCAGTGCAGCGGACAGCAGCAGGGGTAGCGCGAGGGGAAGGGGGAAGCGCAAGGTGGACAAGCGGGAGAGCAGCGCGAGGGAGTGAGGGAGGGCGATGGCGCAAGGGGGGAGAGGTGCGAGCAGTAGCGAGCCTCAGTGCTTTCTCCGATGGCGTAGTCGGTAACGGATACTTATATTGCCTGTACATGAAAGTCTTTGTTGAGTGCTAGTTGTGAGATTGAGCGTAGTGCAAGCTTCATAAGGCCGGCACTAGAAATGTGATAGGATCTTATATCCATTGCAAATTTTGCATCGAAGCTGAAGTAGCCTTTCAATGGACTTTGTAACTTGTACTAGTAGAGGTCATGATGGCATAAGGGTTGATTGTGGCCACTTAAACCCATAGCAAGATTTGCACCTACTATTATTACAATGAAGAGTCACTCATAAGCTCAACTCTTTGTGGAAGAATTGTATGTGGTCTATGGTTTTCTTGGGGCGTTTGATAGTAATTGAGGAACACTACTCCTTTTTAATTTTTATCAAACAACATTTTGTGATCGAAAATCTAGTCGTGCGTACCATCCTTGAAGCATCTTGAGACCATTGGTCAGGCAAAATGGACACACGCGAGGATGGAAGACACGTTGCATGCGTATGTCTCTTGTCATCAAAAGGAATGGGAAAAGTATCTCCTACACATTAAATTGACTTATAACAACTATATGCATGCTAATAGTCCATACATGCCTATGTATGATTATTAGCAAAAACCACTCATTGCTACAGGACTCCAGGGGATCAAGTTGCTCTAAGCGAGGAAGTAGTCTTGTTGCACCTCTTATTGAGAGTACGTGTCCCAAGATCAAGAGAAGACACAGACTTGAGCCTAATGCGACTTGGGAGTCAATGAGGTGGGTGAGGAGTGGATTCCCCATTTGGGTTTTACAAATTGGCGAGCAAGTATTTCTGAGCAACAAAATAATCGAGCAAGTCCCTTCAGACATTCTTTATTACTTGGAGCAAATTGCAAAAGTGCAAGTGGATTTTCAAATGTTTGTGCTCTTGATCTGATCACCACAAAGGTCATGGTCATCAAAGTCCTTTGTGATGACCGACACAGAGGACACTCGATCGTTGCATAGAGGATCGTGAGCCCAAGACCCTCTTCCTTGTCTTTGAGAGACTCTCCTAATTACAGGACTACACCCAAGTTTTCAAAAGAATAAACAACCCCATAAATCACCGCACAATCACTACTAACAATGGTATTTTACACTGTCATTTATCATGTAATCAATACACTCATTGTAATCAACACACTCATTCTATGTTGAAAGCCAAGCATGAGCTAAAGTCTAGCTATGAGCAAGCCGTGATAACAAAATAATAGCATATCTTGATTCTTATGAGGAGATACCAAAGATGAAGTTTCATTATTATAGCATCAACAACATTTGAGATTAGGACGCCTTTATGTCACAAATAAAATAATCTTAATCACACAATGCAACTACATGACATTGTTTGAGCTAGTGGTTTTGTAGTCATGAAGAACTAATTAATTTCAAAACACCTCTAAAAATTGAAGAATCTATATCTACAAGATCATTATAAAAGGAAATTGAAGGCTTTCCTTCCTTCTATAGCCTCTATCTTCAAACTCAGTTTACCTAACAACAATGGCCTTGTTCAATGTAATTACCAATTGCTAGCTATTTGGCAGCTCTGAAATTTTTTAAAACCAGAAATACTATTGTCACTCTACTTATCAACAAAACCATCAAGAAAGAAAACAAGCCGTTGCATTCATGACATCAAAACATTCATAACATTAAATAGAGCAATCTGTACAATGGAACAAAAAAAAACCCAATCCCTTCAATCGTGGAACGAAAAAAATTGCCCTCGGCTTGTCGCAAGTGTCAGCGGATGATTGTCGGGACCATTCCGTGTTGGCGTGGGACTGTTACGACAGAGCTATCGGTGCTTGCGACAAACTGAGAGCATGCACCTACAGTCTGCTATTCAGCACTTTTCACTTGTATTATCCATTTGGAATACATTTCCATATATAGGCTGATCAACATGTTATTTTTTATTGGAACACATAGGCCAAGTGCTTTTTCTTGCAGACTGGCAATAGTAGTTGACATCGAGGGAGCTTGGACGAGCATTCAGCTTCCTTCAACTCTTTTTGGGCTTGCAAATTGTAACTTTAATGTACACGTCGTACATGCAAACACACCAAGTCTTCCACATCCTTTTCAATATGCTGACTAGCAATGATCATGTTATGCATGTCCCTGATTATATTTTGAGTGCAAAAATTTGGTTACTTTTCATGGGTGCCCTTCATTGTACCATGTACAACCAGTCACTTGTCTTATTAATGTTAAGAATGGTTTTGACAAAACATGCTCTTCAATTGTATCTTCAAAGTAGCTTTGACTCACGTGCATATGACATTCGACCCTTTGTTTTTGCAATCATTCCCTTGCCTTGCCTCTACAATTTTTCTAATTGAACACATTCATTCAAATATTGTTCGTGCAAATTTTTGGCATGTTGACATGGGTCTTGCTTCTATCCGAGTAGTTGTTCTCAGCTCCATTTCCTTCTAGGTGTTTAGAATTTGTATATTTTTTTTGGCATTCACACATTTCCCCATTGGGAGGACTGCACGTGCCCTAGCTGGGGTTGAGTGTATATTTAAAAAAGGCAGACATATTAACGTTTTTGGCTCATGCTGTATCATAAGGTGGAAAGCACAATCTATGTAGAGTGTGCATATTTATCTCCATCTCGAGTGCCCTTTTCACAAACGACGCATGCTATTTAGTGTTGAGAGAGTTTGTGTTGAAGCTTTGCATGCAAAAAAACTTACCGTCAAAGCTTCTTCTATTGGCAACCATTGCAATATACGTTTTGTTGTTGAAGCCCCTTCTGCTGGCATCGGAAACCTGTGCAATAAGGTTATGTCTCAAAAGCCTTTTTTGCTCCCATTGGCAACCGATGCAATAAGGTTTTGTTGCCAAAGCCTTTTCTGCTCGCTCATCTCTCACATTGTCTCTGCCCTTGTGAAACTTGCTAAAACCAGTCCGCGCCAGCGCGGAACGGTTCCAATAGGTTCACCATATGTATAAAGTCATCCAGCAGGTGTTTGTTTTTTTAGAAAATCATCTCCAGTAGGAGTTGAAGTAGGCCATTGCGCAGCTGCAGCTAGGCAGGTCGCTCCATTTCATTGGCAAGTCCTGGCTGGAGTTTTGGGGTTCATTGGGCGGACACGCTACATTTGATTGTCGAGGCAAAGGGTCGAAGGGCAGCAAGGGCGCCACGTGCCCGAGGGAGGGGAAGGGGCTCGACTCTCAAGGGAGGTTGTCTCTATGAACTCTCAAGCGTAGGGAGTGCCAACGTCCAAGTCCATGCATCCTACAAGGGTAAGGGATTGGACGAGGAGGGACTGGGAGAGGATAGGCAGGGGTTTTTGTTTTATTCTACGCGGACAGAGAAGCCATGGTAGGTACTAAGCGGAGGCATAATTTTCTCGAACTGTGGCGCCGTTGCCTTGAAGGCCAAAATAATACGTTTTTTTTTAATAAAACCACCCTACCCTCATGACCCTTCCCCTCCCTGGTATGTTGCTGCAACCAGTCCGCGCGGACTGGTTGCAGCAACATACCAGGGAGGGGAAGGGTCATGAGGGTAGGGTGGTTTAAAAAAAAAAAACGTATTATTTTGGCCTTCAAGGCGACGGCGCCACAGTTCGAGAAAATTATGCCTCCGCTTAGTACCTACCATGGCTTCTCTGTCCGCATAGAATAAAACAAAAACCCCTGCCTATCCTCTCCCAGTCCCTCCTCGTCCAGTCCCTTACCCTTGTAGGATGCATGGACGTGGAGGTTGGCACTCCCTACGCTTGAGAGTTCATAGAGACAAGTGTCGTGCATCAACACATAGTTGGCGCGGACTGGTTGCAGCAACAGACCAGGGAGGGGAAGGGTCATGAGGGTAGGATCATTTCTTTACGATTGCAAGGAGACTAGGGAGGGGTAGGGTCATGCGGGTAGGGAGAAGACTAGGGAGGGGTAGGGCCATATGGGTAGTCTTTAAAAAACAACGTCAAGCAAACCAGGGATATGTTGTAGCATGCGGTGCCACTAGCAAAGAAAGGGGCGCATTAGGTAGAGAAAGCGGCGCCACAGGCAAGCAGATAATTCAATTGTGTGCCTCTTGGGAAAACGATGGCGAGACAGCATGATGTTGAGGTGTTGACAACGGATGATAGTAGAGCAACACCTGCAATGTGATGGCGAGCAATGCAAGGGATTTTTTTCCATGATTGAAGGGACTGGGGCATTGGATTGCAGCCACAAATGTCTGTGCATAGAAGAAACAACTATGCACTTGTGTTGGTTGCTACAAAGGATGCTGGAAGGCTTGGAAGATTTAAATTGCCATTATGTGAGTGAGGTAGGCCTCGATATCCTAGAACCTTCGGTGTTTTTAGCAGTGAGAGCACTCGTAGTATAGGAGCTTTTAAGAGATTGTTGCTTCATGACTTTACCTCTGCATCCTCCAGGCAAATGCACCTACAAAGGATCCTGGAAGGCTTTTTGATGTGTTGCTACAAAGGATCTTGGAAGGCTTTGGAAGCTTTAAATTGCCATTATGTGAGTGAGGCAGGCTTGGATATCCTAGGACCTTGGGTGTTTTTAACAGTGAGAGCACTCACAGTATAGGAGCTTTTAAGAAATTGTTGCTTCATGACTTTACCTTTGCATCCTGCAGGCAAATGCACCTAAGACTTGGGCCTTTTTTGTGCAAAAGAACTTGCATTTGGCTCTGGGTCAGATTGCTTCTGTTTAATGATCACGGTAAGACTCGTTAGGCAAGAAATTGTCCTCATGGAAAGTGGTTCTAGAAGCAAAACGGTCAAATCAAGCAGCCTTTTGGAGGTCCCTGCAAGACACCTATTCAAGCTTTGTTTTATCCTTAAATTTGCAATTAGAAGGTCTCAGAGAATTAAGAGGTAGCTTAAAAGCCAATGTTGCACAAGTTGGCAGGAAACTTAAGCGAGACGAGAACTTTCAGTAACTAGTAAGCTGGAGCTTGCCACAACCCTTTTATTGCCTCTTATCAAAATACCTTGCCGTTTTGTCTTCTGGATTTATGAACATAGCTACTGACATGCGTGAGGTCTTAGACAATAATTTTGGGGGGGAGTCCAAGATCCATGACATGTAGACATGTTAACCTCTCAATCAATTTAACTTGCTTGTACAAGCACCTGCTAAATTCTTTGAAATGAACTCTGTTTTACTCGGATTCATGACATGTAGACATGTTAACCTCTCAATCAATTTAACTTGCTTGTACAAGCACCTGCTAAATTCTCTGAAATGAACTCCGTTTTACTCGGATTTTCCACTATAACTATGATCGTATCAATTTCTCTCTCAAGCATAGATATCTTGTTTCCTTCACAAGTATTAACTGCCAAAGAAACACTCTTAATGTGATGCAACCATTTTGAAAAGAGCTGACAACTTTTCTATGCTTCCTTGGTTGATTTCTCTCCTTTCATGGTCTTGTTTATCTAGACAAGCCCCAATTTGCACTTGCAAGCTTCCCTTAAACAACTAAACATCTACCTATTTCACATGAGCCTCATAGAATGGTCCCTTCTCTTGTGTTACTAGCAAATCTCAACATGAATTAACTGTTAGTCAGTCAGGTCTGGTAAAAAGCAATAGAAAAATCATACCTCAAGAATCTTGTTGAGATGGTCATGAGGCAGTTGGGTATGCTTGAGCTCATCATGCATGCATTGGGCACTAACTTCATCACTGCCACTACATATGCCATCAATGTAGTTGCAGCAAATGCATCCACACGTTACTACTCTCATTTCCTCCACCATTTTAGTGTCGAGCTGGCAAGAGGAAAGGGAGGGCTGCTCAAGAGTGCTGCATTGCAAAGGAGAGAAGGAGAGAGAGAGAGAGAGAGAGAGAGAGAGAGAGAGAGAGAGAGAGAGCACTTGTTCTCGCTTGCTTTAGGCACTTGTTTTTTCTTGCTTACAAAAGTGGAGGTGTTTATGCTTTAGGAGGTTCTTGGATAGCATTGTAGGCTTACGAGGTTACTTTTTTGCAAAATCTAGGTGCCAAGTTTTTGGTGGGTTATTTTTGAGAGGAGTATGCCGCATGGAATTGAATTATATATGTTTTGAGTATGAAGAGATTGCTTATGTCTCGAGTATTCAATTTTCATAATGCTATTAAAATCTCATTTTTTGTCAATTAATTGTGGTAGTGAAAGTAAAGTGCATGGCATAATTTTTGTCTTTCACCATTGTCGATCTTGTATCAATTTGCTCGGCTTTTGTTGCTCGGTGATTAGAACCCCCCCATTTCACTTCCAAGGAAATTGATGAAGACGACAATTCAATATAAGCGGGGAAGTGTTACGTCCCTAGTCATTAGGATATGGATGCGTGAGCAATGTCCGGACATTGTGAACCGATTATGCGTGTGAACAGACCCGTAGTTGAAGAAAGGTTAAAAAGGGGAGTTAATGAGTCCTATAAATAGGACCCTACGCTCATTTGAGATCTATCTTGTGTAAACTACAGTTAGACTATAGACCTTGTTTGGACAGTGGACACCCAAGCTTGGGGTGCATTGGTGGTAGGGGATGCCTAGTCCTTGAGGTGAGGCACTAGGTAGAAGTAGCTGTAGACTCCTAGGCTCGGGGGTGAGCTAGTTAGGATCTATGGTTGGGAGGTGAGTCGGATGTCTATCTCTTATATTGTTTTATGTGCGCTTGTTTGGCGTGTTACGTTACATGTGTAAGCTGGAAATATGGGGGCACTAACGCCGATACACCCTTGGGAATTGTCAATGTAGTTTGTAGCAAATCTTCATAAGTCCTTCAAAAGGGAGAAAATAAGAGATAAATAAAACAAGCACAAATAGCATGTTTCTACGGGATCTAGTCCCTTCACACTCATGTATTTCTATCAAACTAGGTCACTGGCAGAACACACTGAGACCAGCACACAAAGGAACATGCACTCAAAGAGGAGCAAATCAATGCTAGGAAAGTTTTTTCTAAAAAAACTTCAAAATCCTACATATGAGAAACTCTAGAGGTAAATTGACCATAAATGAAAGGTTTTCACACTAATGTAGGTTTTCTGACCTTCTAATTTAAAGTTGAGTCAAATCTCAAAATTTTCCAATCGGATTCCACTAAACCTAGGTCGTTGTTTTTTAGCACTAAATTAGAGCAAGGATAGATTGAACATATGGAAAAAATTGCATACAAGAAACATTGAAGCACAAGGTGAAAAAAAAAAGTAGAGACAAAAACCTCAAAGAAAACAAAGAAAATGCAAAAAAGATAAACAAAAAAGATTAGCGACAGGTATAAACTTACGGTTTTGGGGGGGGGGGGAGAGGTGGATTCCCCTTTCATTTCACCTCTATGTACACATGCCATGGACATGCATGTGATCAGTACTATGAATAGATAGTGTAGGAGGAATGTCCACTAGGACTAGGTGGAGCAAATGTGCTCCTTATCCACAGTCACAATACCAAAAGTCAGCATAGAGCAAGTCTCATGACCCAAGGATCACGGATGGATAAGTGTCACCTCCTCTAGTGTAACAACCACAAAGAATGGAATAGGACCTCTCAATTGTGGCAAGAAAGTTGAGTCAACTTAGTGAGCGTGTTGCAATAATCATACAAGAGGCTACTCCTCTGAGTGCAAGCCTGAAATTCCTCTTTGGAACTTCAATGCCATGTGGAAAATAGTCTTGCTTGGTTGGCCTTAACAAAGAAATTTGTTGACATGATTTTAGTATTGATATGTTGATGCAGTTTAGTATTGATATGTTGTTGTGAGTAGAAACAATTTATTTACATATAGTAGATTGCAGTGTAGAAAAATGCAAAATTTAACTTGGACTATCGACCTTGTCATTGAATAGGCACCTCGTTCGAGTGTGCGAGATAGAGAACGTTGTTTTTTTCAAACTACAAGAAAACCATGTAACTAGTTAATTTTTTCGTCATGCACAGAGGAAATGACACAAACTAAAGAGTGCACATCAAACAAAAGTGCCATATCAAAAAGTATGGTGGAGAGTCGGCCTTGTGCCTCGTCAGAAATGATAAGGAACAGAAGCCATGCCTTGCCAAGTTGCCGTGTAGTCTAGTTGTGCTTTCCAAGCAAATGCATAAACATGGAGATTTGGATGAAATGATGAACCTTGTGACTTGTTGATATAGAGTTTTCTCCATCAATTTTATAAACGCTCCCGTTGTCAATTTGTTCTTGTTTTTATGGACTGCTCTAACTAGGCCATTTTTCAGCTTGTAAATGGTAAGACTTTGTCTTTGCTCTTGTACTAATAGCTTTATCGGCCACTAGCTAAACAAGGTAGCCCTACCAAATGTATGCTTCTTCCATTCCAACGTGTCATGCACAGAGAGTCCTACTCCACGAAGTTCTTGAGCGAGAGATGGCTCTTTTGGCATGGGACCTTCTCAAGAATGATTCATATCCTTTGAGATGGAATCGAGCATGGTCCTTTGTTGTTACTCTCGCAACTCTTTCCTCTTTTTGACTAAACCAGATTGTGTCATTGTAATTGTCACATGCGCATTGCACTTGCGCCACATGGACAAGCTTCTGCTACAGTCTAGCGTCAGTCGTAGTCTAGCATAGAACCTAGCCTGGCACTTTGTGAACCTCTAGCACGTGTGAACCTTTAGCAAGACGTGCATGCCCATGCCGCTCATAGTTGCATACCCTCACTTACACAGTTAAGTCACTTAAGCATATAGGCATATGAACAATCACTTAAGTCATTTATTAATAAGTGACTTTGACATGACATTTAATTAAAGTAGGTAGGAAAAATGGCTAAAAGACCTATAAAAGAAGCCCTTTGGGTGCTAGAGAAGACAAAAGAGGTAGAAGACGAAGTAGTATCGACAACACCCTCTTCTCCGGCAGTACCCATTAGCACCTCAGCATCACCGCAGCATAAGTATCCCTTATCGTCATTGTCATCGTCGTCATCATCATCGTCTTCGTCGTCGCAGTATCCGAACATTTGGAACCCCTTGCATTTTGGCTTGGCTCTTGCTTAGCTCAACGTAGGGATCATCAGAACCTTCATGTTCTTAGCACCCAAGTACCTTCAGTACCTTCAGTACCCATCCCTTAGCCTCTCAAGTGCCATGCATCCACCGCAATACCCCTCAGCTTCTTAATAGTACCTAGTCCTTAGCCTCAACAGTACCCACCATCAGTAGCATCAAGTACCCATCAATATCCATCAGTATCACAACATTTCATATTTAGCATCATTGTATCATCATTTTTGTGCAAGTAATAAAGTAAGTACTTCCTCTAGCAACATAGCAAGGGGGCCCTTGAGGGTGGTTGAAATCCAACAATTTGGTGTCGTCTCTCTTTTCTCTCTTTGCGTCTTTCTCATTCATTTTCTGCAGTTCAATTCTCTTTCAAGTGAAGTACAGTAACCTTGTTTGTGCGAAGTACTAGATCCGAGCCAAATCCTTAACACTTCCGTTGCTCATGACAGTAACTCTCTGAAGTGAACCATCTCGATTTCTTATGATTTTGACATGTGACAAATGAATGGTGTACTTTCTTTCCCGCTTAATAAGGCTCGTTCATCTTGATTCAATTTTAAGTTCCTCTTCAATGCCTTCGTCTTGATATAAGAGCCCAAATCCATGCGCATTCAAATTGGGATAATCCCTCACATCCAAGACCTTCGATGCTATTAGCTACTTTGATTTCCATCTCTCAAGTGGACTCGTTCTCTAAATAGTAGTCGCTTAGAAGAGCCATTTTCATCCGCCTCTATGATGATAATCCTAGAATTCCCTCTATGATCTGTTGAACGTTGATTCATACTTAAGGGATAAGCTAGGTTTTATATCATCTCCATCCCTCCTACTCCAGCCTTTGCTTCCATCATCGTCGTCACAACTAGCATATCCATCCCTGTGAGTCCTTCGATCACTGTATCGTTGTGGCTATGATTCCATCTATGTTCATCCTCTTTGTGATGATCTCTTCTTCTTTCATAGCTTCTCTCATGCATATCATGTCTACCTCGATCTCCATCAGTGTATCGATCATGTCTAATGTGATCTCCATCATCTCTTTTGCGACTTCTGCTCTAGTATTGACTGTCGCGCTCATTGCTGCTATCATGTCTACCATCACTACTGTTATTTCCCTTCACCAAGTATGCAATCGAAATTCTGCAGCAACCCTCTAGGCTACATGCATTGGGTCCACTCTTAGATATATGCATCCTCTCTGTCATGATCTTTTCGTCTTCCGTAGCTTCTCTCATGCCGATCGTCTAAACCCCGATCTCCATTAGTGTGTCGATCATGCCTATTGCGATCCCCATTATCTCTTTTTTTTTTCCGAGAAAAAGATCCTTCTATTAGTTAATGAAAGCTGCCCGGAGGGCTACAACCACCTCTGCAAGAGAGGGCTACAACAAACATGATGGGGAGACTCTCCCAATGAAAGAACAACATATATACAATGAGGCTAAATCAAGAGGGAAGAGCCACACAGGTGGTCGGTAGTGCCATCTGAGCACACCCTGGACAATGGTGTAGAAAGGCCAAGGGCGCCAGAGTCGAAGGAAAGCCTCACGGCGCTCTCGCATGTGGTCGGAGCTGCCCTGCAGTCCCTCAAGCTCTCCTCTGAGAGTATGGATCAGCTCTAGCCAAAAGTCACGAACAGTCTCTACTGGCGGCACAGAGCGGGCCTCAAAAAAGCGGAAACAGCGGGCCCGCCAGATGAACCAAAGTGTCAGGCCACTGATGAGCTCCCAACACTCCTCTCTCTCACTGCACCACTCCAGTGGAGTAAGATCTGTAGTAGCAGGCTGGAGTGTAGGTCGCCCCCCCTGATCACTATCATCCTGGTGGAGGATAGCTCAAACTGAAGTGCCGGGCCCGTGAGAGTGGACAACGCCGCTGCCCCCCAAGTGTACTGTCTAGCCGTGGAGAGAGTAGGCATCAGCCGAAGAACTCGTAGCCACACCTGCTGGGCCAAGGGATAGTCCCAAAGACAATGACGTTGACTCTCCACCAACTGGTCACAGGCTGCACATGCGGCCGAGAGACCACTATGCACAAGTCAGCTCCCTACTGTTGTAGCTCTGTGTGCAACCAGCCACTGAATCAAAGTGACGCGCCTCGGCTGTCTGGAGTCCCACAGCCTCTTCCAAAAGGTTGCCAAGAACTCGATTGTGAGGCCCTCCTCCTGCCAATGACGTGTTGCAGCGGGGCGGCCTCTCTCTGTGCTGCAAGTATATGACGTCCAAGCCGAACAGTGTACTGAAAGAAGGGGACTCCTGGGTGGTCTGCAGAAGAGAAGGGGTCCCTCCATAGCCACTCACCAGGATCCCCACTGTACTCGTGCCAGTGGACAACACTCCCAAGCCCATAGCCTCCAGTGTCCAGTCTCAAGAGTTGTTGGGTCAGGGTCTATGACGCAAGTCCTCCCACAGATGCCCACAACTCGGATCCTCTGGAAACAACACTCTGCTACTTGCGGGGCCTCTACTGCAACTCGCTGTAATCGTCCCCCACCCTGAAGCTCGAAGAACAGGGCTGGGACAGTCTCTGAGCAAGCCCTGACTGAAATGAGAACCTCCAGTCGTGTGAAGGCTCCCATCCACCGGGGTGCTACTGGCTCGAGAGGCGTGAGCCACTCAGCTGGAACCAACTCTGAGATGTCCCGACACATGCTCTGCTCCCCTCTCATGTCCTGTAGCTGGAAACCCTGCACCTCCTCTGACAAACCTGTGAACTCTAGCCAATCACCTAGAGAGCGCGCTGGACTTGCTGCCATGGGACCCCAGGAAACATGAGGCCGACTACCAACCAAGTGGCCTCTCTGAGTGCAAACCATGGGGTTCCAAACAATGGGTTGCCGTAGGCGCTCCTCTGTGCACATCGGCTGTCGCTGCTCCAGGCCACGTCGTAAGAGCTCCCAAGAACGAAGCAAACTCACAGCGAAGCGGTCCTCCAGTCTCCTGCTCAAACCAACTCGGCGCATGTGTGTAAAGATCCATCTGGTCGAAGGTTGCCAAGGGCCTCCTGACTGAGGCACCCTGGCACGAAGCCTCTACAACAAGAACTCCTTCCAGGGCTCCTCACCTGGAAGAAGGCCTTTGACTATGAACTTCCCAAGAAGGGCTCTGCTCTGATGTGCTGAATCAATGATCCCAAGCCCTCCCTGAGAACAAGGAAGCGTGATGATCGACCAAGCCACCTTGGCTCGGGCCATCTGAGTGTCACGTTCTGACCAAAGGAAGTTCTCGATCAGTCTCTCTACCTGGCTGATACAAGAACTCGAGAAGATCCAGCAGGAAGTGATGTACCACATAGTCGCCAACAACACTTGGTTGGCAACTACTACTCTACCAGCCGGCGAAAGTCGTGATGAGCTCCAATGTAACAGCTTTCTCCCGATGGACAGGAAAAGAGGAGCAATCTGCTGCTCGGGAGACAAGTCCAAACCAACCTGACAACCCAAGTACCGAACTGTAGTCCCTGGAGGAATCCACCGGAAACCCTCTTCTGGCATCCAATTTGGCACAGGAGCACTACCAACGGAGAAAGCCACTGTCTTTCTCCAGTTGATCAGTGCGCCCGATGCACAACAAAAGGTCTCCAAAGCATGCTCACATCTGTGAAGATTGGCCTCCTGGCCATCTAAGTACAAGGCTGAGTCATCGGCAAACTCAACGTCCAGTAGCTCATCTCCCCGAATAGGGAGTGCTAAGCCCCGAAGACCAACCTGCTGCGACACCAAAAATCTGCTCATCCTCCAACATGTTGAAGTCCCCTCCTATACACCAATGATCGGCCTGCGGCGACAAAGACTCAACAATCTGTGACCAAAACTCTGCACGAGCACTCGCCACATTGGGGTCATAGATGTTCAGGAAGCCCACAAGGCCACCCTGAACTTGCATAGTAATCCACTGAGCCCTGCCTGGCACAATAATTCCTCTGCCCACAATGGCCTGTTGCAATGAGTCCGCAATAGTCATACATACCCCACCCTGGATGCCTCCAGGTCCAAAAGCAGTTGACCAAAAGGTATCATATCGTCCACGCAAAATCTGACCACATCGCCGAATGCGGCTCGCACACAGATGGTGCTCCTGAAGCATAAGGAGATGAGTCTCTCCTCTCACAAGGCAACACTGAAGCTCCTGACGCAATCGGCTCCGCTGTCGCGGAAACTGGGGCCCACCTAGTCCCTGCACGTTCCATGAGAGGATCCTCATGGGGAGCGAGAGAGAACAGATGCTGCCGCAGCAGCAAGACGGGCTATCTTCGAGGCAGGCTTGGATGGGGAGTAATCCGCATCGGAGCATGCTCTAGATAGGCGTGACTGCAGTGAGTGCCTAGCCCAAGCCCAAGCAGAGCGAGCCGTGCGTAAAGCAACCTCCTCTGTCCAGGAGTCCTCATGAATGTATACATAGCAAGGCAAACACTGCGTATCAGCAAAGAAGTACACCACAATGTGTCTACATCCTGCTGAGTCTGGGGGTGTCACTGCAAACTTGGCCAATGGCCACAAAGTCTGCAGCATATCTGTAACTCCAAGTTCTCCCATGTGGTGAGAGAACTCGAAGACCTGTGTATGCAACCATTCCACCATTGAGTCGAGGGACCACTCTGTCTCGGCCCTACCTTAGAGGGGGAAGGAGAAACCTACCTTAGAGGGGGAAGGAGAAACCAACTGCTGAGTCCAAGGCCTCTGTCCCCCTAGCGGCGAGGAACAAAACATGGACCCTGAAGTAGGCTGCCTCATGGTCTGTTGTGGAATCGTCGAGAAAACGAGTGAACCCGTAGTCGAAGAAGTCCTAGCGGCGTCGGATGTCAATGCTCGTCAGCCCACGAGGGATAGCTGCAAGGGAGGATCTTTGAATCTGCAAAGGGGGCCGCAAGAAGGGCTGACCCTCTCTCGCTAGGCGACTCGTGGCAAAGGCGCTGCCAAGAGATCTCCTAGCCGTCGGAGAGGGACCACTCTCCTCAGCCGACTGTGAAACTGGAGCAGGACGGGGGGGAGAAGGAGCTGGGGGGAGCGGAGGAGAAGAGGGGCGTGATGGGGCGACAAATGTAGATGGGCGAGGTGGAGAGGCGACGGGACCAGAAGGCGTGGAGGATGAGGAAGAGAGGGGGAACTCTGGGGGGGGAGCGGCTGTCAAGGGTGAAGCGGAGGTGGGGGCGGGCGCAGGGATCTCTTCCTGCTCAAGAGGACCAAAGCGGTTCCCCGTGGGAACCCATTGTTGCTGAGTAGGCACCTGAGGGCCACTCTGAGTGCAAGGCGGACGTTGTGGCCCCTGGCGTCATCGGCCACGGGCCTGTTGCCACCCCTCCTCCGCTAGAGCCCCAAGCTCGGAGGGTGGCTCTGCATCTGTGCGCTGTGCCGCTGGCTGTTGCTGCGGGCCAGCCCTGGTAGGTTGGGGCTGAGGCTGTGGTGCAGGTCGCGGCCTCCTCCGTGGACAGGCCTTCGCTAGATGGCCCATCTATCGGCAAATGAAGCACTGGTTCGGGAGGCCCGAGTACTCCACACTCTTGTCTAAACCAACCCCCACTCACCCGAGGCAGAAGGATAGCCTTCGGGAGCGTGTGGGTATCTCTGACCAAAACTCGAACTGAGGGGATGCCTGCCGCCTTGGCAGCTACTGATGCTGCCGTACGAGGTGTCTCCAAGACAGTCCCAATGGCGGAGCCAATCCTAGAAAGAAGTGGTAAGTACTCCCTCCGTAAACCCGGAAAGCAGACTGAGATGGGGATGTTTGCCTCCTCTACTAGAACATCCGAAGCCGGGTCAAATTATGTCGCCACTGTCGAAAGTGGGCGCATGATGCTCGGATGGCTAGTGGACTCATAGCTATGACCTTGGACGCCATCTGGGAGGTCTCAAACTCGATCTGATAGTAACCCCGTCCGAGAATCTGAACATCCAATATCTTGCCCACCTCTGCGAGAAGGTGGGGCGTGGAGAAGGTCTCTCAGCTCTCCTCTGCTAGGTCGGGTGCCGAGAATCTTGCAGATGACCAAAACTCAGCTACAAAGGGGCTGCCTGGGGTTGGAAGCACAAACCTCAAAGCCCAACCTTTTGCAAGGAAAATGCAACAGCCACATACACTTCTCTTCAAGATTGAAAAACACATATACAAGATCTCGGTGTTGTGCATGAAATGCAATACGTTGTAAATGCAAACTAGAGTGCTTCGTTAGCATGCATGACCGCAAGTGGATAACAAACTGGTGTAACGGTTCAAGCCTTCATGGCGACTGCAATTATAGAGAGAGCTTCTCTTTGGTAGTTGTATGTGTATGGAAATGAATGGAGAGTAAGGGCACTGTTGTAATTACTATTTTGTTGTCATCAAAGCATTGAACAAGAGTATACATTAGTAAACAAGAACATAGAAGTGAAAGCTGAGAGAGAGAGAGAGAGAGAGAGAGAGAGAGAGAGAGAGAGAGAGAGAGAGAGAGAGAGAGAGAGAGCGCTTATTATTTGTTTTCGACAAATCTTGTTACTCACTTACAAGATTGTATTTACTGTTTTGTTCTCATGGTTGCATTGAACAAGAGTATACATCCATAAAGAAGAATGTAGAAATGAAAGGAGAGAGAGAGAGAGAGAGAGAGAGAGAGAGAGAGAGAGAGAGAGAGAGAGAGAGAGAGAGAGAGCTTATTATTTGTTTTGCACAAATCTTGTTACTCTAAGTGAGTATAAGTCATTGAAACGATTTGATGCAAAAGAGTATGCAAAAAAAATGTTGATGAATCAAGAACAGAACTAAGCAAGCGAGAGTTGGGACAAAACTTTTGTGGAGAAGAGGAGGAGGACAATGTAACAACACATATCAGTGGGAATTTTTGATGCAGGAAGAAAGGGCTATATCAGTAAGATGCTGTTCAAAGTTGCACTTGCGGCTAACTGGTTGTCAGGAAAGTACTGTGAAACGAATTGTTTAGCTGACTCAAGGTGGTTGGGGACCACATTAGAGTAATTTAATTCTATAGTCTCGAGTAGGCCGAGCACGTCCGCAATTTGCACGAACATCATACAATGGTTCTTTGTGGAGCAATTAGCCAGTACGGTGATGTCGATGGTGATTTGTCGACCGAGTGTATTCCAAGTGATGTAATGTGGATGCCATGGGGTAGGTGGTTGAAGTGGCCATGGAATGAACTCACTCCATTTATGCATGTAGTGTCTGAGCACCCGCTCTTGCAAATTTGGGTAAAGACAGTATTGCAATTTATACATTGCAGTCTCAAATTCTATACGTTGCTCAATCAGATCAGCTGGAATTGGCCTTCCCATTCTGATCGGAAAAAAAAAAGCATTTAAATCGAATTAGTCGATAAGTTGTCATGTCTTTCATAGTTTGAACGGAAATAAAAAGACATTGTTGTAGCCAATGATCAAAGTTATGTGACAAAGACAGTGAACAAAACAATGAAATAAAGACGACAGAAGTTCGTAGCTATATTTTATTGTGTTTTTTCAAAAAATAATATTTTCTCAGCCTTGGTGGATGTCCAAAACAAACGTTATAACCTAATGCAGTTGTTGTTTTCTGTTGTTTAATATAGAATTGTTCTAAGTTTCTAGCTTTATGTATATTGGTACTAGTTGCTAAAGCGGTAATTTCAAAATTTTCCTCGAAAGGACTATGTGCATGCATGTCCGCTCACATTCTCTTCAAAGGATTGTGTTTGTGCTGGCCAAGCGTTTATGGATGTTGTTTGTAACTCCGATATATCTCCTATCATTTTTCGTGCATCGTATACTGTAGACTATGTATTCTTCCCGCGACGTTGCTTTTTTTGGGGTAAAAGACGGTGTCTCTGGTTGTTGATGAGTGTCTATATCTGTAGTCCATGCAGATTGGTTAGGTCAGAAAAAAATGACGGTGCTACAGAGAAATGAATGGAAGCTAGTGATACTTGTTATCCATACTTGCCTTGGTCTGTTGCAGCTTGCTCGTATGGGGAGGCTGGTTGGCCGTAACGTACTGCCTTGTGTTCGCTGTAGTGCCATGCTACCTTTTGGATTGTGATAGGTGGATTAGTTGCGTTGTGCGTGTGGTTTGCCGAAGTCATGAAATTCGCCAAGATAGCGGCACAGTTTTCTTGACTAGCTTTTGAAAGTTCAGTCAAATCAATGTTGTATCCAAACCGCAGTTGCTCCATTATGTACAACGTAATTCCTTCGGTTTTTGTGTCGAGGAGTTGTGCTTCAACATTACGCAGCATACTCTCATCATCCTCGTACTGGATATCAAGCTCTTCAAGTATTTGCTTCATGAGACCTTCAGGATGTAGAAGCAAGCTGGTTAGCATGACAGACAGAAGGCATTAGATTTTTCTTTTCTAACAGTATCTGTTGTCATCCTGTCTGTGTTTGGTGTGGCCATCGTTTGGTTCAGAGCTTTATATCTTGCGTCGCACTTATTCATGAAGTTGTGACGCTCTTGAAAAGTGTGGAACCCCTCAATGTACACATGGGGTTTCTCGCCCACTGAGTTAGCCAATCTCATCTGCTTAGTCGTGAGGTAAAATCTCTTAGGTTGTATTATGGGTTGCGTTTCCTTTGCATTGTTCATGTATTGCTTGAAGAGCTGCACAGTAAGATGAGTGATTAATTCGCATGTGTACATATAGGCAGATGCAAGATCAGACAAGCGTGCAGAATGTATCGTGTTGTGATCCATTTTTTGATTCAGTTTCCTGCACATAGAAATAATTATTTTGATGATCTCTTACAGTATTTCTGAAGCATAAGATCCGATAAACGTTTAAACACAAATGAATGAAGAGAGGAAGGGAAGAGCAGTAAATTTGCAAAAGGTGAATCAGAGTGAGCAGAGGTGATAGAGAAGATGTCTCAGCAATGTATATTGAACATGACAAGTCGACATAAGAAAATATAAGCAGTTGAACAAAAATTTATGTTTTATATACAAGGTAGATACAAGGCGATTAAAGAGGAACTGATACTGAAGAGGGGGAAGGAAAACTTTCACGTTTAGATGGTCAAAAATCTAGATGGTGTGAATATCTCTGGCGTAGGGAGCTGCAGTAAATGTAGCCGGGTTCGCTCAGTGACGCGCGACAGCATCACGTACAGAAGGCCAGGGGCGAAAACTTCATTTTACAATGAGCAAGATGTTTGTGTTGATAGTTGCGCCTTGCGACTTGTGTCCAGTCATAGCATAGGCGAGAGCTATTGGGAATGTGGACTTATGGTACCAGTGCCCATTGAATGTCCGCCTGCTATGCTTTGATCGTCGAAGTGTAATTTCCTGTTTGGATGTGTCCAGCGTCACTTTGATTGCTTTGACGCCGCCATCTTCATCTTGGAGGATTTCATCTACGCGATATAATGATCCATTGGCTGCTCCAATTATTAAGTCTATGTTCTCTTTTATCAGCGCCTTTGCTCCTTTTGCTATTCTGTCAATTGCGTGGAAGTTGGGATCTTGAAGCCATGCTTGGAGCTCAGGGACGTTGTGTGCATTCGTCTTGAGGTCGATTTGGATGATGTGACTATGCCGATGGAAGCGTTCCAAGAGAAGGTTATTATAATATCGAACGTCACTCTTGTGTGTGAAAATGATTGTCATGTTTCTATCCATGTGTTGCTCTATTTCATCTTGCTTTATGATGCGGTCACCGAGCGCATCGTCAATCTCTTTCTTTGTGGGGAGCCTGACTCTTATTGTATTGAGGAACTCTATGAAAGAGATATCTTTTGCATAGCGCACTGAGCAAGACATAATATACATAGTAGCAGAGGACCAATAAGTGGAGCTTGTGATGTGGCACGAGTAGCACTGATCACTATGATGCCTACATATCGGCGGCAACTGTGCTAAATCACCGAACAGGAAGACCTTTTTATCTTTGAATGGGTCTAGAAGTGTGCCGTTGGTAACATTCACAATTTGTCGTACTATGAAATCAAAAGTTTGCTTTGTTAACATAGAAATCTCGTCTATGATAGTCGCTTCTGCTTCTTTAATATTGATGTATCTGTCATCAGTTTCGGAGATTGACAGGGGATACTGTTGTGTGTGCATTGGTATCTTGAATTGGTAATGGATAGTTGTTGCGATGCTACTTAACCTCGTGGCTGCTGCACCGGTCAAAGCAGCGAGTGTGACAATTTTCCCTTGCATTATGAGTTGGCTTGTGATATATCTTATGAGGAAGCTTTTGCCACTCTCAGGAGTGCCTGTGATCACATGCAGTCCACCCTTTGAGGCTGTGAGCTTCTTATAGATCTCTGCTTGTTCAGTTGTCAGTGACGCGTTTTGGACATTTTGAAGCTCGTTTAGAAGTGTTGAGATACGAGACGACGTGTCCTGTTGCTCGTAGTCTGTTTGCACATCTGGAGATTGAAATGAGGCAGCCTTTGTTGAGAATGTCTTCTGTAGTATCATGTTGTGAAATTGGTGTGTTTGATCTGTTGTGAGCATATTTCGTTGTGTGTACTCCGTGATGTACATCTCAAGGTCCTCATCTGTCAGTATCAAATTTCTAAGTTTGCACTCAAGATAGTATGACCTGGACGTGTTCTCAAGTGAGAGCAGCTGGGATTCATTTCTGAAGGTGATGCTCTTTAGCAACACGTTGTAAAAGAAAGCCTCCGGATGATGCCCCAGTTGAAAGTCTGTGAAACGGACCAGTTGGCGTTGCCGCTCTAGCGATTGGCCGTAGGTATTCTTCTCTGAAAGACTTTTTTTCCTTTCTTTTCCCTTCGTCACTATGTAATTCTTGTGGAAGTCGTAAAATGTAAGCTTCTCCAGAGTTCATGGTCGCGCGCAATATAGATCAATAGGGTGCAACACGACATCATTGTTGTGAGAAATGATTCGTTGTCGTAGTGCCGAGGGGGATGAGTCAACATATTGGACGCTATCGCTCTTTGGAATGATTGGGATTTGCAAACAATTTAATGCCACTTCTGTTGTTGAGATAGGTTTCGACAGTAAAGAGGCTGAGACCAGCTTCAATTTTACAGTGTCGAGGCCACCTAGGCCTAAGCGCTCTGCATCTTCTGAGCGGATGTTGAGATGGCCCATTGGTTCAGTTTTGAGTGCATACTTCAAGAGGTAGTAGGACAACGACGAATTGGTGACCCGTTGTATATTCATATGTGCACCCGATAGCAAGAGCAGTGTAGGGTGGTACTGTACGACATTTCTGTCTTCATGTAGGGGCTTGAAGTAGTGCCATCTGTGATTTTGTTCGTTGAAGACTGGGTTTGGATTTGGCTACACATGAAATGGAAACCCGTGTTTACATATTCCATCTCTTTGACCGTGGTAACAACTGGTACGGCACCTGTGAAGTTGTTTCTTGAGTACGAGTTCTTGGAGCCGGCTTATTTCTGGCGAAACCACATAGCTAGTTTCTGTCGGGATGTATACAGCTATTTCAGCAGATAGTTGCTCTTTGTCTTCTTCATGCATCCACAATATGACATGAGCATGCAATGATCCTCTATTTTGAACCTCATATCTAACCAAGTGGTGTTGCACACGGCCCAACACACCTTTCGCAAGTATATATTTGGACATAAGCATTTGGAACTTAAAGTGGAAGGTGAGGGCGCATTCAACTGGGCAGTCTGTCCAAGTGAAGGAGGCATTTAACTGATGTGCAATTAGCTCGATTGTGTCAATCTCAGTCCATCTTGTGTCTGTGACCTCATTGGCAGTGAAAGTCAAGAAGAAATCAGGCATTCCCCATTCATTCACCATTGCTATGAAGTCCTTTAGGTTCTTGCGGTGCCACGAGCAGGAGCCTGGCATGGCGGACGGGGTGCTGTATCGAAGCGCATGCCTCATAGTATCTTCTTCAGTTGCTGTACGATTGGCCCTCTTGTATTTGTCAATGTCCTTTTGCAACAAGCTCATGTGTGTATTGTTAGCCAACATAAGTGCCTGCTTTAGTTGGTACATTATGAGCAAGTATGGCTTGTACAGGGTGTAAACGGAGAACAGAGTCGATGCACGGATCTTACATATATACTGAAGTTGATTTTACCATCATACTGGACTTTCCCAAAAGGGAACAAGAATGGAAACACCGTTGTCTCTATTGTGATGTCGTTTGCAAAGCTTGATGGGGCAGGCATGCCGTTCGGCTTGAAAGCAACTGTTCTCTCATGCAACTGTTGACGGCCACGGAGCTGCAGAGAAGCAAATTCGTAAGTATCGCTAGTGGTGAATGCTCTTCTTCTGGCTGGTTCAACGATGTTTTCGATGATACCAAACATCAAACTTGTGTCAAGCTGCGCCATCAGTGCAAACGATGCGTTGTCTTGTTGTTGTTGAATGATCTTTCTCACACTATCTTGACTTAGTATGCAGAGTCCAAGCTTCTTATTCGGCCGTTCAGCCATCGACATGTACTTCTGTAGTACGAAGTTGTTCTCGAGATTGAATGCAAGTATGTCTGCCACTTGTGATGTAGCTAGATCTTGCTCTGTGAAGGTTGTTCTATGCTCTTTACTCCATGATAGCAGAGGGTTATCTAATATTGAACGTCTGTCTAGTGTACCTTGTGCAATTGTTGTCACTGTTGAGATGGCATTGATAGATATGTCAATGACGCTCAGTAGCTGTATGTGAAGCTGATTTCCGTTCAATATTCTTCTTGTGTAGTCTGGAAGTAAGGGCACACAATATCTGCGACGTGCACTTGAGTTCTCACAAGTGGAGCACTGTACCCATTGCGTTTCTATTCGTGTAGCCTCTAAGTTGGATACCAATAGACTGCTAGCAAACATTGCAATCGATGTCTCGTCTGGAGCTCGCGTACAATCAAAAGAGGCACTTCTTTGGATGAAAACTACACCACAAACAAAGCATATGCTTAAAGGTCTGAATATCGCTGCAACGCCTGAACTCCATCGGTAGACAATATTGACGATATCAATCCATGATTATGAGTAGGCTAGAAATCTAGCCTTCTTCTTGATTGAAGTGCTATGTCTCGCATTTGATTTGTTGAGGTGTATCCTACGCTTCCGGTGATGGTCCATTCAAGGCTTAAGTCGGACTCAATCTGAATGATTCAATGCGATGAAAACCTTGTGATATCTACTTACTAGTCACGTCTAAGCAACGAACAATGCAAGCGTTTGAAACAAACATGTACCTGGTGCTGGATTGTGTTGCTATGGGCTTTCGAGATGGGAAGAGGCAAGCGATAACTGATTTTCCGAATGTCCCTTGCTAAGAATAAGTACGAAGCGTTAGAAAAGTAATAGCACAATGTTGAAGGTTCTGAGAGTAATCTCATTATTTGTATGTGTTATTTCATTCTTATGTTATAGAAAAAAAAAGAAAACGTGCCCGTGTCCTTGCACGGGGGAGTTTGCACAGTCCTCCCCAATTTTTATAATATGAGGGAACGTGCCATTCCCATGGCAGCATGCAATTTTCAGTGTGTTCTTTTTACTGTGTTCTCAGTGTTCAAGTCTAGAATGTGGCACTTCTTACTCACCGCACGGTGGAATATGTCGCTGTTGACAATGTAGAGGAGATGTGTCCAAGGTTCTCTTGATCTGTTTGCAATGTAACACGGTAGAGTTAGACCATAACTAGTTGCGCTTGTAGAAACGAGCTGAGTAAGGTAGTTGAAGCTGGACATACTGTTCAACTAGCCACTGGGTCTTGTTACACACAAAGCTGCTATGATTGCTACGCGGGGAAGGCGTAGAGGCTTTACTGCAAAAGACGGTCGATTCCAATATGCCGATGAGGCAAACAGTGACATTGTTGACCTTGTATTGTTGGAATGAATAGGGAGGAGCTTGGCCTACAGAATCTATGATATTGAAGAATGCTCTCGCCATGTCGACGAGGCAGGCTTTTCTTTATGGCTCTTTGCTTTCATGTGAACAGGCATAATGTGTCAGTACAACAGCTAGCTGGGCGTTGCCACTTCCAACACCATAGATGGGTGTTGCCACTCCCAGCACCATAGATCAGAGAATGAGTGGAAGGCAGAAGGGTCTGATGGTTCCATTAAAGCTTTGCGCGAACAAGTACTTCTAACTTTTGTCTCCATTGCTTTCTCTTATATGACTTCATATGTGAGTAGAAGCTGCTAATTAACCTCCTAATAAGTTGCTTAAGTGTACGGTAAATGCGAGCTATTTTGGAGCACATAAGAAAAGCATGGAAAGAGAAGGGTGATCTGTAGACCCACATGCAGCAATGCTTGTTTGCTTCTTGCAGTACTAGCTACAAAGAAGTCACAGTCTCGTGTAGCAATTACTACTGTGAGTATGTGTGTGCGGAAATTTTAACGTGCTACGATGATGGCTTTGGTTGAAAGGAGGAGCGTCAAAAGATGCTACTGTGTGTGCGGAAATTTTAATGTGCTGCAATGATGGCTTTGGTTGCAAGGAGGAGCGTCAAAAGATGCTACTAGCTTCATAGCCTTCTCTCTCTCTCTCTCTCTCTCTCTCTCTCTCTCTCTCTCTCTCTCTCTCTCATACAGTGGCCAGAGACAAACCTGTAGACAAATCTCAAAGCTGATTACTCCTGGAACCTGCGAACTGCTTGTAGAGAAGATCGAATTGCTCCTGCGAACTGCTTACTTCTGGAACCTGCGAACTGCTTATGGAGTAGATCGAATTGCTCTTGGGAGCAACGAAGTAAAGATTGCTTACTTCTGGGAGAGTGCAAACTGCTTGTGGAGAAGATTGAATTGCGCATGAGAGCAACGCACAATGCTGTTTTTATTTTATTCACTTAGTAGCTTCTGACGGCGTAGTTTTTTGTAGAGCTTTTTTGCGGTAATGACACGGCTTTTTTTTAGAGCTTATGAGCGCTTGCTTATGACGGCGCCGTTTTTTTTAGAGCATCTGAGCGCTGCTCGCGTTGGGCTTTTGAGCGCTGTTTTTTTTAGAGCTTTTGGAGCCACATGGGCTGTTGATGGGCCAAGGACTCGGAAATGCCCACTACGCTAACGAAGTAACTAGCATTACAGACCGGCTGTTTGATTGAATAAGGTATATTAGCATCATGCACGGGACACAATTGAGAGTTTGATGTAGCACCACTTTAGATAGGCTTGGTGATAGTTTCAAAAATGGAAGCTAGGGAAGATCCTCGAAGATCCTCGTTGGCATATAATTTGCATACGAAATTGTCTTTTCATTATCCCTCCCTCTCTAATGTACACGCGCGCACACACACACACACACACACAACACACACACAGAGAGAGAGAGAGAGAGAGAGAGAGAGAGAGAGAGAGAGAGAGAGAGAGAGAGAGAGAGAGAGAGAGAGAGAGAGAGAGAGAGAGAGATTAGCGTTACTGATCAGCCATCGCTTGCGACCGTTCTTACCAGATATTATTCATAATTCTCAGACAGGCTTTGTCATGGATCGATGCATACTGGATAATGTCTTCACTTTTTATGAGGCAGTAGAGTGGGCCATATCATCTTCTGAACCTCTCGCTTTTTTCATCCTTGACTTCGAGAAAGCATTTGATCGTGTTGAGTGGGACTTTCTCGAAGGATCATTAGCTAGGATGGGTTTCCCTTCGAGTTGGATCTTAGGCATTTCCGCTCTCTTCAGGACTGCAAGCAGTGCTATTACTATTGGTGGCCGTGTCAGTCGCAGTTTTGAGCTTTCTCGATCTGTCCGTCAGGGATGTCCTTTAGCAGCATATCTGTATCTGTTTGTAGGAGAGACTATGTCCAACTTTCTTCGTGCTCAGAGTCATGCATTTCGTGGCTTGACCATGCCAGTACCTTCAGCTCCGGACCTTATCGATCAGGAGTTTGCTGATGACACTATGCTGATGTTGCACTATTTGCTAGCTGCTCTTGATGCCATGCGGGAGGCCCTCGAGGTTTTTTGCATTGCCAGTGGTGCACGCATCGACTGGCATAAATCCTATGGGTTACTGGTTGGTAGTGATGACATACCTACTTGGGGGGTAGCTGATGGTTTCACATGGATGCAGTCGGGTCAGACATGTAGATATCTGGGCTTTCAGATTGGATTTGACGTTTCCTCACAGCAACAGTTTGCACCTATATTGCAGTCTATTCGCAAGAAGCTATGTCATTGGTCTTCACGTCATCTGTCGTTGGCTGGCCGTGCATTGGTCGCCAACCAGGTCATTCTGGCTACAGTATGGTATACGGCCTCTTGTTGGATGCTACATTCAGGTGTGATAGCTCAGCTCCGTCGACTAGTGCGGAACTTTTTATGGAGTGGTACAGATGGGACTACTGATCCTCGTGCTCGAGTTCGCTGGTCCACGATTATTCGTCCTAGGTTAGAGGGAGGCCTTGGCATTATTGATCCAGAATTACAGAGCCGCGCCCTTCTTACCAAGCTTATTGTTCGGGGTCTTTTTCCCGGCCAAGAACCTTGGAAGATGCTTCTTCAGGCCGCTCTTTGCACCGCGACTCCACGCCTCGGCACTAGAGATGGTCATACTTGGCATACAGGGTATCGTTTTCTCTTTACGGATGCTCCCTTGTTCACCAGCACTCTCTCACCCTTCATCCGATCGCTCCTTCAGATTTGGGTTTCCATGCGACGGGCTATCATACGCTCACCTCCCTCATGTCGTGAGGAGATTGAGCGCCAGCCTCTCATTTGGAATGGAATGATGCAGTTCTTGATTCTTCGGTTAATCCACCTTGTCAGCTTGGAGAGAGGACTCACATTGATTGGGTTGCTTGGGACACTGGCCCTGCTGCCTCTATGCGGTTGTTTCATGAGACACGTATGCTGGATGCAGATTTTGTGGCAGAACATTATGACATTGGTCGCGGGGTGACAGACAGACTGCTTGAGCTTTATTGGGACCCAGGAGAGTGGCATTGGCCTCACTCTAACCCCACCGGTGCACCTGTATCATTCTTTGAGTACACTGTCAGAATTGGAAGATTAGCATTGATGAGACAGCACCCAGAGCAGCCCACTCGTATGCGTTTCTGGTTACATTCAGGTCTCTCCCATGCCTATCTACAGCAGTTTTGGTCAGCCATTTGGGATTTACATGCGGCTCGTTGTATTTCTTTTTTCATGTGGATGATTGCACATGCAGGACTTCCAGTTGGGACTTGGCTAGCTACTATGGGTCATGATCCGTTATGTACTCGCTGTCCTTTTCGACTACTTGAATCACCTGCACACTGTCTTTGGTCATGCTCAACTTCTCATGTAGTGTGGCTAGCAGTTTGCTTTTTACTCAGCAGAGCGGGTGTTCAGCATGGATTTCTCACTTGGGGATCTGTCTCATGGTTGATACCGATGCCAGGACCGCATCTTTTCTACGAGGGCTCAGACACAGATCCAGCTCTTATGCTTACCTCGACTGGTTATCGGCGAGGGACTTTGGCTATGTTACCACAGATTGCTTGGCAGGGGGATCCTCAGACACGTGATGAAGTTTTTTCAGTCATCACTAGCATTACACTATGGAATGTTTGGCGAGCTCGTTGTCTTCACATTCTCAGTGCGGCTCCACGGCTCCTTCAGGATACCCTCACTACCATTTGGCTGGACATCATTCACACCTTGATTTGGTAGTGGGATTCTTCCTCAGGTACATCTCGAGCAGCCGAGGCTCATCGCTTTGCCTTCCTTCGGCATTGGGCCCGATCCCCACTCTTCTTCACACTTACAGGTAGCCAGATTACATGGCATTATGCCCCCCCTCGGTGGTTTCTCCTCCACTCATCACACAGACCACCATGAGATTGTTCTAGTCGAGTTGTCACTATAGTGGCTCTCATCCATACATTCAGCTTGTACACCCCACGTTGATAGGCTATTTTGGCATCCGCTGGGGATTATATTGTACTCAGTAATATACAGCCCTGACTTTTCCCGAAGAGAGAGAGAGAGAGAGAGAGAGAGAGAGAGAGAGAGAGAGAGAGAGAGAGAGAGAGAGAGAGAGAGAGAGAGAGAGAGAGAGAGAGAGAGAGAGAGAGAGAGAGAATAAAATGAAATGTTATATTAACGTCTTCAAAAGGCCAGAATGACCTATGAGACCAAATTGATACAAAAGTGGCGAATCTGTTACAATGTCTGGCTACGTTAGTACTAAAGTACTAAGTGTGAAAAGTGTGAAAGTGTGAAAATAAATGTGAATGTGAAAAACTAAATACAAAGTATTAAATAAACTTCTTAGGAGCATTCTGGGTGTTTGGCTAGAATGCTTCTAATCCTTTGTTGTAGTCTCCTCCGGTGAAGTGTGCTTCTACATCTCGGTCGTGGTCGTCTCGATTTCCTAAGCTCAATCGCCCTGTCAATGAGGGTGCCTTTGGTATGAATGTGGGTACTCCTTTGTGGTGGTTGCTGGCCTCTTGCTTCTCCTTCCACTCCTGCTTCTCTCGATCCGTAGAAATCTGTGATCTGCCTCTGAGGCTGTAGTGCTCTTTGTCTTCTCATTAGATTATCCCTGTGCCGATGTAGTTCCAGTAGGTACAAGCCTAAGCATCTTTGATCTTGATATTGCATGACTCTATCTAGAGGTCAAAGGCCTTCTTTAAATAGCCAATGGAAACGCCCACGTATATCATAGTATACGGTGCAATGGCATATGTAGGGTAATTCTGTCTCCGGCTCCATTCCACATAACTTGCAAATTTTGCTCTCAGGTGGGATTCCCCTAAATCTGCCAAATTCAATTTCCAGTTGGTGTGAGGATGTACGAATCTGACCAATAGCACATCTCAAACCATGAGATAGGTGGGTATCCATGTAGCTCGAGCGAATCACAAATCCATGTTCAGATAGCTGTAGGAAGGTTTCTTTGTAGTCGGCCATCTTTGTGCCCAATTCTTGTGTAGGGTCTACCCATGTCCTCTTAGTATCCAGTTGTATAAGATCCTGACGGATGATTTTATTAATCTCCGTTCATGTAATTGCCAGTGATGGAGCCTCAAGACAGTATTGGAAGGGGGGTAATCTTTCCATACTGAACCCGTGTCTCTGAAACCACGAGGACATTTGCGCATACCAGCATGATGTATCCCCTTTCATTGCTCATTGTCAAGAGGATTCGAGGGCCAGTCTAGTATATCGGCAATGATTTGTATCCCACAAACCATGTATAAAGGACACTGATCTGGTAAGAGCTTCGATTTCTATTGGAGGGGCAGCTAGTTCCGCTCGGGTAATCGCGTGTGGTACGGAGGCCTTGTCTCTAATCATTCGGGAAATCATAGATACCAAAGGTCTCTCCATTAACTTCAATTATCTTGATCCAGAGATGGTCCCCAAATCTGTACCCCATAAAGCATAGCCTAAGCCACCACAATATCAAAGAGCCAAAGTTTTGTTCGTGGTTCCTGAAACTGCACTTGTGAACACATCCTCTCCAGCCCTCCCAAGGCCGCAGAGGCTCTGGACAATCTAGCATCCGCTGCTTTATTAAGAGTAAACTTCGGTCTTGCAAATATCACACTAAGGTATGTGTATGCATCTGTGTACTCTACTGTATCCTGGCCGTATGAAAATGTAGGTGCTGAACTCCTAACCCATTGCGGTGTGATGTTAAACACGATAACTTTGGTTTTACCCAAGTTTATCGACAGTCCACTGTCCTCCGCGAATTTATGTAATGCATCTAGCTGCCTCTGCATTCCATCTGGTGATTCTGCTATCAATACAATATCATTTGCATACAACAATAAAGGGATCCATGACCCTGCAAGATGAGCACCTCTGTCACCCTCTCTATCAATGTAATCCAATACCTCATCTATGTACATACCAAATAAAGTAGGGGACAATGGACATCCCTACTTTACTCCAACGGTGGAATGAACAATGTCTGAATCCCCTTCTGGAGTACGTACATAACCAGTTACTGACCCGTATAAGGCCATGATCCCCCAAATAATCTCTTTGGGGACCCCTAACTCTTGCATCCTGCACATCAATCTGGCCCTTGGTACTGTATCAAAAGCTTTCCGAAAATCCACAAAGCAACAATACATCCTTCTCCCGCTTGCTCTTCCTTCCTCAATAATGGCTCTGAGCGTAAGAATATGATCTAAAGTGGAATAACCCCTCCCGAATCCAGCTTGTCCTGTTGCCCTTATGCCCTCATTCTCTGCCCATCTACTTAATTTTTGTTCAAGAATGGATGCGTACAGTCGGGTCAATGTGTGACCTACCATAATGGTACGGTAGTTCCTGGGTATCATAGGATCCCCTGACTCCTCTTCAGGGAGGTCGATTTGACTCAAAGAAAGTGCTACTATGTGTGAGTAGTTGGTGCATGTGATCAAAGCTTTAATGGAAAGTTTACCTTCTTTTTTGTTCTATGTAGTACGATGATTCTGCTCTCATGCACCTCTCGCCCTTTATGAATACAGAAACGTGATGCCTAGCTCAAGGGCTATTCATCTATATGTAGACTTGTGTGGGTTTATGCGTGATTATCGAGGTAGAGCCTCTTGTATAGGTACCAGATTAGCTAACTGCTAATCCCTCACAAGTATAGGTGGATTCGGAGAGATTTTTTTCGCAAGAAATCTGGTCCAAATCAAATGGCAAGTAGGCCCTACAGGTGCCGTAACTAAGGGCTTGCTACGAATGCGATCGGCACACAAAATGGAGCCTAAAACAGAGAATTACAGCCTGCTGTGTACTTTCCTAACAGTCCCAAGAGCTTCGGGGAATCTGGAGAATCGTCATACAAGTGTTCTGGTGCATTTTAGAGGCTGAAAACAGAGAATTCAGCATGCTGTAATTTCTCGCCAGGTCTACTATCGTTATGCTGCCAAAATTGGGCTAGAATAGGCCATTTTCAGCCCAATAAAATTGGGACAGCATGTAGGAGTTTACAGGCTTTCTTAAAACATTAATTGGAATAAGAAAAATACCAAAAGGAGTGCCAACCTGTGGGGCCAACGTGGTGTCACTATCTACTTCGGAGCACTCTAGTTGCCAAGTCATGGTTTGTTTGAAGTGTTGAATTCCGATCTCAAGTTTATTCGTGAAGTTCCTTTGTGTCATAAAGTACATGTAAATTTAATCAAAGTAAAGATCGGGTGAAAGCCAACGCAATGTCATTGTCTACTTGGGAGCACTCTAGCCGCCATGTCTTGGTTTGTTTGAAGTGTTGAATTCGAGTCTCAAGTCTCTTTATGAAATTCCTCTGTGTTGTAAAGTACAAGTAAAGTTAATCAAAGTAAAGATCGGGTGAAAGTCAAAGTCTACCGCCCTTTAGTCAGTCTACGAGCCGGTGTCATGGCTCCGTCGTTGAGACAGTATCACTTTTTCCTTAAGAAGTGAGCCTTGGTTCATTTTCGTCGAAGACACGAAGCACATGAACTTGGAACTATACTATGGTTGATAGGACAAATGACACTAGGGAAGAGGGTTTCTCTTCATAAGACTGACAAGCTGTTCCTCGAGTGCTTGAGATTGGTGAGCATTTGTGGCCACCACTGTCTCTACCTTTTATTGATGTGAATGCTCCACAAGTTCAAGGGTTTATGACTGGGCAACTAGACGAGGATGCGTTTAGGACAGGGTTAGTTGCTGCTGTGAATGTGTTTACTCAGTTGGTATAGAATCCCAGGTTACTTGAATTTTTGCAAGCTCCACTAGTGTCACAGGAGACAAGGCAACTTTCTCATGCACTAGAGCCCGTTGAGGTTGAAGCCCAGGTTCCTTATGCATCTCAGCAAGAAAGGGAGCATTCCAATGTAGTTAGTTGGGGCTCCAAGATAAACTTTTTCTGTACACGAACAGGTGGTTAGGACGGCAATTCCATAGGCTTCACCGGTTCAGCTAACCACACTTTAGAGTCCAAATGTTGGTTTAAATGGACAAGGAACCAATTTCCACGCTATGTGAACGTTTGGTTGACTGCTCGCTACTGCTGCCGCTCGCTCCCCCCCCCCCCCCCCCCCTCCTCCTTCCTCGCCATCGCCTCTCCTCCTCCCTGCCCCTGCGTTGCACCTCCGTCCCTGCCCTCCCCTTGCGCAGTCTGCCCTGCCCGCCCCTTGCGCAGCCCGCCCTGCCTTCTTTCCTGCGCAGCCTCCCCCCCCCCTTCCCCTTTGCCTGTTGCCGCTCCCAATCCCAGCCCGCAGCCCCTCCAGCGCTCTGTCACACCTTGCCCCGCCTGCCGCCATATCCCAACCCAATCCGCATTGCCTCCCCCCCCCCCTCCCCGGCCTCCTTGTTTTTTCGCCTCTTCCCGAAGGTATCCTTCAGCCAGCATTGGCAGTTTTCCTTCTTGGATAGTGCTCGTCAAGGTCGTCTGGAGCGTTATCTTTTATCCACTTCTCCGACACAGCAGTAGACACAAATGGAGGCTCTAGCTTCGCCACAGAGGGACTCGCCCGAAGCCCCCTCGCCCGACCCCGCTGAGCCCACCATTCGACTTGCTCTTTCGCCGACAGAGCAAGCGAGCCTTGCTGCAGAGGTAGAGCGTTTGCAGGCAACTTCGGTCGTCTGCAAGGTTCTCGGCACCTGACCTAGCAGAGGAGAGCTGCAAGACCTTCTCCAGGCCCGCCTTCTCGCAGAGGTGGGCAAGATCTTGGATGTCCAGATTCTCGGACGGGGGTACTATCAGATCGAGTTCGAGATCTCCGAGATGGCTTCCAAGGTCATAGCTATGAGTCCACTGGCCATCCGAGCATCACGCGCCCACTTTCGACAGTGGCGACATGGTTTTGACCCGACTTCGGATGTTCTAGTAGAGGAGGCAGATATCCCCATCTCAGTCTGCTTTCCGGGTTTACGGAGGGAGTACCTACTACTTCTTTCCAGGATTGGCTCCGCCATCGGGACTGTCCTGGAGTCACCTCGTACGGCAGCATCAGTAGCTGCCAAGGCGGCTGGCATCCCTTCAGTTCGAGTTTTGGTCAGAGATACCCACACGCTCCCGAAGGTCATCCTTCTGCCTCGGGTGAGTGGGGGTTGGTTTAGACAGAGTGTGGAGTACTCGGGCCTCCCGAACCAGTGCTTCATTTGCCGACAGATGGGCCACCTTGCGAAGGCCTGTCCACGTAGGAGGCCACGACCTGCACCTCAGTCCCAGCCTGCCAAGGTTGGGCCGTAGCCTCAGCCAGCGACAGCGCATAGATTCAGAGCCACCCCCCGAGCCTGGGGCTCCAGCGGAGGAGGGGGTGCCAGCAGGCCCGTGGCCATCGACGCCAGGGGCCACAGCGACAGCCTGGTACTCACAGTGGCCCTCAGGTGTCTACTCAGCAGCAGTGGGTTCCCACGGGGAACCGCTTTGGTCCTCTTGAGCAGGAGGAGTCTTCTACGCCAGCCTCCACCTCCGCTTCACCCTCGACAGCCGCTCCACCTTCAGAGTTCCCCTCCTCCTCATCCTCCTCCCCCCCGCCCCCTGCTCCCGTCGCCTCTCCATCTCGCCCCTCTACCTCTGTCGCCCCACCCCGCTTCTCCTCTCCCCCGCCCCCCCTCCCCAGCCCCTTCTCCCCCTCCTCTTGCTTCAGTACCACAGTCGGCTCAGGAGACTGGACCCTTGCCGGCGGCCAGGAGATCTCTTGGCAGCGCCTGCGCCACGAGTCGCCTAGCGAGAGAGGGTCAGCCCTTCATGCGGCCCCCACTGCAGATTCAGACTTCTCCTCTTGCAACTATCCCTCGTGGTTTGACGAGCTTTGACCTCCGACGCCGCCGGGATTTCTTCGATTACGGGTTTACTCGTTTTCTTGGCGATTCCGCAGCGGACCACGAGGCAGCTTGCTTCAGAGTCCACGCTTTGTTCCTCGCCGCTAGGGGGACAGAGGCCTTGGACTCAGCAGTTGGTTTCTCCTTCCCCCTATGTGGCAGGACTGAGACAGAGTGGTCCCTCGACTCAGTGGTGGGATGGTTGCATACACAGGTTCTCGAGTTCTCTCACCACATGGGAGAACTTGGCATTACAGATTTGCTGCAGACTTTGTGGCCACTGGCCAAGTTTGCGGTGACACCCCCAGATTCTGCAGGATGTAGACACATTGTGGTGTACTTTTTTGTTGATACGCAGTGTTTGCCTTGCTATGTATTCATTCATGAGGACTCCTGGACAGAGGAGGTTTCTTTACGCACGGCTCGCTCTACTTGGGCTTGGACCAGGCACTCACTGCAGTCTCGCCTATCTAGAGGACGCTCGGATGCGGATTACTCCCCATCCAAGCCTGCTTCGAAGATAGCTCGTCTTGCTGCTGCGGCAGCATCTGTTCTCTCTCGCTCCCCATGAGGATCGTCTCGTGGAACGTGCAGGGACTAGGTGGGCCCCAGTTTCAGCGACAGCGGGGCCGATTGCGTCAGGAGCTTCAGCGTTGCCTTGTGGGAGGAGAGATTGATCTCCTTATGCGGCGTCCTGGGCCTTTTTTCACCATAGTCTAGGGTGTACCCAAATGGCACTACCGTCCACCTATGTGGCTTTTCCCTCCTCCCATTTCTTGATTTAGCCTCATTGTACATATGCTGTTTTTTCATTGGGAGAGTCTCCCCTTCATGGTTGTTGTAGCCCTCTCTTGAAGAGGTGGTTGTAGCCCTGTGGGCAGTTTCATTAACTAATAGAAGGATCTTTTTCTCGGGAAAAAAAAGTTAGTTCTATACAAAGTAAACATTCTTTAGTTGTCTGCAAGTGCCATTGGCACCTTAAAACCTGATGGCAACGAAAACAAAAAAAATTAGCTTAGTGTTTTATCTTTGCAAGTGTTTTAAACACCATGCTAAACTGAAGGGCATGCTATAAAATTGAAGTCTTGACTCGGAAGCATGCATGCTCTCTCTCTCTCTCTCTCTCTCTCTCTCTCTCTCTCTCTCTCTCTCTCTCTCTCTCTCTCTCTCTGCCTCTCTCTCTTTCACACACACACACACACACACACACACATTACAAAAGCATGTTTTCCTTGGAAGACCATATTTGTTTACATGATTAAGCATGTTCCCTTATCCACACTCCGCACAATAGTGGCCATCCGGTTGCTTAGCTCCAACTCCCTTGATGCAAGATGTAATGTTGAGGTATTGGAAAAGGTCTCTTCCTGTATAGACATTATGTCCTTGTAGATTCGAGAGTGAGAGTTTATACCCTACTGGAATGTTCAACTTCTTGTCACATTGAGCTTGATTTCTATGATTGAGTCTATTCTCTTATCCACACCACACCATAGTAGCCCTCTAGTGTAGCTTCGATTCCCCTCAATGCAGGGCATATTGTTGAGGCATTGTGGAAAAGTCTCTTCATGTATGCAAATAATGTCTTTTGCGAATTTGAGAGTCTCAAACATCATACCCCACGTGAGTGCTCAATTTTTCATCACATCAAGCTTGTTTTTCTTGCATTGAGTCTATTCTCTTATCCACACCACACCATAGTAGCCCTCTAGCGTAGCTTTGACTCCCCTCAAGCATCATACTCCACGCGAGTGCTCAATTTCTCATCACATCAAGCTGGCGTTTATCGCATTTCAGCTTGAACCACTCCCAACATAACTTGCTTTCCTTACATTTCAGCCTGAACCACTGCAACACCAACATACTTGCGTTTACAACCATCCTTCTATCCGCAATCTTCAAGCATCAAGACTCATTTACCAAACCAACATAAAGCATGAGCGACATGTTTCATTTGGTCCCATAGGTCAATATGATGTTTAATGATCTCTCTCTCTCTCTCTCTCTCTCTCTCTCTCTCTCTCTTTTAATCAAATAGATCTCTAAGGTCTCTTGGGATAGTTTCCTACGACGTTAAAATTCTCTCTCTCTCTCTCTCTCTCTCTCTCTCTCTCTCTCTCTCTCTCTCTCTCTCTCTCTCTCTCTCTCTCTCTCTCTCTTCGAGGACATGAAAGATCAAATGAAAACTCTACGGGAAGGAGATGAACAGAAATCGAAAACGGCATCTTCATGGGCGGAACGACTTTTTAAGACACAAGAAAAGGTCGAAGAAGCACAGAAATGGATTGAGAATGCGAAGAAAGGGAAGGCCCAGATGCTCGAGACCACACCTACTTCTACCGTTATTAATATGACCATTGAGGAAGAGCAGAAAAGGAAGAATCGGGCTCTGGATGTGCGGGTCACAGGAGTCAAAGACAGAGAGAATGTAGATGAAGAAGTGAAGGAACTGCTACAACGCATGGGCATCACAGAGCCTACTCACACAAGTGCATGGAGAGTGGGCAAGAAAGGAATCGATGAGAAGGGAAACGTAAAGGACCGGGCACTTATTCTCCTCTTCCCGAATATAGAAATAAGGAAAGAATTTCTAAAGAAGAGGCCAACTCTTAAGAAAACCGGTATTTTCCTGGGAGATGACCTTACATTGGCACAAGTGGCACACATGCAAGAGTTGATGCCAAAGATCAGGGCAGCAAGAAAAAAGAGGAAAATCGCCTTTTATAGAGGAGGGAAAGTAGTGGTTCTGGAAAAACGCTCAGCATGACAGTGCGAGACCTATGGGGCGACGCTCCAGATAGCGGCGTGGAATTGTAATGGGTCATACAGGCTAGATGTAGGTGCCTTTGAAGACAACTTTAGGGACAGAGACATAGTTTTCTACTCAGAGACACACCAGATACCGGGACAGCGTATGCCACATGTGAAGGGTTATTTATGGGAAACAGTTGGTCGACCAGACAAGAGATCTCTACAGGGTAACCGGGGGTCAGGAGGAGTAGCAGTCTTATTTAAAGAGGAGCTCAAACCACTACTACAGATTATCAGGAAAGATGAGCAAGCAAGGTATATGTGGGTGAGAATGAGCGCCGAGACAGGTAGATTTCTATATATCGCTATATGCTACTTCCCTCCAAGTACCTCAGTCTACTCCTCACCTAAAGGACAGTCCCCTTTCTCCATATTGAATAATGACATATGGGAGTTCTCTAGAGATGGAGATATAGTTCTCTTAGGAGACTTTAATGCCAGAACGGCCAACTCTCGAGCAGTATTCTATGATACTTCTGAGGAAATGCTCAGAGAAGTGGATTTATCACAAAGGGGGCTTACTAGAAACTCACAGGATAAAGAACACACTGAATATGGGAGACATCTCATGGAGATGGCAACCATACATGGTTTGGCCATACTTAATGGTCTAGAGAATTTCCTGTTATATGGGGGATTCACATGCTTCCCACACAGGCATGGGGCCAGTATAGTGGATTATGTCATGACTTCACCAAGCTTTATTTCTAGTATCAAGGACTTTAAGGTGGGACCCAGACCGGTTGGGATTGCAGTGGATCATGCTCTCTTGACCTTATCAATCTCCTTCCAATACAATGCCTCTCGAGTACAAAGGAAGAAGACACACACAAGATATACTTTCACGCCAGAAACTGATTCATTCTATGTGGAAAAGATCTATAATAGGATGCGGGCAGCCGAGCTAGTATATACTGTAGAGGAGATTACTTCTCAGTTAACAGAGATACTACATGGAGCAGCACAAGAGGCATACCCACATACTCAACCTGATCAGAAGAGAGGAGCTGGGAACATGCCTCAAAACAGTTGGTATGACGAGGAATGCAGAGAGACGAGAATCCAGGTCCAGAAAGAGCTTACACTTGGGATCATCACATATAAGTACGTCGCAAGAAAAGGACATTTTTAGCCAAACTAGAGAAGGATTTATATCAGCTCTTCTTGAGTCAAGACTGACATGAGGCATGGCGTTTATTTCAAGAGCACTCACCGCCTCCGACGATTACTTCTCCTGAGATTTGGGGTCAATATGTAACATCATTATACATGGTATTTGGACAGCCTCCATTACCAGATCCGCTAGAGCCATGCCTTGCTGCTAGTACTTTCTTTACTACGGAAATGGTGGAAAAAGCCATTGATAAGATGAAGACAAGAAGAGCATATGATCATGAAGGTTTAGTAGTAGAACATCTGATCCATGCCAGGGATCTACTTTCAGAAGTCCTTGCTCGGTTGTTTAATCGGGTCATGTGTGAAGGATTACCTGAATCTTGGAAATTATCTACTATCATACCTATTTTCAAGTCAGGGGATCCTATGATACCCCGGAACTACCGCACCATTATGTTAGGTCACACTTTGACACGACTGTACGCATTCATTCTTGAACAAAAATTGAGTAGATGGGCAGAGAATGAGGGCATAAGAGCAACAAGACAAGCTGGATTCAGAAGGGGTTATTCCACTTTAGATCATATTCTTACACTCAGAGCCATTATTGAGGAAGGAAGAGCAAACGGGAGAAGGATGTATTGTTGCTTTGTGGATTTTAGGAAAGCTTTTGATACAGTACCAAGGGCCAGATTGATGTGCAGGATGCAAGAGTTAGGGGTCCCCAAAGAGATTATTTGGGGGATCATGGCTTTACACGGGTCAGTAACTGGTTATGTACGTACTCCAGAAGGGGATTCCGACATTGTTCATTCCACCGTTGGAGTAAAGCAGGGATGCCCACTGTCCCTTACTTTATTTTGTATGTACATAAATGAGGTATCAGATTACATTGATAGAGAGGGTGACAGAGGGGCTCAACTTGCAGGGTCATGGATCCCTTTGTTGTTGTATGCAGATGATATTGTATTGATAGCACAATCACTAGATGGAATGCAGAGGCAGCTAGATGCATTACATAAATTCCCAAGGACAGTGGCCTGTCTGTAAACTTGGGTAAAACCAAAGTTATGGTGTTTAACACCACACCGCAGTGGGTCAGGAGATCGGCACCTACATTTGCATATGGCCAGGATATAGTGGAGTACACAGATGCATACACATACCTTGGGGTGGTATTTGCAGGACCGAAGTTTACTCTTAAGAAAGCAGCGGATGCTAGATTATCCAGCGCCTCTGCGGCCTTGGGAGGGTTGGAGAGGATGTGTTCACAAGTGCAGTTTCAGGAATCACGAACAAAACTTTGGCTATTTGATACTATGGTGGCTTCGGCTATGCTTTATGGGGTCTAGATTTGGGGACCTTCTGTGGATCAGTATAATTGGAAGTCAATGGAGAGACCTTTGGTATCTATGATTTCTCGAATGATTAGAGCCAAGGCCTCCGTACCACACGCGATTACCCGAGCGGAACTAGCGGCCCCTCCGGTAGAAATTGAAGCTCTTACCCGGTCAGTGTCCTTTATACATGGTTTGTGGGATACAAATAATTGCCGATATACTAGACTGGCCCTCGAATCCTCTCAACAATTAGCAATGAAAGGGGATACATCATACTGGTATGCGCAATTGTCCTCGTGGTTTCGGAGACACGGGTTCAGTATGGAAAGATTACCCCCCTTCCAATACTCTCTTGAGGCCCCATCACTGGCAATTACACGAACGGAGATTAATAAAATCATCCGACAGGATCTTATACAGTTGGATACTAAGAGGACATGGGTAGACCCTACACAAGAATTGGGCACGAAGATGGCCGACTACAAAGAAAACTTCCTACAACTATCTGAAGATGGATTTGTGATTCGCCGGAGTTACATGGATACCCACCTGTCTCATGGTTTGAGATGTGCTATTGGTCAGATTCGTACATCCTGACACCAGTTGGAAATTGAATTTGGGAGATTTAGGGGAATCCCACTTGAGAGCAGAATTTGCAAGTTATGCGGAATGGAGTCGGAGACAGAATTACACTATATATGCCACTGCACAGTATACTATGAGATACGGGGGCGTTTTCATTGCCTCTTTAAAGAAGGCTTTGGACCTCTAGATAGAATCATGCAATACCAAGATCAAAGATGCTTAGGCTTGTACCTACTGGAACTACATCGGCACAGGGATAATCTAATGAGAAGACAAAGAGCACTACAGCCTCAGAGGCCGATCACAGATTCTTCGGATCGAGAGAAGCAGGAGTGGAAGGAGAAGCAAGAGGCCAACAGCCAGCACAAAGGAGTACCCACAGTCATACCAAAGGCACGCTAATTGACGGAGCGACTGAGGTTAGGAAATCGAGAGGAGCACGACCAAGATGCAGAAGCACACTTCATCGGAGGAGACTACAACAAAGGATTAGAAGCATTCTAGCCAGACACCTAGAATGCTCCTAAGAAGTTTATTTAATACTTGGTATTTAGTTTTTCACATTTATTTTCACACTTTCACACTTTTCACCCTTAGTACTTTAGTACTAAGGTACCCAGACATTGTAACAGATTCACCACTTTTGTATCAGTTTGGTCTCATAGGTCATTCTGGCCTTTTGAAGACGTTAATATAACATTTCATTTCATTTCATTTTCTCTCTCTCCCCGTCTTTTCACGTCCCAAATCTTTGCAACTGTTACAATGGAACCACCGATCTACATGATTATGTGGTCTAATTTTGCCAAGTAATTATGTTTTGGCTAGCACAGTGGATTGTGTTTTGGCTCAGCCCAATTTTATACCCTCTATTCAAGACTTTACAATCGGGCCAGGCCTGTTGGGGTAGCAGTAGATCATGCCCTCCTCACGTTTACCGTCTTATTCTAATTTAACACCGCTCGATTGGGACACACATCTAAGAAAACCCAATACACTTATTTTGGATATTGATTCTATCTACAAATGGTATATACAAACGCTTATGTATAGAGGATAGAGGATCAGGGAAAACCTCTACAGGAGCTCACTTATATATTGACAGACAGTGTAGGATGCCGCAGTAGAGGCATACCCACACATTGAGCTCGGGCAACGATGATCGATATTCTCGGAGCATACCCCAAAATAGTCGATATGATGAGGAGTGCAGAGAGTCGAGAACTAAACTTCAAGGGGAGGTGTCACCAGGAGGTGTATTTTTCCTGTTGCCTTCCGTAAGTAAGTATTAGATATATTTATTTTATTTTTACTTGTTTGTCCCAAAACCCTTGAAAAGGTGCAAGTGGACATTGCATGGCCAGTGTGAAACAGCTGCAGCCAAATGGGTTTCTCAGATCGGGGATCTAGGTCGGTCAGACAGGGACTGCTCGGTCCAGTTAGCACTGAATTCAGATGAGTATGGAAGCTCGTGTGCGCCAAACTGGAATTTGGGCCACTCGTCAAGTCACTGCAACTTTATAAGTTGAAAGGGGCCAGTAAATTAACCCACATTGTAGATGTTGGTCAAATGGTAGTCTTCAATGATGGTCAGGAGACCAATAGGGACGCCATGGAAGCATCTCCTAAAATTTAGGGAACTGCTATTTTTGACCGGAAAATGTGTTCGCGTCATTAGCTCTGAAATGACAAGGGGAACATTTTATTGCTCTGCTGCCAAGTCAATTGACGCACCAGTTGAGATATTTTTAGTAGGGAAAGCCCAAACTCGGAAACTGGGCGACGTGTCAGCCTGTGAGCGATTCTGCCACTCTTGGAGGCAAAAACGAGCTGCATATCAACGAAGGGGGCGCCATTTTCAGCCTCAGGTGGATTGTAGCAGGTACAAAAGCTATGGAATGCTTACCTTGCCCTCTATGCACAATATGGTGACGGGAGTGATGCCCCGCACGCTACATACTGCTCTCTTTCTCCCCTACGTACAGTATGTTATGCCCCACTAGTGTGCTTCTCATTTGACCTATGTACAGTTCTGGGGGGTTATGTGCGTTTGCCAAGGCAAGAGCCTTCTGAACAGGAACCGGATTAGCTAATTGCTAATCCCCCACAGGTACGCACTGTTCCATCAAGAAAGATTGCGAGTTTGGAGAGTTTTCTCGCGTGAAAACTCGTCCAATTCATAGGGGAAGTGTCCCATTGCGGGCGGGAGCCCTTGGGACACGCGTAGGCGTGTTCGCTCCGCTAAAAACGATCCGAAACAGGGAATTACAGCCTGCTGTGTTTTTCTGCAGGTTTAGGGTTTTGCACCTAAACTGCAAGGGAACATCGGGGGAGCCTCGTGAGAGCCTTGGGATGCGTGTACAGGCTTTTGGGCTCCCGGCAGTGAAAAACAGAGAATTACAGCCCGCTGAATTTCTGTGACAGCTCACCAAAAAGCTTCCAGATATCGAGGGAATCCGTCCTAGACAGGTGTTTTTGACCTACAGGGGTTTTTGCGCCGTTATGTTGTCGAAATCCGGTCGAAAACCTGCGTTTTCAGCCCTCGCCAGGTTTGGACAGCTTTGTGAAAGCTTGTGCTAAGTGGTCGGATCGTCTACCTTAATTTGAAAAAAGAAATACCGAAAGGGGCGCCAGTCTTTTGGGGCCTACAGGGTGTCGGTCTCGTGTGCGCAGTGACATTCTAGTCGCTGGACGCAACTGTGTTCTCTTCCCTTCTCAGTGCTCTGTGTAAAGTTAACAGGTAATTGAAATAGTACCGCCCTCTACGCTGTATGGGCCGGTTATAGGAGGTGTTTCTAGGAGTCATCACTCACAGGAAGCCACGGATTGCTTCTCAGCGCTTGGTGCGACGGAAGAGTAGGATCTATACTGGCTGTTTTTGAGCCAGGACTCCAGCGAGGCATTAGGACTCTTCCATGGGCATTCTCCTCCACTAGTCATCACTTCTACGGAGGTATGGGGTCAATATGCATCATCTATGTACACAGTCTCGGGGCAGCCATGTCTTCCGGATCCACTAGAGCCATGTCCACACGTGCTTTCTATTCCTCCGAGATGGTAAAGAAGGCCATTGACAAGATCAAGACCGAGAGAGCATATGATCATGATGGCCTAGTAGCATAGCATTTTATAGATGCTAGAGATCTGCTTGGAGAGCTTCTAACAGTGATTTTTAACCGTGCCACGTGCGAGGGGCTACCTGAGACTTGGTGTTTCTCTAAGATCATACCTATCTTCAAGTCAAGGGACCTTATGGAGCTTGGGGACTATCGCTCTATCATGATTGGACACACATTGGCATGGAAAATTGTATGTATCCATCCTCGAGCAGTAGTTGAGTAGATGGTAGAGTGAGGGTGTACGGGCAACAAGACAGGCGGGTTTCAAGAGAAGTTTCTCTACTCTTGATCATATTTTGACACTCAGACCCATTATTGAGGAGGGGAGATCACATGGGAGACGGCTGTATTTTTTGCTTTGTGGATTTCCACAAAGCCTTTGATAGAGTGTCCAGAGCTAGATTGATACGCAAAATGCAGGAGATGGGGGTACCCATAGAGTTGATTTGGGAGATGGCTCTATATAGGTGAGTGGTGGGGCATGTACGCACTCTAGAGGGGATTTTTGATTTGGTTCACTCCACTATCAGGGTGAAACAGGGTAGGTTGCTCTCTCCTACACTGTTTGGCATGTATGTGGATGAATTTTTGACTACATTGAGAGGGATGGTGATAGAAGAGCAAAGTTGGGAGGAACATGGATCCCACTATTGCTATATGTTGATGCTATTGTGTTGGTTTCTGACTCCTCGGAGGGGATGCAGCGTCACTTAGATGCTTTGTACACTTTTGTTCATGATAGTGGATTGTCTTTTAACATGGGAAAACTAAGGTTATGGTGTTTAACACTACACCACAATGGGTCAGGAGAGACGGTGTAGTATACAGATGCATACACCTATCTTGGGGTAGTCTTCAGTGAACCGGTGTTTTCATTGAGGAGAGCAATAGAGACTAGATTGACGAGAGCTTATGCAGCTTTGGGAGGATTGGAGAGGATGTGTTCACAGGTTCAATTTTAGGAACCTCGAACAAAGCTTTGGGTTTTTGACACTCTAGTGGCTTCGGTTGTGCTTTAGAGACTTCAAATATGGGGACCCTCAGTGGACCACCATGGCAGATCTAGTAACACTAATGGATGGAGAGGCCTTTAGTCGTTATGATCTCTCGGATGATTTGGGCTAAGGCCTCAGTGCCACATGAGATTATTCAAGCCGAGCTAGGTGCCTTCCCTCTCGTGGTCGAGGCACTTACTAGATTAGTATCCTTCATGCATAGTGTATGGGATAGATATGCTCGGTCAGTCCTCGAGTCACCCCGCAAACTAGCACTACAGGGGGATACAACATGTTGGTATGGCAGATGACATCATGGTTTCAGTCACATGGTTTCAACATGGATAGACTGCCTCCGTTCTAGTACTCCTTGGATGCACCCCCCTATCTATCACACGGATAATGGGGTTAGATGCGGAGCGTGTTCCCTAATTCCAATGGTTTAGCATTAGGCTATCGAGGGTGAAGCTTTAGCCTAACCATGGTGTTAGGGTTAGGGTTAGGGTTAGAGATATGGAGGTTAGGGTTAGGCTATACGATTTGCAAGAGCATAAAGCGAGAGAGTATAGAGACAATCATAGAGTCAAAGTGCAAATGCTTCATTAGAGAGTAGCCTCTTAAATAGGCTTAGTGCTTTTCAATCATTGGCTAGAGAGGTTGCATCCTCTTTCTATTGGATCATGTCATCATTTATCTCTTCCTAGGTGGCTAGAGGGCTTTCCCATATGGTGCCACAAGTTGGGCTTACCCTTACAATCACCTCCTTAAGCCAAACTTGGGGTTTTGCAAAAACTCATGTGTTTTTGGTTTATATGTTCATGTCATGGTGTACTCCTAGGCTAACCTTATTCATCTACTTGATACATCATGGCGGTTTAATTTAATTCATCACCATGGTTCAGCATCCCATGATACATCGTAGCGGTTCTCAATTGGATTCATTACTATGCTTCACAAGTGAGACTTAGTAGGTTCACTAGTAGTCTCAGGTGGTACAAAAATTAATCATACATTCATTTTTTTGTGTGAAGAGGTCATCGTATGTATCCTTTGCAAAATTGTCGTTGTAGTTGTCGTCTTCTTCATCTTGATGTCATTGGCTTTGTTTGATGTTGTCGTCTTCAAGTCGTGATCTTCATGTTGATGCCGATCTTCATTGGTCAATTGTGTTGAGGATATAGCCTCCATTTCCAATAGTGCAAAACATACATACATAGCAAGTGTAGTGCTCGTGAGATGATGGCCGGTCTTATTGTACACTCAGTGTGTAGTCAGTGTCTAAATCCGTTTAGAAAAGTACGTATAGATGCCAAAGCATGGTTACCTAAATATATTACAATGAGGGGTGCCTGTTGCTTTGTGTCATTGTTGTGAAGCCTCCTCGTGAGATAAACATGCGCTCGTATGTGCTCCATCACATGTAAGGCTAATCTATAGAAAGAGCCTCTTGCGAGGGCAATGTTAATTTTTGTGAAAATGGTGTCTTCTTGAGCTTTTCCATTGTGTGTGAAAGGGTTCTTAGGTGGTAAAGACCGGCACTTGCTACCCAATGGGAAGGTGCCCTTAACCTTTGAGACTTTGAATGCACACAAAACACCTCAGGCGATCTTCTTGGCAGCAAGCAACTGTATATGTTAGCTACAAGGTAGGTGTTGTGACATCGAATGGAGAGAGCGACATTGGGTTGTGATCAAAATTGGCAACACATTCACTACAGCACGCCGCGCGAAAATCGATGCGGACACCGAGGACTCGAAGCTTGTTTTAAAAGTAAAAACCCCTGATATAAGCTTCGGAATAACGATCGGCATCGTATCGTCGGTATAGATATCGATATATTTTCCGTCGGAATATGCAATGAAGTTTTTGCTCGAGCTGCACAAACACAGAGAGAGCTTGATGAGAGGAGAGGCTAGCGAGTCTCAGAGATAGATCACAAACTTCTTTAGAGATGCCACTGGACCCCCGGAGGAGTTACTACCACAGCAGAGCTCGTCGCCTCACACCAAAGGCACACTGATCGACCGAGCAACTGAGCTGGGGAGATCCAGATGCCCACGACTACGGAGGACTACACAGCATCGACGGAGGCTGCATCAAAGGATTCGGATCACTTTGGCCCGATATGCACGACGCTTGGTCAGACTATTGACCATGGAGGAGATTGATGAGATCCGCCAGCGACCGATGCTAGATCTCTTGTGATCTAGCTATCCCAGCTAGCTGCTTAGCTCACACCTAGCAGTTTAGGATTCCATAGTATTTTATTTTATCATTTTGTCATCTCGTTACTCTGACTTTGTATCAGATCCACCACATTGTAACTTTTTGGTCTCATAGGTCACTTTGGCCTTTTGAAGACGTTAATATAGCATTTCATATCATCTCTCTCTCTCTCTCTCTCTCTCTCTCTCTCTCTCTCTCTCTCACACACACACACACACACACACACACACACACACACCAAAAAAAAAAAAAAACATCAACCGCTAGAGCAAATCAAAAGCTCACCAGGGCGGACGCAGATGGGGTGTGTGTGTGTGTGTGTGAGAGAGAGAGAGAGAGAGAGAGAGAGAGAGAGAGAGAGAGAGAGAGAGAGAGAGAGATGTGTGTGTAAGAGGGCAATAAGCCTACGTGTGTGTAGAGGGGTCCTTGAAAAACGAGTTTGAAGGTGGAAGGGGGGCTGAATATATGGGAAGAAACCGGGGTGAGCCCTTTGACGAACGAACCCCTTTACAGTCTTCATGAATCTCTCCAAGAAGAACATCCACTTGGTATGGACTACCCTAGCAATTACAACTTCATCGACCACTTTCACAAGTAGATGCATTTGGATGGTAAGAATGTTTGTTGGAAAGTACTTCTTTAACATACACACTTCTTCAATAGCACTTAAGCGTGTTGCATCGATGCTGTCTTTTCTTATCTCTTTTGAACTGATCCAACGTACCAACTCACTGATTTTATAGATTGTTCTTCTAATACCATTTATCAGACAATCCTTTATGGCAATTGTTAAGATAAATTGTAAAATTTGTGCCAATCGTGTGACTAAGATTGTCATCTCTAGTAAAAGTTGTGTTCAAACATCGCATGTACCCAATGGGAATCTTGAATGAAAATATAGTTTTCTTCACTTGTTGCTCTTCTGTACGACTCAAAACCCATGGACCTTTTGGTATAGCAAACTTTTCATTGGGTTTAAGTCGAGACCACATCTCTAGCATTCGACCCATAGCCTGTAGGTCATCTCTTTGGGCCTTGCTCTCCGTTTTTTTAGTGATGGTTTTCCATATGATCTATCCCACATTCTTGAAGATGTGCATTGGGTGGAGCAGATGATGAATCAGTAGGTCACTCCAATACGGAAGTTCATGGAAAATAGAAAGTCTTTTCATGCCAGGTGGCATGAAATCTCCCCTCTATTGCCATATGTTTTTCCAATCGCTCGTTTTCAGTGGATGCATGTCATGTTTGCATATAATTTGGTCCACGTAGCTCATGTCCTTCACGCAAAAATCTACAATACTGCTCGTAAATTTTCTTTGCTCAAATGATTAGAGCGGCGGAAGTCGAGGACCACATTTCAGACATGCATGATTGCCCGAGTAACTCAAGTCTAAAAAATCATAAAATTAAAATATACAAACGTTGGCATAGCCAGGAATATCATGTATGTGAGGGTTTCAAAGATTCTTACCTGAACACTCGTCGAATCCTGGCCAATTGTGGATGGTCCACATGAGAATGTCTTGCACATATACATTTCGTCGTTCGATTGTTTGCGACATATCAACCACATCGATCCATGTCCACAAGATTTGGAGCTCTTTTATAAGTGGTGCCAGATAGACGTCCATGTTCTTTGTTTTGTACTTTCCTGGGACGATTAGTGACAACAGATGGCCCTTCTTGATAGCTAGCCATGGTGGAAGACTATAATTAACCAAGTAAATAGGCCACTTGCTCCACGACGAACTCCATAATCCAAATGGGTTTATTCCGTCCATTGCCAGATCAAAACGGATACATCGAGGCTCATCTTTAGATATAGGCTATCTTTCCTCTATGTGCATCCATGCACAAGATTCAGAAGGTACCTGGTACCCGCATCACATCATCCGTCGATCTAGTATTTGAGTGCCATGTCATCAAAGCGGCTATAGACTTGCACCTGAACATGCTCTTTATTCTTGGAATGATAGGAAAGTATTGAAGGACCTTTGTATGGATAAATTTTTCTTGTGTGTCCTCTCTATACCTGTTTGATCGACAATTGAAACACTGTTCCAAATTTGCATACTCATTGCAAAAGAGTATACAATCATTAGGGTGTGCATGTATTTTGTGATAATCCAAGCCCGAGTTAGTAAGAAGCTTTTTAGCGGGGATGGACGGGTAGGGCGCATGTGATTGCCTTCCGACAAGATTTTCTTGTTGAGCAACCTATCATTACATCAACAAGTGAACACAACGATCATATTATTGGACTGTAATCTGCGCTTTGGCATGCTTAGGTCACAATGTATTTACTTAAAAAGCTTTGTGATGGAGGCGCCAGACCACCCGTAGACAGACTGTAAATTAAGCATTGCCAAAGCGGTACAGAGAACTGAGATTTTGCACCATTGTAAAGCGGCATACATGCAAGAGTTTGCATCATCTTGCCCTCTTTATCGTTGCTATCATACCGTCGATATGGAAGGGATGACTGAGATTGGTTCGTAGTGTTGCCTTTAATGTTGTCGCCTTCTAGGTTTTCAATGATGGGATCCATGTCAAAGAATGCGTCTAACATCTGCTCCATCTCTACTTCTTGAAATGTGGAATCGGGGTGGGGTGGATTCTGTCGATGGCTGTTCGTTTGATAATCGTCTTCTCTGGGATGAAGCTGGAGAAATATCTACTTGCAGAGGTTGATCTACTTCCTCCGGACCATGAGATCGATAACACATGTCTTGTAGTTGCTCTATGAAAAGGAGACCGTTATTGCGTATGTGTTGATCGCAGATTTTTTGTTTTCGAAAGATTTGATGCTTACAATGCGCACAAAGACACGCCATCCTATCGTCCATACTTTATCTACCAATGATACAACAAATAAATAAATCACTCTTGTTATAAGTACACACCACTAACTATATGACAACCTCACATTCTCTAGCCATGCTCGATCCCCCCACACCTCGATCTAGAGGTGTACGGAGATTAGGACCACAGGGTAATAATCTCGTCTTTATTGATCAATGACTATATATTAGGGTTTTTGAAGTCTTTGTACGCTATTGAAGTCGAATTGCGTTATTTTACTTCGTTTGTCGAAGATCGTTTGCGTTTTTAAAGTACACGAGTCATTTATGAAGACTGTTGCGTTTTTGAAGTCCGTTTGTAGTTTTTCTACCATTTGTTGCTAGCTCTAACAACCTCACATTCTCTAGCCATGCCCAATCCTCGCACACCTCGGTCTAGAGGTGCACAGAGATCAGGACCATCGATAATAATCTCGTCTTTATTGGTCAATGTCTATATATTAGGGTTTGACATACGTCTGTTTTTGAAATATGTTTGCGTTTTTGAAGTCTGTGTACGCCATTGAAGTCGAATTGCGTTATTTTACTTCGTTTGTCGAAGCCCGTTTGCATTTTTGAAGTACACAAGTCATTTATGAAGACTGTTGCGTTTTTGAAGTTCGTTTGCAGTTTTTCTACCATTTGTTGTTAGCTCTTAATAACCTCACATTCTCTAGCCATGCCCAATCGTCGCACACCTTGGTCTAGAGGTGCACAGAGATCAAGACCATCGATAGTAATCTCGTCTTTATTGGTCAATGTCTATATATTAGGGTTTGACATACGTCTGTTTTTGAAATATGTTTCCGTTTTTGAAGTCTGTGTACGCTATTGAAGTCCAATTGCGTTATTTTACTTCGTTTGTCGAAGCCTGTTTTCGTTTTTGAAGTACACAAGTCATTTATGAAGACTGTTGCGTTTCTGAAGTTCGTTTGCAGTTTTCCTACCATATGTTGCTAGCTCTAACAACCTCACATTCTCTAGCCATGCCCAATCCCCGCACACCTCGGTCTAGAGGTGCACAGAGATCAGGACCATCGATAATAATCTCGTCTTTATTGGTCAATGTCTATATATTAAGGTTTGACATAGGTCTGTTTTTTAAATATGTTTGCATTTTTGAAGTCTGTGTACGCTATTGAAGTCCAATTGCGTTATTTTACTTCGTTTGTCGAAGCCCGTTTGCGTTTTTGAAGTACACAAGTCATTTATGAAGACTGTTGTGTTTTTGAAGTTCGTTTGTAGTTTTTCTACCATTTGTTGCTACCTCTAACAACATCAAATTCTCAGTCCATGCCGGATCCCCAGACACCTCGGTTTAGAGGTACACGGAGATCAGGACCACGCGGTAATAATCTCGTCTTTATTTGTCAATGCCTATGTATTAAGGTTTGACATACGTCTGTTTTTGAACTCTGTTTGTGTTTTTGAAGACTGTGTGCGCTATTGAAGTCTAATTGCGTTATTTTACTTCGTTTGTCGAAGTCTGTTTGCGTTTTTGAAGTACACAAGTCACTTTTGAAGACTGTTGCGTTTCTGAAGTCCGTTTGCGGTTTTTCTACCATTTGCCGCTAGTTTTAACAACCTCACATTCTTTAGCCATGCTCGATCTCCACACACCTCGGTCTAGAGGTGCACGGAGATTAGGACCACTGAGTAATAATCTCGTCTTTATTGGTCAATGCCTATATATTAGGGTTTGACATAAGTCTGTTTTTGAAATTTGTTTGCGTTTTTGAAGTCTCTGTGCACTATTGAAGTTCGACTACGTTATTGTACTTCGTTTGTCGAAGTCCTTTTGCGGCTAACATTGAGCGGGCTAACACTAAGCGGCTAGCCCTAAGCGTGTAGCCTTCAACGACCTAAATACGGAGTAGTCTTGCCTGAGCGATAAGCGACTAAATACCTAACTGGCTACCTTTAAGCGGGAAGCCCTAATAAACCGTATGAATAGCGATTAAACCTATACGACTAGGCCTATGTCGCTAAGTGACTAAATAATAAAACTAGCCGAGCCACGTGTAGGACTAAGCGGGATCGGCTAAACGATTTAATACGTAAGTCGCTAGCTTTAATTAAGCAGCTAACATTCATTGGTCTAAATGCGGATCCGTCCTAAGCGAGATGAAACGACCTATTACTTAATCAGTCAGTGTTAAAGGACTAAACTTAATTAAGCGAATAGCTTACGATAAGTCACAATTACAAAAATAACAATATAATTTTTTAATTTCTAATTTTTTACACAAAAATAACAAAATTAATTATAAAATAATAGAAATCTAAATAATAAATATTTCTTTTAATGATAAAATATTGCTATCTTTCTATCTTAATGATGTTTTTTAATTAATATTATTTAAAAAAACAAAAATTTATTTTATTACTATTATTATTTATTTGAATTAAAAAATGTGTGCGACGTAAATAGTGTGTTTTTATTGTTTAGTGTGCATTTTTGTTACGTGTGCATGTTTATGTGAATGTTTGTGTGTATGTAAAAAAATATATATATATTAGAGCACTCACATGCGGCCTATTTGAGCAGGAAATAATTGAATAATGTTCTCAAACTTGCAAAAACACACACACAGACACACATACTATGTTACACACACACAAAAGTGAACAAATCTACTAGGAACTTGAAAAGAAGCTTACCTTGTTGATGGGGAGCAACGTATGAGTGAAAATCTCAACTCCGGCAAGTTGTGAGGCAGAAGATCTGCAGCAAGTGAGGAGGAGGGCAAGAGAGGAAGAGAAGAAAGGAGCGAAATGCGCAGGAGAAACCCGCGGGTTCTGTTTTTGCAGAATCCATTGGTATAGGCGTCAATATGTGCGTTGGTGTAGGCGCCCGTATGTGCACCGGTATAGACATTGATTTGCGTGTCGGTATGTGCACTTGTATACGTGTCGGAAATTTGAAAATTAAATTTTTTTAAAAGATGATCTTCCTCCAGATTTACCTACACATATACGGACGCTCGCCATTGATGTCGGTAATCTGACGTCGGAATTTAAGCGATCTCTTGTATTGATTGATGATTTTGCAGGTAAACAACAATGCGCGCAATTGATAGTCGATTGATAGATAACAAGGAAGTCGTCTTATGCTACTGTGGCAAACATCAAATCACTATTTTGGGGCTTGTGGTACCTTGGGCTAGGAGCGGTAGCTAGGTTGTGTATGGTAGGCTGCTCCCTGGTTTGGCTCTAGCGCAAAGCTGAAGTGAGCGTGGAGCTTGTTGAATTGCCAAGCTTAAGGAATGTGCAACGGAATGAGAAGTTTGCCCATAGAGTCAGGGGGAGAGGGAGCATATGGGGAGATGTTCGTGGAGCGTTTCCCTCTTAAAATTTAGGAGCGTATATTCTCTCTTCCGAAATTAGTTGAGTCTGCCAAGATTGGCCAGACTTGAGTTCTTCAATATTTCAGCAAATGTAGATCTTCCACCAAATGACCCATCAAAAATAGATTTGCCTTCCAATGGATCCACCAACCACATGAGCTTGAGCTCCAAAGATGACCTCCAACCATCAATAGGATTTTGTCCAATGCTAATGCAATATGCAATGTAATGAGGAGATAATACTAATGATAATGATGATGAATGCCTAGGATTCTTAATGCAATGAAAGTATGATTCTAATCAAAATGGTGAGAGAGGAGGGCACCATTTGATCTAGCAAGGAGAAAAATGCCTATTTAAGTGCTAGGTCTATTAACCAAAAGCTCTGATACCACTTGATGGGGTTAGATGCGGAAGCGTGTTCTCTAATCACCAATGGTTTAGCATTAGGCTATGGAGGGTGAAGCCTTAGCTTAACCATGGTGTTAGGGTTAGGGTTAGAGATATGGAGGGTAGGGTTAGGCTATGCCAATTGCAAGAGCATATATATATATATATATATATATATATATATATATATATATATATATATATATATATATATATATATAGAGAGAGAGAGAGAGAGAGAGAGAGAGAGAGAGAGAGAGAGAGAGAGAGAGAGAGAGAGAGAGAGAGAGAGAGACAATCATAGAGTCAAAATGCGCAAATGCTTCATTAGAAAGTAGCCTCTTAAATAGGCTTAGGGCTTTACAATCATTGGCTAGAGATATTGCATCCTCTTGCTATTGGACCATGTCATCATTTATCTTTTCCTAAGTGGCTAGAGAGCTTCTCCTTACAACGGACAGAGATCACTAGACTCATATGGCAAGGTCTGATTTAGCTAGATACCAGGAGCACATGGATACAATTGACACAGGAGTTGGCCATGAAGATGGATTTCGATGGAGAGTATCTTCTCCAAATAATGGAGGATTGGATATGTGATCTTACCCACCCAGACACTCAATTATCCCATGGGATACAATGTGCTATTGGTCAGATGCGATGATGTGATTGAGACTGGTAGATTTAGGAGATTACCAACAGAGGCCAAGATTTTCCAGTTGTGTCATATAGAGCCAAAGACAGAGTTACATCACATATGTCATGGTCCAGTATGCTATGAAATACGAGGCCGCTTTCATTGTCTATTCAGAGAGGCCTTTGGACCATTGGTTAGAGTCGTGAGATATCAGGATCAAAGATACCTTGGGTTGTTTTTGCCAGAACTGCACAGACAGAGGGAGAGTCTCTTGAGGAGATCAGGTAGTGGGAGACATTCACAAGAGGGGGATCATTGACTTCTTTAGAGAAGGGACTCGATAGTCAGATGGTGAGTAGATTATATTGACAACTGCAAAAAAAAAAAACATATTCTTGCCATGCTCGTGCTGAGCCATGACATCTCTTAGAGGTCATTGATACATCAGCTAACAGGGGTACCACCCCACGAACAACGTAGGGTCCTTATCTATGAGAGTTAGTTAGAGTGGTGCCAAATTAACATGTTCCATTCATCAGAGTTCACGTTTTCCAAAGGCCAGGATTGTCCCTTGCTTTCTATGTATTATCTCTGTGAACTTAGTTGTTTCCATGGTTCTGTCGAATAACCGATCGTTTCTAGCCTTCTAGACCTACTTCATTGAATAACCAACTGTTCCTAGCCTTCCACACCTGTTTGAAGTAGCAGAATCTAATTATTTGTGTTGCAATAAGAAGATCCTAGCTTTAAAGAACCTTCCCTCCCAAGAACAGATCGTTCTTATAGAAGCCTATCTTCCAGGTCCTCTACGCCCGTTTGCATATCTTACCCGCAAGGCCACTAACCGTAGGTCAATCCTTGAAAAGGTGGGAAATGTCTTCGCTAGCCATTCTGCATTGAGAGCATCTATCCGGGCCAATTTCCCTGGCTAGAGCCTTCACCCCAATCGACAAGGCTCCCCACAGTATCTTCCAGAGAAATGCCTTCATATTGAGTGACCACTGTGGGCATTAGATGTTCTTGGTGACTTCCTCCATCTTGACTCTGGCCACTTCATGCCTCTAGCTATGGCTCCTCCACAACTTAATAATCTCTCTCTCTCTCTCTCTCTCTCTCTCTCTCTCTCAATAAATAAGCAAACTGTTAGTAGCACTTAACGTACTGATTGTTTACTTATATGCACTCACTAGTACACATACATGCATAATCCATCTCTTGGCAAGAGAGGAAACAAAACGCTTACAAAATAAAAAGAAACAACCATAACTAGTGGTGACTTTCAATAATAATAAATGCTAGTCAGCTAGTTGTTTCTCTTCTCATCCACATCAAGATGTCTTCACCTTTAATTCAAGCTACCCATGGAGTCCACCATATCTTGTGACATCTTTCTACGCCCTAATCTACAGCCCCTCCTCTCAGGCAACTTGTTAACCATGGCCTAGTCCCCTCCTCACAAGGTCACCATCTCCTCCATAGCTTTCAGCCCTAATCCTTATATCTCACCCTCAGAGAGGGGCTCTTTCTCAAATTACCTATTTTCTCATGCAGCTCTCTCTCTCTCTCTCTCTCTCTCTCTCTCTCTCTCTCTCTCTCTCTCTCTCTCTCTCTCCAGGATACATGATTAACTAATGATGGAGAAGGTCCAGGTGATGCTCAAATCAGAGCTAAACTATATGAGAGATGACATCAGGAAGGAAATGCACGCGAGCGCTGAGAGCTAGAGGAACTCCATGTATGGAGACATGATGAGAGAACTAAGGAGAGAGATCCGGGGGATATAGAATGAGGAGATTCAGATCTTGAAAATGGAATTACGAAACCTAATCAAGGCCGAAGTAAATGTAACAGAACGCGTTATGCAAAAGAAACTTGATGAGGCAGTAGCAAGTCTTGAAGCATGGAAAATATGGAAAAGCACATGGGGGAAAAAGATGCAATAATGGAGGAGCTAAAAGGAGAACTTGCGGCTTGCAAATCTGCAACTAAGGAGAAGGGAGACGACCAACCTTTGATGCTGAAGGAGCTCGAGGACATGAAGGATCAGATGAAACCTCTACGGGAAGGAGATGAACAGAAATCGAAAACGACATCTTCATGGGCGGAACGTCTTTTTAAGACACAAGAAAAGGTTGATGAAGCAGAGAAATGGATTGAGGATGCGAAGAAAGGGAAGGCCCAGATGCTTGAGACCACACCTACTTCTACCATTATTAATATGACCATTGAGGAAGAGAAGAAAAGGAAGAATCGGGCTCTGCATGTGCGGGTCACAGGAGTCAAAGACAAAGAGAATGTAGATGAAGAAGTGAAGCAACTGCTACAACGCATGGGAATCACAGAGCCTACTCACACAAGTGCATGGAGAGTGCGCAAGAAAGGAATCGATGAGAAGGGAAACGTAAAGGATAGGGCACTTATTCTCCGCTTCCCGAATATAGAAATAAGGAAAGAATTTCTAAAGAAGAGGCCAACTCTTAAGAAAACCGGTATTTTCTTGGGAGATGACCTTACATTGGCACAAGTGGCACACATGCAAGAGTTGATGCCAGAGATTAGGGCAGGAAGAGAAAAGGGGAAAATCGCCTTTTATAGAGGAGGGAAAGTAGTGGTTCTGGAAAAGCGCTCAGCATGACGGTGCGAGACCTATGGGGCGACGCTTCAGATAGCGACGTGGAATTGTAATGGATCATTTAGGCTAGATGTAGGTGCCTTTGAAGACAGCTTTCGGGACAGAGACATTGTTTTCTACTCAGAGACACACCAGATACTAGGACAGCGTATGCCACATGTGAAGGGTTATTGATGGGAAACAGCTGGTCGACCAGACAAGAGATCTCTATAGGGTAGCCGGGGTTCAGGAGGAGTAGAAGTCTTATTCAAAGAGGAGCTGAAACCACTACTACAGATTATCAGGAAAGATGAGCAAGCAAGGTATATGTGGGTGAGAATCAGAGTCGAGACAGGTAGATTTCTATATATCGCTATATGCTACTTCCCTCCAAGTACCTCAGTCTACTCCTCACCTAAAGGACAGTCCCCTTTCTCCATATTGAATAATGACATATGGGAGTTCTCTAGAGATGGAGATATAGTTCTCTTAGGAGACTTTAATGCCAGAACGGCCAACTCTCGAGCAGTATTCTATGATACTTCTGAGGAAATGCTCAGAGAAGTGGATTTATCACAAAGGGGGCTTACTAGAAACTCACAGGATAAAGAACACATTGAATATGGGAGACATCTCATGGAGATGGCAACCATACATGGTTTGGCCATACTTAATGGTCTAGAGAATTTCCTGTTATCTGGGGGATTCACATGCTTCCCACACAGGCATGGGGCCAGTACAGGTGATTATGTCATGACTTCACCAAGCTTTATTTCTAGTATCAAGGACTTTAAGGTGGGACCCAGACCGGTTGGGATTGCAGTGGATCATGCTCTCTTGACCTTATCAATCTCCTTCCAATACAGTGCCTCTCAAGTACAAAGCAAGAAGACACACACAAGATATACTCTCACGCCAAAGACTGATTCAGTCTATGTGGAAAAGATCTATAATAGGATGTGGGCAGCTGAGCCAGTATATATTGTAGAGGAGATTAATTCTCAGTTAACAGAGATACTACGTGGAGCAGCACAACAGGCATACCCACATACTCAACCTGATCAGAAGAGAGGATCTGGGAACATGCCTCAAAACAATTGGTATGACGAGGAATGCAGAGAGACGAGAACCCAGGTCCAGAAAGAACTTACACTTGGGATCATCAGATATAAGCAGTCTCGGATTGCTCTTCGGCTTATAGTACGTCGTAAGAAAAGGGCACTTTTAGCCAAACTGGAGAAGGATTTATATCAGCTCTTCTTGAGTCAGGACTCACATGAGGCCTAGCGCTTATTTCACGAGCACTCATCGCCTACGACGATTACTTCTCCCGAGATTTGGGGTCAATATGTAACATCATTATATATGGTATCTAGACAGCCTCCATTACCAGATCCGCTAGAGCCATGCCCTGCTACTAGTACTTTCTTTACTACGGCAATGGTGGAAAAAGCCATTGATAAGATGAAGACAAGAAGAGCATATGATCATGATGGTTTAGTAGCAGAACATCTGATCCATGCAAGGGATCTACTTTCAGAAGTGCTTGCTCGTTTGTTTAATTGGGTCATGTGTGAAGGATTACCTGAATCTTGGAAATTATCTACTATAGTACCTATTTTCAAGTCACGGAATCCTATGATACTCGGAAACTACCGTACCATTATGGTAGGTCACACTTTGACCCGACTGTACGCATCCATTCTTGAACAAAAATTGAGTGGATGGGCAGAGAATGAGGGCATAAGGGCAACAGGACATGCTGGACAAGGAGGGGTTATTCTACTTTAGATCATATTCTTACGCTGAGAGCCATTATTGAGGTAGGTCACACTTTGACCCGACTGTACGCATCCATTCTTGAACAAAAATTGAGTGCATGGGTAGAGAATGAGGGCATAAGGGCAATAGGACAAGCTGGATTCAGTAGGGGTTATTCCACTTTAGATCATATTCTTACGCTCAGAGCCATTATTGAGGAAGGAAGAGCAAACGGGAGAAGGATGTATTGTTGCTTTGTGGATTTTCGGAAAGCTTTTGATACAGTACCGAGGGGCAGATTGATGCGCAAGCTGCAAGAGTTAGGGGTCCCCAAAGAGATTATTTGGGGGATCATGGCCTTATACGGGTCAGTAACTGGTTATGTACGTACTCCAGAAGTGGATTCCGACATTGTTCATTCCACCGTTGGAGTAAAGCAGGGATGCCCACTGTCCCCTACTTTATTTGTTATGTACATAGATGAGGTATCAGATTACATTGATAGAGAGGGTGACAGAGGTGCTCAACTTGCAGGGTCACGGATCCCTTTGTTGTTGTATACAGATGATATTGTATTGATAGCAGAATCACCAGATGGAATGCAGAGGCAGCTAGATGCATTACATAAATTCGCGGAGAACAGTGGACTGTCGGTAAACTTGGGTAAAACCAAAGTTATGGTGTTTAACACCACACCGCAGTGGGTTAGGAGATCGGCACCTACATTTTCATATGGCCGGGATACAGTAGAGTACACAGATGCATACACATACCTTGGTGTTGTATTTGCAGGACCGAAGTTTACTCTTAAGAAAGCAGCGGATGCTAGATTATCCAGAGCCTCTGTGGCCTTGGGAGGGTTTAGTGCAGTTTCAGGAACCACGAACAAAACTTTGGCTCTTTGATACTGTGGTGGCTTCGGCTATGCTTTATGCGGTCCAGATTTGGGGACCATCAAGATAATTGGAAGTCAATGGAGAGACCTTTGGTATCTATGATTTCCCGATTGATTAGAGCCGAGGCCTCCGTACCACACTCGATTGCCCAAGCAGAACTAGTGGCCCCTCCGATAGAAATTGAAGCTCTTACGAGATCTGTGTCCTTTATACATGGTTTGTGGGATATAAATAATTGCCGATATACTAGACTGGCCCTCGAATGCTCTCGACAATTAGCAATGAAAGGGGATACGTCATGCTGGTATGCGCAACTGTCCTCGTGGTTTCAGAGACACGGGTTCAGTATGGAAAGATTACCCCCCTTCCAATACTCTCTTGAGGCTCCATCCTCCATCACTGGCAATTACACGAATGGAGATTAATAAAATCATCTGACAGGATCTTATACAGTTGGATACTAAGGGGACATGGGTAGATCCTACACAAGAATTGCGCACGAAGATGGCCGACTACAAAGAAAACTTCCTACAACTATCCGAAGATGGATTAGTGATTCGCCCGAGTTACATGGATACCCACCTGTCTCATGGTTTGAGATGTGCTATTGGTCAGATTCGTACATCCTCACACCAGTTGGAAATTGAATTTGGGAGATTTAGGGGAATCCCACCTGAGAGCAAAATTTGCAAGTTATGCGGAATGGAGCCGGAGACCGAATTACTCTATATATGCCACTGCAGAGTATACTCTGAGATACGTGGGCGTTGTTCATTGCCTCTTTAAAGAAGGCTTTGGACCTCTAGATAGAATCATGCAATACCAAGATCAAAGATGCTTAGGCTTGTACCTACTGGAACTACATCGGCAGAGGGATAATCTATTGAGAAGACAAAGAGCACTACAGCCTCAGAGGCAGATCACAGATTTCTTCGGATCGAGAGAAGCAGGAGTGTAAGGAGAAGCAAGAGGCCAGCAGCGAGCACAAAGGAGTACCCACATTCATACCAAAGGCACCCTAATTGACAGAGCGATTGAGCTTAGGAAATCGAGACGGCCACGACCAAGATGCAGAAGCGCACTTCACCGGAGGAGACTACAACAAAGGATTAGAAGCATTCTACCTAGACACCCAGAATGCTCCTAAGAAGTTTATTTAACACTTTGTATTTAGTTTTTCACATTTATTTTCACACTTTCACACTTTTCACAGTTAGTACTTTAGTACTAAGGTACCCAGACATTGTAACAGATTCACCACTTTTGTATCAGTTTGGTCTAATAGGTCATTCTGGCCTTTGGAAGACGTTAATATAACATTTCATTTTATTTCATTTCTCTGTTCTCTATGTGGCTCTTGCCGATTCAGTCACATGCGTGGCGTGACCCCTCTCTTTCTAGAATTTCCATTCGGATGATGAAGTCCATAACATTGCACCTAACAAACAATGAATGAAAGGTTTCAAAATGATCTTTGGTGATGGCAAAGGCAAAAAAGGTCAGTACACTTTAATTGTGTAAGATTAGCGCACAATCTTCCATTTGTGAAATATCTATGAAAGTTGATGATGAAATATGGCATTATCAACTTGGGCACATGAGTGCCAAAGGAATGAAAATCCCTCAATTGAAGAAGCTTCTACCAAGTTGAAAGAAGTGAACTTGGATTTCTATGAGGATTATATTTTTGGTAAACAATGGATGGTAAAATTTGTTGAATTAGGAAGTGAAAGAAAAATAAAAAAACATGAATTAGCTCAATCTCAAAAACACTACATCAAGAAGGTACCAGAAAAGTTTATGATGCAAAGTGAAAAATAGGTTTACACAAGGCAAGTCACTTTAAACTCAACAAGGATATGTATCCAAAGGCACAAGAGGAGATAGTTTATGTGTCTAAAGTTTCATATGCTGCATCAATAGGTTCTCTAATGTATGCTATTGTTTGGAGAAGGTTAGTAGATATTGCACATGGAATGGGATTTGTGAGTAGATTCATGAAGTATCCACGTAAAAACATTGGCAAGCTGTGAAATGGATACTTAGGTATCTAAAAGGGACAATTAGAAATGCCTTATGTTTTGAAGGCACTTCGCTCAACGTCACTTAGTCTCGTCCTCATCTTCTTCACCCTCTTGATTTTCCTCTTCACCTTGGTCTTTATCCTAACCACGTCCTCTCTCTCTCTCTCTCTCTCTCTCTCTCTCTCTCTCTCTCTCTCTCTCCATCCAGAGTGCAGATGAGGATGGATTCTAGTAGTAGTAGTATTCTTGTTCTAGTCTTTTTGTACCGAGACATGGTATCAGATTCACAATTTTGTAACAATTTGGTCTCATAGGTCATTTTGGCCTTTTGAAGACATTAATATAACATTTCATTTCATCTCTCTCTCTCTCTCTCTCTCTCTCTCTCTCTCTCTCAAGAGCTGGCTGAGTCTCTCTCTTTAATGCCTTCTGGTAATAGCGGGCATGCACGACCTCTAGGGTACCATGATAGGAGGCCATGTCAAAGTTAGAGTATATTTAAGGCCCATGTCACACTAGGGCATGCAAAAGCAGCCCAAGCTGAGATGGTGTGCCGTTGTTCGCTGGGAGAAAAAAGGGAAGTTGGCTGCGAGGTGTTGTCAGAGGGGCGGCCTCGCTTTCCTGGCCATCTTCTCAAAGCCTGCTAGTACTGACAACCTTTTAGCTAAAAATTTGAAAGAGAATAGGATGAGGAAAGTAGTCACGTGTTTGTCTTTTGACGGGTTAACGAAAAATCCTCCCCATTATATAAAAATATGGGCTTCCCTTAAATTCCTATCAGGAGCACTATTAGGGAAAAATCATTTTTCTAAACACACAACCGCCAACCACCACACTGTTTCCAGAGAGAGCGTTCAAGAGAGTTCAAGACATGGAGACAGAAAGAGATAGCCACCCCCGTTGCATTTCTAGACAGAGAGCATTCGAGAGCCTCTTTTTCTTGCTTCGCTTGCCGCCACCTGGAAAGCATCATCTTGAAATTTTGCATTTTAACCATTTGTTCAATAACGAGCACACATATTGCTTCTTTATAGAGCTTTAAAAAATCTTGAGCTGTGAGGGTTGCCACGCGTCACCAAGTTGCTTCCTAGCCGATTGTGCGCGCAGTGCCCCGCGCACACACACACACACACACACACACACACACACACACAGAGAGAGAGAGAGAGAGAGAGAGAGAGAGAGAGAGAGAGAGAGAGAGAGAGAGAGAGAGAGAGAGAGAGAGAGAGAGAGAGAGAGAGAGAGAGAGAGAGAGAGAGAGAGAGAGAGAGAGAGAGAGAGAGAAATGAAATGAAATGATATATTAACGTCTACAAAAGGCCAAAATGACCTATGAGACCAACTGATTACAATGATGAGTCGAGTACCAAGTTTGGGTATAAACAAAGAAAACTACAAACAAAGAACTGATAGGAGTGCTACCGACTCCTATGGGTGGCTGGTAGGCTGAGCAATGGTATCATGCCATAAAGGTACAAGTGGGGATAAGTGTCACCATGATATTAATATAGCAGTAGCTTGAAGCCTATCCTGATCGACACTTTGGGTGTCGTGCTAGAATCTTGTGGAGAGAGAGAGAGAGAGAGAGAGAGAGAGAGAGAGAGAGAGAGAGAGAGAGAGAGAGAGAGAGACGTCGTTATCTGCTGAAACATCATGTGTGTGTGTGTGTGTGTGGATCCTCAAAGATGGCCTCGGCCCTTGCAACATCGTAGTCTTGCTCATGCCTCACGTTTCAAAACTCTCTCTATACTGCTTCTTTATAGAGCTTAAGAAAATCTCATGCTATGAGGGTTGCCACGCGTCACCAAGTTGGTTCCAAGCCGAACGTGCTCACAGTGCCGCGCACACACACACACACACACACACACACACACACACACACACACACATACACACACACAGAGAGAGAGAGAGAGAGAGAGAGAGAGAGAGAGAGAGAGAGAGAGAGAGAGAGAGAGAGAGAGAGAGAGAGAGAGAGATGAAATGAAAATGAAATGTTATATTAACGTCTTCAAAAGGCCAAAGTGACCTATGAGACCAGAAAGTTACAATGTGGTGGATTTGATACAAAGTCAGAGTAACAAGATGACAAAATGACAGAATGACAAAATGACAAAATAAAATACTATGGAATCCTAAACTGCTAGGTGTGGACTAAGAGAGAGAGAGAGAGAGAGAGAGAGAGAGAGAGAGAGAGAGAGAGAGAGAGAGAGAGAGAGAGACGTCGTTATCTGTTGAAACATCATGTGTGTGGGATCCTCAAAGATGGCCACGGCCCTTGCAGCATCATAGTCTTGCTCACGCCTCACGTTTCAAAACTCTCTCCAAAAGTAGAAATTGGAAAGACAGGCTGCTAGATTGCGGCTGCAGAGATGGTAGAGGAAGACCTATGAGGATGACGATAATGGTGACTGATTTGTGTTGATGTTTCGGGGCTATCTTGGTGCTCGGTATCTTCCAACTTTATTAAACATTTATGAGCACACCTCAAGAGGAAAGCTGTTGTGATAACTTGGTCGGATTGTCAAAGCTAAGAAGAGTAGTATGAATGGTAAAGTGTAGTACTTTTATTTATTGACGTTACACCATCATAGAGTAGGAAGCAACTCATGTCTAAATGACATTTTGGATGAGTCTAATAGAGCTTTAGGGTTTGCAAACCATGAAACAAATACATTGCGATTAATCCATAGAGATACAATGTTCTATGGTTTCTCAACCTCACTACCCATTAAATGAAGGATCCGGATAGAGATCAAGGAATATGTGGTTTATTTTTGCAATTGTTGCATCATGTCACAAACAACCTCGAGGAGAAGCTAAGTTATACTGATGAGGCAATCGTTGATGGGGATGATCAGATCAACTATATGGGGTGTATAATCAACATGATGTTGGGAGAATCGTGCTTTCCATTTGAAGTTCACCTATAGAAGTGTGTCGATCGTCCTCGTGATCGATGTCATACACCCTCGATTTAATTAGCATATAGGTATGGCTAAACCAGTGTTCATCTTCTCTCTGTGGAGATTGTTTCAAATATGCAAAAATGGGGCATTGTTTTTTCCTACCTCTCCATAGTCTAGGAATTTGACATGAAAAGAGTTCTCTAGGACAATGATGTATTGGTATTCATTTGTGTTATTGAGAGAGAGAGAGAGAAATGAAATGAAATGATATATTAACGTCTTCAAAAGGCCAAAATGACCTATGAGACCATCAGATACAAAGTGGTGAATCTAATACAATGTCTGAAGTACAAGTACAAAAAGTTCTGAATGTAAAAATGAAAACTGAAAATGAAGTGTCAAATGTGAAAATGTAGAATAGGCCCTGAATGACACTCTGGGTGTCGTGCTAGAATGCCTCTGATCCTCTGCTGGAGTCTCCGTAGATGGAGTGTGATCCTGTGTCTCGGTCGTGGTCGTCTCGATCTCCCAAGCTCAGTCGCCCTATCAATGAGGGTGCCTTTGGTATGAATGTGGGTACAACCCTGTGCTGGCGGTTGGTCTCCTGGCTCCCTCGATCCAAAGAAGTTTGTGCTCTGTCTCTGTGACTGTCGTACTCCATGTCTCCTCAGCAGACTATCTCTAGGTCGGTGTAGCTCAAGTAGATATAAGCCAAGGCATCTCTGATCATGATACCTCATGACTCTATCTAGGGGTCTAAAACCCTCCCTGAATAAGCAATGGAAGCGCCCTCGTATCTCATAATACACAGTGCAGTGGCATACGTAGTGTAGCTCTGTCTCTGGCTCTCTATCGCATAGTTGGCATATCCTAGACTACGGTGGTATCCCTGTGAATCTACATGTCTCAATCTCCAACTGGTGTGAGGATGTGCGAATCTGACGAATAGCACATCGCAGACCATGAGACAAATGAGTGTCCATGTAGCTCGGACGAATCACAAACCCATCTCCCGAAAGTTGGAGAAGATGCTCTTTGTAGAAAACCATCTTCGTGCCCAACTCCTGCATCGGCTCTACCCATGTCCTCCTGGTGTCCAACTGTATAAGATCCTGACAAATGAGTCTAGCGATCTCCGTCGTGTGACTGGCAGGGAGGGTGCATCCAGGGAATACTGAAAAGGAGGCAATCTATCCATGCTGAAACCATGCCTCTGAATCCATGAGGTCATCTGCGCATACCAACATGATGCGTCTCCCTGCATCGCTAACTGCCTAGAGGACTCAAGAGCCAATCTAGTATATCTGTCTCTATGTGTATCCGATAGACTGTGCATAAAGGACATTGATCTGGTAAGAGCCTTAATCTCTATAGGAGGGGCGGCTACCTCCGCTCGAATAATCGCATGTGGTATGGAGGCCTTGGCTCTAATCATCCGGGATATCATAAATACCAAGGGTCTCTCCATGCTACTCCAACTGTCATGATTCACAGATGGTCCCCACACTTGGACCCCATAAAGCATAGCTGAAGCAACCAAAGTATCAAAGAGCCATAGCTTTGTTCGTGGTTCTTGAAACTGAACATGTGAACACATCCTCTCTAGCCCTCCCAATGCCGCATAGGCTCTAGACAGTCTAGTCTGTGCTGCTCTCCTCAGAGTAAACCTCGGTCCCGTGAATACCACCCCCAGATATGTATATTCATCTGTGTACTCCACATTGTCCTGACCATATACGAGTGTAAGTGCCGATCTCTTGACCCACTGTGGTGTGGTGTTAAACACCATAACCTTGGTTTTACCAAGGTTCACAGACAATCCACAGTCCTTTGCAAAGCTATGCAATGCATCCAACTGTCTCTGCATGCCCTCTGGTGACTCTGATATCAACACAATATCATCAGCATATAATAATAAAGGGATCCATGTCCCTGCTAGCTGAGCGCCTCTATCGCCCTCTCTGTCAATGTAGTCAGAGACCTCATCTACATACATACCAAAAAGTATAGGGGACAAAGGACACCCCTGTTTTCACGGCAATAGTGGAATGAACAATGTCAGAAATCCCCTCAAGAGTGCATACTTGACCAGTCACTAAGCCGTATAAAGCCATGATCCCCCATATGATCTTTGTGGGTACTCCCAACATCAGTAGCCTACGCATCAATCTGGCCCTCGACACTGTGTCAAATGCTTTGCGAAAGTCCACAAAGCAACAGTACATCCGTCTCCCATGTGCCCGACCCTCTTAATAATGGCTCTGAGTGTAAGAATATGGTCCAAAGTGGAGAAACCCCTCCCGAATCCAGCCTGTCCTGTTGCTCGCATGCCTTCATTTTCTGCCTATTTACTTAGTTGTTGTTCAAGAATGGATGCATACAACCGTGCCAATGTGTGCCCTATCATAATAGTACGGTAGTTCCCTGGCACCGTGGGGTCCCCTGCCTTGAAGAGAGGTACAATAGTAGATAATCTCCGAGACTCGGGTAGTCCCTCACACATGACACGGTTAAACAACTGCGCTAGAACCTCTGACAGTAAATCTCTAGCATGTATCAAGTGCTCTGCCACCAAACCATCATGATCATATGCTCTCCTAGTCCTCATCCTGTCAATGGCGTTCTTCACCATCTCAGTGGTAAAGAAGGTACTAGTGGCTGGACATGGCTCTAGAGTGTCTGGTAGTGGTGGTTGCCCAGGTGCTGTGTATAATGATGCTGCATACTGACCCCAAATCTCGAGAGAGGTAATTTTTGGAGGAGGTGAGTGCTCATGGAAGAGACGCCAGGCCTCACCTGAATCTCGACTGAAAAAGAGCTGATACAAATCACGTTCCATCTGGGCTAAAAAGGCCCGCTTCTTCCGTCGCACTAAACGCTGGAGGGCAATCCGAGACTGTCTATATGTAATGACTCCAAGTATAAGCTCACTCTAAATCTGAACTCTCATCTTTCTGCAGTCCTCATCATACCAACTATTCTGAGGCATGTTCCCAGAACGTCTTCTCTGATCTGGTTGAGTGTGTGGGTATGCCTTTGTTGCTGCCCCATGCAAGATCTCCGTCAATAGAAGTGGTGATCTCCTCCACGGTATATACAGACTCGGCTGCCCTCATCCGGCTGTAAATCTCCTCCACATAAGCTGAGTCCGTCTCTGGTGTAAAAGTATACCGTGTGTGTGCAATCCTCCGTGGTGTCTGAGACGCACTATACTGGAAAGAGACTGAAAAAGTCAGGAGAGCATGGTCCACTGCTACGCCAACAGGTCTAGGTCCCACACTGAGATCTTGAATACTGGAGGTGAACCTCGGTGAAGTCATGACATAGTCCACTGTACTGGCCCCATGTCTGTGTGGAAAGCATGTGAATCCCCCAGACGAAGGAAAAATCTCTAGACCATTAAGTATGGCCAAACCATGCGTAGTCGTCATCTCCATGAGGGAGATGTCATCTCCATGAGATATCTCCCATACTCTGTGTGCTCTCTATCCTGTGAGTCTCTCTCTCTCTCTCTCTCTCTCTCTCTCTCTCTCTCTCTCTCTCTCTCTCTCTCTCTCTCTCTCTCTCTCAAAATGCGAATGCCATGCACCTTATCTTGGTTGCAGACCTTGCCAAACATATTGTCCCTAAGGGTACCAAGACTTCATGTGAAGATCAGGATTCAATTAACCCTCCTTGCTTGGTTTATACACATGTTATCATTTTGTTGGTGTGTCCATATAAATGTTGTATCTAAAAGGGAACCGTTTGGTGATACAATGTTATGCTAGATTAGGAGCAAGGTAATGACATTATAAAAGATCGAGAGGACATATTTTTATTCCATCTTTCTACTGGAACTGGCCCACGTAGATAGAAACTTGGGATACATATATAGTTTAGAAGAAGAAGATTGTTTTAACATTGTAGGAAACTATCCCAAGAGACCTTAAAGAAGAAGAAGAAGATTGTTTTAACGTCGTAGGAAACTATCCCAAGAGACCTTAAAGATCTATCCAACGAGGGAAGTTGAACTGAAGGCCTATTATTCAAAAGGGAAATGGCAAGTATTTTATCCCCTGGTATTCTCTCTCTCTCTCTCTCTCTCTCTCTCTCTCTCTCTCTCTCTCTCTCTCTCAATGTTGATTATGACACATAATAGTTTCAACATCGAGAGAGTCAAGAGAGACGTCTTAGACTAAGATGTGTGTTTATCTACAGTCATATGTTTCCTAATTTGGAAGGTCAAGCCTTTTAGAAATTCTACAATCTAGCCTTGCCATTATCCCCTCCTTGCACGAACCCTAGGGCGTATCATGTAGCCTTATTATAGTGCAATAAACAGTATGAATGTAGCACTGTGTGTGTGCGTGTGCGCGCGCATGAGAGAGAGAGAGAGAGAGAGAGAGAGAGAGAGAGAGAGAGAGAGAGAGAGAGAGAGAGATTTAATCAACACTACAATGCCCCTTATATAATAGGCATCTTTTCGTTAGTGCATAAAAAATGTGCATATAATGGGTTGCTACTTCAGAGGGAAGAAGAGTTGTGTACAAGAATTGAGCCCATGCTTTTATTGGCCGCAACAACGCGCGGGTCACATACTAGTTTACATTATTTATACTTAATTTTTTGAGAATTTTGAAGTGGCATTGGTCCTTATCCCTTTCAACTCATTTGACATTTTGGATTTTAAATTCTTGTAAGATGAGACGGACTTTTACGAAACATTGGAGGGTGGGGGTAATATCTTACATATCCATCTGCGTTTGATCGATGTGAGCCATCTTCGGATTCTGATACACACATATCCACCATTTTGTATCTGTCCTTTGAGATACACATCCATCTTTATGTACCCCCTGAGGCTCTCGATATTGACCTTTTACAGCTCTAGGTGTTTCTGTTTTAGTTAGTTTCTTTCTTTTTAACCACACCTAGTATCAGATTCACCATGATGTAAGTCTTTGGTCTCATAGGTCAGTTTGGTCAAGAGCACCTTTTCACTTCCAAGCTGGATACCATGCAGGTTCCAACAGAAAAGGATCCAATGGAAGAGGACAACCTGAATGGGAACTCTGTTGAAGAGTTCCTGGAGGCAGAAGAACTTGTCCCCCTTTTCCAATGATGGATACTCTCTCTATTCAATCTTGGAACGTGAGGGGACTAAAAACCCGGAAGAAGGGCACTCTCTCTGGGAAGAACTGAAGAAAGAGAAAGCACTCAATTGCTGCGCCATCCAAGAGCACCATTTGGATGCTCGTAGCAAGAGAAAACAGGCTGTAGGAAAAAAACTTATCTTTTATGGGGAAGGAAGTGACGATTTCAGTGGTGTCTTGTTCATTGCTGATAGAGATTTGGAGCCAAAGATGGTTCTAAACCACCCCTCCGAAGAGTCCTTGGTGTTAGAATCAGATGGGACAATCAACCTATCACCATAGTAAATGTTTACGGCCCTTGCAACGCAAAGGATAGAGCTAAATTGTGGATGCAGCTCAGGGATACTCCGATTGAAGGGGAGTGGCTGATGGTTGGAGATTGCAATATGGTCGAGAAAAGCAAGGATAGAACAGGCTATGCGAGTATGCTGGCCGGCTCAGAGAAGTCTAAATGGCTGAGCTTATGTGAGAAGTGGGCTATGATTGACGTGTGGGAAGTGGGCCCATGGAACAGCATGCCTGGATTCACCTACACAAGCCTTCAGTATGCCCGCACTGCCTCCCGGCTGGACAGATGCTACTGCTCTCATCAAGCTGATTGGATCTCATCAACGTTAGAGATGAAGGTAATCTCAACAAAAATCCTCTCCGATCACATGCCATTACACTTACAACTCAAGAAAGATAAAGGGGGGGGGGGGGGGGGGTTAAATCCTCGAGAGGGGAGAAAAAGCTTCTGGTTACAGGGACACACCTATTCAAAGAACCTCTCTTCAGAAGCATCACCAAGAAAGCGTTGGGAACTCAAGAAAGATGTGGGGATGAATAAACCTAGTGCTTGGAATATATTTGGTCGAAGTGTACAAAAAGCTATCAAAACTTCAGGTGCTCGGGTTAAAAAAGCCAATGAGGCACATATCAAACATCTCACAGAGGAGGTAGCGCAATTAGCCTCTAGGAAGGCTGCCGGACTGGCTACCGAGGATGAGCACAAGCGATGGCTTGAAGCTAATCTCACCTGGCCAACGAACAGCTGGAGGAAATCAAGAAGGCGAGATTGCTCTCTGGGGAAACTTTCCTTCAACCAAAGCCTTCTAACCAAGCACGTTTTTTTAGGGCTCTGAAAGTGAGGAAGAGTCGAGGCCGCGTGCAAGTGCTCGATGATGAGAAAGGGAATACAATTCAAAACCAAGATGAGATGGTTGGACTTATGCTCAATTATCTCAGCCCAGATTATCGGCCAGCCAGAGACCCAATCTTAGAAAGTGGAAGAAGCCCGAGCGTCTTTACTTGGGAGTGTTGAAAAGAAGGTTCCCCAGGAGGAAGCCAACTGCATGGAAAAGGCCTTCTCTGAGGAGGAATGCTCAACGGCACTAAAAGCTCTTGGCAATGAAAAGTCGCCCGGTTGGGATGGATTGATGGCTGAATTCTTCAGGGAATTTTGGGATGATCTCAAGGGTCCAGTCACATGGATGGCCAATCAAGCTGTTTCCGAAGAGTCATTGGATGCAAGTGTTAAGAGAGGGCTTATCAAGCCCATCCCCAAACAGATCTGCTGCTCTCAACTTAAACATTGGCGTCCCATTACGATGATGTCAGTAGCATACAAAATTATTGCCAAGGCGTTAGCTCTCAGACTTGCCCCTCTCCTGGGTCGAATTATCTCTCCCCATCCACAGGGGTTCATTAAAGGGAGATCTATATATGACCAGATCTTGGCAGCAATGGTAGGAATAGAGTATGCATCCTTCTCCAAGCAAGAGTGCATCTTGCTGCAGCTGGACCTCGACAAAGCCTATGATAGAATAGAATGGTCCTATATAGAAGAAGTCATGGGAGCTCTGGGCTTTGGGCCTCGCCTTTGTCGCCTCATACGCACACTAGGCGTTGGCAGCCAATCAGAGCTCTTGTTTAATGACAGAATTGTGGGCTCTTTTGAGGTTAAAAGGTCTATTAAGCAAGGATGTCCCCTGGCCCCCTTGCTTTTCGCCATCGGGTCGCATCCTCTCATTATGATGCTCGAAGCCAGTGCTGCGCGGGGGGAGATTCAAGTTCTAGCATTATCGAGCAACGACCGGCTACTGGCTAAAATGTTTGCAGATGATTCGCTCCTATTCTTGAAGGCATGCCCTCAAGTTGTCAGGAGAGCTCTGGAGATTGTGCAAATATTTGCCGTGGCCTCGGGATCCAAGTGCAATATAGAGAAGTCAAGACTTATCTCCCTATTGGAGAATGACTCTTTTGACCCTGTAGTCTGGACAGGAGAGATTATCTTAAAAGGGAGTGTATTCAGACACCTGGGAGCCCCCGTAGGAGTGGACGTAACCCACAGGCAAAGATTTCAATAGGTCCTTGAAAAAAGCTCAAAAATGAGAAGATGGGAGTTCGTTCTCCTCCCCTTCCAAAGCCGGATTAGAGTAATTAATGCTTCTATGATCCCGTATATTGCTTTCCTCAGCCTCGTGCTCAAGGTGGCTAAGTGTAACTGGAAAGAATTCTTAAAACCAGTGAAAAGGTTTCTTTGGAAGAACAACACAAAAACCTCCCGGCCATGGTAGTGGGCTAGATGGGAGGTAGTTGCTCGCCCAGTAGACCAAGGAGGGCTTGGCATTCTTAACCTTGTATCCCATGCTGAGGCCCTTTGTGCCAAATTTATGGTCTCATTGGCTAAATAGGACCAAGCTTGGGCTATTAGCAAATGCTTGATGCAGTAAAACTGCGATCAAAAGGGGGAAAGTGGAAGGGGGTTGTGATGCACGACAAACTTCTCACCCCGAAGTGCTCTTATCTTAGATCTTGTGGACTCTCAGGGGAGCTGATGAGGAAGTGCAAAAGAGCAGCTGAGGTTTTGGCATGGGGGGAAGCAACCAGATACTTTAAGAAATCCATTTTGCACTGGTCCCCTTGGCTCTCTAAAATATTGGGGCCACTGCAAAGCACCTATTGGATAGAAATGGCCAAGAATGTGAATAATAAGGGGCTCGTCGACTGGAGCAATTCTGGGATGGCAACAGGAAGTGCAATTTCAACTGAATGGCTTTGAGATCTAACTAGTCTATAGGGTGATGAAAGAGCTTGATAAGGTGGTGATGCCAATTTGTGAATCCAACTTTGAATGGGACGCTTAGATATGGCCCGGGAGTAGCCTATTTTGGAAACCACATTCTAAAGGCATTTACCATGCATTAATGCATGGTATTAATTGGTGTAGCCCCCTCAAAAATTTATGGAAGAGGCACTGGGCGGAAAAACGGTGGGAGGGAATCATGGAGAACATCTGGAAGCCAAGGTGGCCTCAGTATATGAAGATATTTCTGTGGAAAGTGATGTGGGATGCTCTGCCGACAGGCGTAAAGATACAAGAAAGAGGAATCGGATCCGATCGTTGCTCGGGGTGCAGAATAGCTAGGGAAGACGTAGCCCACCTTTTCATGGGATGCCAAGCAATGAGTGGCATGGCTGGGAAAATATGCAAGTGGATTCAAAGGACATGGCAAATTAAGTTCTTCAAGTCTGATATGTTCTTTGGTAGTAACGGGTTGAGAAGTCCTGCTCTTCTTGTCTGCACTCAAATAATCAGGTACTACTTCTTTCACCATATTTGGCAAGCAAGGAACCGCCGCGTGTTTGAGGGGGATATGGCTGTGGCAAGCTTTTGTGAAATCATACAAGAGAGCACAGTGACGATCCACATGATCGGAGGCAAACAAGCCTCAGAAGACTGGTCTAGAACAATACATGTCATGATGACATCTTGTAATAAGTAAAGCCTAGGAGTAGTTGTGGTTTCTCTGTCAAGCAAAAAACTTGTAATCCTTTGACCCTCAAGGCTCGGTCTGAGCTTGAGGTTGGTGTATATTTCTGATGTTCTTAATACTATCCACTCACAATTATGAGTTTTGCAAAAAAAAAAAAAAACATTTCATATCTCTCTCTCTCTCTCCTACCCCCCCCCCCCCGCTCCAAAAACAGACACACACACACACATGCACATTTTGCCTTTGTGATTATTTGACACCCCACCTATCATGTGGGATCAATGGCCCCTATTAATTGGGACCGACAGGATTGGTTCTGCACCGTTAGATGGAAGATTAATCTCCAAGTGATCACCATGTGATCCCAATTAAAGAAAACCTCAAGTAAACTCAATGTGAACATTGAGTGCCCGCCAAGTGATCCCCATGTGAATCCCAATTGGGATGTGATCCCCTTGTGAACCCATGTATTCCAAATTGATCCGTGTGTCATCCCAACCATCCCAACGTGATCTCCAAGTGAGCACCATGGGATCCCCACCCCATCATTTTTTCTATATCATTGCAAGTTCTCATCATTTCAAGTGAACACCATGTGATCCCCACCCCATCATTTTTGGTATATCATTGCGAGTTCTCATCACCATTTCAAGTGACGGGTGATAGCTTAATGGTAGAGTCGTAGCATTTGGTGTGACATGTGGTGGGTTCAAGTCTCGGCGGAACAATCCGGTTGGAATATTTTTTTTCTTGAGAATAAAGGGATGGTCTACCTCATCCAAAGATCGTGAACCGTCGATCCCACCTGAAAATGGGGGTGTCAAATTGTCCCGTGGCACATTTTATTACTTCGTACTTTCGTCCTTTAGTGAGAGATGGAGGAATAGTCTCATAAGCCAACTTTGGCTTGTAATAGATGTAAAAGGTCTCTCTCTCTCTCTCTCTCACGCACACACACACACGTGCAAAGAAGCTAATTTCTAAATCTCTTAGAAATTCAAAATTCGAATGCCTAAATGGTGTCAGTTTTGAGGGCAACTACCAAACTGTTAACAAAGCAAGTCCGAAGGCAAAAAGTGAGCCATGTGGGCATACTGGAGTAGGGCATGATGCCAAGGCTAGCCTTGTCACTATCTCACACGGCATCAGCCACTAGGGCCCAAATTTGGGGGTGTGGAACGGCTTTGATCTCAGTAACCGATCGCCCGGTGAGCTAGGGACACAAATGACGCCCCGAGTTCACCCCTAATTCACCTGCCTCATGGGTTGAACTCGAGACCTCTCGGTTGCCACATGAAAGCCCTACCGTCACGCTAGCGCGCGTCGTTGCCTGTGTCAGCATGGCACACTATCACATCCTAGTTTACCCGCCCCTAGTTCATTGGATGATCCGACACGCACCCCCCCCCGCCCCCGCCCCCCCCCCCCCCCCCACCGGGAAAAAAATAAATTTGGGCCCTAGATCCCCTTTGATCCATACCCCTGTGTTATATAGCGACAAGGCAAGGCTAGTGCGTGCCACATTGGGAGGAGAGGGGATGATAATTGCTTCTAAAAGATGGGCACTTTGCAGTGAAAGTACTCTCTGCATCTGTACTCTAAAAGCCCAAAACGGAGCCGACAACTTGAGATAGATAAAACTTGCTGCTCAAAGTTAGGCCCAAATGGACCAGCTAGCGTTATTTGCAACTATGGAGCTAAGGAAGAAGAGTAGAGGTACTAGAGGTTTACAGGGGATGATGAGAAAGAAGATGCAACTGGCATCAACAGAAACTCTGCAAAGAGAGCTCAAATGGCAGCACCATCAGAAACAATGAGCTGGAGCTTTCTGGGAGGCAGTGTTGAGGAAAATTGTGCTTCAAGCCCTCAGCTTAGCCTTGAGCCGGTTGCAAAATCAAAACAGTAAGTTGAAATCCGCATGGAAATTCAAGAAAATAGAGTTAAATTGCAATCAGCAGCAGTTATTTTGGAAAGTTTCCAAGAATTTTGTATTTTTGTGAAATTGAATTTTCCTGAACACTTCTGGGAGGACCAGTAGTGCAAATGTCTGGCTCCTCTAATAATCCATAGATGCAGAGACTCTCTCTCTCTAGAGTCCAAGGAGGTGCTGAAGGGAGACCGAACGAGGCCACCAGAAGATGTTCAATTGCAACAGACTTGCAGAGAGAGAAAATCGCACGAGACATAATTATTTCAAAAAGTAACTGATAACTATACATGGCATGACCTACCTCATGACTAATTGACACCCCCTCTGTCATGTGGGATCTACGGTCCCTATTGATTGGGGGCGGCGGGATCGGTTTTGCACCGTCCGCCGGTGGTGGTTTAATCCCCAAGTGATCACCATGTGATCACAATTAAAGTGAACCCCAACTAAATCTGATGTGAACATCAAGTGACTGCCAAGTGATCCCCGTGTGAATCCCAATCAACATGTGATCACCTTGTGACCCCACCCATTACCAAGTGATTACAGTGTGACCCCGACTATCCCAAAGTGATTGCAGTGTGACCCCGTCCATCCCAAAGTGACCTCCAAGTGAACACTAGTGATCCCCACCCTGTCATTTTTGCTATATGATTCTATGTTCACACCTCCATTTGAAGTGGCGTGCGATAGCTTAATGGGAGAATCATGGCCTCCGGTTGTGTATGTGGTGGGTTCGAGTCGTAGGGGCTCAATCGTCCGGAATCTTTTTATTCTTGAGAATAAATGGACGGTCCACATCGTTCAAAGATGGTGGACCGTAGACAAGGGGGGTGTCAAATAGTCCCAAGGCGTGACCTTTGTCTAAAACAATACAAAATCCACTATCAAAACATGCTCTTCGCTTGCAATAAAATTGGACGCCCATCTGCCTTTTTATAGGAAAGGGAGGTAAATAACTCAAGATACTCATCTAATTTAGAAAATGTCGACATGAGATAGCATTGAGAATGTCGACTTGAGATTTGTAAATAGACATTCTACTCATATTGCTCACCAAACACGTTGCCTTTTTTTTTGGGGTGCAATGCTCACTAATAGTGAGTTAGCACTATTAACCAAACAAGGTGAGGAGTCACGATGGCCTGCTTAGATGATTAGTAAATTTTTTTGAAACAAAACACCCCTCAGAAAATAAATATTTTCTCAGATAAGGATTGATGCTTCCTGCAGAGGTCACCCTCTAACATAGGGTTTTTAACCAAGGGCAGGATATTGAATGGTGCAATGATTAGATTAGCTTTTAGGTAGAATGGTAAAGATTGAATTATGTCATTGCCTAAGGAAGGTTCATGTGCAGATAATTGTCAGGCTGGAAGAATGTAATTAGATGTGCAATTAAGTTGGATACCTATGGTCTCTTTGAGTCCAAAGCTCATGCAACTAAGCTTTAGAATATAACCAAATTACACGTTTATAATTTCTAGCAGATAGTTGGCTGAAAAGTATGGTCAAGGTATTATGTCTTGCGACTGTTTAAAGATTAATAGATCCCTCTCAATGCAGCTGAGAGGATGCTTGCTTCAAAGGCAGAAATAAATCTAACCCTAAACATGAAAATTAAAATGTGGAATTTAGATGCGAGAGAGAGGCCTTCAAAGATTGACAGAGGTGGTATGGGGGATGTTTGTTTTTCTCTCAAGACAATGCAACACAGCAAAGCAGACATTCCCAAGATAATGCAATGAGATATGATGTCATGGCATTGTACCAGCCAATGCAAGCCTCCAAGGCCAACAGCCTTCTTCACAACTCCTTGCAGGCCAACTAGAACAGATTTTGTTCGATTATTGCCTGTCACGATGACCTCGGTGTGGCACGGCAGCACAGACAACTCCTCATCAAAGCCCTCGTCACTCACACTCCCTGAGCACACAGCCTTCTTCACAACTCCTTGCAGGCCAACTAGGACAGATTTTGTTCGATTATTGCCTGTCACGATGACCTTGGTGTGGCGCGGCAGCACAAACAACTCCTCATCAAAGCCCTCGTCGCACGCACCCCCTGAGCACATCACCCCTTCCTCACTTGCACCACCTCCTTGCCCATACATAGCTCTTTCCCCTGATCGCACCTCCCTCCATCTCCATCTCCATCTCCATCTCTGTGTCCATCTCCATCATCTTTAAATCAAGTGCCCTTCTTAACAAGAGCTCCCAATATATCTCTCCAGATTGTTTAAATTAGCATTGATTCAGCCCCAAGAAGCCCCCCGTGGCCACTAGAATATATGTTTCGATTGGATTGAGCTGAAATTAAGAATCCATAATTTTTCTGAATTGGAAAGCGCACAATACAGATTGGCTTTGTATGATGATGATGATCTTGGTCTACAAGGGTAAAAAAGAAGAAGCTGAGCAGCTCAAAGACATACAAATAAGGTACAAGGAGAGGTAGTCTAAATCTTGAAAAGATTTAAAGATTTATACTGAGCAAGAATGTAGGATTTGAGACGGGTGCACGCTGGAGAGAGAGGGCGTGTGGATATGTGCGCGCCCGCGCGTGTGTGTAGCGAAGTGAGAGCTTGCACTGTGGCAGACAGAGCTAGGCAATGCCGAGGAGAGAGAAAATGAAGGCTTCTTGTGAGAGATTGAAAGAGAGAAAAGCTGCAACCACTGGCGGACAGCCTCAGGTGATAGTGACGTAACTCGCACGCCTTCTCCACAGCGTTAATGCACTCCTCAGCAGGCTGCCCTTGTTTCCTCCTCTATCGCATCGAGTCATGTCATCCTGCAGCCGTCCACGTGGACGCCATCCGTCAAAGTACGCCCAACCCGGCCCAACACTAAGGCCTTTCTTCAGCAGGCCAAAAAGAATTACAACAATCCATGCACAGATTGTTTAATGGGCGCTTGCAACCACATGGGTCAAAGAGTCCGGCTTTACAGGGTGCCACCCACACATAGATACATGAATATATCTGCATAACAGAAACAATCTAACCCACATTGCCCGAATCGGAGTGGGGGAGTCGCCATGCAAGGGAGTCTGCCACCCCACCCTCACATGTCCACAGCACAGTCAATGTCAGAACCGCCCCACCGCCACAAGGCGCCATTGTGCCCTCGGCCAACACGACTGCCTAGACAAGTCAGAAAAGCCACCGGATGCACAAGAAGATTTAGAAATTTTCTCATGTAGGGAAACATTCTTTTTCAGTGTTTTTCATACAATGCATAACATCATGACCTTCTGCTCGAGAGGCATCGCATACCTAGCTAGGTACGATTGGGGGCAGGGGACCACCGGCCCCCCATCGGGCCGGCGGTCCCCTGCCCCCAGTCGTACCTAGCTAGGTATACGGTGCCTCCCTCACAGAAGCTCATGATGTTGAGGTAAGTCACAATGTGGGAATTATTGTGAGAATTTATCCAAATTTTCTTGTGATGGTGTCACCAGATCTCGCCAGCCTGCCACGTGCTGCCTTCTTACATTCTTCACCAAACATGTCACTAAGTACAAAAATTGACTTGTATTTTTTGTGATATGTCTTTCTAAGAAGGGAAAAATGAAAATAGGCCCTTCCATAGGGAAGTGTACTACTTCCGAGTGCCTGTCTTTTGAAAGAATAGGGAGCCCTTTGAATCCTACCATTGCACCACACACCTAACCCACAAAGTCACACCCAAGAGCAAGTTGTGATAAAGCACAGCCACACACCCAGTCTTCTATCCGGTAATCTGCTAATCTACTAAGTTGCCAAGATTTATATGTATTTCCTAATGGCTTCGAAATTCAATACATAGGTGCACATTGAAAACTCTATCAAGAAGAAACTCAAGGTAGAGAAAGAATGCATATGAAAACTCATATGAAAACTCCAGAAGTGATCAGATGCATATGTCAGACCCTCTCTTTATATCTAGAGGAAAAAGTCTTTCCACTTTCCATTGTTGTGAGCCTTTTCATTTCCTGCAGCCATGCCACCATGGAAATGGAATCCTTTCATAGATTGAGCTACTTTCTGTGTTTCAAGAGGCAATGTGCTGCTGGTTGTTTATTTTGAAGAATTTGCACTTGCTGGAATTTATCTTATCTTTTATGTGAGAATACTGAAGTCATGCATGGCCAATTCTGACTAAGCTCTTCTTCTTTACAGGTATCTGCAATTTGTAAGCCAGATGAGCTCACTTGAAGACTAGCATTATGTTTGCCTCGTGACCTTGCTTGAATCGCGCTAAGGAAACTTGTAAAGATACTGATGGGTACATTTTTTAGACTTTCTCTCTTCTAAGGCGTCCCCCCCCCCCCCCCCCCCCCCCCCCCCCCCCCCCCCCTCTAAAAGAGAATAAATACAAGGATATAGACTGCATTCAATCATCTCTTGTAAGACATCCTTTTTGTAAAGGGCTCGCAAGAGCAATGCAAGTTGTAGTCACCATTTTCGCATACAATAATTGATCGCATGGACCTCATTCAACCATCTTGTTGAAACAGATCCTCCTACTGATAGGATTCAATGTCTTTCTTATCGTGCAATTGATTGTTTTTAAGAATTGTTTCTCTCATGGTACTTCCCTCTAGGCCAACACTTTACTTTTCTTGATCACTGGATTTTATTTGATCTCAAGTATTGCCAATTGATGAGTTTCTAATCTCAATAAAAATATATGTCCCATGAAGGTAATGCGCATGATACATATATAGCTTTCACCTCTTCAGTTCAGCTTTAATGTGGCACAATTGAATTAGTTTATGTGATTTTCAAGCAACGACCATAGAATGAATATTTTTTGAACTAATCTACTTTTCAATGATGATTGTGAAGTAAAAAGATGCAATGAGCTTAGTTGCTAAGTCAAGCAATGGTTTCAAATACTTTTTTTTGTATAAGAACATCCCAAAGCTACTATTTCCAACATGGGAAGCCGCTATTATTAAACCTCTTGATATTAAAGAGCTCTCTATATGACAATGAAGGTGTCAACAAATGAGATCAAGAGTATGGAAAATGTCAATATGCATAAACACGTTGCAAAAGTGATGGAAAAGTCTTGCGTAGCTTTGGCAATATTTTAGCATAAATCTCAACAAAAAAGCTTTACAAAGTATAATAAAATGAATACAAGTTGATCTTTGCCTCAAAATAAGGCTGGGTTCACAAGAGGGCGGTGGAAATAGCAAAGAAAAAGACCCTTTTCCAGGTGGAAGAGCTTCATTTCCAACTCTTCCGCCATCCATCAGTTCACACGGGAGGTGGAAATAGAGAACCAACATATCTTCCGCCGCACCATGCATTCACACAGGGTGGCGGAAGAGAAATTTGATTAACATAAAAACCTTTAGAAAAAACACATATAGAGAAGCTACATTGAAGATGTATTAAAGGAATCTCATGAGATACAAGCTGAAAGAGGACAAACATAATAAGCATGCCAGTTCTACAATGAAAGGTTTCGTTGCAAAGCTCTACGTAGAAGAGGAAGAAGCTAATGATGATGATGCTTCCATTGATGATGAATCCATCTCTGCCAGGGCATCATTGCCAAAGAATTCTTGTACATTGGCCCTTGCATGCTCTCTATACATTGTCCTAGCGAGATTGTCTCGCCGCTTTGAACCTGAACCAAAGTCATAACCTTCATCGCCTCCTTGAGCACGTTCTATTGCGTCCTCTGTTTGTATTGGCCTAGTAGCACATAGCTCCCTCAAGGAGCAGGCAGCTGTTCTCCGATCCTCTTCCCTTCGAACCATAAGTGCCAAGTCTGCTTCAGCTTCTCGTACCCATTCCATGTCAAAACTTTCTCCGTGGCAAATGCAAATGTTGTGGAGCATAAGGCAAGCAGCAACAACATCTGGCACATATTTTAGATTCATGTCACATCTTTTTAGCAATATACGAAACCTTGCCTTCAACATGCCAAAGGCTCTTTCAACTGGCATCCTAGTGCTTGATTGGATGAAATTCCAATAGTACTTTGCATGTGACAATCCTTCTTTGCATCCTTTGAAGGGCACTAGCATATAAGGCCGTGCTGGGTAAGCACAATCGCCCACCAAACAATAATTGCCCAAGTCACCTTTTGTACATCGTTGCCCTAGCTCGCTTCTAGTGAAGTTTAAGGAGTCATGGACTGACCCAGCCCACCCCACATCATAATTCCATATTGAACAATTTGGGGCCACGGTTAACTGTAGCAGGATTGAATGCAACTCTTTGCGATTGAAGTAATCTACATGGTTGTCCCTTGGAGCAATTATGGGAATGTGAGAACCATCTATGGAACCAACTACAAAGGGAATGTGTCGTATTGCCAGTGTGGCAAAACGTGAGTTTGAAGGCCATCTAATATAGAGATCCCTAAGGCCTGATGTCACAATTGCCCTAGAAAATTCATGGACAATTTTACACACTGTGCTTTTAGCACACCCATGGAGATCACCTAAGGGATCAAGTTTTGTTCCTGTAGCAAGCCTATTGAGAGCCGTGGCCACTCTACTTTCAACACTTATGGCCTCCCTCATGTTTGTGGTTTGCTTCTTCAAGAAAGGAGCAAGCTTACCACAGAGGTAATGGAAAGTTTCTTTGCTCACCCGTAGACGCCGCTTAAACATGCGTGCCGAATATGCACCCAACAAATAGCCGTTTAGAAAATGTTGTGGCCTACGGTAGGCCCAAGCTTTTCTAAGCTCATGCCCTCTCCTTCGATTTGCAGTCTTCTTATAATCAACAGAACGTGCCATGCATTGTGTCACATGGAGCCAGGATTGAACTAAAGCCTCCTCGTTGCGCATGTGTGATTCCTTAAGCAACTCATTAATTGCCAAGCAACACAACCAAGTACAATGGAGTGCTAAGTCCCTGGAGAGAACCATCTTCTTCCTGCAATACATTGTGAGAAATAGAGAATTCTTAGTACTATTATTATTTGTATTTGTCATGTGTGTTTGTGTTCAAATAGAAATTTCATGGAAACAAAGTACACTAATCATCATGATAAAATGGGTTACAACAGCATAAAGCCTAGATATCCTTGCAAAGAAACATTTCTATGCGTGCATAGCCAAAAATAGAGCATAAGTGTCGAAGACTTTGAGTTTCTCTACTTGTCAGCACTCCTAGCTAGGTCAAGATATCCATTCAAGGTGGCATGCATTCCAACCAAAATGGAGATTCGCTCTCTCTCCAAGGCATGTTGTTCTTTAGAGGAGTCTTTAAGATGCTCCAAAAGTAGGTTCCCTGTGTTGGCCATTTGGGCCAATGACTCCTCATACTTTGGAGCTGGGCGACGTGTTGAAGTGGTGGAGGCTTGAGCCTTCTCGGGCTCCGACATCTTTGCCTCTAAAAAAGCGCTATTGTCACCTCCAAGAGCAGTAGGATCTTGGGTGGTTGAGGAAGCATGACTCAGAGGTGTGACCGAAGCTCTATCATGGTAGTATTCATCTACCACATCATACCATTTGCAAGTCCTCTTCCTGTCATTGCCAGAAATGTTATTATGGACTTTATCTATCCTGTATTGAGCTACCACAGCTTGAAATTTTTTAGGACAACTTTCGCTATCTTTATCAAACTCAGGATAAGTGCCGGCCAATTGAGTGGCCACCTTGGCCCACAAGTTGACTCCTTGCTTTTGAGGATTGTTGAATTCCTCATTCATCCCTCCCCGAATGTGAACCAATTGGTCAACCCAAAAGTCCCTCCACTTGCCCTTCCCTTTGTTGTCGTTGTCATCATCGTCCCCCAAGTCAACAACAACCTTCTTTTTGGTTGTCTTTGGCTTCTTCGATGGCACTTGGCTCCCTTGGGCTACCTCCTCATTATTGGTTGATCTCTTCTTGGATGCTTTTGAACGGCCTTTGGAAGGTTGAGAGGGGGGAGGGGGGGGGAGGTATATGGTTCGGATTTAGAATGGGAGGAGTGCTCGGACTAGCTTGTGGTAGCATAGGAGAATTAGGGCTTGAGCCACTTAGAGGAGGTGAGGGATATGGTGGTTGGTTGGAAGGGTGCATCATGAAAGGAGAGGTTGGAGATGGAGAATTCAACATGGTCGTAAAACCATGAGAGGGCATAGGAAATGGTAAATGAGAGAAATGGTTGAAATAAGGTTGGGAGAATTGTGGTTGAGAGAGAATGGTGTCATCGTCCTCTCTTTGAGAATCATGAAATTGAGGGGTGTTGGACTCCATGTTACCTTACCTGCATCACAAGCAAACAAGAGAGAGTTTTAGGACATGCTCATCGAAAAACATTTAAAATAGAGCGTGCTTCAATACATAAGCATGTATACCTTTTCACAAACTTTGCACGTCGTAACGCTCCAACAATCTTCAATCTATCAAGACACACGAGTATAAAGGTTAGTATATCAAAGAACATGGAAGTTGCGTCATTGTGTCGACACAAAATGAAAAAAGAGGAGAGGAAGAGAAGAGGTTCTTCATGCAAAAAAAAATTACCACAGTGGATGCTTCCAAGCCTCAAAATGCTCCTTGCAACTTCATGCTGTGCTCTGTGAAAAATGTGAAGGACTCTTTAGCTCCAATGGGGTCTTTTTATAGTTGGAAAAATAAGAACGTTAAGGTTTGCTTTGAAAAAAAAAAGAACGTTAAGGGTGTCTTTTGGAACGTTGAGTTGCAAGTTGGCATGCAATTAAGCCTACGTGGAGGGCGGAAACAGCAACTGGCGAGGGGGGGGGGGGGGGGGGGGGGGGTTCGGAAGAAAATCGAGGCAACTGTTCCGTGCGCTGGCATGTTCAGCTTTAGCTACCGCCGCGCCTTGTGAACAGCCCCTGCTGAGCCGGCGACCAATGATTGGCTCATGTCCTGCTGAGCGTTGTTTCCGCCGCGCTTTGTGAACCCATCCTAAGTGCAAACAAAACACTATCAAGCTAACTCAACGCACGATCAAAAGCACATATATCCATACATACATGTCTTGTTGTGAGGCTATGAAAGGGGAGATCTTACAACATAATCCACCTTGCATGGGCATCGAATAGTCCACACTTTACTTCAAAACACTTGACAATGGCACTCACAAAAGGTGCAAAGTTTATATACAAAAAATCATATATGCCATTAAAAAATTGTTTAGAAATGGAAAAATGGCTCCACACAAAAGTATAAATGTAGTATCCAAATGAACATATTATATCAAAGAGATATAAATACCAAAGAGCTCATAATAATAGAAAATACTAAGCTCACACATATACTAATAAATGCAAGCAAATAATTGATAATATCTGCATATACTAATAAATGCAAGCAAATAATTGATAATATCTGTATAAGTTGCCAAACCACCGTGGTTGGGTTGAAATATGCTCCTAGTGGTTAGGCAGGCTTAAATAAGCTCCCAAAATCTTTGAATTAACTCAATTAATGCATAAAAGGCATAAAGTGAACTCAAATTAGACATAACTTGTCTCAATGATAAAGTATGTGCGAATGATTTCAAAGTATACCTATTGATATGAATCTTGCAATATCCTTTGAGACTCCAGGTTGGCGAATCTTGCAATATCCTTTGAGACTCCAGGTTGGCGGGCAGGGGTGCAGATGTAGGTGGCGTGCGATGGCAAGAAGGGAGAATGGATGCAGTTGGCATGCGATGATAGGAGGGAAGAATGAAACGACCTCGGTAGCAGCATTCTAAGAGAGTGTAGTGTCTATGGAAGTTCCATTTTGTCTAGCCTATTTGTTTCTTAACATTAGCAACACACCCTATGTTCGCTTCTACTCCTCATAGATTGCATTTTCCCTTGTGATGTTAATAAGGATGGAGAAAAGTCCAAGAAATGTTTTTTCATTGGTTATGGAGACGCAGACTTTGGGCATCGCCTATGGGATCTTGAAAATGGTAAAGTTTTTAGATGTTGTACTTGATGTGGAAAGGGTTGAGAATGAGCGGGCTAGAGGTATGCCAAAATGGCTGGTGCACACTTTGCGTAATAGTAAATTGGATGCACCTATGTCTAGTCGTACTCGTTCAAGTTCTCACATGCATCTTATGCGTGATATTATTATGCTTTGGTTGTTTCTAGTTTATGTGATGTGTAGGAACCTCTGTCCTTTGATAAAACACATAATATAAAGAATTGGACGGTTGCCATGCAATAAGAATGTGATGCAATAAGACTAGCATTGTGTTTGCTCCATGACCTTGCTTGAATTGTGCTAAGGAAACTTGTAAAGATACTGATGGGTATATTTTTTAGACTTTCTCTCTTCTAAGGTGTCTCCTTCGTTGTGTAGCTTTGAACTGGCTCTTGATTTGTACATTACGTTGTTATGGGTGCATACTCCTCGGAACAGGAGGCAAGACACCCGTCGGAGCAGTGTTTGGGAAAAGTCAATTTCACAAACATACAAATTCCCTTTAGGGTAGATCCAAAGAGGAAATTTTCCAAAATAACTATCATTTTTTGCAATTTAACTCTATTTTCTTAAAGTTTCCAAGCGGATTTTCTCCTTTTCCCACTCCCTTCAACCGACGGTTTTATTTTTCAACCACTTTCCGTGAACGTTGCGTCTGAGGCAAGGTTTTTGCTTTGTCCTCCCTACTTCCATGTGTCAGCTTTTAATATGCTGAATTCTATGACATGCTTGAGCAATAAATGTTTGAAAGAGCCAACATGATTGGACCCTAGTGGTTACGGTGTGTGTGCGCACGTGTGCTTGTGCATGTATGTATGTAAAGACCAAGTCCGATTCCCAATGGCACCTTAGAAAATTTAAATCATGCCAAAAATGAAAAAATAGTGAAGTAATTCAACAAGAAATTTCGTGATCACAGCAAGTGCCATCGCATGTCCATCAAGTTCGTTGTTGTGTGCTTGATAGTAGACTGCTCAGTTTTATTGCCAGAATTTGAATGTCTGATTGATTGTGTGCTCTTACAAACCTTTCTCTATTCTATCATGGCTGATTGTGACTTCTTACAAACCTTTCATTGGAAAATTGGCTTTCTGTCGTAGAAAATCGGCCCTTTAAACTTTCATCTTGCAATGCAGTATAGGGCGTATATAGGGCATTCAAATTTCATACATGTAGAGTAGCTCTTTCATCTTCAGCCACATTTGCTGATGAGTTCAATGCAATTTTTAACTTGCAATTCAACGTATAGTTCTTGGATCAAAGCAGTTTTGGCTTTCTAAAAAAGCCTTAAGAGGGGAGAAGAGAGTCAGGTGGAAATTTGGAAGCATTGGATCGTTTTGGGAGCATAATACTTTAAACCCACCATACTTCCAACAATCAAATCTAGGCTCCCACACTCTCGGCGTTAGTGCCATTGAAGAAAGCATATAGAAAAGGGAATCAAATACTTTGCTATTTGGTAGTAAAAACTATGAGAATGTGGAAAATGTAGTGAAGGAGAATGATGAGTGGATAAGATGTGTCCAATGTGACCTTTGTGTGAACCAGTGATGTTTCATCATATGTGATGTGCTTCCAATAGAAAAGATATAGACTGCATTCAATCATCTCTTGTAAGACATCCTTTTTGTAAAGGGCTCGCAAGAGCAATGCAAGTTGTAGTCACCATTTTCTCATACAATAATTGATCGCATGGACCTCATTCAACCATCTTGTTGAAACAAATCCTCCTACTGATAGGATTCAATGTCTTTCTTATCGTGCAATTGATTGTTCTTGAGAATTGTTTCTCTCATGGTACTTCCCTCTAAGCTACTTTCTTCCTCTTATCAATAATGAGGCCAACACTTTACTTTTCTTGATCATTGGATTTTATTTGATCTCTTCTAAAAATAAGTTGCGAATCACGTCATCTAATCTCAAGTATTGCAAATTGATGAATTTCTAATCATAATAAAAATACATGTCCCATGAAGGTAATGCTATACGACTAGTTTGAAAGCTTAGTTGCTAAGTCGAGCAATGGTTTCAAGTACTTTTTTTTTATAAGACCTACTTTTTCCAACATGGGAAGCCGCTATCATTAAACCTCTTGATATTCAAGAACTCTCTATGTGACAATGAAGGTGTCAACAAATGAGATCAAGCGTTTGCAAAAGTGATGGGAAAAGTCTTACGTAGTTTTGGCAATATTTTAGCATAAATCTCAACAGAAAAGCCATAAAGAATACAACTTGATCTTTGCCTCAAAATAAGTGCAAACAAAACACTATCAAGCTAACTCAACGATTGAGCAAAAGCACATATATCCATACATACATGTGCTGTTGTGAGGCTATGAAAGGGGAGATCTAACAAAATATTCCACCTTGCATGGGCACCAAATCGTCCACACTTTACTTCAAAACACTTGACGACGGCACTCACAAAAGGTGCAAAATTTATAACATATAATATTAAAGAGATATAAAGCCAAAGAGCTCATAATAATAGAAAATACTAAGCTCACACATATACTAATAAATGGTAAATCATTGATAATATAAGTTGCCAAACCACCGTGGTTGGGTTGAAATATGCTCCTAGTTGTTAGGCAGGCTGAAATAAGCTCTCAAAAGCTTTGAATTAACCTAATGATAGCGGCTTCCCATGTTGGAAAAAGTAGGTCTCATAAACAGTAGCCGCTATAATAACCTGTCTCAATGATAAAGTATGCGCGAATGATTTCAAAGTATACCTATTGATATGAATCTTGAGACTCTAGGTTGGCGGGTGTAGACGGTTGGATAGTTTCACTATGTGGGAACATTCTCTTATGAGACGGGCAGCGAATTACTTAGTAGTTACTATGGTAATTACTACAGTAAACCTGAAGTGTGTAAATAGGGTCCATTACATTGTAATCGGGTTGGCAATTGTTATGATTTGGGTTAGCACTTTGGCTATACTTGTACTTGAGAATCATTGGCAGTTGTTGTCGCCTATACTCTCTTTGTAAATCATATCATACTCACTGTAATCTTTTATCTGTAATCCCAATCATGGCAAATATTCCAGTTACACCTACTTCTTGTCCAGTACTCTAATCTGAATCTGAACATTATTTTCAGTACATAAGTCTGATTCTTATTCCAGTATCCAAATTCCAGTTTAGTTTCTGATTTCTGTTCAGCCTACTGTCTGAAATTTTCTCACACTAGTAGCTAAAATCTTCTAACACTGGAATTAGCTGTCTCAAGAGATCAGCTCCAATTCCATTTTAGCGATCACGGTGGCTCAAGCTGAAGCTCGTTGACTAAAAGACTCTTCTCCCAGCTGAAAGTTTTCAGCAATGACACCTAAATCCAGTCGTGGCCGTAAATCCACCATTCGTGTTGATCCTATTCCTGAGGAGTCAGGCAGAGAGTCTGACCCCAAGCAAGAGAAGATGACTAACACTGAGGCTCAAGAGGAGCATAGTCAGGCTAATGAGGAGCAGGACTCACAGCAATCCAGTCATTCTCAACACCGACGGGCAGAACAGGAAGCACGGAAAGCCAAGAGTTCCAAGAGTTCTCGGTCCCGACAGGGGGATGAGGGTACCAAGGGAAGTAAAGGTAGTCACCGTACTTCTACCAGACATGCCAAAGAAGACACTGATACCGAGACAGAGACAGAGATTGATTGGGATGCTGACACTGACAATTGCAAGACGACTTCCAAGTGCCATTCTGAATCCAAGAAGAGAAGTGGAGGATCAGTGGTAATCGGAATGATTACACGGCTTCTTTGAAAATTTCTTTTTCAATATTCAAGGGAGGTAAGAAGGATGATCCAAACGTTCATGCTGAACTGAAAAATATTGATGAAGATGATTGGGGGGAATATTTCCCGCAAACCTTGAAGGAGGCAGCGAGGAAATGGTATTACCATTACCCCGCCTGCGAGCTCAGATCATACAACAAATTGCTTAAAGCCTTCAGGTTGGAATATTCCGACAACTGAGGGGATGAAGATATCCTCTGTGAATTAGATAAGATCAAACAGCGGAATCTATCAGTCCGAAGTTATGTGTAAAAGATCAAGGAGCTAACCAGGCAGTTTTTACAGGAACCGCCATCTGAGAAGAGGTTGAGGGCATGGTTTCTGAATGGTTTTAGAAGCAAAAAGCTTAGGGAGCAAGAGGTACCAGCTCCTACCAAGAAAATAAATGATCTGGTCCAAAGGGCACTGAAGCTGGAACAGCAGGCCAAGAAGGAAAAGAGTCACAAGAAGCGAAGGTCCAGTAGCAGTAGTTCTGCTGCTGAAAGTTCTAATTCCAGTGAGGTGTCCAGTAGCTCCGAAAGCAGCTCTAATGAACGATCCAAGGAGAAGTCAAAGAAGGGATCTTGGACCAAGAAAATTGAAGAAATGGCTAGACAGATTGTCAAAATTAGCCACACATGACAGCCAATTCGGAAGATGGAGACTTGGTGTTCGAAATGCAAATCCACATAACTCCAATGAATGTCCACAATGTACCTACTGTAAGGCTTTTGGTCATCTATGGAACAATTGTGGCATCAAGATTCATCACTTTAAAAAAGGCAAAGACCTGTCAGTGGTTGCCTATACTGAACCAGTGAAGATAGAACCCGTCAAAGTAGCTCAAGAGGAGAGACCAGGTACCAGTGGTACTGGTCAGGGACGTGGCCGATTCCAAACGGGTATGGGCCGAGGCAGAGGACGTGGCAACTTCCAAAATAGGAGCATGAATTGCTACACTTGTGGGAAGTATGGCCATTTTGCAGCCCAATGCCCAGATGCACTTGCAACTACTACTACTGAGGCTAAGGCACCAAAGCCAGTCCCAGTAAGGGTAGTCACAAGAAGCAAGGGTGTAGTTATTGAAGAAATTCCAGATACTTCAGAAACACCAGTCAATACTACCAGCAGCAAGTGGGCTCAACAAAGAGAAATTTGGAAGGCCAAAGGTAAAGAGAAGGTGGTAGATGAATGGCAAGAGCAGAGGGAACTAGCGGCTAAAATAACTGAGGATTTGGCCAAGAAGCTGCCAGAGCAGCCAGAAAGTTCTGAAGCTAGAGTCATTCAGAGGATACCAGCCCAATCAACTGATAAGGATCAGTCAGTACCTGCCATACCTGAGACCATGTTGGCTGCGGTACAAGGACTAGCTGATGAACTGAGAGTTGATGGAAGGAGTGGAAGCGCTGCAAAAGCAGTGTGAAGATACCAGTTCTTCGAGCTCTGACAATCAGTCTAACCAAGAGAGAGAAGAAATTCATGTGAAAATTTGTGATAGAATTCAGAAGTTGACTGTAGAGCTGGAGGATATCAGACTAACCTTGCCTGAAGTGGCCAACTTTATCATACAACGCAGGAAAGCTGAGGCGGAGACCAGAACAGTGGACCTGACGGCCGTCCGAGATAATGAAGTTCCACTTATTCAGGTGGACTACAAGGTTAGGAAGCAGTGGGAACCTCTCTCAAGTTTTATCTTGGATGGAGGAGCAGGAGTCAACATAATGGGAGTTCATCTCCAACAGAGAATGGGTATCACGAATCTGAAGCCAGCACCATTTAAAGTGCGAATGGCAGATCACAGAGTGGTACAAGCGATGGGTATGATTGAAAATATGTAGATAAGAGTTGGGAGGGAAAAATTTAAAACCAGTTTCTTAGTTCTGGATGTGCAAGGGGCATATCGGATGCTGCTAGGGCGCCCATGGTTGAGAACAACACATGTTGTTCATGACTATGCAAACCAAGCATTAACCATAGAAGGGGCCAGTGGCAGAATTCAAATCTAGACAAACAATACTAGGAGCTGGAGAAAAGAACTGAGGCCGAAGGAGTTATGTCAGAAGTACAGAGCCAAGAAGATCGAGCGAATGTTAGCGGCCATGAACATATTCCCTTTAGCAGAGATTGACTTTAATGCAGTCTTGCTGAATAAAGAGGAGGCTGACAAGCAGAAAAGGCAATTCCCCGATCAGTTTACTGAAATCAACACAGGGGAAAGAACAGTTCAGCTAACTTGAAGGGTGGTGGAATCAGCTGATACTGGTATGGTAGAGGAACCAGTACGTTCTGAAGAGTACCCAGTGGATCAGAATGCTGATTCAGAAATGAATGGACCATCCTGGGATTATGCTGAAGAGTCGACCAAAAAAAAAGGAGTCGGACCTAATTAGTTGCTTCCAGACGACCAAGAAGTGGAGGAATGGAACCTAGGATCAGAGGATAGTCCTAGGATAATCAAGGTCAACAAGCATCTCAACCCGGCAATGAAGAAGAAGGCACGCAGGATGTTCCAGAACTATAAAGACGTGTTTGCCTGGGAACATACAAACCTGAAGGGAGTGGATCCTGAAGTATGTCAGCACCGAATACCACTGAAGCCAGATGCTAGGCCAGTACGACTGCAAAGATACCGGATGAACCCTAACTATGCAAAGAAGGTCAAAGAGGAGATTGATAATCTTCTCAAGCCTAGGCTCATCACAGAGGTGGCCAGTAGCGATTGGCTATTTTCCATAGTCGTCGTTTCCAAGAAGAATGGAAAATTGAGAGTTTGTGTCGACTATAGGAAACTCAACTCCCAAACTATCAAAGATCCATTTCCATTGCCTTTTACTGACATGTTACTTGATGAGATTGCAGGATATGAAATGTATAGCTTCATGGATGGTTACAGTGGCTATAACCAGTTACAGATTGCTCCTGAAGATAGAGCGAAGACCACTTTCATCACCGAGTGGGGAGCTTTCATGTATCTGGTGATGCCTTTTGGCCTGTGCAATGCACGAGCTACCTTTCAACGGTGTATGATGGAGATGTTTAATGAATTCCTTCATCGGTTCCTCTCCATTTTTATGGATGACTTTACTGTCTATTCAAATGAGGAACAACACTTACTATTCCTAGAGATGGTTTTCAAACGATGTCAGGAGAAGCGGATTTGTTTGAATCCATTCAAATCTGTTTTCCTAGTCTGGAAGGGACAGCTAGTGGGACATGTGGTTTCCCGAAACGGAATAGAGATGGCCAATGACAAAATTCAGTGTGTTCAGCAAGCTAAAGCACCCAGAAATGCTTCAGAGTTGAGCTCTTTCCTGGGTTATGTTAATTTTTATAGAAGGTTTGTACATAAGTCTGCTTCTCAAGCAGTACCATTATATGAGCTTACAAAGAAGACCAGTAAGTTCAACTGGACTGTTGAATGTGAGGAGAGCTTCCAGAATCTAAAAAAGGCCATTATCAATAACCAGTCCTTAGGCAGCCAAACTGGGATATTATTTTCTACGTACATGTAGATGCTTCGGGATTGGCAATGGGGGCAATATTAGCTCAGCCAGACGGACGGACTGCTTATCCGGTTTATTTTGCCAGTCGCAGATTCAGTCAGGCTGAACAAGGCTACACAACTACTGAAAGACAAGCCCTTGGAATGGTTTTCAGTGCTACAAAGTTCAGGCATTACCTGTTGGGAAATTTGTTCTATTTTTATGTGGACCATCAGGCTCTTCTGTTTTTTATTAATAAAGTCATTATTCAAGGCAAGCTGATAAGATGGATGATGTTCCTAATGGAGTTTGAATTCAAAATTTTCCATAAGCCTAGCAAGAATCATTGTGGAGCTGATTTTCTCTCAAGAAGTACGGAAGGTTATTCAAAATCACCCTTGAGAGATGAACGAGTGGATGCTGACTTATTTCACTTAGAAGCAGGAGAATCAGTTGGTACTGAATGGTACGATGTTTATCAATTTCTTTCCCAAGGTGCTTTTCCAGAGGATTGGAAGTAGAACGAGAAGAAAGCTCTGATCATAAAAAGCCTGAAGTTTACTATCATTGGAGGATTACTCTATCGACTGGGTGTGGATGGTATACTTCGACGTTGTGTCCCTATGGAAGGAAGAATGCAAGTGATTTCAGAAGCACATAATGGTGAATCTGGTGGACACTTTTCCAACGAAGTAACCTACAAGAAGATTCTGTAAGCTAGTCTGTGGTGGCAAACATTGATTGCTGATGTCCGAAGTTTTTGTAAAACTTGTGACATATGCCAAAGAATCGGTCGACCAATAGCTGCAGATATGACTCCTTTGACGCCAGTACAACCACTGGGAGTGTTCATGAAATGGGGAGTAGATTTATGGGACCTTTTAAGAAGGTTACCCTCAAGAAGAACAAGTACATAGCAATGGCTACTTGTTATGTAACTAAGTGGGTTGAAGCTAAGGCTCTTCCTGACAACACAGCCAAGTCAACTGCAAGGTTTTTATTTGAGAATATTGTCTGCCGATATGGATGTCCAGTAGAGATTGTGTCAGATCAAGGAACACATTTTATCAATGACATTATGGAAATTCTATTGGATATGCTTTCAGTCAAGCATCGGAAATCTACTCCTTACTATCCCAGATGCAATGGACAGGCTGAAAGTAGCAACAAGACAATAAAGACTATTCTCACTAAGGTGGTGCAAAAGAAACTGGACCAGTGGTATTTGAAACTCAGACTGCTCTATGGGCGTATAGGACAGCTTATAAGGTCACTACTGGAATGACACCATTCAGAATGGTGTATGGCACTGAAGCTGTGGTTCCTATGGAGTTTGTGATCCCAAGTCTGAGAATGGCTGTGAAGTATGACTTAGACTTTAACCACAATCTGAAAAAGCGCCTAGATGAACTGATGCAGTTAGATGAACTCAGGCAACGGGCTATGCTGGAACAAGAAATTGTTCAACAACAAAAGAAGCATTGGCATGATCGCCAAATTAAGGTTCGGGAATTTCAGAAAGGAGATTAGGTGCTTCTATAAAAGTCTAGACTGGGTCCAAAGAAGCCAAACCTGAAGATTGCCTGGACAGGACCATTTGAGGTAAACTGGGTCTTCTCCAATGGTACAGTCAGACCGAAAGATTTATCTGGATTATTGTTGCCAGGAGTATATAATGGTGCAAAGATCAAGCTTTATTATTCAAAGGCTAGAGAGAATGGGCAAGAACAAGGTACTATGGAACTGGGAACTGCTGAGCAAGAGATACCAGAATCAGATATTTTTGGGCTTTTTCATGTGCAACCAGTTCCAATTTTAGAACCAGTACCAGTAGAACCAGACCAGAGTGATCTTAGAACCAGTACCAGTATGATCGAGCCAGACTGGGAAACAGTCCAGTATCGGTGGGAACATACTTTTCAATTTTTAAGCGCCCAACGGTCAGATGGCACGCCAATAGTAATCATTGCAAGGATGGGTCGCAGTCTTGTCCAATGCATGTCTGCCACGACAACAGCGACGCACAAAAGTCTAGGAGCGGCGAGTGGTGGAGCTTTTATGGCGCGAACACGTATAACAGTCAGGAGAGTTTGCATTTTTCCTCACAAATCCCCTGCGCGAAGTTTTCCTCTTGTTATTCATTCGCCATCGCCGAGCTCCGAGGTTTCTTCGCTACAGTCGTAGACCTCGACCTCTGAAGAGACAGTTGACTGTCAGCTAGCCTTGCCAGCGACACCAGGGTACGGCTTTGACACATCAAGTAAGTCTTCTTCTCCTTCGCCTGTTTCATCGTCTTCACAGTGTATGGATAGAAGGAAACGCTCAGACAAGATGCAGGAGTCTCTTGAGGGAACCCAAGCCATAGTTGCTACTGCAAAGGCAAGCCTTCCCATCATACCGTACAATAAAATTCAGCGTTATGTATTCACCAACCAAGCAATGACTTTGCTGCAACTATGGGATCTCCGAGTTGTGTTGCAAGCTATAAGAATTTCTTTTGACGCAGACATCATAAAGCAGGTTCTTGATTCTTTCGACGTTGAAGATGGCAGTGCCATGGTGAATGGTAGAAAAGTGTCGGTTACATCAGAGACCATAGATTTTTCATTCCGGATGTCCAATGAGCCCAAACCATCTGTGGCAACTCCACAACAGATAAGTATAGCTCTGAAGGAGGATGAAGCGGCTAAGCGTAAGCGCAAGGCAAGTGGTCAAGGTGTTTCAGTGCAGGACTGGAAGCTTCCACTGCTTACAGGTTTGTGGCTGAAGTAGTAAGCCTTAAGAACAATCCAACGTATGTATCTGAGAAACTCTTTGCTATGTTGTTGGCCAAGACATTGGATCCAAAGGTTTCTATTAACCTTTGTCAAATCCTGTCACACAAAACTGCCAAGCTAAAATCCCAGAATGCTTTTAAATCTTAGTATGTTTGGCAATTTTTGTATTGGGCCACTGCTGCAGATGCTCATGAGCAGGTAAAAAAGGCTTGGAGTGAGAAGCCGGTTTCTGAGCCCAAGAACATTGAGCTGTCGTCAAACGATGAAGCAACGGACAGTCAGACTACTTCAACAGATCTGAAAAGGAAAGCCACTGAGGAACAGGCTTGCAGTTCGAAGAAGCCAAAGACTACACTGACAAAGAGCAGTGCGTTTTTGAAGCAGATAGAAAGCCAAGTCAAGATTGTGAATACTGAGAAAGCTATAGTGAGCCAAACTGAGAAGCAACTTGCTCAGAATACTGGGCCTAGCCAGTCAGTAGGACAAAGTGCAGTCGCTACTGGTTCTGGAAAAGATCAGGCCAAGGCAGCAACTTCTGAGAAGGTAGTAGACAGTCGGTGGACAAAGGCAAGGGCCAAGTGGACAAAGGCAAAGGCCCAGCTTCTTCAAACTTGCCAGGTGGAGTCTCTATTCCAAATACTAAACAAATTTTGCACCTGGTGAAACAGGACAAGTTGCAGCAAATGCAGACCCATCTACTGAAAGGGCATCTTCTGCTATGAAAAGCTGATTATGCAACTTTACCTTACATGGCTCCAGTAACAATATATGAGCCTATTGATTCTGATCAAGCTACAGTAAATGACAAATGTTCAGTCCTCATACAGTCTTCTTGGAATACTATTGTCAATTGTATGAGACAACTGATAGAGGCTGCTGGGTCAGAAGATGAAGTGAAAAAGGCTAAAGCTGACTTGAAGGAAGGTGAAGATCAGATTCAGAAACTCCAGAAAGTATGAGATGAGCCAAATATACAACATAGATTACTTGAAGCTCATTCAGAGAGGGTTATTGAGCTATTAAACAAGAATCTAGCTAAGGCTGAATCTGAGATAATGATCATCAAGAATCAAAGGAATGAAGCACTAAGAGCTGCAGAACGGGCTGAGACAATGCTCAAAATGAAGCAGGTTGAATTCAACTCCTTGTGAATTCTCCATATAGCTCTGAAGGCTTCTCTTACAGACAGATACATTTATAACAGCTTGGTTGAAATTCTAAATCCAGCAGGCAGTGCTATTTTTTATTTAGAAAATTTGAAGTCTTTGATAGAAAGTATGCAGAGTGATTTGCATGACAAAGTGACTGAGTATAATAATGATCTGATGAATCAAGCAATATTGGATTATATTGAGCAGCAGACTTCCCCGGATGAAGCAGAAGAGGACAAGGAAGATGAAGACAAGGACGACGGAGCTGATAAGGAGGACGATGACCAAGAAGAAGGGCATACAAATGATGATGATGACGCCCCACCGCCATCTCCACCTCCAGGACCTGGTACTGGTGGTACAGGGCCAACTGAAGGAGGCCAATCACAGCCAGACCAGCCATGCCAAAATGAGGGCCAGCAGGAAGACCATAATGAAGGGCACCAGTCGGGTAATCAGCAGTCTGAAGAACAACAACCTAGTCACACTGGGAATGAGCCAGCTGATCAATCCCAGCTCAGTAGGGATGCTAAAGGGAAAATGAAAGTGCAGGATGAGGGATCAACTGCTGATCATCAACATTCCTTGCAGCTTATTACACTGAACAAGCAATTGAGACATCAGCAGGCCTCCATAACCAGACAATATCTGGAGGATGATAATCTCCTGTCTGATTTGGAACAGTTTCAGATGTTGTATGTTGGAGCCAGGGAAATGGTGGAACATTGAAAATCAACGGCTTTTCATGATCAAGAAGCTTGTCGTTTGCCTGCGCATCCTAGCACAGTCCAACTGCTGGAAAGAGTTCCTAAATGGATAATCACTGCTGAAGAGAGAGTGACCAACCCACACTTGCAAAGACAGTCTATTGCAGATTGTCGCTCTCTTGCCCTGGAATTAGAACTTTTTCTGGGAAACAAACCAACTTACAGATGTATGAAGGATGTTAGGGAACAGTTAAAGGAGGTTTTGGTGCTGATGCAAATTGCCAGAGGAGTTTTGGATGAGAGGGTAAGGGCCATTCTTGAGGATCAGACAGCCACTAGCAAAGGACCTCAGACTAGAATGTTAGTCGGAGCACAGGCAACTGCTCTCCGAAAATTGTTCCAGCTAGTGAGAATCACCAGAAAGATGATGCAGCAAGAGAACCAGGCTGTTCTCAATTATTTAGAATTTGTGCCTGATTCTCCAGTTCTCTTGTATGCCTTTCCAACAAGAGAGACGGAGCTGCCAAGATTCTTCCCAGCACTTTATCCTCAACATCCAAAACTAGTTGATCGCCTTACATACTTCAAGATTATTGATGAGCTTCAAGATTGGTATGAGCGATCGACTGTGGAATGGAAGACTTGGCAAACGTTGTTCAATGATGCTCTCCAACTCAATGATATTCAGGCACTGAAAGAGGAGATGCATAGGATCCGGATGTGTATGGGTCAATGGAAGATTCAGATCAGAGGCCTGACCAAGATTACTAATCAGTTGTTGCAACTTACTGTCGAATCTTCTAAATTGCCTGAAAAGGATATTGCAGCTAAGGCGGGCTTGGCACCACAGTATAGGGAGATAGTTGAGATTCTTTTCGAAGCACGGGTCAAAACTAATCAGCCTCTTTTAGAAGGATGGATCCATACTGCTTCGCATTGTCATAAGTTGGCCAGAACCAGGATTACCAAGGGCAGTTGTAGACTCTATTATCCTGACACCAAAACCTATCATTCCCTCATGCCTTATGAAGTAGAGATGACCACAGAAAGGTGGGATCATCTTAAGCAGGAGGCCATTTATCGACTGATTCAGAAGGAGAATGCTGGTACTGGGACTTCTCACGCACCCTCCAGGTCAAAGGGCAAACGGAAGACGGTCCAATGGAAGGATATTGGGTAGTTCCATCTCAAAATTGAGTGGCGAATTTTCTTCCTCAATTGGAAGGTAGACGATGAGAGCTCTACCTTTTGGCCTTTTCAGCTGCCTCTCGCAATCTTTGTATGGCCACTCTATTAGTGGTCAAATCCGATCCCCAACATCAGAACCAGACGGTGGATTTTTCAGTCTCACATCAGAATCAGACAGGGGAATTTTTCAAATTTTTTAGAATCTTGCCAAAATTCAAGAAAGAAGGGAAGGATGTAGACGGCTGGATAGTTTCACTATTTGGAAACATTCTCTTATGAGACGGGCAGCGAATTACTTAGTAGTTACTATGGTAATTACTACAGTAAACCTGAAGTGTATAAATAGAGCCCATTACGTTGTAATCGGGTTGGCAATTGTTATCATTTGGGTTAGCACTTTGGCTACACTTGTACTTGAGAATCATTGGCAGTTTTTGTCGGCTGTACTCTCTCTGTAAATCATATCATGCTCACTGTAATCTTTTATCTGTAATCCCAATCGTGGCAGATATTCAAGTTACACTTACTTCTTGTCCAGTAATCTGAATGTGAATCTGAACATTATTTTCAATACATAAGTCTGATTCTTATTCAAGTATCCAAATTCCAGTTTAGTTTTTGATTTCTGTTTAGTCTACTGTCTAAAATCTTCTCAACTAGTAGCTGAAATCTTCTAACACTGGAATTAGTTGTCTCAAGAGATCAGCTCCAATTCCAGCGGGCAGGGGTGCAGATGCAGGTGGCGTGCGATGGCAAGAAGGGAGAATGGATGCATTTGGCGTGCGATGGTAGGAGGGAAGAATGAAACGACCTCGGTAGCAGCATTCCAGGAGAGTGTAGTGTCTATGGAAGTTCCATTTTGTCAAGCCTATTTCTACTCTAGCCTATTGGTTTCTTAACATTACCAACACACCCTATGTTTGCTTCTACTCCTCATAGCTTGCATTTTCCCTTGTGATGTTAATAAGGATGGAGAAAAGTCCAAGAAATGTTTTTTCATTGGTTATGGAGAAGCAGACTTTGGGCATTGCCTATGGGATCTTGAAAATGGTAAAACTTTTAGGAGTAGATATGTTATTTTCAAGAAACATAATATGTACAAAGATTACTTGGGAAAAAAAACAAACAAAGGATGCGGGTAATAAGTATATAGAGCTTGAGGACAATGAAGACTCAAAGAGTACAAGCGGTGACAACTTGCAACAATGCTAACAAGATGAGGAATCTCAACTTATACCCTGAAGATCTACAAGAGTTAGTAGACCTCTAGAGAGATTCATTCCTTACTTATGTTAACATATATATATGTGATATTGATGTTTGTGAACACACTTAGGACTGTCGGGGCATTTTTTCCATCACTAGGAGGTATTTCCCTCGTGAATTGTATATACAGCCATCACTCTAGGGCTATCTTATCTTTCCATTGTGCAGTAAGCAATATACTCTTTGTTGTGTGCCTTGAGCTTCTTCGTCTTCTCCAAGTTGTGTGTGTTTCCTTGAAACCCTATTTCCAAAACTTGATATCAGAGCACCTGCTCACTTTCTCCGATTTGGGTGAGCTGTGGTGAGCGTCAGTAGGTCAAAAAGTACTTCGGGCAAGCTCATAGAGCGTGGTATGCTAAGAACTTTGATTTGGGTTCATTTTGGCCTCCGTTTCTACTATAGATAGTACTATGTAGGCAATTTCGTCCTTTTGTGCGTATTTTTTGTCAGTGCAATTTTCTACAGAACAGGTGCTTACAGTCTTCTTTGGGTTGTGCTATATAGCACGTGGTGGTCCTAGGTCATTATTTCCTCTTTCTTGGAAGTTTTCACATCATGTGCATTCACTCACCATGGCTAACAAGAACACAAACATTTTCAAGATGTTTGCTACTAAGGATAAACCGGATGGAGATAACTATCCAAATTGGGCTTACATGATGTAGCATGTTCTTGTGTCAAAGGTAATCTAGAATGTTGTACAAGGCATTGATGTACGTCCGCCTTTTATGGATACAGGCTCAGTTGGGGATGTTGCAGGATTTGGTGGCATGACTGTTGCTACTAGAGCGATTTTGCCTATAGCTGAGCAGTCTCGTTGGGATGTTAGAGATGCACACTCTCATGCATTGATTGAATTATCTATGAAGCGCACTATTACTTCTCACATTTGCTCAGCTAAATCAACAAAACAGGCTTCGGATATTTTGGCTAGTCTTACGCAAGTCGCAATGAGGCTAAAATTGGATTGTTATGTAAAGAGCTGGAGCGAAGATTATGCATGAGGAAGATGACATGGATACTTTTATTGCTAGTATCAAGGATATTAATAAGCAATTCAGTTCTGCATGCGAAATCATTTTTGACAGTTCACTTGTGCAAACTATTCTTGATGCATTGTCAAATTCTTACCAAACTTTTGCTAGTACTTGGAGACTTATGATGCAAGGAAATCCTGATGTTGTCAAGTTTAATGTGCTATACACATTTCTATTGCAAGAGTCACTTTCAAGAAAGAACATATGTAGTTTAAAATGCCTTTGTTGTTGCTCAAAAAATAGGTGGTAACAGCAATGTAGCCACTTCCCATGGTTCTTCAGCAAGTTGTAAATTCCCTCTTCCTAATGCTTCTTCCGGCAACACCTCGTCTGGAAATTTTGGTGAAAAAGGAAAAAGGAAGAGACAATCTTGTTATTGCAAGGATGATGACCACTCAATAAAGCAGTGTCCTAAATTGAAGGAAAAAGTGGCCAAGAAGAAAGAGGTTGGTTCCACTATTTGTAGAATCTTTTATGAAACGAGATTGTGATGTCGATGTAGATGCAGAGTGGGCATTTTAATGCAAAATACAATTATGATTCTTTTGTCCATGATGCATGCATGCTAGTTGCTGTGGTACTTTGATAGGGGTGCTACAAAGCACATTACCTTAACTTGTTTACCTCTCTCGAGTCTTTTCTTATGGGAATACAGTCACTTGTATCAACAATGCCTCTTTATTTGGTCAAGGAAGTTGGAAACATTGTGCTGACTACTACAAACGATAGCTCAATGACACTTGTTGATGTACTTTATGTACCTGGGATCAAGAAGAGCCTTTTATATTTATCCTCACTTGCTAGACTTGGACTTGTTGTCAAATTTGTGGATGACAAATATACAGCTCATGACCTCAGTTTTGGCGATGAAATTGTTGCATCTAGCATTTTGTGTCGTAGGTTGTATGAGCTCACCTTGTATGACAAGTGTGGGTAGAATTTTGCAAATGAAGTTGTGGATTCAAAGGCTTTTTCAGATACAAAACTTTGGCATACACATTTTGGGCATTTGAATTTTACCAATTTGTTGCGTTTGTAGAATCTGATATGGTTACTTCTTTGCTGGCTCTTGAAGCACCTTCAAAGCATGTTTGTGAATACTGTATTTTGGGTCAAATGCAACGTTTGAAGGTTCCAGAGGATGGTTTAGTAAGGCATTTATACAGATTGCAACTTGTGCATAGTGATGTTTGTGGACCTATGCAAAGTCTATCCTTAGGCAATTACCTATACTTCATGGCTTTCATTGATGATTACTCCAGGTATGCATGGGTGTATCCGCTTAAAGTTAAGTCCAAAGTATCCATGTGCTTCAAGAAATTTCTTGCTATGGCTAAAAATGTCTCTAAATGTACTATGGATACCCTCCATTTAGGGAGTATATGTCTCATGATTTTAATGCATTTCTGGCTAAATGTGGGATAAAACACCAATGTATAATGTCGTATACACCTAAGCAAAATGGTGTTGCTAAAAGGAAAAACAATTCACTTACAGAGACGGCACGATATATGGTCAAGAGTCAAGCTTCGCCACATTTGTTTTGGCTTGAGGCCATCATGTGTGCTACTTATGTATTGAGCAAGTATCCTATGAAATTTTTGTAGTCTATGACTCCTTATGAAGCATAGCATGATAAGAATTCATCTATTGATTACATGTATGTTTTTGGTTGTTTAGCTTATGCTTTGGTACCACAAACACAATGCAAAAAAATGGACAATAAAGCTGTTAAATGCATTTTGTTGGTTATAGTACTAAAAGCAAAGGTTATAGGTAAAACCATGCGCAAAAAAAATTGTACCTTGGTTTCACAAGATATTGTGTTTGTGGAAGATTTCGTTTGGCCTTTGCTATCATGTACAAGAGATAGAAATATAAGCTCACACAACATTTGTAACGCATTGTTGCATCTTTTTAATGGTGGAAACTTGAATGTGAATTGAGGCAAATGTATTGCCTATAGGGGTTTCTAAAAATGCTATGGATTAGCCTATTAATGATGCAAATGTACATGTTGTACTTGATGTGGAAAGGGTTGAGAATGAGCATGCTAGAGGTATGCCAAAATGGCTGGTGCACACTCTGCATAATAGTGAATTGGATGCACCTATGTCTAGTTGTACTCATTCAAGTTCTCACCATGCATCTTATGCGTCAGATTGTTATGCTTTGGTTGTTTCTAGTTTATGTGATGTGGAGGAACCTCTACCCTTTGATGAAACACATAATATAAAAAATTGGATGGTTGCCATGCAATTAGAATGTGACGCACTTACAAAAAATGACACGTGGACTTTATGTGATTTTCCTCGTGGAAAAAAGGCCATTGGTACGAGTGGGTTTACAAGTTGAAATATAAGTCGGATGGTAAGATTGATCGCTACAAGGTTTAACTTATTGCAAAAGGTTATGCATGACAGAAAGGCATTGATTATGACATTAGGAAGAGGATGGGGTCTAGGAGGGCCTCTTTATTTGCCATGAGATTATGGAGGTGATTAACATTTTGACAAATAGACGCATGCCATGTGTGCAAGAATGGTGGGAGTGTAAGAGTGGTCAAAGAATGCACTTTCCCCCCCCCCAAAGAAGGGATTGGACAACTTTATGACTTTTGGCCCTCCATAACTCCTACATATGATCTTCAATTTGAGTAGAGATTATAGATCTGTAATCTACATATCAAGCTCTTTCCATAGATATGTTACATGATATGGTTTTGCCCGCTAGATTTCAAATTTCTTAATAGGAGAGGTTTGTCTCCCTTAAACTGCCAAATAAAGAGGCCCTCCTAGACCCATTCTCTTCCTATTGAAGAGACTTTTACTCCCACTTTTTGTATGTTCACTATTTGTTTTCTATGTGCATTGGTAGCTCACTTTAAATGGGATGTACATCAATCAGACATTGTTACCGTTTTCTTGCATGGTGATATATTTGAGGAAGTTTATGTAACACACCCTCACAGTTTTTGAAGCAGTCTCCTCGTGATTGGTATGAGAAAGCTGAGACTCATTTTGTTAAACGAGGCTTTCGTAACAGTCCAACTAAAATCACTTTGTATGTGAAGCGTGAGGCTGCTGTATTTCTCATCATCGTTCTATATGTAGATGATTTGCTTATTATTAGCCCAAATGAGACACATATTTCTGAATTTAAAGGTGATTTGAATGCTACTTTCAAGACAAAAGACTTGGGGCTATTGCATCATTACTTGGGCATATAGTTCAAGCAGTGTATTGGTGGTATTGGCTTGTGTCAAACAAGCTACATCGAGACATTACTATGTAAGTTTGGACTTGAGGAATGCAAACCTATTTCTACTCCCATGAAAACAAGTTTGAAATTGAGTCTTCATGGTGTTGTGATCCTGTCGATTGTCACCCTTTATTAGAATACTATTGGATGCTTTATTTATGTATACAATACGAGGCCTAATATTCAATTTGCCGTCTCACACGTCAGTAGATTTATGCATAGCCCAAGGTCTTAGCATTGGTAGTCAAGAGGATTTTTTGCTACTTGAGTGGCACATCTTGGCTTGTTTTATCCTAACGGGGATTCTTGACGCCAAATTTACATGCTTTTTGAGACTTTCTCTTAGCAGGAGAGATCATTTTGTCTTATGTGTTAATACAAGAAAACCTTGCAGATCTATTCACAAAGGCATTGCCTTGTGAGAAGTTTGAAGCTTTTTGTAAAGCTTTGGGCTCACTTTCTTTTGTGGAATGATCATGTCCTTAGGACATGGCACTTCCCTATACACTAGGTGCTAGCTCTCGTCTAACACATCACTCCCAAGAGAAATTTGTTAACATATATACACGTTAGTGATGTGTGTGAACACACTTAGGACTGTTGGGGCATTTTTACCTCAATAGGGGGTTTTTTTCATCGTGCATTGTATATACACCCATAACTCTAGGGATATCTTATCTTTCCATTGTGCACTACGCAATATACTCTTTGTTTTGTGCCTTGAGATTCTTCATCTTCTTCAAGCTATGTGTGTTTTTCTGTAACCCTATTTCCAACACCTTCATACATCTCTTTGTCATAGATTCTAGAGATCCATAGTCATCTGAAGAAGTCATTCAACATGAATCAAAACAGAAGTGGATGAAGAGCATGCAAGCAAAGATGGACTCATTGTATCAAAATCAAACTTAGGAATTGGTTGATTTGCTTGAAGATAAACACGCACTACAAAACAAATGGGTGTATGAGTTGAAGGAGTAAGAAGATGAGAAAAGAGATACAAATTTAGGCTTGTGTGGTAAAGGGGTTTTCTCAAAAGAAAGTTGTTGATATTAATAAAATATTTTCTCCTTTTGTAAAAATAAATTTCAATAAACTTGTTTTAAGCCCTGTGGCAGCTCAAGACCTGAATCTTGAGCAAATGGATGTACATACAACATTCCCTCATGGTGACTTGGAGGGGTTGATTTACATGCTTCAACCAATGGGGTATAAACAAAAGGGTAAGGAGAAAGTGGTATGCAGATTGAGAAGGAGCTTGTATGGCCTAAAGTAAGTATCAAGACAATGGTACCTAAAATTTGACTAATGAATGCTCATGGATTCAAATGATGCAACTCAGATGATTATGTATACACAAACAATTTGAAGGATGGAAAATAAATCATCCTAATGATATCTGTTGATGACATGTAAATTGCAAGTGCTAACACGTAGGATATAAAAGAGCTAAATGAAGAATTTTTCAATGAAATATTCACAAATATTTGGTATAAAAATATCAAGGGATAGGTTAAAGAAGACATTAATACTATCTCAAGAGGATTACATCGAGAAAGGTTTGTAATGAAAAATAAGAAACCAATTTATATACCAGGCTAGTCACTTTCAACTCAACAAGGATATGTGTCTAAACACATAAGAGAAGATAGTACATATGTCTAAAGTTCCATATGCCACAACGGTAGGTTTTCTAATGTATGCTATAGTTTGGAAAAGGCCAGATATTGCACATACAATGGGGAGTAGGTCCATGGAGAATCCAAGTAAAGAACACTGGCAAGTTACGAAAAGGATACTTGGGTATCTAAAAGGGACTATCACAAATGCTTTATGTTTTGGAGGCATTGACATTTCATATATAGAAGGTGATAGAGATACTTGTAAAACCACTATAAGCTACGTCTTAACCATTGGAGGCACAACAGTAAGTTGGGCTTCAAATTTGCAAAAAGTGGTCTCACTATCTACCATGAAAGTAGAATATGTAGCTCTTCTAGAGTGTAGCAAAGATATTTTGTGGCGTCACAATTTTTTGGAAGAGCTTGGATAAGCCATTGTGTCTTGTACAGTGACAATCAAAGTGGCATTTACCTTTCAAAGAATTCAGCCTTAGCCCTATTATTAGGAATCTGTTGGGGAAGTGGAAACATATCACCTCCCATCCTTTTTGGCTTTGAACAATAAGTGCTGATGTGACCAAGTTCTGCACAATTATAGCAAGTAGGAATGAACCTCCTATGTGGCTCAAAGATGCCTTGTCCATGACCCGCATTAGCATTAGACTGAGCTTCACATGCGTGGGCCATTCCTCTACCACGATCGCGACCCCGACCACCTCCAAGAACATTGAGTTGCAATTCTTGCATCATGGTCATTATATCTTGCATATTTCATTGTAATTGTTCGGTATTAGCAACCCTTTGAGCAAGTTGGGCTCCAGTTTCTCTGCCTAATTTTCTTCCTTTTGGTCACCATTGCTTTGCACACGGACAGCTTTCCCATACTCATTAAGTCTTTGAGCCTTCTATTCTTTCTCTCTTGCGATAGCGACTGCTTCCTCAAAGGTGGCGGGCCTTTTCAGTTCAACTTTGAACTTCAAAATTTATTCTAAGTTTGCCCGAAACGGTCCTTCTTTAACATGGATGGAGGAATTTCATTTCCCAAAGGTCGGGCCTATTTATCCCATAAACGGGTGAACTGCATGACAAAATCATCAACACTCTAATTACCCTTTTGAGTGTACCCCAAGATTTCATGCCAACTTCATCGGGTATTTCAATGGATTTGTAATGTGCCAAGAAAGGTTTCTTCACACGATTGCCAAAACCACCCTTGGAGTTGTGCCTGTACCAACTCTTCATGATTATGTAACCAAACTTTTGCCTCATCCTGTAGACTGTATTGCAGCACCCGCAACAATATAGCTTGGTCTAGTAGATTTTGCAATAAGCAATTGACTTTAAACTTTTCATTAAAAGTATGTGCATTTTCATTAGGCAATCCATGAAACTATGGTAACTTTTCTGTCATGTTTGATTGCCACAAAAACACTTACATGTGACGTCGAAAGCTCAAGGGATGTTGATGGATTGCTCCAGTACCTAATCCACCTCACATTAGGTAACCCGGCCCCCAGTGCTTGGCTTCACAAAACCTCACAACCCTCCAAATGCTGCAATCCAATTATACGACCGCCTCAAGTGTTGTCCACAATTTTCATATACATAGGCGGTTGTCCATAAGGACCCACATCCCTTTTACATTCTCTGCCTACAGAATAGACAATTTCACAGGAATTGGAGCATAGGATCACTTTCTCCTCATTGGGGACACCAAAATTATGTTAGCGTGCAAATGAGAAGGAAAATGAGTGCCTCTATAGCCTTGCACGAGTCACATCGTCGGAAGAAAGAACTATTGCACTGCCAAAAACATCCGTAGTAAACACCTGTAGAAATTTATGAAAAACCCTTCAAGCTTTAAACACACTCAAAACTAGGAGAAATAGAGGACATCATGACAAAGCTCGTCTTGTGGAGATGTCCGTATAATATCCATAGACAAAAAACAGATGAAGGATGAAAGAGTTATGGCCGCTCGAACATAGGGGTGTACTCTTTCTTGCTCAAAAATGAGCTCTCTAGAAGTTGTACAAGTGTTGCAACTATTAAAGTGGGGGCTCTCTTATCTTTTATTCCCCACAAATCTTCTCTCTCTTCTCAACTCTATCAAGGCATCTTTTAATTGGCTCATTTTAGGCCTTTTTTGGGAAAAATTGAAGAAGCCCGTATAGAATTCCTCTTCAAATTTTTGCATGTAGTATGAGGGTAAGAACATTACCGTAGTGTAGAAGCCATGGAGCCCCAACTTTGATGGTTGCTCTGACAAATCATAGCACATGCCTTGATTGCCTTCAAGGAATGACATCCAAGCAACATCGGTTTGCTCGGCTTGATGAAAGGTCTATAGACAAGTAAGAAGTTCCTTTGAAATCTCGACCAGCAGAATGCAAGCAAGTCTGGTATTCCGCAAAAAATCTTGATCTTTGATGAGAGATTCTCCACCATGTAATCTTTAGTGGGTTTGCCTTGTGGTGGAGGTGGAAATCATGGATAATTGAGCCAAGTAGTCCTCTTTTTCTTGATGATGGAATGATGTTGCCAACTACAGACCCTCAGAACTGGGCACTACACTAGATCTTGTTTGATTTCCGTTAGTGCGTTGGTGTAGAGAATGAGGTATCTCGGGTGCCGGTTCATCCAAATGTCTCACCTTTTAGGATGTACAGTTGTTGTTGGGTTGGCGGAAAGCTTCTTGAGTAATATTTCTTCAATTTGGAGTACTTCAAACTTGATGAGCGGATAGGGGAGTTCATGTTGCTTCCATTCTTCATTGACATTTCCAGTGTAAGAGGGTTGACTTTGATGCAGTGAAGAATCCACTCCTCCCATTGCATTGCCTCTTTCCAGACTTACTTAGTTTCTTCTTCTACTTGACTTTTGAGCAAGCTTTCTTCATATGCAGTCAAGCTTGTTTCTTATAGGTTTGGAGTGTCCAACATCTTCTTGTGTGACCACAAGCTTAGGGAGATATACTTCTGTTGTGAGTGTTTCTTCAAAGTTCATGAATTGTAGAGCATCTGTATCTCCCATGGCTTTCTCTTGTTGGTCCTCCCCAGAGGCAAATGCTTGAGACTTGATTGCCTCATGAGCTTGCCTAAGCTCCTCCTTGAGGTGTTATATTTGCTTTTGGTAGCCTTCTTCTTTTTTCATATATCCAAGTGAGAGTTCCCAATGTTGCATTTGCTTGAGCTTGACCTCCATTTCAAGCTCTTTTGTCCATTGCTCAAGGGATTTGTAAGCCTCATTCCTGTTTTGCAGTGTAACCACGGTGGGGTTGGTTTGTAGTTGATTAAGTAGCTGATTTTGCTCTTGACATCGGGATTATGATTGTGCTAATTGAGCATTTGCTACATAACGATGAACTTGGACTCTTTGAGAAAATGAACTAGTATTTTGCAAAGTTGTGGTCACCTCTTTGAGATGTTGATCTTTCTGTTGTGTCATTGATCTCAAGCTTCTAGTTTTGATGTATAATCTGTTGTCACTTATTATAATTTCTTGTTCATAGCCTCCTTGGCCTTACTAAATGCACCATTAAAGCATTCAGCCACCTCTAGCCTTGCAGTTGTGAGCTTTAGTTGTTTCTAGAGGTGATGGACTTGTTGGTGTCAAGCATAGACTTCATCTTTCATTCTATCCATAGCTTCATGCGAATATCAAGTGTATTCGTCTATGTCCTCCAGGTCCTTGAGATGCCTAGAAGTGTTGGCTTCATGTTGATGTGATGGTTTTTTTTTTCTTCTAGTGGGAGCTCTACCCTTGGCTTAACAGCTGATTTTTGTTCATACATTTTTGGAAATTATGTTTGAGTTTCAAAGAAGTCATCATGTTGAGTGTTTAGTTCCTTTTGTATAGACTCCTCTTCCTACACTATAGTGATTTGCACTTCTTTCTGCTTTTCAATAGACACCTCTTCCTTTTTCTCAGTAGACACCTATTCGGATTTTCTACCACTAGTAATGTCATTTTAGCGGGTTGTACCTTGGATTCCTCCCTTTTATGTTCTTATTCCTCATAAAGGGTGGGTCATAGTTGTGATGGTATATGGGGTTTTGGGTGCAGATTTTCAAGCGCTTTGGATTTGGGTGCCACTTTTATTCAAAAATCCCTCTTAGCCTTTGTTCAAGTTTAGACATAGCTACTTCCCTTTCTATCCTTGTTGCTCTTTGAATTGGGTCTTTGACTTTTACTGTGGGGCACAACCTTTTCTTGGATATTGCTTTGATGTGCCATAGATGCAGTGCTATTTCCTTCTCAGTTTTTGCTTCAAAAATTTTGACCAATCTATAGTCTTGTAGAAATGGGTGGTGCTCTAGGCGGTACTTTTTCTTCTTTTTTACTCACTTTGCTTGCTAGCCACAAATTTTACTCAAGGGTTGGTGGTAGGTGATCAACATGATCGATAGCATGATATGATATCCTAGTGAGTACTTCTAGAGCCCCCAAAAAAAATATCTTTTTCGAAATCTTTATGTGTGTGAGGGTAGTGTAAATATACTAGGCATCATTCACATCTGTAGACCCCTCTCTCTTCACATATGGTTTAGACAAGCTGTCTTAAGGATGATCGATTAGATCTTTCCAAATTCATCGCTACTAGCCAAAACATTTCTTTCCTAGCTCAACAAACAAGTGCATAGTGTTTCTTGGAAGGTGTCCTTCCGTTCTCAACCAATTTAATAATTCCTAAATATATATATCTTCTCCCTAACGAATATAAGGTTATTATTTTAAAGGGAATTATCCTAACTTATAGAAAAAAAATTTAATAACCAAGGACCCACTTGAGAATAATTTGGGGACAAGATCTATTGTGGCTCAAGGGCATGAACACTCTTGTCCATCGAAATGCTACTTGGATCGGCCTTATGGTCATGAGTTTCCCTCGCCCTCTTGGTGGTGACATCATCCTCTATTTGCTGACTTGCATGAGTTCTTTTGGGGGCCACATTCTTATCCTTATAAAAGGATGCTTAGCCATTAGGTAAAGTATCTTACCATAAGAATTTTCCACTACGCATTTTCACCAATCATTGAGCAATCAATTTAATCCAACTTTCCAAGAGTCTAAGCTTTTTATTAGACTATAGTATTATAGGTAGTTTTTTTGTGTGTGTGATATCATTATCATGGGTTTTCAATATCTTAACTTAGCTATAAGAGTTCAACACAATCTCAAGAGCTAATCTGCTATTTTTTCCCTTTGATTTATAGTAAAGATAATGACCCTTCTGACATAGTAGTCTCGTAAACTAAATATCTAATAAAGAGATTTTTATACTAGCTTTCTCATGGTGTATTTAAGTTTTGTAGTTATCTTATAATGTTTCGAGTGAATTCTCTAATTTCTCCCTTTCAATTATAGTAAAGAATAGAGAATTTTGAGATAATAATTAGTAAAAATGAATATTTGATTAAGATATATTTATCCCACCTTTGTAACAATGTGTCCCAATGGTGAAAACTATCTCTAAGTTTCTAGGTAAAAACACTATTTATCCTCTTTAGTGCTCTAAAAAAAATAAAGAATTTAGAGCATAATACTTAATTAAACTAAATATTTAATTAATATATCTGTATCACAAGTTTTTAATAGTGTATTCTAGCTTTAAAAAATATTTCATAAGTTTTTAGGCTAATTTACTAATTATTCCCTTGATTATTTTTTACTAAGAATTGAGAATTTAGAGCATAGTAATTAGTAAACTAAATATCTAATTAGAATATTATTTCAAGGGTTTCTAATAGTCTATTCTAACTCCAAAAACTATCTCATACTTTTTAAAGTTAATTTATGAATCATTCCTTTTGATTTTCTACTAAAAATAGAGAATTTAGAGCATAATAATTTATAAAACTAAATATCTAATTAAGATGTTTTAATCATGAGTTTTTAGCAGTGTATTATAACTTTTGAAATTATCTTATAAGTTTCTAAGTTAATCTATCAATTATTCTTTTTAATTTTTAGCTAGAATAAAAAATCTAAACATAGTAATTAATAGAACTCAATATGTGATAAGGATATAGTTACCACAACGTTTTGACATTATATTCTACCTTTGAAAATTATTCCATAATTTAAGCTAATTTACTCATTTTCTCCTTTAATATTTTGCTAGAAATAGAGAATTTAGGAGATAGTAATTATAAAAATTGATTATCAATTAAAATATACTTATCATTTATTTTTAACAATATATTTAGCATTGAAAATTATAAAATGATTTTTTAGCTAGCTTACTAATTTCTCCCTTTAATTCTCAATCAAAAATAGAGAATTTTGATTCGAGTGAATATCAAAGATACTAGTTAATCACCTCAATTAATCACTTAGAGTTTTTGCTCTTTTAGTGTATTTTTGGAAAGACTCTCTCTAAGCTAGAAAGAATTTTCTAGGGTCTTTGAGTCATCCTAGCCTATTTATAACTTTTGGGAAAGCAAGTAGCACCTTCCTAGCTCTCTTAGCAATCGCCCATCTTCAGGAAGTGCCCCCTACTACCAAATAAATCCCCAAGCAGGTCAAAATCTCTTTCCTAGGACCTACCCAGCTTGAATTCTCAAATTTGTTAACTTTAGTTCACTTTACTACTTCAACTAGAAATATCTTGTCCATGTGATAAAATATGTGATTTAATATCTTTTAGTCCATGTCATTTAATATTTGCAAAGGTTTTCAATTATTTGAGTTTATTAAAGTGATCATGAAAACTTTTGATAAAGATTTGGGGATCAATTTGGCTCCGAATTCAATTCATTTATTTTTTTTGTCTGAAGTAAAGTGGTGCTTAAGATTCTAAAATATCAAATACAACTATTTTTAGTGAATTATTTTACAGGTTTGTAGATTTAAAATTTTCAAATTAGCTTTGTACACCTTCTCTTTATTGTTAAAAAATGGAAACCTTACAAAATTGAGTAGTACAATGACAATAAAAACTCTAATCAACATATTTCTCATTTGATGCCATATCTAACCTTTGATTCAAGCATGGTTGATGAGCACAGGTTAGCCTTGCTTTGGATTTTGGAGCATACATTTTTGGAATCTTGATTCTGGAAAATAGTCCTTGTTTGTTTGGTCTCCAAGACTAAAAAATTGCATCAACATTTTCCCACACCTATAGATCCTTGTAGTTTATAGCCCAAAGACCCTTCCAAACCAATTAGTGTAAGCTACAAAATGTTTTATACCAGCATGAGATTCCCAATATTAAATCTAATGCTTTATATTTTGGTGATATAGAGGCCCTTTTTCAATGATCTATGAAAAAGACATCGTAAGCCAAACGCGATATATTTTTGTGTCACTTGATAGTAGCATTACAAAGTAATTCTACTATACATCAAAATCATTTTCTAGCCCTTCTAGACCCAAGAACCTTCTTGATTCTTGTTGGAAATTCATCACATTCTTGGAACACACTACTTTGTAATTGATGATACTCCCAAGGTTTTGGTCAAAAAATTTCATACAAGATTTCTTTTTTATTTGATTGCTTTTCCAATCTCTTCAATCACCTTACTGTAATAATCTATCACCTTACTCCAATAAACTATCAGGTTTTTATAGTACCTTGGCACACTTGAATCATTCCCTAAATTCTGCCAAAACCTTATGGTATTCTTTAGTTCTAGAATCACTTCTTCATGGGCCTTAACACAATGCTATCAAAGGAGGATTTCCTTGTGGTGACATTGGATTCCCTTCACTGTCTTCTTTCCAAAGACGAATACAATTTGACACACCTATATGTGCCTTATATTGCATCACTAGTGTCTGCTCTTGCATAAAGAACCTAAATTGAAGTGGTTTGTAGAGACCAACAAGTATGTCTTGTCCATCACAAAGGCAATCATCACAATATTTATTAAAAATAGGGACCTTTGTGAAGGAGAATGGAGTTGGAGATAAATACTATATAGTTCCTAATATATCCACCAAATGTGGAAGAGTATCTGTTTGTGTAACTTTCTACTTCTCTGAGAAAACCTGCTAAATGTATCATCTATGTCTTGATGTGTATGCCCAACCATTAAAAATCCTAGTTGGATGGTTTTGAATGTTAAATATGGATCCTAATTTACCTTTGTAAGTTTTTAGTCAAGACGTGTACATTTATAAGGCCCTTGTTATGAGAAGAGGAGCCATCTTGTGTGAGACAAATCACTCACCAAAAAAATTCATACCCATTCTCATGCCAAAATATTGTTTTTGAGTGTTGGAATTGTAGCAAGAAGGACCACGTCAAAGATGATTGCTGGTCCAAGAAGAAGATGGAGTCAGAGTCTCAAGATAGCAAGCTAACACCAGGGAGGCAAATGTTCGAGGTAAACTAGAGAAAAATGCTCTAATTCTTTCATTGTTGAAAATGTATCCAATTCTTTGAGCAGTAGACTCTAGGGCTTCATTCCATGCAACACCCTACAAGAAATGTTTCTAAGATTACACCAAAGGTAATTCTAGGTATGTATACTTGGGAGATGATGAAACTTGGAAAATTGTTGGCAAACGCATAATTTTTGACAAAATTAAAAATGAAAGTGAATGGAAGGATAAAAATGGTAGGCATGTTTCCTCTCTTTCCTAAAACTTAATTTCTACAGGTCAATTGGATGATGAAGTCCATAACATTGCATCTAAAAACAAACAACGAAAGCTTTCAAAATGATCTTTGGTGATTGCAAAGGCAAAAAGGGTGAGTACACTTTAATTATGTATGGTTAGCACACAATCTTCCATTTATGAAAGTTGATGATGAGATATGGCATTATCACCCTGGGCACATGAGTGCCAAAGGAATGAAAATCCTTCAATTAAAGAAGCTTCTACTAGGTTTGAAAGAAGTGAACTTTGATTTCTATGAGGAGTATATTTTTTGTAAACAAAGGAGGGTAAAATTTATTGAATTAGGAAGTGAAAGAAAAATTAAAAAGTGTGAATTAGCTCAATCTCAAAAACACTACATCAAGAAGATACTGGAAAAGTTTGCGATGCAAAGTGCAAAATAGATTTACACAAGGCAAGTCATTTTAAACTCAACAAGGATATGTGTCCAAAGGGACAAGAGGAGATAGTTTATATGTCTAAAGTTTCATATGATGCACATGAAAGTGATCATCATAGAGTGGAGTGCTATAGAGGCATGAACAGAAGAGAGGTGACAAGAGGGAAGCTAAACACAAGGCACTAGGTGCAAACTCCCCCATGTAAGAGTGAGCATTTTTCTCATTCTTTGAATGCTCAAAAGTGATTACAAATTGTTCACCTAGACATAAACTAACCATTTCTCATAAAGAGAGATCTTTGATAGTAATCTATTTATAAATGATTATCAAAGAAATGTTTAATAATTATATATCCATAAACTTGCCATCCTTTCATATAGTCCATAAGCCATTATGCCTTTTTCACCTATCAACTATAATAAATATTTATCAATTTTCATTACATGCCTCTTTGTTAGGAAAGGAACTATCCTCAATTGCCATGCTGTTAATATGCAAATCATGCTTGTCAAAAATATATATATATAATTATGTGTTAAAAATATCATATATCAAAATAAAAACTCAAAAAAGTAAACAAATAAATTTTCTTATGCATGCCATCATCCACATATTGCATATTCTAGTGTCCCATAACCATGATAATAGGCAATATACATCATATCCTAACTAGAGTATTGGGATACAATTGGTCGTAGTCATCATTTAATAATAAAAATCTCAATTACTCCAAATTGAATTCAATAAACATTATCAACGTTATATGAGCATAAACCAAATCTATATCCAAATCTTTTCTATCATATATTGATAGATGTTTTTTGGCTATTCGTATTCTCCATACTGAGCTACCTCACTCTATCAAAATCACTCAAACATTGTGTCTATCCTCACCCTTTCACTGTACATAGGCATGTGTGAGTTAGGGGACTTTTCCAATATCTGTTAAAAAAACCCTCAACTAGCTAGTCACTTGGCTAGATGAACCATAAATACAAAAATATAAAAATATAAAATATATAATGGCCCATTTGTATGTAAATATTTAATTTTATCAAGGGTCTAAATAGGTTTTTATTATTATTATTTTGGTATTTATTTAAATAATTTTATCTAATTGTGTATTATTTGCTTAAGTATGCTATATACATCAACTTACCATTACCACATTTTTCTATCAATGTGCATAGTCTTTATTATATAAATAAATATTTTCATGCAAGCCTCTCCAAATCTTGGTGTGAACCCACTCCGAGAAAAAATCACAAAAATACATTTCACCCAAGTCATTCCCTTTTACTAAATTACCATTTTTCTATATGAATTTTTTCTTACTTCTTGTAAATAGTACTACATCAATAAAAACAAATGAGGGTCCCTTCATTTGATTCCCTATATTTTCATATATATATTTTATATTTTATATTTATATACAATTGACACTATTCTAGATTTCATGAATTGTTTATATACTAACCCTTTTTTTTCATGATATCCATATATTATATTTATGAATAATCTACATCCATGAATGTTTTCAAACCCCTAGAATTATATTAGGTCATGCTCTCATGCAAGGAGGGACTCATTCTTGGAGGATTATGAAATTTCAACAAAAGGGGAGACAGTGAAGACTTTTTGCCACGAGGAAAAGTAGGCATTTTGGTGGGAATTTTGGCATCCTCCTCCACTTTGAATTTGAAGAAGAGATCAAAAGACCAAATGTATACCACAAGCTGAATAATCACCTGAAATAGTTTTATAATTTTTGGAGCCACTACCTATGAGATATGAGCTTTTTGGTGGACCCCAATCTGCCCACGTTTTCTCACAAGTCACCCTAGTCTTCTCTCACCTTCCTTCACACTTCAACAAATACACACACACTCACTCCTCTCTATCCCTCACTCAAACCTACATCTTCCATGGTTTCTTTCACCCTCTTCACCATTAACCTCCCTTTCACCTCCATTAGCTCTCATATAAACTCTACATGTACATACACCATCTCTATGCATCTCTCTATTACCTCTGAATCACAATTCCTTCCTACCTCTTCTATATATACATAAAATTATGCATGTAAAACCAAGATTAATCTCTACACACTAAGGGATTCTTATCAACCAACATCGTCACTTTCATCATGGTGTTCAACCTTTGCGGCAACGACATAAGAAGAGAAGAAGGAGAAGAGAATCGACGGTCATTTCTGAGGATCTACACAAGGGTGAGTCCAATCTCTTCAAAGTTTCACCATAAAAAGGATTCCCTCACTTCATTTACCCATCTTTCTTCAACTATTCAACTCATTCTATCCATTGTAAATGTATTATTAACTTTTAGTGATTACTAACACTCACTACTAACCTACTAGCACAAAAACATCCATTGAGCTAACCTTAAAAGGAACCTCACCTCAAGACATGTACATCATAAACTCTCTCTCTCTCTCTCTCTCTCTCCTTCCTACTTTCACTCTGTCTACCATCAATAATTCTTTTCTCTTGAGCTCACATACATGACTCAAGCACACAAAGAAGGTACGTAATGTTTTGATATTCAAAATAAGGTTATCAATAACCTTAATGAGGGGTCTCCAACCTTTAAATAGGCCCCTCTCCTTCTTATAAAGTATCTCCAATATCTCACAAAGCACCCCAATACTCCATACGCGAGGAGAGATTCAGGTGTAGTCATCACCTTGTGAGCTTCACATTTGGTGTGAGAGAAGCTTTGATTCTACATACTGCAAAGTGAGAGTGTGATTGTACTATCTCAAATCACTTTTGTACATGCTCTTCCACTCTAAATAATCGAGGTTTTGGTGCTTCAAAGGCATACTTGGCTTTAGAATCTTTGTCCTTCCATTTGTGTAAAGTTCTTTGGCAAATGTGAGGTGTCTTGTATATTTTAAGTTCTACCATTTAAGCTTGTTTGAGGAAGTGAGTAGTGTGTTTTAATTATCAAGTTCTTGCTCATTGTAAGAGGATATGGTGTTGAGAGATTTTCCACAATTCTAAGACAATGTGTCTTTGATGGAGATGTTTAACATTCACTAAGCATTGGGTTAGTTTTGTGCATGCTCTATGATAGCATCATAACAAACCATCTCCATTCGCAAGTCACAAATGAAGTATTATACAAGTTCTATTCCTCTCTCTCTTATCTTTGCTCTAGATCTCTCTTGCTTCATTTGGTGTGTGTCTTGGTGTGAAACTGTTTGTGTGTGTTTTGTTGCGCCTCCTCTTGGTCGTGAAAAAATCTCCCTTGAGTCCTAGTTCGCATCCCATAATTAAATGGTGCCCCTTCACTTGTTTGGTTGTGGATTTGTTGTTGCTTTTTCTTGCTTGTGGTTGTGCCAGCCCCAATTGAGTAGCACAAGAGCCTTGAGGGGTGTTTAGAGGATGCTTCTATTGTTGCCCACCCTGTACCGCGTCACTCCTTGTATTAATAAAATCACACTAGGGGCAATGGTAGCAAGTCATTGCAAGATGATTTTGTAGTGAATGCCACCCAAATCATTTAATGGACACCAATCAAACATGCTACGTAAATTGATGAATGTGCACTTGTGCTACTTAAACCAAAGAATATACACTCATATTGTTCAAACTAGTGAATCTGTCATTTGTTGGTGTGTTGTCTAAATTTGTGATTTTTCAATTGTGCTGCCTAAATTGGTGGATGTGCATAGTTAAAATTGGTATTATCTAAATGAACAAATCTATACCATGATGAGTATTTTCACACTACCTAAAATGGAAAATCTAAACCATGATGAGAATTTTTACACTATCTAAATCAACAAATTTGTGTGTAGGTGACCAATGGACTAGGCAAGGCATTAAAAAAACCATTAACTACATGTTTGCCTGTAAATTGGTGAGGTTGGAATAGTGAAGTACATACAAAGTTTTTTTTATTATCCCAAATTACTTGAGTTCATGTGATTATCATTATAGCTTAATGATAGATTATATCAATAGTAATTCATTTTACTACTAGTTAAATTGATGATTTAAGAAATAGTGTGTTTTCACAACTCATAAGAAAATAAAAATAAGTGAAAGAGACCTTACTTCTAAAGTTTCCATCTGTATACTCCCTTGTTTCATAGATGCTTGAGTGTAGCCCCTTAAGTATACTTTGCAAAGAGATTTACTTACAAGAAAGTAACAAAAGTGAACATTTATCAAGTGAGTTTATTAAACTAGATCCATACTCGGCAAGACAACAACAAAGAAATTTGGCATGGCCGACCTTGCAAGGAATACCCGGCCGGCAACATGCTTTCCAGCATGGAAGGCATGCAGAGTGCACGATGTCAAAGATCATGAAGACTTGCATTTGGAGATCGTGCAGGGCAAAAATGTTTCAATGGGAACAACGTCAAGCTTAGGTAAAGCAAGGATCCATGCGAGGGTTGTGAAGACCCATAAAAAGGGGAAGCACCAATCAAGCTCCACATGAGGGTTTGAAGAAAATGATTAAAGCAGTCATCTTTTTGTATCCAAGAATCATGGCTTCTCCCTATGGATTACAAGGTTTTTGGTTTCAAGGTTTTTGGAGTTCATAGCTTTATAAATTTTGTAGGAGCTATCTTAACGGTTTATACAAGTTAATTCTTGATGCAATAATTTTTCATTCTTGATGCAATAATTTTGCATTACAAGGTTTGCAGTTTCATGTTTTTGGAGTTCATAGCTTTATAAATTTATATTGCAGGAGCTATCTTAACGGTTTATACAAGTTAATTCTTGATGCAATAATTTTGCCTTGTGGCAGGCAACTGGAAGTACATGCAAGGCTTGTGGTTTGTAAAGTAAAGGTATTTGGCAGGGCCGATCATTTATTGCAAAGAAGAAGAAGCCGACAAGCATCTATTTCTCTAGTTCGGAGTTTCGGATTTGCTAGGGCATGGCTCCTAGCCAGGTTTTTAAACTTGATGTAATAAAAAAAGACTATAGTCGACACAAGTGCAAACAAGCATTCAATATAGCACGACTATGCCGATGAGGAAAATGAGTTGAAGTCATTTCCTCATGATTCAGATAGAGAATCAAGACTATGATGATATGCATGGAATTTTGTTGAGTGTTCAAGGAGATCATGGTCATCAACTATGATATTTCATTTCTATGGGTTTCTTTCATATATGCACTTATTTTACAAGATTCTATTGATGGAATTCTTCAAAATAGATTTTGATGCAACGGCAAGGCGTGTTGCTTGTTTTGACCGTGCGGGCACACGGAGCAAGACCCCATACAAGGATAGTCAAGAGAGGAAAATAAATTCTTTCAAGAGAACAGCTTTATATCTATATGTTACAATTTTTTATGCTTGGTAATCACGTTACAGTTTACAATTTTGAACTAAACTTGCAAAAGTTTTTACCATGCCAACTTGACAAGCAAATGCTGCTTTGATTAAGTAGAGATTGGCAGTAAGTTAAAATTTGTTATCCAACCTTCTTGAGCTATTTCTTTCTAGATTTGGAAGTCTAAGGAATCTCAATAAGATGTTTGATTTAGCAAGGCCGTTTCTTTACAAAAGCTTGCTTTTATTTTCATTGGCGTTGTCAGGAGTTTTTTGGAGCAAGGGATTGCGCATATGTACATACCCATGCATGGTGCATCAAATAAAGTATTGCCCATTTTCCAGAGCCAGGTGGTTACGTGGGGCCCACATGTGTACAGGTAGGACACCATGTACATAGTGCATCGATTTTCATCGTTACTAGTACCATTGTGTTTTTCTACAATAAGGAGGAGTTGGTAGCACGTAAAACGTCTCGAGGAAGCTATCCACGGGCCGACGACGTGAGGTCAGCAGGTGCGTCAGATGGCATCTAGTGGCGTCAGGAGGGCGAACGAGGTCAATATTTGCACGCAGATGAGGACGGACACAACGTGGGTGTTTGCTTGTGAGAATTATGCAGAAAGGTCATCATGAAGACCTTTTTTTGGGGCCACTTCACGTGGTGGTGAGATGCATTATTGGAAAAAAGCTGAGTGCCAGGTGTGCGAATGATGCAAAAAGGTGACAACTATGCACTGCGAGGTCAGTTTTTGACCTGTTCGGGGTCCGTTTGAGGTCATCTAAAAGGCCAAGGGTGCCCAACTAATAAAGCTAAGTGTGGGAACTGAAAAAACTGAGAGAAGACCAGAAAAAACGTGGAGAAGAGAGGAGGAACAGCCGCAGGTGTGTTTTTTGGGTTTTTGGAGCCTGTTTTGGCCGTAAACTGCTCATCCGAGGTCGGATTTGAGCACTTTGACATTGTAGACTGGGGTTTTGGGCCGTTCCGGACGCGATGGCGCTGTCCATTTTGCCAAATTCCTCACTCTTTTCCTGCTGTTTTTCTGTGTAAGTTTCTCCTATGAGCGAAGTTTCTGCTCTAGTTTGTGATTGTATCTGGCTTATTTTACCCATATTGTGTGAGCTATTTGCCCCATTGGTGTTGGCCCAAGCTCAATTGTATCTAAACATCAGAAATTCTCCTCTTTTGAGTTGAGGTTTTTGGGTGTGTGTGTGTGTGTGTGTGTGTGTGTGTGTCTGTGTGGAGTGGGCAAGTGGATAGTCTCTCTCCTCTCACTCCAGAGGTGTGTTCCCTGTCTCGGCCAGGTGTGTTGTCTAAGCCGAGTGGTGCCCCATAGTGTGTGTGTGTATCTTCCCAAGAGTGTGTGTCGGGTCGTTATAGAGGCGCTGTGTGTGTTTTCATCCCGCTCACATTCTTTTGGCGCCCCCACGGAGGATCTTCTTCGAGTACCTTCTGCTTCGAGCTTCAAGCTTCGAGATTCGGGGTTACAGGTTACAGGTTACAGGTTACGGTTACAGGTACAGGTACAGGTACAGGTTACAGGTTACAGGTACAGGTACAGGTGATTCACACAGGTACAGGTAGCTGGAGTACAGTGATATACTAACAGTGATGTCACTTGCAGTTGTTGTGGGAATGCATCACTTGGCGCCTATTTGAGCGCATTGTCTGTTGGATTGTACGTTACTTGTGGAAACTGCCATTGTACGCATTTGTGGAGCCATACTTGGTTGTATTTGGTAGTCCCAGCCATTTCTGAGACTTGGTCTGGAAGATAGTCATTTCTGAGACTTGACTATATGCGATTTGCATTAGCCTTCGTGTGAGGGTCGATAGCGTGAGGTTTTTATTGAGCTGGGGGATTCTCAAATGTGGAGATCCTTTCGGTGATACAGGTAGCTGGAGCACCCTTTTCGTGACCTCGCCATAGGCTATGTACTAGTGAGTCCTACTTGATGCTCGGGTTCTATTGTTGACAGTTTATGCGTACATAGACAGTCTATATTTTGGGTTCCTACTGCTCTACTTCTGGGAAAACTCTGTCGAAATTTTCCCAAGTTATGATGGCTGGTTTTTTGGTATTTTGAGCCATTTATGCTGTTATGCTGCTGAAATTTTGGCAAAATCAGAGGTTGAGTCAGGTGTGCCTTCTTGGGAGCTTCATGGTTGGCTTTAATGGATGATCAAAATGGCCCTCAGTTCACTCCTTTTCATTTAACTCAAAGAATTCAGATTAATGTTCATGTATCCAGGAAGATCTTTTTCCAGCAGCGCATAGTCTTTATGTTTGGGCCAAGAAGATTGAGAGAGATCCTGGAATGTCCTTTGCCTGTTGTCATTCCGATGATCAACTATGAAAACTCATTTGATGTGCATGTGTTTGTTCTCATCTAAAGCTGAGCTCCATTGAAGTTTCTGGGGATTGGGTAGTGAAAAGTTTTGGGTTCTTGCACGTGTGTTTGAAGGGGTTCTCTAGCCATGGCTTTCTCTTATCCGGAGTTTCATGGAAGAAGTGATGAAGATGTGGAGGACTTTCTGGAAAAGATGGAGGTTGCCTGCATTAGCAACCAGATTCATGACCCTACGCAAATGTTACGCCTTCTCCAAATTTGTTTGAAGAGTGATGCACGAGCTTGGTCCAAAGCATTTGAAGAGGAGTTGCGTATGGCTGATCCACCTATAAGATTGAGTTGGGACAATCTAAGGCATGGATTGGAAGTGGAGTTTGTGAAGATAGAAGATCCTGACAAAGTGTGGCAAGAAGTACAGGCTTTGGTACAAAAGGAAGGTGAGCCAGTAGATGTGTACATACGAAAGTTTTCATTGGCATGGGAGCGAATGTGCAAGGCTTTAGCACCACAGGTACCCCCGCCTGACATGATGAAGAAGGACAGGTTCTTGGCTGGTCTTTGGGAGAATATACGTTGGAGAGTAGAGCTAAAGAAGCCTAGGACATATGAAGATTCACTAGAGGTAGCAAGGAACAAAGAGTGGAAGCTGAGGAAAATGAGCCAGTTAGGGGTGGAGTCTTTGCCAATGAGGTCTGAATTTCAGCCTATAGAGTCTTTACAAGGGCGCATGTCAGGGGTTCATCATGAACCAGTGGTTCCTGTTACTACTCAGGTTATGCCAGCAGTGGTCACTACAGCAGTGCAAGATGATGGCCTAAGGCAAGACATGAGGCAAGTGGTTGATCTGATGAAGAATCTCAGCCTAAACATGCTAGGTCAAGTGGGAAATAATCGAGGTCGAGGGCGGTTTGCAAATCAGCCAGGAGGTGAAGAAAGACCTAGGAATGGTGCTGGACAAAGTAATAGTAGGTTTTGGAGGCAGACGCCCACATGTTACAATTGTGGAGAGTTGGGTCATATCAGCCCGCAATGTGATAAGCCACCAAGGATGGGGGGAGACATGTATCCATTGCCAAGACAGGTGCTAACTAGATCAAATGATTATGGCATCGAAATTAAGGGAGACGAAGGAACCAGTGGTCTGACCCAGGAGGAAAAAGGAAAGACAAAAGTGCTAAGTGTAGTCACCTTGGAGAAGGCATCAAAGCTAGAGGATACATTAGTGATGCCTATTGGGAAGAGGACCACAGAGGATAAGGAAGGAAGAAGTGCCTCAGGTCCTAGTAAGAAGAAAGGAAAGAGCCATGAAGGCGAGGATGTCAAGGCCAAGAGGAAAAGGAGAGCTCGTCGAAAGTTTCATGTTTCAGATTTTCCACTAGGGGATGGGCAATTAAGCTATGACTTGAAGGAGGATCTGACGAGCAGGAAGGCAGATGTTACTTTTGGGCAGCTTATAGAGATGGTGCCTAAGCTAAAGCGACAGTGGAAGAGGATGGTTAACCCAATGGAGAAAGAGCCAGAGAGAGGTTCAGTGAAGGTGTTGGCAATGGACGAGCTACCAGACATTTGTCCAATAGTAGATGTGTGGCATAAAAGGAAAAATTTGGGACAAGGTTATGTGGATGGCGGAGCCCAAATATGCGTCATAACACACTCATGCGTTGAGAAGATGGGTCTCACAGTGGCTGGGGTGTCAGGTTTTCGGATCAGATTGGCAAACCATCAAAAAGTAAAATGCTTGGGTGTTGTAAAGAGCTTAGAAGTGGAGGCATATGATGCAAAAGCAGTGGTTGACTTTCATGTGATGCCAGCAGGGTTGGGAGCATATCCTATTATACTGGGCAGACCATGGTTACGTGCAGTGGGAGCTGTTCAAGATTGGCGACATGGTACGATTAGCCTCTATGGAAAGACAGGTACCAAGAAGCTTTATAATATGGACACAAGGAAACGATTAGAGGAGCTTTATGAAGATGAGGATGAGTCTAGTGATGAAGACTCTTCCACGGTGACAGATGAGGACAGTGATAGCACTACCAGCAGTGATGAGGATGCTGATGTTGCATTTCTTTTGATGGACAAAGAAATCCAGGAGATTGGTTTAGTCTCATTTGCGAAGGAAGTTGAAGATGAAAGTGAAGGGCCTTATGAAGTGATTGAAGGGCTGATGCAAACCAAGGTTGAGTTGTCAAAAAAGCAGGAATTAATGACGCAAATGATTAGTGGAGACCTCTCAGCTATGGAGAAGGATATATATTTGCATATGCTGGCTAGTTTTCCTGATTTGTTCATTACTTCATATAAAGAGATCAGAGGGTTCAAGGGTGAAGAGATGCATATAGAGCTGAAAGAAGGTGCTAAGCCAGTGCGGCAAAGGCTAAGAAGGATGGGTCAAGAGCAAATGGAAGCCTTGCGGGTAGAGGTGGACAAGTTATTGAAGGCAGGGTTCATAGTCCCTGTGGAGACCACAGAATGGGTGAGTCCAGTAGTAGTCAGTCCAAAGAAGGATGGGAAGTGGAGGATTTGTGTAGATTTTAAGCCCTTAAACGCAGCCACAAAGAAGAACCCATATCCTCTTCCATTCATCGATCAGATCTTGGATTCAGTGGCAGGTTATGAGAGGTACAGTGTGTGTGATGGTTTTTCAGGCTATTTTCAATTGAAGATTGCTCTTAAAGACCGCACAAAGACAACTTTTATTACGCCATGGGGCTGCTATTGCTACACAGTGTTGCCGTTTGGGTTGTCAAATGGACCATCTTTCTATCAAGAAAGAGCAAATTGGGTGCTGGAACCATTCATTGGTAGTTGTGTTAAGGCTTTTATGGACGACTTCTGTGTCTATAGCAGTAGGGCTGAGCATCATGAGAAGTTGCAGATGGTATTGGCTCGATATGATGAATGTGGAGGACAACTAAATCCAAAGAAATGTCATCTAGCACAGCCAAGGGTGAAGTTATTGGGCCATATGGTGTCAGAAAATGGCATTGAGGCTGATCCAGATAAGGTGAAGTCTATTATTCTTCTTCCATCACCTATGAGTACGAAGCAATTGGCAACCTTTATACACAAAGTGAAGTACATGGCACGGTTTATTCCATTGTCTTCGCAGCTTCTTTATCCATTACAACAAGTGGCAAAGCATGATCCATTGCAATGGGATGACAAGTGTGAAGAAGTGTTTCAAGAGGTGAAAGAGGTGTTAGGGGGGTTGTCAGCCATGCAGGCTCCTGATTGGGAGAAAGTTTTTTATGTAAATCCATCAGTAGGGGATGATGCCATTGGAGCCATGCTATTGCAAAAGGGGAAGGGCAGCCATTATATGAGGCCAGTGTATTGTGCAAGCCGAGTGAAGTTGGTAGCGGAGAGAAAGTTATCGGAAGTAGAGCTAGTGATGGCCAGTGTAATATTTGCTTGTCGACGATTTCGTCATTACTTGCTACCACGGCCTTTTGTTTTCTTGACGAGTTATGCCTTTTTGCCACAGTTAATTAATGGTATTAACATGTCAAATGTGGTGAAGAAATGGGTAATTGAGCTGCAAGAGTTTGAGTTCTCTTTTCTAGTGGAAGATAGTACAAGGGCTACCCTAGCTGATTTGTTGACCTACAAGGAGAATCCCCTTATTGTTAAGGAAGAGGTGGTGAGAAAGGTAGTTGAAGAAGTGCCACAGATCAGCAATGCACATGTGTTGTTCTTTGATGGTTCATACAGAAAGAGCCATGATGCAGCTTCAGGGGGTATAGCACTTTATGATCCAGAGGGGAAGCTAGTATGCAAGAGAGGGTTCAAATTGGATGCTCATAGTAACAATGAGGCTGAATATGCTACATTGGAAGCCGGATTACACATTTGTTTGAAGCATGGGGTTCGAAGGTTGAGCATAAAAGGTGATGCCTTGTTAGTGGTGAAGCAAGTGTTGGGTGTGTGGAAGAGCAAGAACACCTCATTGAAGGAAATGTGCTTCAGAATTAAAGGCCTGTTAAAAAAGTTTGAAGCATGGAGTATCAGACACATTGAACGTGCTCTAAATGGAGAGGCACATGAAGCAGCTCAAGGCATGATTGGGGAGCTATTTGTGTTGAGGACCACTTTACCTCTTTATCATGGCCGGGAAAGTTTGGCTCAAGAAGAGGAGTTTTTGCTAGCAGGAATCATTCCAAAGGAGATTCAGAAGTCTAAGAAGTATGGCTTTGTGCGTAGAGCATACAGGTACAAATTGATTGGTGATGTCTTATACATGAAAGGGGTTGATCTCGTGTTGAGACGTGTACCTTGGCGGGAGGAGCTTTACAGAGTGTTGGAAGAGAATCACGAAGGCGCATGTGGTGGCCATTTTGCTCTAAAGATCACCTTGCATAAGATTTTGCAAGAGGGGTATGTATGGCCTAGTTTGCACAAGGATGTTCACCATTGGTGTAGGTCTTGCAATAGGTGTCAAGCATTTGGGAAGAGAGTGTTGAAGCCAGAGCTACGAAAAACCATTATGGCGTTTGATGTGTTTGAAAAGTGGGGGATTGATGCAATAGGCCCGTTACCTATCACAAGCAGGGGCAAAAGCTATATCTTGACGGCAGTGGACTATCTCTCTAGATGGGCAGAGGCTATAGCAGTAAAACAGATCACTGCAAAGGATGTGGCAAAATTTGTGTATGATGAAATATGTTGCAAGTTTGGGGTGCCACTGGAGTTACTTTCAGATAAGGGGCCTGGCTTTAGAGCTAAACTGCTAGATTTTTTATGTGCAAAGATGAAGATTAGGCACCAGCATACCACTCCTTATTACCCGCAGTGTAATGGCTTGAATGAAAGATTCAATAGTGAGTTGGTACAGATTCTTTCGAAAGTGACAGAGCACCAAGGAAAGAATTGGGATTTGGAATTGCCTAGTGCATTATGGGCTTACCGTACTTCGGTGAAGACAGGTACAGGGTTTACTCCATTTCATTTGGTGTATGGAAAGGAAGCACTATTGCCTGTGGAGGTAGAGTTGCCTGCGGTCAAGATGTTAGAGAAGTTGCTTGGGCCGCCTAGTGATGCATTCAAAGAGAGGCTCTTGCAGTTACAAGAGGTCCAGTTGGATAGGATGAGCGCTTTGGAGCATTATGGGCAGAGGCAGGATAAGGCTTTGACAAAGCTAAATGAAAAGGTCAAAAGTAAGGGTATCAAGCAACATGACTTGGTTTTGCGCTACAACAGTAAGCTGGACAACACCTTCCAAAAGAAGTTTCAAATTAAGTGGGAAGGCCCTTTCAAGGTAGTAGAGTGTTTTCCAAATGGCACATATCAGCTGGCTAACCTGGATGGTGTTCTACATAAGTCAAGGGTAAATGGATTGCGTCTTAAATTGTATCATGCTAGATTGATGATGGTGGAACAAGATGAGTTGTCGGTGGAGCAAGAAATGTTGGTGAAGGATGAGGAGACTTGTGATGCGGCGAGTCTCATATCTCTCTTTGCTGCTGCTGATCATGAATGATCTAGCAGGCTAGGGGATGGGCAAATTATGTCAGGAGTTTTTTGGAGCAAGGGATTGCGCATATGTACATACCCATGCATGGTGCATCAAATAAAGTATTGCCCATTTTCCAGAGCCAGGTGGTTACGTGGGGCCCACATGTGTACAGGTAGGACACCATGTACATAGTGCATCGATTTTCATCGTTACTAGTACCATTGTGTTTTTCTACAATAAGGAGGAGTTGGTAGCGCGTAAAACGTCTCGAGGAAGCTATCCGCGGGCCGACGACGTGAGGTCAGCAGGTGCGTCAGATGGCATCTAGTGGCGTCAGGAGGGCGAACGAGGTCAATATTTGCACGCAGATGAGGACGGACACAACGTGGGTGTTTGCTTGTGAGAATTATGCAGAAAGGTCATCATGAAGACCTTTTTTTGGGGCCACTTCACGTGGTGGCGAGATGCATTATTGGAAAAAAGCTGAGTGCCAGGTGTGCGAATGATGCAAAAAGGTGACAACTATGCACTGCGAGGTCAGTTTTTGACCTGTTCGGGGTCCGTTTGAGGTCATCTAAAAGGCCAAGGGTGCCCAACTAATAAAGCTAAGTGTGGGAACTGAAAAAACTGAGAGAAGACCAGAAAAAACGTGGAGAAGAGAGGAGGAACAGCCGCAGGTGTGTTTTTTGGGTTTTTGGAGCCTGTTTTGGCCGTAAACTGCTCATCCGAGGTCGGATTTGAGCACTTTGACATTGTAGACTGGGGTTTTGGGCCGTTCCGGACGCGATGGCGCTGTCCATTTTGCCAAATTCCTCACTCTTTTCCTGCTATTTTTTCTGTGTAATTTTCTCCTATGAGCGAAGTTTCTGCTCTAGTTTGTGATTGTATCTGGCTTATTTTACCCATATTGTGTGAGCTATTTGCCCCATTGGTGTTGGCCCAAGCTCAATTGTATCTAAACATCAGAAATTCTCCTCTTTTGAGCTGAGGTTTTTGGGTGTGTGTGTGTGTGTGTGTGTGTGTGTGTGTGTGTGTGTGTGTCTGTGTGGAGTGGGCAAGTGGATAGTCTCTCTCCTCTCACTCCAGAGGTGTGTTCCCTGTCTCGGCCAGGTGTGTTGTCTAAGCCGAGTGGTGCCCCATAGTGTGTGTGTGTATCTTCCCAAGAGTGTGTGTCGGGTCGTTATAGAGGCGTTGTGTGTGTTTTCATCCCGCTCACAGCGTGTGTTTGTCAACATGAGGAGCTATTCGCTATGAGCACAAGTGTTACCATATACATGTGGTAGTGATGTGTGTGAACACACTAGGACCGTCGGGGCATTTTTTCCCTCTTTAGGAGGTTTTTTCCCCGTGCATTATATATATGCCCATCACTCTAGGGCTATCTATCTTTCCATTGCACACTAAGTAACACACTCTCTTGTGTGCCTTGAGCTTCCTTCGTCTTCTCCAAGCTGTGTGTGTTTCTCTGCAACCCTAATTCCAACAATTGGTATCAGAGCAGGTCACATCCTCCCGAGCTTAGTCGCCAGCTGCTCCAGCACACGCCTGCTCACTTTCTCCGACTTCAGTGAGCTTTGGTGAGCGTTTGCAGGTCCACAAAAATTTTGGGCACATTTCGACCTCCGTTTGGGCTCAAAATTTTGATTTGGGCTCAATTCGGCCTCCGTTTGGGCTCAGAATTTTGATTTGGGCTCATTTCGGCCTCCGTTGCCACTACAGGCAGTACTGCACAGGCTATTTCGTCATTTTGTGCAGAATTTCTGTCAGTGCCGTTTTCTGCATAACAGGTGCCTTATAGTCTTCCACGGTTTGTGCTATATAGCACAGGTTGTTCCCGCTCTGTTTCTCCTATTTTCGGACAGTTTTCACATCAGGTGCAACATTTACCATGGCTGACAACAACAACAAAGATGTGTTCAAGATGTTTGTTGCTGAGGACAGGTTGGATGGGGACAACTACCCTTTGTGGGCTTATATGATGCAACATGTTCTTGTATCAAAGGGTCTGGAACATTGTGTAGGGCATTGATGTACGTCCTGGTTCTGAGGATGTAGGCGATGTTGAGGATGTTGCAGGTCTTGCTGCAAGGATTGCAGTTGTTAGAGTTATTTTGCCTACGGCAGAACAAGCTCGTTGGGATGTTAAGGATGCGCAGCTCATGCATTGATTGCGTTGTCTGTGAAGCGCACCATTGTTCCTCACATCCGTTCAGCAAAATCTGCAAAACAAGCTTGGGATATTTTAGCAGGTCTTTATGCAAGCCGCAATGAGGCTAAAATTGCTTTGCTGCGTACAGAGCTAGAGTCGAAGATTATGCATGAGGAAGATGATATGGACACTTTCCTTGCTAGTGTCAAGGATATCAATGAGCAACTCATTTCTGCAGGTGAAGTTATTTCAGACAGTTCCCTAGTGCAGACTGTTCTCGATGCCTTACCAGATTCCTACCAGACTTTTGCTAGTACTTGGAGACTGATGACCCAAGGAAATCCTGAAGTTGTCAAGTTTGATGCATTATGCACATTGTTGTTGCAAGAGTCACTTTCCAGAAAAAACAGGACTAGACAGCGTGCAGTTGAACAGGCTTTTATTGCTTCTCAAAGAAAGGGTGGTAACAACAATGCAGCCACTTCTTATGGTTCTGCTACGAGTGGCAAAAATTATGTTCCTAATGCTTCTGCTGGCAGCAATTCGTCTGGAAATTCTGGTGATAAGGGCAAAAAGAAGATGCGTTGCCATTATTGTAAAGCCAATGATCACTTGATCAAGTCATGTCCTAAGTTGAAGGACAAAGAGGCTAAGAAGAAAGAGGGTGGTTCCACTGCAAATGCTGGTTCCACTACAAATGTAGCCATTGTTGAGTCTTCTGTGAAAGGAGACTGTGTTGCTGATGCTGATGCAGAATGGGATTTTAGCGCAGAGTGTACTTACAATCCTGCTGTCCATGATGCATGCTTGTCAGTTGCTGCAGATTCACATGTGTGGTATTTCGACAGTGGTGCTACAAAGCACATTACCTCACATCGTGAATTGTTTACCTCTCTCGAGTCTGTCCCTCATGGGAATTCAGTTACTTGTGCCAACAATGCCTCTTATCCAGTTCGGGGAGTTGGAAAGATTGTGCTCACTGCTGTTAATGGCGGTTCCTTTACACTTGTTGATGCACTTTATGTACCTGGGATCAAGAAGAATCTCTTGTCTGTATCCGCACTTGCTAGACTTGGACTTGTACTCAAATTTGTGGATGACAGATGTACAGTTCATGATCTCAGTTTTGGTGATGAGATTGTTGCATCTGGCCTTTTGTGCCGTGGGCTGTATAAGCTCACTTTGTATGACAAGTGTGGACAAAATTTTGCAAATGCTGTTGCAAATTCAAGGGTTATTTCAGATGCAAAACTTTGGCATGCACGTTTTGGTCATCTGAATTTTGCCAGTTTGCTACGTTTGCAGAAATCTGATATGGTTGCTTCTTTGCCGCCTCTTGAAGCACCTGTCAAACATGTTTGTGAAGGCTGTATTTTGGGTAAGATACAGCGTTCTAAATTTCCAAAGGATGGTTCAGTTCGGGCTACATGCAGGTTGCAGCTTGTGCATAGTGATGTTTGTGGGCCCATGCAAACTCCGTCCTTGGGCAATTACCTGTACTTCGTGACTTTCATTGATGATTACTCCAGGCATGCATGGGTATTTCCGCTTAAAGCGAAGTCCGAAGTTTTTATGTGCTTCAAACAATTTCTGGCTATGGCTGAAAATGTCTCGAAATGTACTATGGACACCCTCCGTTCTGATCGAGGGGGGGAGTATATGTCTCATGAATTTAATGCATTTCTGGCTAGTCGTGGGATAAAACACCAATGTACAGTGCTTTATACACCTCAGCAAAATGGTGTTGTTGAGAGGAAAAACAGGTCACTGACGGAAATGGCACGATGTATGGTCAAAAGTCAAGCTTTGCCGCATTCTTTTTGGCTTGAGGCCATTATGTGTGCCACTTATGTACTTAATAGGTGTCCTACGAAAGCTTTGCAGTCTATTACTCCATATGAAGCATGGCATGATAAAAAGCCTTCTATTGAGCACATGCGTGTTTTTGGCTGTTTGGCACATGCTTTGGTGCCACAAGTGCAGCGTAGAAAATTGGATGATAAGGCTGTCAAATGTATTTTTGTTGGTTATAGTGCTGAAAGCAAAGGTTATAGGTTGTATCATCCGCAAACAAAACGTACTCTGGTTTCACGGGATGTAGGGTTTGTGGAAGATTCTGTTCAGCCCTTGCTGTCATGTACTAGAGACAGTAATGTAAGCTCACAGGACATTTATGACACTTTGTTGCCTCTTTTCAGTGGTGGAAATACGAATGTAAGTTCCAATGAGGCAAATGTACAGCCTATGGGGGTTTCTGAAAATGTTCTAGATCAGCCTATTACTGATGCAGATGTACATGATGTACTTGATGAGGAAAGGGCTGAAAATGAGCAGGCTAGAGGTATGCCAAAATGGCTGGTGCACACTTTGCGTGACAGTAAATTGGATGCACCTTTGTCTAGTCGTACTCGTTCAGGCTCTCGCCATGCATCTTATGCATCAGATTGTTATTCTTTGGCTGTGTCTAGTTTACATGATGTTGAGGAGCCTCTATCTTTTGATGAAGCACAGAATTCAGAAAATTGGATGGCTGCCATGCAATCAGAATATGATGCACTTATAGAAAATGACACATGGACTTTATGTGATTTTCCTCCTGGCAAAAAGGCCATTGGTACGAAGTGGGTTTACAAGTTGAAACGCAAGCCGGATGGTGAGATCAATCGCCATAAGGCTCGACTTGTTGCAAAGGGTTATGCACAGCAAAAAGGCATAGATTATGAAGAGACTTTTGCTCCCACTTGTCGTATGACTACTGTGCATTTTCTATGTGCATTGGCAGCTCATTTTGGTTGGGATGTACATCAATCAAACATTGTTACTGCTTTCTTGAATGGTGACATATTTGAGGAAGTTTATGTAACGCAGCCTCGCGGTTTTGTCATAAAAGGACAAGAGGACAAAGTGTGCAGATGTAAGAAGGCTTTGTATGGGTTGAAGCAATCTCCTCGTGCTTGGTATGAGAAAGCTGACACTCATTTGGTTAAACGAGGCTTTTGTAACAGTCCAACAGAAAGCACATTGTATGTAAAACGTAAGGGTGATGTACTTCTCATTGTGGTCTTTATGTCGATGATTTGCTGATCACTGGACCAAATGAGAGACATATTGCTGAATTTGAGGCTGATTTGAATGCTACTTTCAAGATGAAATATTTGGGGCTGTTGCATCATTACTTGGGTATATAGTTTAAGCAGTGTGGTGGTGGTATTGCCTTGTGTCAGAAAAGTTACATAGAGACATTGTTATGTAAGTTTGGACTTGAGGATTGCAAACCTATTGCCACTCCCATGGAAACAGGTTTGAAGTTGAGTCTACATGATGCTGGCGATCCTGCTGATGTCACTCTTTACCAAACTGCTATTGGTTGCCTCATTTATGTATGCAACACAAGGCCAGATATTCAGTTTGCAGTCTCACAGGTCAGCAGATTTATGCATAGCCCAGGGTCTAAGCATTGGCAGGCTGTCAAGAGGATTTTCCGCTACCTTAGTGGCACTTTACATCTTGGCTTGTTTTATCCCAAGGGGGGATCATTGCCGCCAGACTTACATGCTTTTTCGGACTCAGATTGGGCTGGTTGTTTTGACACGCGAGTGTCCACAAGTGGTTTTTGTTTCATGCTTGGCAGTTCATGTATATCATGGTTGAGCAAGAAGCAACCTACTGTGGCCACTTCGAGTTGTGAGGCTGAGTACAGGGCAGTCTTCACAGCTACGGTTGAGTGTGTATGGCTCAGACGCCTTATGGCTGATTTGGGTGTTGGACAGGACACTGCCAACACTATCTACACTGACAGTCAGAGCGCATTGGCAGTTGCGAGGAACCCAGTTTTTCATGCTCGCACAAAGCACATTGAGGTGCATTACCACTATGTCAGGGAGAGGCTCTCAGCAGGAGAGATCAGCTTGGCTTATGTGCCAACACAGGACAACCTTGCAGATCTTTTCACAAAGGCATTGTCTCGTGAGAAGCTTGAAGCTTTCCGCAAAGCTTTGGGCTTACTCCCCTTTGTGGACTAATCCTGTCCTCAGGGCATGGCACTTCCCTTTACTCATGTGCCAGCTCTTGTTCACCGCATCACTCCAGGGGGGATTTGTTACCATATACATGTGGTAGTGATGTGTGTGAACACACTAGGACCGCCGGGACATTTTTTCCCTCTTTAGGAGGTTTTTTCCCCCGTGCATTATATATATGCCCATCACTCTAGGGCTATCTATCTTTCCATTGCACACTAAGTAACACACTCTCTTGTGTGCCTTGAGCTTCCTTCGTCTTCTCCAAGCTGTGTGTGTTTCTCTGCAACCCTAATTCCAACAACAAGCTCCCTCATAATTGATATCTTTTATATATTTATGTGAAGCAAGGCTTCAACCTTGAGCATATTGCATGAAAGTTTCCCAAGTTTGGAATATTCTATTAGCGTACAAACTTTGGGAAACTTTCCACCATGTCTATCTGATTTTCTCCTGGAGGTCAGTATGACGAAGCCATGATAGTACATAGGGTACAACTAATAGCTCTAAATTTCTCAGCATACAAGGCTACGAGCTATCTTCAGGCGGAGACAACCGCTCTTAGAAAGACAACAAGGTTAGTACTTTGTTCAAATTATACTTGTTTTTTTTTGTAATTTAACATTTCATTTGCAAAAGATTTATCTACTGTGCAAAGCAAAGTTCTTTGCCAGCCTTCATGCAAAGCAAGGCTTCTATTATGTACCAAGGTGCTATCCATTGACTTTAGGTCAAGGATAATGGCGCACATATTTGGCACTAAGTGGACATAAGCTCAAATTTTAAGTTGTATATGTATACAACGGTGAGCACTTTACAACATTGGCTCTATGCACAAGGTGCAGCCAATCCAAAAGATTGTCTTTATGGGTAGCAAGTAGGCATTGCCTAGATATCAAGCAACAAATGATTCATGGCTCAACATGGATAGATTAAGAGAGCCTCCACGCAAGTAATCTCTTGTGTAAACACCTGAGAAAATCTACTGTGACTATTTTCTTTGGGGGTATTTGACATCTTTCTCCGCCGTTCATGGAGGAAGAAGATTCTCTCATGACTTAGTTGTGAATAAGATTCCAAATGAAGAACATCTACTGCTTAGTTATAACATTAATTATGTCTCTAGGAGTAGTATTTTTAGGGGTTTGACTCAACTAATAAACAATCACTCCATAGGTGTTGAGAGTTGTGATTTGAGCTCAGTACAGTTGTATTTTCAAGGAAACAAGTTCGTTTGACCATGGTAGACTGTGTTCATCATCGTTGGGTGCTAGGTTGAGTAGTTTTCATGCAAATTCTAACCAAGCAGTTTGACATTGCAGCAGTTAACCAAGGAGTTTGGATTGCAAAGAAAACACCCAAGGTTACCAGTTTCTATTGCTTCTTTTTCCCTAATCTTTCATTTAGTGTTCAACATGTCACCCATTTATTAGGTCTCTTTAACATTGGTTTATGGTAAGGCATCTTTCCATATGTATCTTTTAGGTTTTCAAAGTGCATGCAACTACGCGTAAGTGAACGTTATGTTCAACCTCCAGGTATGCATATGATTTGGTTTTATTCCCTTTTTTACTATGCTTTGCTTGATTTTTTTCAAGACGGATGAACAAGCTTGAATGTTTTCATCCATTTTTCTCTTTAGAGACATGAAAAGGTCATGTACGAGCAAAGAATTTTGGGCCGCAGGGTCCCAAATACATTTTTGCATTATGCAGTTATGAAACTATATGTAGGTTTTCCTTTGGCACATGTTGTCACATGGGATATAACATGGTCTAGGAACTCAAGGAATTCGATTTACAAGTGTGGAGAAAAGTATATAAGGGTCCCTATCACTCATGTCAATGAGTGTTTATAGTTAACTACCTCCACACACAAGTACATCTTGTACTTGAAGGATGTTCGTTTTTCAGAAATCCCTCTTTGAGACATATTCCCCATATGGAGAATATAAGTCTTTGGGATTGACATTCGCACCGGTTATATCAATTATGTGTCACGACAAAGTCCTTAGGTGCTGGTCAAATCCGTTTGCTAGACCATTTTTACCACACTGTATCAAGAACAATTTTAGTGGCAAAAAATTGTCGGATATTTAGAACAACTTGTTAAGGTTACAAGTGCTACTAAACAACATTAGCCAAAAGGTTGTTTATGCATATAGAAAGGCTATGTTTTGTTAATGAAATTGTTTCAATTTTTTTACCTAGAAGTGACTTATGTTCCACCCTCTATTATGGTTCAAACGTTTCTACAATGATTGCAATAGAAAGTATTTAGTTTTTTTTGCAGAATTATTTATACTTCTCTTTCATGTGTGCTATGAGCATCATATTCACCGTAAGTATTGGAAAGTATGGTGATGGATATGCAGGTTTGGGTCTGTTTTTGCTAAATACATGCACACTAGGTGTTATGGACCCTAGTGTTTAACAAAGACTGATTTGGAGCGGCATGCACATTCATGACATAGATCTAACAATCACCATCACAGGTCTTGGATTGATTGGGATGCCTGTGGATATTTCAAGTTAACCAAGACAATTATCTATAACATTTTTTATTCCTTGGCACAATGTTGTAAGGCACTGTGATCCCTCAGTGTTTTCATTGATCCAAAGAGGATAGGCAAATTACAAGTGTAGTCTTTTACTAAAGGATATGTGAAGCACGTAGGTTAGCACCAAGAAATCCAATTAGAAAACATGTATCGCTCTACTTGGAGTTTGCTTACCATAAGGTAAAGCATTCTTGCGACGACTAGGTTTAGTTTCTTCATGCTTAGGTCAGGTTCTCAACCTTGAACACTAGTTATGGTGGGGTTGTTTACTGGTGCGATAAGATAACAAGTCAAGGACTTAAGCTTTGTTGATGAGTTACTTCCGCATGTTACTTTTAGGAACGGTGAGAAGATGTATTCTTTTTTATAACTCCTCGTTGCGATAAATCATTTAGTATACTCAAGTGAGTTCTAAATAGATTCTATACGCTATGTTAGATATGGGCCAATTACACAAAACGGTTGCAAAGGGACAACAATGTGGAAAATCAAGATGTTATTTTAATTTCATTGAACCTCCTACTGAATCATATTCCAGTCAAACGAATAGTTGGATCGATGAAGGATGCCACTGTAGAAAACATTAGTGTTCTTATGATGACATCATCACTTTTGTTTTAGAGGAAGAAAATACTTCTCCAAGGGAGGAGTAATGTCAGGCTTAGGATAAGACCGGACAAGCCAAGGGCTAGGACGGACATGCGGTACATGGGGTCCCTATTATTAGCAAGGCAGGGCCTATATAGGGCACGATTGGGTGGAAAGTGGCATGCTCGAGCCCCCACTTCTTACAGAGGGCATCGTTAGCAACTTATCCTTCCAATCCCCTTGACCTCAAGGCTCTTGGCAATGTGCTAAAGGAAGCATTGACTAATGACCCTGATGTTAAGGTAAAGCACCATGTTTGTCCCTACCATTAATTGTCCCGATAAAAATACAATTTTCATAATGTGGCAGATCGACAAAACTATGCCAGCCACTTTGGACATTGAATTAGAGGGCATAGGGAGGATTTTCATTTATCTAAAGTGGGGTATCTTAGCAGGAAATTTCTACCATTGTGGATAGGTTGGCCATTTTTGTAAGAGCTTCCCTACATTATTGGTCACTAATGTAGATTTAATTCCCTTGGTGCCGTGGGAACAATGTTTTGGCAAAAGGCCCTCTTTAGTGAATGTTGATAGATCTATTATCACCCCTGATCAGCCACAATCAGTGAAATATGCCCAGCCTCTTGGGACAAGTCGAATTTCCCCCAAGCATGTAGGTAACAAAGACCATAACCAAGCATCTACCTCCAAAAACAACAAGCAATAGGATAAAGGTAAGAGGAAAATCTTCTCAGAGGATTTTTAGATGTCCAAAAGGACCTTCAAACGCAGAACTAGACCCACATTGTATACATAATTACAAAATTTCTATGATGCTCTGCATGAATTCCTCGTGTCATTAGCTATTATTGACTCTATAGTAGTCAATAATTACCAAAATACTCACATTGTTGATCCCATTGCTATTAATCCGGAAATAATCATGAACAATGTAGAGCTAGATGAAGGGGATACATAAATATTTCTATCTACCCCTGGCACCTCCCACAAATGTTTCTACATGAAAGTCACAACTTTCAATGCCAGAGGTCTAAACGACTCTACAAGTTATGCCACATTCTTTAAATGGATCATGCAATCTAATATGGATACTCATTGTGTGGAAGAGCAAAAGCTTCATGAGTACACTATCTCAATAATTCATTACAGAGGATACATTTGTCATTATGTAAGAAAAAAAATTGGATACTTTGGTATTATAACTTGTATAAAAGCCAACCTGAACCCCCAATGGAGCATAGATCGTCATACTGGTCATTGCTCATTTTTTTTAGTTGAATTTGAATTTGGGACAGTACAGTGTCTATGAAGATAATGTGCTTATTACCAGCATATTTTTGCCTTTTTTGAGAGATGGATATAGTCTCATTAAACTTTTGGAAAGATTCTTGTAGGTCACATCTATACTCATCAGCAGTGAAGATCTTCCCATGTACTTTAAGTAGCAAGGGACTTTTAGGTCTTTCCTCTATGACCTCAAAAGGTGCCTTTCACATAGTAGTATGGATAGTATTATTGTATGGATACTCTACAAGGGTTAAGTACTTTTCCCATTGTGAGCGTTGATCTACTTCTCTAACATAAGTCTTTAGTAGATTGAGTATCACTTTGGCCATCCATTTGTGGGTGATAGGCCGAAGAGAAATCCGATCTTGTACCTAGATTTTCAAAGAGACCTTTACAGAAATTACTCGTCATTCTAGGATCTCTATCTGACACGATGGATGTTGGAAATCCAAGGTGTCTGAAAATCTGAGATATGAAGAGGGTTGCCATTTGGTGTGCCTTAATAGTCTTTTTGATAGGAATAAAGTGTGCTTGCTTGCTAAACCTATTGGCTATTGTCCATATTCCCGTATTCCCATGAATAGACTTGGGTAATCCAAAGATAAAATTCGTGGATATACTCTCCCATGGTGAATTAGGGATTGGAAATGGCTGGAGTAATCCAGGTTGCTTCCCTCTATCATACTTGGTTTTTTGGCATACCACACATTTTTGAAACATACTCTTGTATGTCCACTTTCATGGTAGGCCAATAGAAGTACGTCTCTACTCCTTGAAGAGTAGGTTGAATACCTCTATGCCCCAAATAGGGAGGAGCATGGGATCCATACATGACTTTCTCACGAAGGGAGTGGGTAACACATAGTCTATTGCCAAGGAGAAGATAACCATCCTGCAAGGTGAATGGTTCTTCTTTCTTCCCCAATGCAAGGGCTAACATCATGTCTATAAAGGTAGGACCAATAGCATACTCATCTATCATAGAAGATAGACCATTGTGAGTTTCTATAGACACCGCATTAACTCTTGGTCGCCGTGAAAGTGCATCGGCCACTTGATTATGCTTACCCAACAATGTGAGCAATATGAAAATAAAATTGCGAAAGAAAATTTTCCCACCTCATTTGTTTGTCGTAAAGCTTGGTTTGCGTCATGAAGTACTTGAGGCTTTGGTGGTCCGTTTGCAAAATAAACAGAGTCCCTAGCAAATAGTGCTTCCATTTGTCTAGGGCATGTAAAACAACTAAAAGCTCCTTTTTGTATACGGCCAAGACTCATTCATTCGCATTGAGCCTTCGGCTCTCATATGCTATGGCAAGTCCTTCTTCAATAAAAATTACTCCAAGGCAATCATCACAAGCATCACATTGGACCTCAAATGGCTTTGGAAGATCCGGAAGTATAAGGACTCGTTGGGAGGTAAGCTTCTCTTCGAGCTTGTCAAAAGAATTTTTCTCTTTAGCAATCCATGAGTACTTAACATCGGTCTTTGTTAAGTCATGTATTGGTCCTGCTATTTGAGAGAATTTTGCTATGAGGCGTCTACAGTATACACACATAGAAATAAAGCTTCTTAGCTCATGTAGATTCCTTGGATTAGGCCATGCTTTAATTACCTCCAACTTTGATGGATCCATACGGATACCTTCTTGAGAGATAATGTGACCTAAGTATTGAATTTCTTGAAGGAGAAATTCACTCTTCTTTTGATTGATAAAAAGCTTGTTCTCCCTTAAAGCTTGAAAAATTACTTGGAGATGTTGCTTATGCTCCTCTAAGGACTTGGAGTAGGTGATGATATCATCAAAGAACACTCGAGTGAACTTGTGATAGGGTCTAAAGATTTTCTCCATTGAATGATTGAATGTGGTCGCTGCATTAGTCAAGCCAAAAGGCGTAACTAGATATTCATAAAGACCAAACATTGCACGAAATGCGGTCTTTACGATGTCTTCATTCACTATCCTTATTTGATGATAGCCACTTTTAAGGTCAATCCTACTGAAGTAGGTGGAACCTTGTAGCTTATCAAATAGATCTTCTACCCGCGGTATGGGAAATCTTTTTGATAGTGACATGGTTTAGCGTTTGATAGTCCACACACATATGGTATGTACCATCTTTCTTTTGCACTAAAAGGACTGGAGAACAAAAGGGAGAGGAGCTAGGCCTCACCATCCCTTTGTCTATCAATTCTTGTACTTGCCTCATGATCTCCTCTTGTAACTCGATAAGGAGGCTTGTTAGGCGGTGAGCTTCCTGGTAGGAGTTCAATTTGATAGTCATTGTCCCCTCGTTTTGGAGGTAAGTCCATATGGATATCATCGATGAACACATCTTGGAATCCATTTAGAGAACTAGACAAGTCTAATTCTTCTTGATTCCTAACATTTTTTTTTGTTAAAACATTAGCATCATTTAGAGACTCTTTGACAAAAAACATGTACGTAGAAACTGAGCTTTTCATTGACTTATCAAAAGGAGGTGAATTTACAAGTGGTATAGTACGATCCAACTCACTAGCATCTATATACATGCTCTTTTTCCTATAGGTGAAGTAGATTCTCCTTTCAAGGAACTTCATGTTGGTAGCCATGCGGTTAAACCATGGTGCCCCTACGATAACATCCTCATGCTGAAGAGGAGAGATGAAAAAATTTTCTCTGTCGATGTAGCTTTGGACATGAAGCCTCGACCTCCCAATCAAGGGAGTAACAAAGTCTTGCTATCCCTTGAAAGCTCCATCGGTAGTTACGGTATCTCCCATCTCAAAAGCTTGAATGCCCAACTTAGTGGCCAACTCCATTGATATGAATTTGTGAGTAGAGACAAGGTCAAACAAGATGAAGGCATCATGCTCCCTTACCTTTCCCCAAGCATAGGAGAGAGGTGATTCTTTGCAATGAGCATCCTCTTTTAGAGCTTCAACTATGGAAGCTTTAGGAGTCTCATTTGCGGGCATTGCTTTTGGAGCAAGAACGGTAGCCATGTTTTTGCTCTCCACACTTGAAGCATTTGTGGTCCTTACAAAAAGCTTCTAGCTCTTCAGGAGAGTGTTTATTTTTACCTTTGTAAACTCCCTTCTCCTTGGACCGATTATTGTTGTTCTTGCTGTTGTTGTTTGAATTGCCTTGGAAATAATTTTAAGGATTGTTTTTTCCCTTTGCAACACTTTTGTCTTTGCTTTCCATGAGCTTGGCATTCCTTCTACTCCCTTGTTGGAAATTGATGCACGAAGCAACCATAGTGTGGTGGATTATTTCGGCGATAGAACCAGGCCGTTGGGAGTTGACATTGTCATACATTTTTTGGATGAGCATAAAGTCACTAGGTCATGCCAAAAATCTTGCCCACTAGCCTCATGTATATATGTGTACATTGTCCTGCAAGTCTTGGAAGTGACCATGTAAAAATTTGTGTACAAAGGTGTGATTTTGTCAAGCTTAAATGCTGATGTTTTGGGTTGTTCAAGCCCCCAATACATGTTTTTTAATGAATATTTTCAGCCGTGCTTTATAGCTCGTGAATCGGACTTGTACATCATGAGTTATGAGCATCCGAAATGGATGGTCTCAACTTAGAAAGTGATTGCGGGTGCATGCAACAAAGGCAACTGGGCCAACTTGATTACTGGAATTAGAAATGATGAGGTTTGAGAATTCTAGAAGTAGCCAAGTACTTGGTCTCCAAGATGTGTGTTACGGTGTGTCATTCGGTGATCGGAGCAGTAAGTTATGCTTGGGGAAAGTTTTTCCGAGAAGCTCTCTTGCTTGGAGGGAGATTTGGAAATTTGTTGGGCACAAAGGATTTGGGAAGATTGAGGAGGAGGTTGCCATGTGGTGGGGGGATTATCCCACATGGGAAGGGAAAAGTGGAAAGGGGGGTATATAGCCTAAAGGGGGAGCCCATTATGGGTGTATCACCTTGTGAGGAGCTCTCAAGGCTTGCTATGGAGGGGCTCGTGGGCTTCATGGGGGAGAAAGGGCACCTTTTTTGGGTTCTCACTCAGCTAGAGAGGCGCCTGGTTTATATTTTGGTCCCCACCCCATTCCCTTGTTCAAAGGGTCACTGACACCTCAATTTTTGCCCAAAAAAGGCAAAAAATGAGCCAATTAAAAGATGCCTACAAAGGAAGCCTTGTTGGCTAATAAGAGAGAGAAAAAATTTGGGGAATAAAAGATAAGGGAGCCCCCATTTTAATAGATGCAACACCTACACAACTTCCAGAGAGCTCATTTTTTAAGGAAGAAAGAGTGTACCCCCGATTTCAAGCGGCCATAACTCTTTTATCCTTCATCTGTTTTTTGCCTATGGATACTCTACAAACATCTCCACGAGACAAGATTCATCATGATTTCCTTTGTTTATCCTAATTTTGAGCGCGTTCCATGCTTGAAGGGTTTTTCATAAATCTCTACAGGTGTTTTCGGTGGTGTAATAGTTCTTCATTCTGACAGTGTGATTTGTGCAAGGCTATAGAAACACTCGTGTTTCTTGCCATTTGCACACTAACATCGTTTTGGTGCCCCCATGGAGAAGAAAGTGCTCCCATGCTCCAATTCTTGTGAAATATGTCTATTCTGCAGACAGAGAATGTAAAGGGGATGTGGGTCCTTATTGACAACCGCCTATGTATCTGAAAATTATGAACATCACTTGAGGCAGTCGTATAATTGCATTGCAACCTTTGGGTTGTGAGGTTTTGTGAAGCCAAGCACTGGGATCTGGGTTACCCAGTGTGAGGTGGATTAGGTACTCGAGCGATCCATCGACATCCCTTGAGCTTTCGACGTCACATGTAAGTGTTTTTGTGGCAATCAAACATGGCGGACGAGTTCCCACAGTTTAATGGATTGACTAATGTGAACGCACAGACTTTTATTGAAAAATTGGAAGTCAATTGCTTACTAAGAAATATACTAGACCAAGCTATATTGTTGCGGCTGCTGCACTATAGTTTACAGGATGAGGCAAAAGTTTGGTTACACAATCATGAAGAGTTGGTGCAAGCACACACTCCAGGGGTGGTTTTGGACTACAATCTTGTGAAGCAAGCTTTCCTGGCACAGTACAAATCCATTGAAGTACCTGATGAAGCTTAGCATGAAACTTTGGGGTACACTCAAAAGATTAATCAAAGTGTTAATGATTCTATCACGCAGTTCACCCGTTTATGGTATAAATGGGCCCGAGCTTTGGGAAATGAAATCCCTCCATCCATGTTAAAGATGGACCGTTTCATGGCAAACTTAAAAAAAAGTTTGAAGTTCAAAGTTGAGCTGAAAGGCCCGCCACCTTCGAGGAAGCAGTCACTATTGCCAGGGAGAAAGAATGGAAGGCTCAAAGACTTAATGATTATGGGAAAGAGGTCCCTGTGCAAAGTAATGGTGTCCAAATGGAGGAAAACCAGGCAGAGGCTGGAGCCCAACCTTCTCAATGGGTTGCTAATACTGAACAATTACATCAAAATATGCAAGATATGATGACCATGATGCAGGAATTGCAACTCGGTGTTCTTGGAGGTGGAGGTGGAGGTGGAGGTGGTCGTGGTCGTGGTCGCGGTCATGGTAGAGGAATGGCCCAGGTATGTGAAGCTCAGCCTAATGCAAATGCGATTCGTGGATAAGGTGTCTTTGAGCCGCAGAGGAGGCTCATCCCTACCTGTTATAATTGTGATGAACTTGGTCATATTAGCACTTATTATTCAAAGCCAACAAGGATGGGAGGTGATATGTTTCCACTTCCCTAGAAGATTCCTAACAAGGCTAATGATTATGCATTGGATATACGAGGAGATCAAGATATTGAACAAGAAAATCACGCCTCAACCTCTAGTGGTCATGTGAGTATTGTGGGGGTTGAAAAGAAAGAAGCAGATATGCTACCCGCTGATGAAGCCCTCATCTCCAAAGGCCGCATCAAATTTCTCGATGAAGGCCAATTGTTATTGGCACCGAAGGTGCCATCATAGGTGATAAAATAGATGCTCTTTCCTCCCTCTTTGAATTTCTTGAGCTTTTGGGACCTTCGCCATGCAAGGTAAGATTTACGATGTTCTTTTCTCTTGTATTCTCTAGGAGAATAGCTATTGTTTTCATCCAAAGAGGAGGAAGGTGAAGAATACGGAGAAGAGGGTGACCTCTTTCTTGTCCTTTTCTTCCTTTGTTTCCTCTCTTCCCTTTTGAAGTGACATCTTCAGAGGAACTTAGGGATTTGCTTTTTTCTCGTTCTTTGGACTCCTCCTCTCTTATGGGAGAGAGTCTTCTTTTGGGAGTCTCATCAAGAGGTATCATAAGCTCTCTCTCCTCTTGGAGAGGAAGGGAAATCCCGTAAGCATGAATTTGTTGATTAACTTTAACTTGGAAAGCAGGGTTGCCCATAGCTTGTTGCAACCTAGTAACAAGATAATTGACAAACATGGAGGCATCATCATTAGCATCTTCATGTGCAAAATCAAAGTTATCAATGTTCATTCTACTCTCTTGGTTATTTTCAGCCATGCTAATTAAACTTATGTATAGATTATTTTGTGCTTTAGTACCCTCAAAAACCTTAGTCGCTACTCTTCTTTACCTTTGAAAATTAGTTCTCAAGCAGCCACACTCGTGGTTTAGACAATGTTGATTGTAAAGACTAGTGGAGAGGGTCTAATATTGCTCGATTGATTATGGTTCTTGTTAAGCTTTCTCATAGCTCAATAATGGTTAAAACAAAGGCAAGCCCCAAGAGGCTTCATTATTAAGACTATAGTTCCCAACGGTGTACCTCAAACTAAGTCCTTCTCAACCAAGATAATAGATCCCTGTCCCACTTACCCTATTGCAATGAATAGGTCCAACCTTTCATGGACAACTTAAGGACCTCTCTTCTTAAGCAAGAAAAGAGAAACCAATAGCTTTGACACCAATGTAATGGAAATGGCCTATGAACTTTGAGAATAGCGGAATTAAGAGAATTAGAGTGAGCATTTTCATGAGACTACTTTGAGAACATAGAGGGTGAACTTAATTAGCGGTAGCAACATAACCATTATACTTAATTAACTTGGCATGAACCATACTTTTTCAAGAGAGAGAATTAGAGAACATGACAACAATTGAGGACCGGATTTATGTGGAGCCGGGCCCCCCTCCAATAGGCTTTTGTATTATAGATTATCCAATCAAGAGAGACTTGGTACAATACAATATTTGTGTTCCTTGTGACCTAGGTGATGCAATGAAGATGGAAAGCTTCATGCATCACGAGCATAACATAAACTTTGTAAAAGCATTAACCATCCCCGGCCTCAGTCCCAAGGCCTCAAACACCTTCAAAGGTGGAGAGAGCTAGCGGGGAATGAGGGTAGGAAGAGGAAGAAGAAACATTCATACAAGAAAGAAATAGTTCCTCACTTATCATCACCCTTATTTCTTAGCATAGCATAATAGCATAGTAATAAAAATGACAAGCTTAAGCATTGAAGCATGGCTCTTGGTTGGATTTGCATTCCATAGCCAAGAGTGTTGGTGTAGGATCTCAACTTCTCAACAATCTTGGAGAAGGAGATGGAGCTCTTGCACTTTGCACTTCACACAATGTGTGTGTGTGGGAGGGGGGGGGGGGGGGTAGGTATATACCTTCCAAGCTAGCCCCTAGCTTCCTTGGTCAACCCCCCTGTGTAGCTCATGCTAGAAGATGATTGGACCCCTACAACCCTAGCCAGCCACATGCATGGTGCATATCAAGCAACCATGCTAGCCTTGGGACAAGTGTCTTTTGAGAGAGAGGACTTGATAAATGCATAATCAATTTAAAAAATAGCTAAATTATCATTGGACCCCTTGAGAGGCCAACCAATAGGCTTTAGGCACACCATGAGGGCAACATGAAGAGGAACTTGACAAGTGTCCTTGTTAATTCATTAGGTAAGCCTTGAATTTGGTGTGAGGGTGTGTGTGTTCTCTCTCTATCTCCTACAATGAGCCCCCCCCCGCCCCCCCTGAGTAGGGATCTTGTTGAATTTTGGAAACACCTTGAATCCCTTAATCACCTTAGTCATTAAGCACCTCAATCACCTTAGTCAGCAAGCTCCTCAAGCACCTTAGTCAGCAAGCACAACGAGCACCTTAGTCAGCAAGCACGACAAGCACCTCAAGCTTGGGCCGGGTTCCCACCTCAAGCACAACCCTAGCTTGTCTAAGGTTGTCTAAGGTCGAGGGACTTTTAACACTAACCATTGGAGGTCTTTAATGAAGCTAACCGTAAGGTCTTTAACCTCGATTAGGTAGCCTTGATCTTCCACATACCCTCTCTCATTTGGACCCTTTAACCTTGTCCCCGTGTTGAGATAGATCCATTAGCACATGTCTATATTCTAGCCCCGGTTCCTATTTATTCTCCCATATTAAATGATCAATTTAATATGAGAAAATTATTGGGGTTGGTTAGATATTATATTTAGACAGAAGAACCAATGGGTCTAAATAAATCAAAACCAACACAAGTAATGGGACTGGTCAAGGTCGGTACCAGAATGGCACTGGTAGAGGTCGAGGCAAGGGCGATTTTTCAAAAAGGAATCTAAATTTCTATCTATATAAAAAATATGGCCAATTTGTAGCTCAATGTTCAAAATAAATCAAGCCAGAGGTGGCTGATGAGAAAACACCAGAACCAATACCTATGAGAGTAGTCACCACAAGCAAGGGAGTAGTGATTGAAGAGCTTTCAATTGAAGAAGTGAATCATTCTACTGAAGCCAAAAAGTGGGATCAGCAGAGAAAGGTATGGAAGGGTAAGGGTAAAGAGAAGATTGTAGATGAATGGCACGAACAGAGGGAGCTTGCAGCGAAAGTTATTGAGAATTTGTCAAGTAAGCTGCTAGAACATCCAGAATGCTCAAATGTCCTTTTTCACAAAGAGTGAATCCCTCGAGGTGGTACTAAAACCCAAAATTCCTAAGAAAGTTGGTAGCATTAAGGTTTCTTTTCCTGAAATTGTAGGCAACATATGCAGGTACCATAAAGTATATAATCCTTTAACTGATAGGTATGGAAAATTTGGCGCACGCATGAGGCAGTAAAGTGCTTGAAAATCAATTTTGTGTATGCATAAACTTCTATACACAATTAAGGCAAAAACACTAAGACTTGTTCTTGCTGTGAAGTATGCAAAGCAAGGCTCCTTGTAGATGCAGTCATGTATGCTTGCTTTATGCAAATTGATAGATATGTGTATATATTATTATTAGGTCATCTTGTATGTGTTTGAGCATACACTTGACATAGTTTTATTTATGCCTTATGGGCTATGGCATGTGATTGAAACATATGCAATGATGAGTGATATAAGCTTTCCACGGTAGTGGTTTCTAAAATTTGATGTATTTTTGGACTCTATTGATGTTCTATGAACTTTTCCATGGTTATATCTCTTGATGGTTTATGGTTGGTTAGAGTTATGTCTGACAAGTAAGCGAGTGTATACTAGTGAGCAATTTCCCTAAAGTTTGATGCTCTCTCCTTGTTGCTTTCAGACTTTGCAATGTTATGTAGCCAATTTTGATTTCCCTCATATAGGTTTTACTTAGAGTGATTCCGACTCACTTGTTGCTATTTTGATTGACATAACTGAGCTATTTATGTCAATCTTAATTGATTCATGCCACTTGGTCGTTGAGGCAAGTTAAGTTTATTTTGATCTCACTTTATGCCTTTTATACATTTATCGAGATGGGAGCTTACTTCATCCCAACCAATGTCCTTTGGCAACTTATACAGATATTATCAATGATTTGCTTGCATTCATTGGTGCATGTGTGAGCTCATTATTCTCCATTATTATTAGTTCTTTGGTCTTTATATCTCTTGATATTGTATGTTCATTTGGATACTACATTTATATGTTTGTGAGGAGCCATATTTATCTTCTAAACTTATGGCATATATATTTTGCACCTTCAGTGAGGGCCATCATGAGGTGTTTTGAAGTCAAGTGTGGACTATTTTGGTACCCATGCGAGGTGGATTATGTTGTTGGATCTCCCCTTTCACAACCTCACAATAGGTCTGGTATGGATGTATACATGTGCTTTTGCTCATTTTTTGAGTCGGTTTGATAGTGTTTTGTTTGCACTTATTATGAGGCAAAGATACTATACATTGTTATTCTTTCTATTTATGTACTTTGTTGAGATTTATGCTAAAATATTACCAAAACTATGTAAGACTTTTACCATCACTTTTTGCATAGTGTTTATGCATATTGACATTAGCCATACTCTTGATCTCATTTGTGCATTGATATATGACACATATAGAGCTCTTTAATATCAAGAGATTTAATGGTAGCAACATCCCATGTTGGAAAAGTAGCTTTAGGATGTTCTCTAAAAAAATTACTTGAAACCATTGCTTGACTTAGCAACTAAGCTTGAGTCTATGTCCGATGAAGAGTGGGAAGAGCTTGATGCATTCGCAAAGTCTACTATAAAATTGCATCTTTTTACTTCATATTCATAATTGAGAAGTGATCTGAGTTGCTTTCAAAAAAGTCCTATGGCAGCCTAAAGAACTAGACTAGTTCAAAAAAGGTTTATCTTATGGTCTTTTTGCTTCAAAATAAATGATTTGATTGTGCCACATTAAATGTGTTCATTGTTAATTTAGTCACTTAATGGCACAAAAGTTGAACTAAAGATGTGAAAGCTATGTGTATCATGCTCATTACCTTCCTCATCACTTGGTGATACCTCAAATTTGATGACGTGATTGGCAACTTACTTTTAGAAGAGACCAAATAAAAATCCATTGATCAAGAATACTAAAGTGCTGGTCTCATTCTTCATAAGAGGTAGAGAGCAATCTAGATGTAAGGACGATGAGAAACGTCTCAAGAGCAATCAAGTGCATGGTAAGAAAGACAATGAATCCTATCATTGCAAAAAGAAAGACCTTCCCTACACCGATGGTGACATGGTGGCTTTAACTTGCATTATTCTTGGAAGGGTTCTATAGGAGGATGTGCTCCAACAACATGGTTAGATGCGGTCCATGGGGTCAATTATTGCCTGTTGAAATGGTGACAACAACTTGCATTGCTCTTGCAGCCCTCTACAAAGGGAGGTCTTACAAGAGATGGTCAAATGCAATCCATATCCTTGTATTTATTCTCTTTGGGAGATGATGAGATCTTCCCTAGCTAACCTTACATGGCCTGATATGACCTCTTGGTTCCAGGTGGTGTATGCCTTTGCCATAGGTAGCCATGTGCAAAGTTTCTAGCAAGAATGTATATGTGGTAGGGACGGCATACTAAAGTTCTCCTAGAAACGTTGGTCACTATACAAGATTATGCCACCTTTTTCTATGCAAAGGCAATGTGTTGCCCATGTGCCATAGGGTAACAAAAAGTGCGCAAAGTGACGCTCAAGCCCTAAATTTACAACTTTCCCATTGGAAGCCTCTTCCACTCATCATTCTCCTTCAATACTTTTTCCACATCTTCTCATAGTTGTTACTACTAATCAGCCAAGTATTCGATTCCCTTTTGTACATGCTTTCTTCAATGGCACTAATTGTTTGAAGTATGGTGGGTTGAAAGTATTATACTCCCAAAACGATCCAATGCTTCCAAGATTCCCTAGGAAAAAGTCATAACTATATCGAAAAAAAATTGTATGGATCAGATGGTGTTTAATAAAGTGAAAAGTACTTCAAAGGAAAATGAATAATTGGAAACAAGATGAAGCTTTCAGATGTCATTTTAAAAAATTAAAATGAGAAAGGAATGTGAATTGAAAAGACCCATTAACAAACTAAACAATAGAATTTTTCAATTGTCCAACTAAATTTTTCAATCACTACCATTGGAAAACATAAATTTCCAAATGCCAAAACTGCTTTGATCCAAAAAAGATAAGTTGCATTGAATGTTAAAATTTGCATTGAACTCGTTCAACATTGTGTAGCTCGCCCGTAAATGCGGCAGATGATGAAGGAGCTAAGGCTACATTCATTTTGAGTAGGAAGGATAAAGCAGAAGCCCTGCCTCCTTTTAAGCTACTATGAACTCTCCGACGGGTGTCTTGCCTCCCTTTCCGAGGACTACGTACTCATAACCACTTAATGTACAAATCAAGAGGCAGTTCAAAGCTACACAACCAAGGAGACCTTACAAGAGATGATAAAGTCTAAAATATACTCATCATTATCTTTACGAGTTCCTCAGCACGACTCAAGCAAGGTCATGGAAAAAACTTAATGGCAATCCATATTGCTAGTCTTCAAGTGAGCTCAGGACAAGTGTGAATAAGCATCTGGCTTACAGTTGCAGATACCTGTAAAGAAAAAGAGTTTAGTCAGACTTGGCTCTGCATGACTTCAGTTTAATTATGTCATAGATGAGGGATAAAGAGCCATCCCAAGTAATACTAAAAAAGAAGAAAATTTCTCTAAAATCTTTTAAAACCTTCATCTAGGTAATTCTAGGGGGCACACCAAATTCCTTCAATTTTACACTTATTTGATTCAATTTTTCACCGGAGGCAACAATTTTTCCACCAAATTCCTCCGATTCCTTAGAAGGGAGGGATCAAACAAGGTTTTCAGTTGAGTAGCCTAGCCTTAAATCTTTCTAAAAAGTGAAGCCACCTATCCTATACGCATCACCCACTGGGCAATTAATCAATCGAGGAGAAAAATCATGCCTGCAAAAATAAAAGTGTACGCCACACTAAACATTAATTCACACTGGCATAAAAGGGTGGGATGAAGGGCCTTTTGTCAATCTTCGGTGCCAACATCAATCGAGCATTGTAGATCTTGGAAAAAACGATCTTGCCAAAAGTAAAAGTGACCAGATACAAATTATGAAAGCATATATGGGCAACATGCTTGAGGCATGTACTTCTGAAAGCCTAGATTGGGGATTGAAACCTGGGAGGCACAAAGGGCATGGCCGCAAGAATGAAAAGGCTTACAACAATGGAAAGTGGAAAGACTTTTTCCACCAGATAAACAAGTGATAAAATCACAAGGCCTCCCTCCAATAAAACACAACAAGTTTCACAAAATCTCAACAATCTAACTACTCTATTTCTAAAAAGAAAATGACAATGACTTGAAACAGAACAATCTCTCTCTCTCTCTCTCTCTCTCTCTCTCTCTCTCTCTCTCTCTCTCTCTTATGGAAAGGTTGTTTGGGTACATAATGGAGATGAAATTGAGTGATTGGGTGAAGAGAATGACAAGCGGGTTTTCGTCGATGCCATAGCACCATTGATCATCTTGTCACTCTTCGTGTTCTCATGGAGGAAAGTCTGTTGAAAAGCAAGCGATTGTATTGTTTTGTGGACTTTAGAAAGCCTTTGATATGATTCCGCGTAACAATTTGTGGAGAAGGATGGAAGAACTCCAAGTGCCAAGTGAGTTTATGCTTGCTGTTTCTCGAATCTATGAGAAGGTGATTTGTCAATTGCGCATGGGTAGAGAAATTTCAGAAATTTTTGTAAGCACTATTGGGGTTAAACAAGGATGTCCGTTGTCACCAACTCTCTTTGGTCTATGCATCGATCAATTGGAACAAATAGTACTTGACTTTGTGCAAGAAGAGGTCACTATTTGCAATGCGGTAATCATGCTTTTGTTGTTGCGGATGATGTAGTGCTTCTAGCACACACTTTAGAAGATGCACAAAAGCTTATGGTTGTTCTTGAGATCTTTTGCTTCCATAGTGAGCTGATTATGAATGAATCCAAAACAAAGGTTATGCTTGTGAAAACCAACCATAAGGAGAAGCCATGCATTGTGTACAACAATGAGACACTTGAAGTGTTGAGAGCTTTAAGTACCTTGGTCTTGAGGTTCCGTCCAATCACAAGTGGGATGAATGTGCTATGCGTCGTTTGGATGCATTGGTGACACCAGTTCTTCTTTATGGAGTTGAAGTGTGGGGCGCGAGCATTTCAAAGTCTACTTGGAAAGAGTTTGAGAATGTCCAAAAGCGTTTTCTTACAAACTTTCTCGAAGGTAAGACACAAACACCATATATGCTCCTACTTCTTGAGTCGGGATCTCTTCCAATTGAGGTTATGGGCATGGAAAGGATTGTGGAGTACATGATAAAGATGCATCTAAACCCTTCACATCAACTTCCCATGCAAGCAAAAAAGTTCAAAAGACGCATAAAAGCAAGATCTTGAGTACGGGATGGATGCAGCACATAAAGAAGTGGTTTGGGAGATGGGATGCATTACACTTGCTACATGATGCTTCAAATGACTCCCAAGTGAATGAAGCTTTACTACAACGCCTATGTATTACGACTTGAAAGAAATCCGGTGGGTCACGCTTCATACATTACACCACCTATATTGCCCCCAACTACAAAACCATGTTCTTCGCTGAAAGAGGAAACCGTACTCACACTTACATGCTTGAGCCTATCCCCCTGTCGGTGATACGTACTATTGCAACCATTCGGCTTAGCTTCCATTTCCTTTGATACGAGATGGGGCGTTGGGGCAATGGAGAAGAGTCAAATCGACTGTGCACATTATGCTCATTGCAAGTTCAAGAGTCCGAGTACCACACACTACTAGAGTGCTCAGCTTTTGGTCACATCCGAACTTGCTTCACTCACATTTTCAACCATGACTTAGACCTACACTTTCCTCTCCCAGCCACAGTGTAGGCTCTCCACGACTCTCATCACCACAATTTTGGAGCATCGAGAGTCACTCATCAGCCATATACATATTACATCACATGTAACTTTGGTCCCATAGGTCATATTTGACCTCCGAGAACGATAATAAAATCTCTCTCTCTCTCTCTCTCTCTCTCTCTCTCTCTCTCTCTCTCACGATTCTGACTCAGGTCTCAGTGTCACATGAGACTATTCAGGCTGAGCTAGCTGCCCCTCCTCTCGTAGTTGAGGCCCTTACGAAATCAGTCTCCTTCATGCATAATTTAAGGGACCTTCCCAAAGACAGATATGCTCAGCTATCACTTGAGTCATCTCAACAGCTAGCGCTACAAGGGGACACAGCATGTTGGTATGGACATATGACATCATGGTTTTAGTCACACGGCTTCAGCATGGATAGACTGCCTCCTTTCCAGTACTCCTTGGATGCACCCTCCCTTTCTCTCACATGGACAGAGACCACTAGATTTATACGTCAAGATTTGATTCAACTAGATACTAGAAGCACATGGATACAACCGGTACAAGAGTTGGGCACGAAAATGGCTTTCTATAGAGAGCATCTCCTCTAACTAGCAGAGGATGGATATGTGATCAGACTAGCCTATATGGACATTGATTTATCCTAAGGGAGCTATTGGTCAGATGCGCAAATCATTGCATCAGCTAGAGATTGAGACTGGCAGATTTGGGAGAGTACCAGCAGAAGCCACAAATTATGCCAATTATGTCATATAGAGCCAAAGACAGTTCACATTTGTCATTGTCCGATATACTACGAGATACGAGGCCGCTTTCACTGTCTATTCAGAGAGGGCTTTGGACTGTTGGCTAGAGTCATAAGATATAAGGATCAGAGATGCCTCGGGTTGTTTTTGCTAGAGTTGCGCACACATAGGGAAAGTCTCTTGAGGAGACCAGGTAGTGGGAGACATTCGCAGAGGGAGATCACTGACTTTTTTAGAGCAGGGACTCAACAGCCGGATGATCATGCTTCACAGCAGACTTCAAAGCCCACTCCTACCAAAGGTAATATTAATGGACAGAGCCACCGAGCTCGGGAGAGCTAGACGCCCACTGAGCTCTATACTCCAAAATAGGCTATTTGCTGATAATCAAATCGTTTTGAATGAAGTATCTCGAAGGATGTTATTGTCGATGTCATTCGTTAATCCTAAATTATGTTGAACAACAATTTCTATCCCAAGAATCACCAAAGGGCAAAAGACTACTTTATAGGACCAAAGGGTGAACATCTTCAAAATACACACAATCAGGTCTCTTTTTCCTTTTTATTGGCCATACTCATAATTGTGAGTGGAGAGAATTTTTATTAACTAGAAAAGAATGCAATCACCCTCAAGCACTACATGTGCCTTGAGGAGGCAACAATTCCATAAGGGGCTTGAACACAGACGCAAAAGAAACCAAACCAGGGGTGCTACTAAAAACCTCGCGAGTGGTCTAGGCAACTTAGTGCGTGGTGCCTCTCTTTAACATTCATTGTTGTCCCTCTCTTAGCTCCTACACCATGTATGAGCTCGGTGCTCAAACGCACAATATCATCAAATTGAGCCACAACCAGTTTTGCCTCAAAGACCCATAGGTTCCTAGACTTCCAAACGTGATTAAGGTAACAAAATCTGATAATTTGGGTGTACATTAGAATGGCTTGGCTTTGAAAACTACCCCCTCCTAGGATCAGGTCATCTATATAGAAAATAACCTTCCAAGTCTTCCGTACCCATTTGCAAACTTTAGCGACCAGTCCCCGCGAGGCAGAACACTTGCTAAACAAATGTAGGGGGTCTTCAAAAGCCGACCTACAATGAGAGCAAGTGTCAATGCCATTCCCTCTAGCGCAAACCTTGATCCTAGTAGGCATGGCTCTCCAAAACACCTTCCTGATAAAGAACTTCATGTTATTAGGCCATTTTATCTCCTAGATGGCATTAACACTCTTTTGCGAACGCTCTTCCGACCAAATTTTCTTCCATATTTTGATAAGTGGGGCAAACCAATCCACTTTGTATACCAGCTCACTATAGATATCAGGGAGTGAGAACACCTTATGGCCAATGCTAGGCCTTCCAATCTATCTCTGACCCAAAGGCGGGTGAAGGTGACGATGACAGCACTTCCAAGAGTCTACATATTAGAAGCCTTTCATACAAACCCAAATTATGCTTAAGCACTAAAAGCTCCACATCCTTCCAACATAGGTTTCAATCATCCCAAAGATGAGAAAGTTTGGAGATCCCTTTGTTGCTTATCTAACAAGCAACTTCCCTCCGAAACGGGTCCAAGGAAACCCCTTTCGAGTTTAGAGAGCTAGGGGGACCAATGGAGAGAGGAGCCCCTGAAATATCTTAACTTCTCCCTCGATTCTAGGGTTCAAGCTCCTTTGTTACACTCTCGTGCAAGTTTCCCTATGTTGCTGCCAAGCTTAAGGTATGTCCATAGAGACGCCAAAATCTTATTGTGCACCATGGCCTCCTTTCAGGTGTCACAAAGTGGTGATGTGGCTACGTGCAGCTGAACCCTAATTTCAGGCTGAAACCCTAAAATCCCTGCAAACCCTAAAAACTGCCAGAAACCCTAAATTGCAGCAAACCCTAATTCCTGGCTGAAACCCTAATTTCAGTAAAACCCTAAAACTGCCGTCGGGTGCCACGTGGCAGCAGCAGTACGGAATTCCGCAATTTGCGGCCGAATTTGCGCTGAAAAAAAGCAGCTTTCTGGGCTAAAAATTGAGAAAGAGAGAGGATGCTTTTGCTTTCAGTGAGACTCTCAGAAAGAGAGAGAGAGAGAGAGAGAGAGAGAGTCTTTTTGCTTTTTCTTTGGGACTAGAGAAAGAGCAGATGCTTTTGCTTTCAGGGCTTTTGATATTGAAGCTTTTGGGGCTCTGCTTTTGGGCATCCCTTGTAACCTTTAAATTAGTGGTGAGGGCCTCACTTCTCAGAGCATCTGGATGCAGAGTCTGAGAGTGAATCCCGACCCACTCTCTTGTACTTTGAACTGATTAATATAAAAAGAAATACCGAAAGGGGCGCCAGTCTTTGGGGCCAATATCTCTAGGCACAGAACTCCGCCGGGCCAGTGCAAATCTATTGTGATCTGTGAACTGTTTTGAAGTGGTTATTTGGTGCTGTCGCGGTTGATTCTTGACTTGGAGTGTCCAAGTCTGTTACAGTGGTATCAGAGCACGGCCGATTTCTCTTCTATGGGAAATCCGATCCCCAATTTGTTTTTCCACGGCACCTATGGCTTCACGCAAGGATCAATCGACTCCCTCTGCATCTGGAGATGCGGACAGGGATGACAATGAAGATTCCGGCAGAGAGTATGGCCCGCCTCGGCCTACTCACGTGGAGCGGCAAGAGATGGAGCGTCGTAAATTGATTGATGATGCAACAAAGATGATGCTCAATTTTTCCAGGGACCCGAAAATGGCAAAATATATGAACCAGACCTCTTTGGAAGAGGTGCAGACGGAGTGGCAGAGAACCACAACAACACTCTCGAAACCCGCTCTCAAGAAACCTTCGGCCTCCAAGAAATATAAGGAGAAGGAACTGGAGAACGTGGTTGATGCACGGATTGCTCAGCTTTTCAACGTGCAAAAGAAAGACAAAAAGCACAGCAAAAAGCAGAAGAAAGGTACTGACTTCCCGGGATATTTGGGTCGTCGGTCGACATTTGACTAGGCAAAGAAACGGAAGAAGCGTGTTCAATTTGAAGGAGTACCCAGTTCTTCTTCTTCTTCTTCTTCTTCTTCTTCTTCATCTGACAGTTCTTCTAGCTCTTCAGACTCGAGCGAAGAAGACAGAAAAAGCAGAAAGCAAAGCAAGAAGCAACGCTTCGGAAAGGGCAAGAAAAAGGCAAAGAAGTCTAAATCTCGCCCAGTGAGAGACAGTTCTACAGAGGACTCGTCTACAGAAAGTTCAGACTCCGATAACGGCAACTTTTATTCGAACAAGAAGAATTTTTACAAAGCCAACCAGTATGACTTTCTCGAAGATAAAAGCAAGAAAGTCCGAGAGTTTAAGGAAGGTGGCCACGCACTCAAGTTTGAAACTTTTTCGGGATATTCAGATGCTTCGAAGGCTTTGTCTTTTATACAGTAGTTTGACATCGCTTTCGCGGGAGGATGCTATTCAGAGCACTCCAAGATTCGGAGAGCTGCCTCTTACTTTAAGGGGAATGCTCGCACTTGGTGGTCCACGCTTCTATTAAGCAAGACTGTGCCAGTTACATGGCTGAAATTCAAGAGGCTTTTTATTTCTTCCTGGTTGACACAAGAGTTTGAACGAGATATACGAGTTGCTTGGAACCATCTTCTGATGACCAAGAGTGATACAGTAAATTCCTACTGTGAAAGATTCTGGAACTCTTTTCTACCCGCCTCTTCATTCAAGAAAATCTCATTTAGAGAACATATTGAGCGGTTTACCATGGGTCTACCTACAGAGATCCGAGATCATTGCTTGGAACAGAAGTCAGCTTCTATTCAGGAGTTGATGAGTCATGTGAAGCGGGGCTTTGCCATTCACTCTGGCAGTCTGACCTACCCCACAGATGAGGTCATGTCACAACGAAACGAACAAACTTCTGGGAATGAAAGTAGAAAGAGAAAGAGCAACCCAGAGAGAAAGGATGCACGACCCAAGCTTACTCCTCAAGAGAGAGCTCGCTTCATCAGGGAGGGGAAGTGCTTTGAATGCAGGGAACTTGGACATATCTCCGCGAAGTGCCCTAAAAAGGCACAGAAAGAACGAAACGACAAGGACGACGAAAGGCCTGAGAGTTCGAGAGCAGCTGAGGAACGTGGCAGAAAAGGCAGATAGAAAAGCAGAACTGATACCACATGGCGTGGGATCTGCACCGAATCTAATGAATGAAGTACAAACTTTGCCGCTTTTGGGGCAAAGTGAAGGAACAGGAAGCTCTTTTGAAGGAGCCAAGGCCAACTTCTTTTCACTTGGAATTGGCGGCTCAATTTGAAATTACGCCCGATAGACTGACACCACAGGCGGAGGTAGTTCGACTAGCACCCGGATGGGATGTTGCCATTACATCGAGCATTGGCAAACTTCGTTTGCAATGACAGGGGTGTTCAGGGCACGTGAGTGACGTTCTACTCAAGATCCCTTGGTACCACAAGAACTACGGCGTGGTTGACTACGGGGCTGAGAAAGCGACTTTGATAAATGAAGGGCTCAGAGAATTGTACTTGATGAACTTCAGTTTCTTTACTCATTCTTTTGGGAGAGAACTGAACGATGGAAAAAGGTTGAATATGTTTTGACCTGAACAAAAGAACGCCAAGATTTTTCTCCACACTCATGCCGATTTCTTTTTAGAGGGCCTGAAGATCAAACAATTGATCTGATACCTGGAAGCACGCCACCGAACTGGCCACCTTACCGTGTGAACCGAGCACAGAATGAAGAGATTATGAACCAAGTGAAAGACCTCTTGGAAAAGGGTCTTGTCCAGCCTAGTACTTCACCGTATTGCTCTCCAGTGTTGTTGGTTTTGAAGAAAGACGGATCTTGGAGAATGTGCATCGATTATAGAGCTCTCAACAAAATCACCATCAAGAACAGATTTCCGATTCCTAGGATCGATGATATACTCGACAGGTTACAGGAATCCTCGTCCTTTAACAGGATTGACTTGAAGAGTGGATATCATCAGATCAGGATAGCGCCAGGAGACGTCTACAAGACAGCATTTCGGACGACTTTTGGGTTATTTGAGTTTTTGGTGATGCCTTTTGGCTTAACCAATGCTCCTGCGACATTTAACCGGATGATGGACAAGATTTTTCGAGAGTACAGGCTATTTGTTGGCACTTTCTTTGACGACATCATGGTTTTCTCCAAGAATGAGGCAGAACACAGAGATCATCTGCTTCAGGTCTTTCAAGCATTACGAGATCACAAGTTAGTGATTAATGCAAAGAAAAGTGAATTTTTCCTACCAGAGATACGCTTTTTGGGACACATTGTCTCAGCAACAGGAGTGCAAATGGCCCTGGCCAAGATAGAGACTATCCGAGATTGGCCCGATTTGAAGAATGTCCATGAAGTTGGAAGCTTCTTGGGACTGTGTTCGTACTACAGGTGGTTCATACGAAAGTTTGCAAAGGTTGCTTCCCCTTTGCATATCTTGACATAGAAAGGAGTCCCTTTCTCGTGGGGATCCACATAGGTGACTGCCTTTCAGACCTTGAAAGAGAAATTGACTACAGGACCAGATTTGACTTTGCCCGACTTGCAGAAGTCATTTGAAGTATTTTGTGATGCTTATGGTCGTAGTCTGGGTGCGGTCTTGATGCAAGAAGGCCATGTCATTGCTTACGAGAGCCGATTGTTCTCTAGGCCGGAGATGACAGCACAGATATATGAGAAAGAGCTTTTGGCGGTTATCCATGCTCTTACTCAGTGGCAGCATTACCTACTCGGAGCGGATTTTACTGTCTTTACAGACCATCAAAGTTTAGGCTACTTCTTGTCACAGAAGCAGCTTTCGGAAAAGCACATGCGGTGGGCGAACATCTTGTCACAGTTTCACTTCCAGATTGTCCACGTGCAGGGACAGAAGAATGTGGTGGCAGATGCTTTGTCTCGGAAGCCGTTGGTTCTGGCTATTTCCGCGATACATCATAGAAGCTTCGACGATATGGTCGATCAGTATGCCACAGACACAGATTTTGCAGATATTTTCACACGGATACGGGATGGGGAGACAGTAGCTGGATACTCCCTTCGGGAAGGCTACTTGATAAAAAGAAGACTATGTTGTGCGTTACACAACCGTTCAGGGTAAAGGTTATGACTGAATGCCACTGTCCACCTTTTACGGGTCACCGCGGCATTGCTACCACCATGAAGGGGCTAGAGAGATACTTCTTTCAGCCAAGACTCGAAAAGGATGTGGAAGAGTTTGTGCGCAGTTGCTTGGTATGCCAGAAGGTCAAGTTTGACAGGCATAAGGCACCCCTGGGAAAGTATTGCAATGGATTTCATTTTTGATCTCCCAAGAACACAGAATGATCACGATGATTTTCCGATTACATGGCACGTCTGAGACCATTGTCTCCGACAGAGACCCCAGATTTATGAGTTTGTTTTGAAGGCAATTTGGGAGAACATTGGCACGCAGTTGCAGTTCTCGTCATCGTTCCACTTGCAGACTGACGGGCAATTTGAGATTGCCAATTCAGTGGTTTTAGATTTATTGAAGTCTTGTATCTCGGATCAAAAGACTCAATGGGAAAAGAACTTACCTTTGGTGGAATTTGCCTACAATAACAGGATACACTCTTCGACGGGGAAGACGCCATTTGGGATTGTGGAAAGTGTTGCGAAGGTTCCATCCTTCCTAAGCACGAAAGATAAGATCTTTGAAGTGGATGATATACGAGAGATCTAGATACGGCTTTTGCCAAGGTTCGCAAACTTTGCAGAAGTCTCAAGAACGACAAAAAAAGGCAGCGGATCGCCATCGTCGCGACATGAAATTGAAGGAGGATGATTGGGTGCTCTTACATTTTGAGAAGACACGCCTACGAAAGAAGAAGGGAAAGGAGAGGCTTTTTCCAAAGCTTAGTATGCGATACTACGGACCTTTCCAGATTACTAAAAAGATAAATGATGTCTCCTTCCGATTGAAACTGCCAGATACTTGGAGGATTCACAATGTATTTCATGTGAGTCTCTTGAAACCTTTTAAAGGTGATGTGCCTGATGACGGGGAGCCTGATGAGCAATCCGCACTGGAAGAAAACGAGGAGAGCCTTGTTCCTGAACAGATTTTGGCACATACGGATACGAAGAAAGGTAAAGTCCGAAGGCAGTTCTTGGTTAAGTTTAGGAACTTTCCTACATTTGATGCGAAGTAGATGGAGGAGGAGGACATAGCAGATACTCCTCGGATTGTGAAACTTTACCTCGATGTTTTGGTTTAGCATAGTCTGCTCCAAACGGAACTCAGAATTTCAGCTTGGCCGAAGATCTGGTGCAGTGGGATGCACAAGAGGGGAGTCACTCCACTCCTTTGTCAACAAATGCCTTGATTTTGATACTAAAGTCACTGATGTCTCTTTGAGCTTCAGGGATACTGAGAGCTGACAGTATTCTGCTGGATGACTTTATGAAATGGAATTCCTGATCTTGACTTCTTGACTTCTTTTGAGTGCAGGAACTGATAGACGAAATGACTGCAGCATTTTGGTCTACTTGATCTCGAATAGACATGGTTGCAATAGGGGTTAGTCAATCGGACATCGATGAGGTCCCAATTGGACCTAGATGTGATTGCTAGCTACATTGCCGATAAATCATGGTCTAAGATCCGAATGAATGTTGAATGTCATGTGATGTCCTGTGATGTCGTGTGATGTGACTGTCGATTTTGTACATGTGCTAGATGTGTGTTCCTAGTACGTAGGTACTAACAATCAGTGTCTGCTAAGACGGTTTATGGCTTTTGTCGGTTTTGCAGGCGTAATCATGGTCGATTACAATGCTTTCAAGAGGGGGGTATGTCACAAAAGTGGTGACGTGGCTACGAGCAGCTGAATCCTAATGTCAGGCTGAAACCCTAAAATCCCTGCAAACCCTAAAAACTGCCAGAAACTGTAAATTGCAGCAAACCCTAATTCCTGGTTGAAACCCTAATTTTAGTAAAACCCTAAAACTGCCATCGGGTGCCACGTGGCAGCAGCAGTACGGAATTCCGTGATTTGCGGCGGAATTTGCACTAAAGAAAAGCAGCTTTCTGGGCTAAGCAATTGAGAAAGAGAGAGGATGCTTTTGCTTTCAGTGAGACTCTTAGAAAGAGAGAGAGAGAAAAAGTCTTTTTGCTTTTTCTTTGGGACTAGAGAAAGAGCAGATGCTTTTGCTTTCAGGGCTTTTTTGATATTGAAGCTTTTGGGGCTCTGCTTTTGGGCATCCCTTGTAACCTTTAAATTAGTGGTGAGGGCCTCACTTCTCAGAGCATCTGGACGCAGAGTCTGAGAGTGAATCCCGACCCACTCTCTTGTACTTTGAACTGATTAATATAAAAAGAAATACCGAAAGGGGCGCCAGTCTTTGGGGCCAATATCTCTAGGCACGGAACTCCGCCGGGCCAATGCAAATCTATTGTGATCTGTGAATTGTTTTGAAGTGGTTATTTGGTGCTGTCGTGGTTGATTCTTGACTTGGAGTGTCCAAGTCTGTTACATCAGGTGCTCCCTTTAGAGGAAATCTCTACTCTGTTTATCATATCACATGCCATGATAGTCCATTCTTGCTTTCTCTCCGTCTCAACAAGATGACTAATTTGACACAAAATGCTTCTGCATGCAACATGGCATCAATGATCCCAATGACGCTTTGTTTCTTTGGTCTCGTTATCCATTCCCATTTCCCCCATTGGCAGGGGGTTGCGGCTTTAGTGTTTCTCTTCCACAAGAATAGTTTGATAGGCTTCAAAAATTCTTTCCAATTGGATTTGCTGAGTTTTAGCAACGAAGACATGAATGGAATGTAAGGGATCATGAAAGCATTGATCACAATAACTCTGCTATGGAAAGGGAGGAGCACACAATCCCATCTTCTCATTTTGCTATTGATCTTGTTCAGGAACCAGTCAAATATCTGCTTATCCATTGTGCCCACCCCTAGGGAGACGCCTAGGTGCCTGAACACAATGTCCTTACCAATATCTTTGCTAGACCATTATGAGGGGTCAAACGAGTTGCTTTGAGAGAGAGATCAATCTTGATTTCTCAAAACCATGCTATACGAGAATCTAATGATGATTGAAATTCAACCTTCGAACTCTATCACACATAGCAGTCAACAAGTTGTAAGAAGCCCCTTTCTCGACATGAATGATTGACAGGAGTGCACGCCAAATTGAGCTTTAATCATAAGACGTACAATAATTAATTTTTTTTTTACTTGGTGAGCCTGAGGAGATTTTCTCGAACGAGGCCAAGGGGTTCAGCCACTTGGCTCAATCAACATCCTAGATTAGGAAATAAATGCGACAGTTCAGATTGCCTTTTTTTTTTAACTCAAAAGCTTTGAACATAAGTACGAGCGAATTATATATATAATATATTCTTCTTTGCTTACGATTTGTTGTAGCTCGGCATGGACAGCAATGCAAGCCTACCACAAAAAGTTTTGGACAAATTCTCACAATAATTCCCACATTGCGACTTACCTCAACATCATGAGCTTTTGTGAGGGAGGCACCGCATACCTAGCTAGGTACGATTGGGGACAAGGGACCACCGACCCCCCCCACGGGACAGCAATGCAAGCCTACCACAAAAAGTTTTGGACAAATTCTCACAATAATTCCCACATTGCGACTTACCTCAACATCATGAGCTTTTGTGAGGGAGGCACCGCATACCTAGCTAGGTACGATTGGGGACAAGGGACCACCGGCCCCCCGTGGTATGCGGTGCCTCCCTCACAAAAGCTCATAATGTTATGCATTGTATGAAAAAGACTGAAAAAGACTCCGTTTTCCTACATGAGAAACATTATAAATCTTCTTCTGTACGCGTTCAAGGCTTGGAAAGCACCAACGAGATGTAGCCACAAGATAGCAGCAACCTGATCCCATAACTCCTTGTAGCACTCTGCCTACAACCAGATAGCAGGCTCTCTCTCTCTCTCTCTCTCTCTCTCTCTCTCTCTCTCTCATACACCTGCTACATCGAAGGTGCCTTGATCAATACCCCAAGAAATCATGAAAAGACATACGGCCAGGCCACTCATGAAAAGGGCGATTGCAGAACACCCTTTCCCAATCCTCACGTCCTAGCATCAGAGCTGCTACTCCAACAACTGCGCAATTCAAAAGACTCAGAGATGGTGATATGGCGACATGTTCCAACGAAGAGGCCATCCTAAGTCTTCAAGGCACGAAGAGCAGAAAAAATGACCTTGGAGGCACTTCTGAGGCGTGACCAACACGACCATCTTGAACGCCACCTCCAGCAACCCTCGCTTCGGGCCCCACACAGCTTTTGAGCTGCCCTCCACCGTTGAGTCCAGGCCCATCCTGGAGCACCTCCCCGACAACCTTTTCTATGACGACGGTGAGTCCTCTAGCACGCTGGCTTTGCACGAGCTTATCGATTCAGGGGAGCTCACAACGTCTCTGGCACTGGCAGCTTGCGCTTCGCCAATGGATACCCTTTCCAGTACTCTTGCCACTCTATTAGAACCTAACTAAAAGCCCTGCCCTCATCACTATATATCACGAGCATGGTCAAATGGGATCAATGGTGGAGGAGGAAAAGGTGACGCGCGTCAATTATGGACCGTCAGATTTGAGGTTGCCCCGAATTTACCAATTTGCCCGAATTTACTAATCGGCCCACATTTACAATATGACATACTCGAATCGCCTATATTTCAACGCATGCATGAGGGTGTAGTGGTTAGTGCACACGGCTCGTGGTGGGGAGGTCGGAGGTTCGAGACATGGGGTGCGGATTAACCCGAATTTACAAGCCTGCCCGAATTTACTTTTCTTCGCAAATTTACCAAATGCGCATCCGACGACCCAAATCGTCTCAGCCGTCGATCCCATTTGAGCATGCCCGTGCGAGAGAGTGTGGCGGCTACCCTGCCTTAATCTTTATTACTTAAACTTTGACATTTGACTTGGGCTACGTCCCACAGAACCCTTGTCGTGACACAGTATCTACTCAAAAACAAGTCAAAAATAGGTGCAATTGAAAAGTAACAAATGGGATTTATTTCATTATTCATATTGCGCCAAAAGTTTTGATGCACTTCGAAGATCTTCATAGAGCTAGAAGCTAGCATCAAAGTGTACTTAGCAAAGTTCATCATGCCAAAAGAGTGAGAAGCGAAAACATTTGCCAAAAGCCTTAGAGAGATTGGCGATGAGCTTCTTGAGTGCTTTATCGAATGTTTGCTCACCAGTATTCACCCTAAAAGCAAGATTACACAAGGAGAGGGAAACTCAAAGACCTCCAAAAGGAGCTTGACCATGAGGCTAAGTTGAAAGATGACTTCCGTTTCTTCTAATTTTTGGAGAGACCATAGTGCCAACTCTCCACCATACTTTTGTATGGCACTTCTGCATGACGTGCACTGTATATTTAGCATTTTCACTTTATGCCTAACTACAAAACAAATGTTTAACTATTCACATTGCTTTCATGTAGCTTGAATCAAACATTTTTCTCCGGCTTGCATAATTGGACGACACCCGTATACAATTACTAGGTCGGTAGTGCACTTCAATTCTTAGTGTATCAATGCTTTCTGTGTTTTTTGAGTTTGTTAATGCTTCCTTTAGTTTAGTTTAGCCACATGTTCTCCTCACTAGTACATGCTCAATCTCGATCATTGAATCTACATATCAAATAGACATGCACTTCTTTTCTGACAATTCGGCAATTCAAGTTATGTATCACAGTAGTCTATGCACTCTACATTTACTTTATTCCTAGGTGGTTGATGTGAATCTATGTATGTCCTTGTTTGACAATGCATCGTATAAATTGCAACCCAACGTTCTCCTTTGCATAACCGTTCTATAGAACGAGGACAACCCTTTGTCCTAGCATTTTCCTCCTCAAATATGTTTTGCACTAGGTTGTGTGATCGACAACCAAGCCTCCTTGCTCCCTCTGACTGCGACAACAGGTAACTCTCTCTCTCTCTCTCTCTCTCTCTCTCTCTCTCTCTCTCTCTCTCTCTCTCTCTCTCTCTCTCTCTCTCTCTCTCTCTCTCTCTCTCTGTGGAAAAGTCAGGACTGTATATTACTGAGCACAATATAATCCCCAACGGATGCCAAAATAGCCTATCACGTGGGGTGTACAAGCTGAATGTAAGGGTGAGAGCCACTATAGTGACAACTCGACTAGAACAATCTCATGGTGGTCTGTGTGATGAGTGGAGGAGAAACCACCGAGGGGGGGCATAATGCCATGTAATCTGGCCACCTGTAAGTGTGAAGAAGAGTGGGGATTGGTCCCAACGCCGAAGGAAGGCAAAGCAACGAGCCTCGGCTGCTCGAGATGTACCTGAGGAAGAATCCCACTGCCAAATCAGGGTGTGAATGATGTCCAGCCAAATGGCAGTGAGGGTATCCTGAAGGAGCTGTGGAGCCGCACTGAGAATGTGAAGACAACGAGCTCTCCAAACATTCCATAGTGTAATGCTAGTGATGACTGAAAAAACTTCATCACGTGTCTGAGGATCCCCTTGCCAAGCAATCTGTGGTAACATAGCCAAAGTCCCTCGCCGATAACCAGTCGAGGTAAGCATAAGAGTTGGATCTGTGTCTGTGCCCTCGTAGAAAAGATGCGGTCCGGGCATCGGCATCAACCATGAGACAGATCCCCAAGTGAGAAATCCATGCTGAACACCCGCTCTGCTAAGTAAAAAGCAAACTGCTAGCCACACTACATGAGAAGTTGAGCATGACCAAAGACAGTGTGCAAGTGACTCAAGTAGTCGCAAAGGACAGCGAGTACATTATGGATCATGACCCATAGTAGCTAGCCAAGTCCCAACTGGAAGTCCTGCATGTGCAATCATCCACATGAAAAAAGAAATACGACGAGCCGTATGTAAATCCCAGATGGCTGACCAAAACTGTTGTAGATAGGCATTGGAGAGACTTGAATGTAACCAGAAACGCATACGAGTGAGCTGACCTGGGTGCTGTCTCATCAATGCTAATCTTCCAATTCTGACAGTGTACTCAAAGAATGATATAGGTTCACCGGTGGGGTTAGAGTGAGGCCAATGCCACTCTCCTGGGTCTCAATAAAGCTGAGATAGGGCACGACCCTCCCACACCCAAAGCCTCCAAAGTGCGGCATCAGCGGAAGCGAAACGGGGGTCAACACAACGACGCTTCCCGCAGGAGCCAACTACTCGTATGGCCTCCCATCGAGCGCCGGGGTAGACAAGGTGTGAAGAGGTGGGATCATATGTCAATCTAGCATGAATCCCCTGAGAGTAGTCAGTATCAACTGTGAATAGCATGGTGTCTAAACGAACTAATAAGAGAGTGCTCTGAGCAAAGAGGCCTTCCCAGCCACAATGTGGAGGCATCTGAACCGTGCCTCGCATGACTGCATCCCACTGTGAAGGAACGGCGGAGTCAATCTCAAGCAGTCTGTCTGTCACCCCTCGACCAATGTCTTCTGCTACAAAATCTGCATCCAGCATACGTGTCTCATGAAACAACCGCATAGAGGCAGCAGGGCCAAAGTCCCAAGCAGCCCAATCAATGTGAGTCCTCTCTCCAAGCTGACGAGGTGGAGTAACCTAAGAATCAAGAACTGCATCATTCCAAATGAGAGGCTGGCGCTCAATCTCTTCACGACATGAGGGAGGTGAGCGTATGATAGCCCGTCGCATGGAAACCCAAATCTGAAGGAGCGATCGGATGAAGGGTGAGAGAGTGCTAGTGAACAAGGGGGCATCTGTAAAGAGAAAATGATACCCTGTATGCCAAGTATGACCATCTCTAGTGCCGAGGCATGGAGTCGCGGTGCAGAGAGCGGCCTGAAGAAGCATCTTCCAAGGTTCTTGGCCGGGAAAAAGACCCCGAACAATAAGCTTGGTAAGAAGGGCGCGGCTCTGTAATTCTGGATCAATAATGCCAAGGCCTCCCTCTGACCTAGGACGAATAATCGTGGACCAGCGAACTCGAGCACGAGTATCAGTAGTCCCATCTGTGCCACTCCATAAAAAGTTCCGCACTAGTCGGCGGAGCTAAGCTATCACACCAGAATGAAGCATCCAACAAGAGGCCGTATACCATACTGTGGCCAGAATGACCTGGTTGGCGACCAATGCACGGCCAGCCAACGACAGATGACGTGAAGACCAATGACATAGCTTCCTTCTCTCTCTCTCTCTCTCTCTCTCTCTCTCTCTCTCTCTCTCTCTCTCTCTCTCTCTCTTTCAAGTTCTTTGAGAAACAAGAGAAAATTAACTACGCTTGATTTGGAAAATAAATACACATGCATTTCATGTTTAAAAATTCGTCAATGTCGTGAAATTGGATCATTTTACAGATAGCTATAGAAGTAATTAGTCGTTATATACACAATTCTTTTTAGAAATTTGTCAATGCGCTTTGTACTTCGTTTACTTCAGTGCTAGATGCTTGGTGTCAATCTGCATATGTATTGTTAGGTTCTATAGCAACGCCCACCAAGCAAGACTAGTTTCCTTCAAAACAATCACATCAACGACAAGTCTTCGTCTCCACCAATAGCACTATACTCTATGATGGTAAGATAAAAAAATAAAAAATTTGTATTTTTTGATAGCCAAAAAGAGAAGTCACCTCTAAGGCCTCTGCCCTTCTTTTCTCTGACTTGAACTACATGAAGTGTAAACATCAAGAACACTTGAGCTCTTTCCAATCGAAACATGTAGCCTACAGTTTGTCACCTCATAGCTGGTGGACAAAAGAGCCCAGTGGCAAGGAACAAAGCTGCATATCAAGTTACTTGGACTGGAATCGACCATCTATTCGGCATCTCGAGAGTCCAAGATGAAGGCCCTTGGCACAAAATGCAGTGTGAGACAAAGGCATCCCCGATTCACTATTTTGACATTTGCTAAGAACCCTCATTCATGAACCTTGCAGCACAACATTTCATGATTTAGGTGGTACAAACACAATTCCACCCCCCCCCCCCCCCCCCCCCCCCCCCCCCCCCCCGCCCCCCAAGCTACTATGTCACATTCTATAGTCAAAGGAGATGTTGAGAAGAGAGAAAATGCCTTGCAAATGTCTTGCTCGTTGAGATGAAAATGTCTTGCAAAAGGTTCGCCTCATTTGACAGCAAGCAATAATGTATGTGTGCATATGTGTGTGTGTGTGTGGGTGTGCGTGTGTGTGTGTGTGTGTGTGTGTGTGTGTGTGTGTGTGTGTGTGTGTGTGTGTGTGTGAGAGAGAGAGAGAGAGAGAGAGAGAGAGAGTTCTCAATGAGTGGGCACTTGGAGCATGCATTGCCCTAAGGCCCCTGTCACACTAGGGCGCCCGCCCCACCCTCCTTTTGTAGATGGCCTTCCACAATGCAGTCACACTTGGTTCTCAAACACAAGTTGTGCACTGCTGACAGCGAATGGGAGCAGACCAAGTGGTTAAACCTCCCGCTTTCACTCTGTCTACCAGGGTTCGTCGCCTCTGAAATCAGCTCCCACGTGCACCTTTTGCAGTTGGCCGTTGCTTGGAGAACTTGGCCAAGGGTGCGAGGCCGTCCCTCTAACAAGGAGTGGAGGCCAACTTTCTCTTTTTCATCTGCAAATGAATGTCTACCATCTCAGCATGGCTTGCGCTTCCTTGTCCCAGAGTGATACAGGCCGAAGAAGCCGACACGGCTCACAAAGAGACTCATTGGATAGATCAAGTTGTTATGTTAGAACTTCTAGACTTCTCCTCCCTTTGTAGTACTGAGTTCAAACCCTTGAATTGTGCTTCCAGCTCTCTTTCTCTAATGTCACATGAGATAAGAAAGAAGAAAATAAACATTCATTTTATCTCTCAAATTCATCTTTTTTAAAGTCTGAAAAGTCTTCTTCTTCTTCTTCTTGTGTGTGTGTGTGGAGGCATTTCAAAAACTAAACCAACTATCTATCTATTTTCTCTTATGTCTGTCAAGTTTGTTTTTGAAGTGGATTGCAATCCACTTAGTGTGTATCTGTTGCTAGGCACCTCTCAAGCCCTTTAAAACCGTTCATAGTGTTTTAGGTTTCAGAAATTAAAAAAATGCGGATATCAACATAGAGCTCACGAGCCTAGAGTGCTACACGAATTGCAATATTATCGTCACCACATGGCCATGGCTCCTCCACCTCCTTTATTGACCGTGACACGGGCATGGGAGGGTGGGATCTACGGTGAGGCGATTGCGGACCATAGATCTTGGCAACGGCGCCGAAAGTAATATAGGGTACCCCATTTTGCATCTGTGGGATTTGAACACCTGACCTCACCCTTGTGAGACACAAGTCCTAACCACTTCGTCTTGCACGTGCTTTTGAAGCATGCAGGCCCTAATTTCCTTAAAACACATATACAAGACGGCGACATGAAAAGTAACCTAGGGTACCCTAGATTACTTACTGTAATCCCCCCCCCCCCCCTCTGTGTGTGTGTGTGTGTGTGTGTGTGTGTGTGTGTGTGTGTGTGTGTGTGTGTGTGCGCGCGCACGCGCCCGACAAGGGCTCGGACCTCTGCTAGGGTCCCAACCCCCTCCTCCTTGCTACTCCCCGCCAGGTGCAAGGCAACGCTTGCTGGGGAGGTTAGCCTTAGCCTCTGTCTCCCTCCCTTGCCAACGCAATCTGCACCTCATAGCCCGCCTTTGCCTCCACCTCCTTGCTAGTGCCAGTTGTCGGCAGTATACTCGGCACCCTCACAACCCGTTGTTGGCAATACTCACTAGCCCCGATGCACACCTCACAGCCTCACCCTCAAGATTCACCCTTGCTTGGCCATATCCACTCCCATTGCACGATTCATTTTTCTTCACTCATGTTTTTGAGTCCAAAACGACTTGGTAGAGATCTGTTATGAATCCATCACAAAGATTCCCCTTAAATAAACGTTTTTCTATGGAGTAGGAGAAGAGATATTTGCATTTACAACACATTGCAAATCCTACACAACACGGAGGCCTTGTACAGCCGCCTTAAAGAGAAGTGCATGTGGATATTGCATTTTCTTTGCAAAGGTTGGGCTTTAGGGTTGTGTTTCCAACCCCAAGCAGCCCCCTTGTAGCTGAGTTTTGGGATAGGAGAGATGGTGGTGCTACACAAAAGGCGCACACCGATGCCAAATTTTCTTCTCCAAGAAGTTGAGAGCGACGTAAGCTCATAAGGCCATTTTTGTGGAAGATAGAGATATATTCATGGAAAATGTTCGTGCCGACTACTTGGATAGTACTCTTCATGTACTTCCTCAATTGGCATCAAATGGAGAGTGCCAGAGAAAATCAGTTAAAGGGCATTCTTTCCAAGAGGTACTTTTTATGTTGCAAAGAAGTCGTGGGGCACCCTTGAAGTCGCCTCAAGTCTTTTCAGAAAGAGTTGAGTGTGGATCAGAGTTACCAGGGAATGGACATTTCGGGCCTTGGAACGCCGGAACGGCGTTCCGGCCGGCTGGGATTTTCTGGAACGCGTCGGAACGGAACGGCGTTCTGGCTGGAAACTGTCACCGGAACGGGACGGACCGGAACGGCCATAAACGGTAGTTTTTGAAATTGAAAAAAAATGACTGTTAGGCAGCCAACGGCCATTTTCAGCAGTCAAAAACATATATAATGCCCCCCTCCTCCCCCATTCTTCACACACTCATCAAGCCTCAAGGCCCATTCTCCCTTGCTTGAGCCTTGCTCTCAACTCTCAAGCCAAGCTCATTCTCCCTAGCTTGCTCTCAACTCTCAAGCCATAGTGTGGCACCGCGGCATGCCTCAAGGCTCAAGCTCTCAACCTCTCTCTCTCTCGGGCTAACTTCTAAGTTCTAACCCTCAAGGCTCAAGGCTCAAGCTCTCTTTCAAGCTCTCACGGAATCAAGCGGCAAGCCTCTCTCTCTCAAGCCCTCTCTCTCTCTCTCAAAGTTCAAGATCAAGCTCTCTCTTTCACGGATAATCCATCATCCATGGCCTCTTCTTCTCGTACAACCCCCTCCGTTCATGCGGGCAACACTCAAAAGGCGAAGGAATGGTCGTGGTGGGATGAAGTGACCTCGGAGGGCACCTTGTCGACGGCGGGAGGTTCTCGTGCATGGGCATGCAAGCTATGCTCTTACACGCTGAAAGGGGGGCATGACAAAGTGAGGGCACACTTTCTTCGAGTGTCGGGACATGAGGTGAGATTTTGTGCCAACGTAACCATCGAGAAGAGGAAGGAGCTCGAGGAAAAGGATCGGCAATTCAACCATAAAGCCAAGCCCGCACGCAAAGGTATTGATCCAAAGACCCTCATTTTCCCTTCTTCCTCTCTACCCGGTGTAGGTGTTGGTGCATCTTCACAAGGTCGAACTCGTCGCCAAAAGACCCTTGCCACCTCTTGGGACCCAAAGAAGAAGGAAGAGGTGGATGCAGCCGTGGCCCGATTCTTCTATCACGACCATATCCCATTTGTCGCAGCAAGGTATGTTCATTGTTTTATGATTTATCAATCTTCTCTCTCATTTCTTCCGTTATCGTCGTTTCCACCTTTTTGATACTAACCTCTTCTATGTTTGAATCGAAATAGGTCGGAGTATTGGAAAGTCATGGTGCAACGGATAGGAGAGTATGGCACCGGCTACGTGCCGCCATCTTCAGAGGCTCTCCGAACCACTTTGCTCGATCGAGAGAAGGCTATCGTGGAGCAAGCAACCCTCAACATTCAGCGTCTTTGGGCAAAACATGGCGTTTCCCTCATTGCTGACGGGTGGAGCGATACAAGGAAGAGATCTATCCATGGTCTCGTCGCATACTCGAGTGGAGAGATGTACTTTGTGCACTCTCATGATGTCACTGAGAGTGGCAAGTCCGCCGATGTCCTCTCTGCAAAGTGGACAGCGGCCATAGAAACCATCGGTGAGCAACACGTGGTGGCCTTTGTCACAGATGGGGAGGCATCAAAAAGGGCAGCAGCAGCTATCATAGAGGGCCACTATCCGCATGTGGCAGTGTACTTTTGCATGGCACACTGCTTGAACAACCTTCTAAAAGACATCGGCAAGCTAGACTGGATTGCTCCAGTCATTGTTGATGCAGTGAAGATGGTTACTTTCATCAACAATCACAACTTGGTTCGGAGTGAGTACCTCAAGAGATCGGGCGGCAAAGTGCTTCTAAAATATTCAGATACCCGCTTCGCATTCAACTTTCTTCTTTTGCGCAGGCTGTCTGAATGTCAAAATGCGGTCCGACAGGTCTTCATCAGTGATGAGTTCACCACCTCCCCCTATGCAAAGACAATTGCAGGGATTTTGTGCAAGGATAAGGCAGAGGATCTTGAGTTTTGGAAGGAGCTCAAGAGTCTAGACGCACAGGCAAAACCGGTGGTTCATTTGCTTCGAGTTCTGGATGGCATGGATCCTTGCATTGGCAAGATTTATGAGGCAATGGACCGCATGATTGAGCAGCTTGCACAGCTTGAGCCGAACGCAGAGCGATATGAGGAGATCCATGCGCTTTGCAGCTCGAGGTGGAATTCATATGCCTCTCCGTTACACGGGGCAACGTACATGGTGGATCCAGAGTTCCAAGGTGCAGGGCAAGAGACAGATAGGGAAGTCATGAACCAATTTACAGAGATCTTAAACAAGATGGTTCTAGACAGAGATGGGCGACGCATTGTCAGAGATCAGCTGAGACAGTACAGAGAGATGCGGGAATCATTTGGCAGTCCAGATGCTCAGATTGATCGCAGGAAGATAGGTTCAGTGCTTTGGTGGGAGGACTATGGCTATGATGGCCCTGAGCTTCAGAGATTGGCGATCCATATTCTCAGCCAGTTAGTTATTACCTCATGCTTGGAGCAATTGTGGAGTACCTTTAGCCACATTGCTTCCAAGAAGAGGAATCGGCTTGGAGTGGAGAAGGCTAATGATCTTGTCTTCGTCGGCGCAAATTTGAAAATGCTTTGCAAGAGTACAGACAAACAGACAGATCCTTTTACACAGTGGGAGATGGAGCAAGAGGCTTCTCAGGCAGGTGGAGATGCACATCCACCAACACCAGGTACTTCATCTGTGGCTGAGATCGAGCCGGACCTAGACCTCGATGATGAGGAATGGGAGGATGTGCATGATTTACAGCCGGCTACTACGGATTGGGAGGCCTCTCAGGCTAGTGGCTCTTGAGTCTTGAGTCTTTGCCATTTATCCTTACCTTTTTGTATGGCTGCTTGAGCCTTGCCCTCTTTGCCATTTGTAGCTACTAGCATCTTTATGGTATTTGTCACCTTCAGTCTTTTGGTATTGTGGTCATTGAAGTCTGGTTTGAACTTTGCCCCCCTTTGGTTTTTTTGTAGCACCTTGGCCGCTGGCGGCCCTTGAGGCTTGTTACTATGTTAGCCATAATTAATTCCAAAGTCTTATCTCTGACTACTACTCTTGCAATTATTTGAGAGCATTGTGTATGTACTATGGGCATTGTGTTTGCTCATTGTTGTTCATCTGGCTATGTACTCTGGGCGCCGCACATCCCAATCAAGTCATAATAAGGTTAAATGGTCTTCGAATCGTGTTTTTTGTGGGTATTAGAGTGAAAGGACTCTAGTACTACTTGTATTCAAACACATAACGCTAAAAATAATAATATTTGGGTGTTTTTTTAGCCTCCCGTTCCGCGCCGTTCCCGTTCCGGGCCCATTCCCGTTCCCCCGTTCCGCAGGGAGGCCCATCGCCGTTCCCGTTCCGCGTTCCGGGTAACTCTGGTGTGGATCTCATGCATAATGGGATTGTTCGCATTCGTACATTTTGAATTTTGTGCACTACATTTTCTTTTTTGATCATCCTTGGTTTTGGCATTAGGACCACGGGTGATTGGTTAGGCTTTGGATTTTTGCAGCAAAGCTATGTGTATGACATTATTTTTCTAATGGATACACTTTATGTTTAGCAATCCATTAGCTCCAAGTTTTGCCTCATAATAAGGCCTCTAGAGCCCAACATTGTTTCACTGCATGCTTTGTGATGTTTGACACATTTTATGTTGATCTTTCTTTTTTGTTTGAGTTAGATTTTTTTCATGGGTGACTCTCCCATGTCATTTAATGTTAATTTTAGTTAAGTAGGTACAATGAGCACTTCTGTTTATTACTTAACAAAGGGAATAGCTCGCACAACATTGGAGTTACAATTGGGCATACACCGGAAGTCCCATTGATAAGCATCCTCCCTTATTGCAAAGGAGGATCCATTTGCGACATGCTCATGTCTTTTATGAGAAGGGAACCTATGTCAAAATTATAAGAAAGCTTCAAGGAGATGGCAAAGGGACTGATAGAAGTTCTGATCCAGTGTTGCTTAAAGCTTACATATGGCCTTTGTAACAACGCACCGTCACTCATTCATGCTATGTTACAGATGGTCGATTTTGGTTGCAACAAAGGCAAGCTTCGTTGTGACTTGCATCTAGGTAAATGTCCTGCTAGATTTCGCCCAAGATCACCGGCCTAGCTCGCATTGGAATTATTGATTGGGGTCTAGCTGTGAGACTGGGTTACAAAAAGCATGTGTCCAAGACACCACATAAGAAGGATCATGAGTTTCGACCGTGATGAAGATTTCTACATGAAAGGTGTGATGTGTATGCTTTGTCTTGGATGGTTTTGCGGCTTTGCACTTTTTATGAAGAGTTCTCTTCAGTCCACAAGATCAATTGGGAGGATATTGATGCAGCAAGTCAAATCCAACACATTTCGTTCATTATGCGGGTAGATTATTTTTTATTTAGTGGAAGAAAGTCATTTGTGGACCTTGATAAGAAGCGCCACCGTATGCTGTTGGATCCTTCCAAGTGTTTAAGGCCATTGACAAAAACGATGCCCCCCTTTTTTTAGGACTTAAGAGAAATCATTTAGGGGATGTTTTTAGAATATAAAGTTATTTGACTCTAAATTATGTAAGGTAGCCTATTTTTCTTGGGAGTCAATCGAAGGCTTTAGAGTATGTTTACGAGTATGTTTTAGAGTTTCACACTAGACAAACTTCTATTATGTAAGGTAGTCTTTTGAGTTGGGAATTGGATTTGAAGCTTTCATTTCAAGTTTTCTCTCTCTATGTTTGCATGTGTGTGTGTGTGTGTTTCTCTCTCTATCTCTATCCCTCTCTCTTTGTGGGCGAACAAAACTCTGTGTGTGTGTGTGTGTGTGTGTGTGTGTGTGTGTGTGTGTGTTGGAGGGGGACGAGGGGGCTGCTCTTCTTGTTGTGTCAGATGTTCCATCAGTGGTGAGATTATAAGACATCTGCTTTGGGATTGTCGTTTTACCAGGGCTTTCCTTGGCTGCATATCTGCCTCTATGCCCTCCGATTTCCCTCGCCGGATTTCCACAAATGATTCTCGGTTTTTGGCATTCTCCCAACCTATCTTCAACAATTTGCGATAGTCTTCACATTGGTCAGATTTTAGTCACTAAGGTCTTTGTGGCGCCAAAGCAATTTTCGCATCTTCCATCAAAACGAGGCGGATCCTTTTCCTTTGTTCAAACTTCAAAATTTTGCTTAGGCAATCCTTAGATTTCACCTTCGATGTGGGGACATATCCCTGGACATCCTACAGCTCTTCTATGTTTGCTTTTAGGATCAAAGACGATATGTTTCGTATGCAAATTGTATACCAGGGAGGATCTCCCCTAGCTTCCATTTCTGAAACTATTCCGGAGCCTATCCAAAGTGGTGCTACACCACACTCGCAAACGTATCCTATGCATGGTGCTAATGTACCTTATTTGATCAAGACCCCATATTGGCTCCGCTCCTTGCGCTATGCTCACCACCACTTTCTAGTTGTACACAATCCAGCGCTCCGCTGCACCATCTCACGTCTCGTATTCCATTTCTCTCACCTCCATCACCTTGAAGCCCTACCAGAGTCGCTTGCAACATGAGTACAGGCAATACTCATAGTGATAGTGCCAACACCACCACCAGCACAACGATACTCATAGCAAGAATTATATGGCAAAGAATTATCGTTCGTTCTTTCACAAGAAGATTTAGAAATTTTCTCATGTACGAAAACGGAGTCTTTTCCAGTGATTTTCATACAATGAATAACATCGGCTCGAGAGGCACCGCATACCTAGCTAGGTATGCGCCTCCCTCACAAAAGCTCATGATGTTGAGGTAAGTCACAATGTGGGAATTATTGTGAGAATTCGTCCAAAACTTCTTGTGTTTTGGCCGCTTCGTTGGCCGGTCTTTAATGCTAGCTTGCATTTACAACGCATTGCATTTCCTACACAACACGGAGGCCTTGTACATGCGTTTTTCAGCCTTGAAGAGAAATGTATGTGGCTGCTGCATTTTGCATGCAAAGGTTGAGCTTTGGGTCTACGTTTCCAACCCCAAGCAGCCCCCTTGTAGCTGAGTTTTAGGATAGAAGAGGTGGTGGTGCTTCTATCTCCAAAAGCCTGTTGTACCAGCATTTTCAGCCCATAGAGATCATCCAGCTCTGCATTTTTTCCAAATCTGCCCAAGAGATTCTTGCTTGGCATTTTCAGCCTACAGAGAGGAGACTTGCTGGGCTGTGTTTGTAAGCCTTGGACAGCAGTGTTTGCATCTATGCTTTCCCATTCAGAGGGGGTTGTATGGTGCAGTATTTTTAAGTAGTACCTTCTCGGACTTCTGGCTAAGCCATTACTAGGCTCGAAAATAACTTCTCAAAAGGTTTTCTTCTTGTGGTTTCACCTTTGATACTCATCATACGCCTGTCTTACCATGGATACTCTTCTAACGTTGCATTCACTTGATATGTTGGAGGACAGTGAAGGGTATGTGCTTTCATACACCGATAGAGACAAGGTGGTTCCATCTTGCATTTTGACGGCAAGGTTCTTACTAGAGGTTGCTTTAAGCAACATAGTCAGATCATGAATGCTGTCTACATCCTTGTACCTATTTTCTTGCAAAGAAGATGAGAGTTGTCCGGTGTCCCTTGGGATGAGGTGGCAATGTGTCATGGAAACTTGGGATGAGGTGGCAATGTGTCATGGAAACGGAGCAAGAACTTGTAATATTTTCTGCTGTTGTCTACATATTCTCTTGATGATCGTTTTGGATACTCGCTTAGTAGGCGCAATCATCAAGATACCTATGTTTACGCAGCACATTTGGATGATTGATGCGGAGATTGGGATTTGTTGCTAGCATCTCCGAAAAAAAGGGGTTGTAGCTCTTTGCACAGACAGTATGGTTGGATATATTTCTTTCTCTATAGAGGGTTGATGATTCTTCTAGTATTTATCTTTAGAGAATTGATGGTTATTGGAGGTAGTGAAAAAGAAAGGCAACAGATTCTTCATCTACATGTGGTATACACAAACCGGCTTGATAGGGATGGTCTGGAGTCATCGTTTATAAAAATTCCTTTTCTCTAAACCATACACAATTCCTTCTATGCTATTTGATAGAGAAAGAGAAAATTTAGAATTTTGAGCGATTTTTTCACATGTTAGCACTACTACCTTTTATTCGTGAATTTTCAAGCATTATGATTGTAAGTTGACACATTTTTCTTGACCGCTATCTACAGTCCATGCCCTACTACCTTTCACTTATATCAGCACTTAGTTTTTACTTGGTCAGCCGAAAATCTGACATGAGGCCTATCTAGCCACCGGCGGTGGTTGAGATCCAGTAAACAACTCCATGCTTTCTAACCGTTTGCATTGGCTCATATACAATAACCTCACGCTTTTCACTAGCACAAGCTTTTGTGAAAGTGTTGTGCTTAGCAACTTGCACAAGGACGACGATGGCTAGAAAGCTTTAGAGTACTTATCCCTCGTTTGGAAGCTCTGCACAGCTGGAAGGATGTTCTTACAAAGTGTTAGCAGACGTCAACATTGTCCAACAGAGCGAGAAGCACGCAACGTTTTCCGCAAGCCTCAAAGTGGATGGCGTTGAGCTTCTTGAGTACCTCGAAGAGTGGCCACAACGCCTGTAGCCTAGAGTGTTGCTGACGAATGCATGCTTGGTGAAGGGGAACAACACAGAAGCAATTGTGATGGCATACATGATAGGAGTAGTGAGCATGACAATTGGCACGAGGGCAGAAGTCACAAAAGAGATGGAGATTGCAATAGGCATGATCGACACGTTGATGGAGATCGGGTTCTACATGATCGGCATGAGAGAAGCTATGAAAGACGAAGAGATCATGACAAATAGGATGCACATATCTAAGAGTGGATTCAACGCATGTAGCCTAGAGGGTTGCTAAAGAATTTGATTGCATTCTTGGTCAAGGAGAATAACAGAAGTAGTGATGGTAGACATGATAGCAGCAGTGAGTACAACAGTCGACACGAGAGCAATTATAGAAGAGATGATGGAGATCATGGTAGACACGATCGACACACTGATGCAGATCGGGGTAGACATGATCAACATGAGAGAAGCTATGAAAGAAGAAGAGATGATCATAGAGACAATGCATATAGAAGGGATCATAGCCACAGGGATTCCGTGATCAAAGGACTCACAGAGACCATGATGCTCGCAAGGGACGATGACGATGGAAGCAAAGACCGGAGCAGGATGGATGGAGATGATATAAACCCTAGCTTATCCCTCTAGTATGAATCATCCTTCAATAGGTCGCAGAGGGCTTTCTAGGATTATCATCGTAGAGGCGGATGAAAATGGCTCTTCTAAGCAACTACTATTTAGGGAATGAGTCCACTTGAGAGATGGACAGCTAAATAGCTAATAGCGTCAGAGGTCTTGGATGTGAGGAATTATCCCAATTCTGATGCTCATGGATCTGGACTCTTATACCAAGACGAAGGCATTGAAAAGGAGCTTAACCTTGAATCAAGATGAACCAGCCTTCTTAAGGGGGGGGGAAATGTACACCATTGATTTGTCACATGTGAAAATTGTAAGAAATCGAGATGGTTCACTTCAGAGAGCTACAATGACACAATCTAGTTTAGCCAAAGAGAGGAAAGAGTTGCGAGGGCAGCAGCAAAGGACCATGCTCAATTCCATCCCAACGAATATGAATCATCCTTGGGAAGATCCCATGCCAAACACAGGAGATCCATCTCTCACTCAAGAACTTCGTGGAGTAGTACTCTGTCTGTATTGACATGTTGGAGCGGAAGAAGGATATATTTGGTAAGGCAACCTTGTTTGGCCAATGGCCTTCAAAGCTACCAGTACAAGAGAAAAGATAAAGTTTACCGTTTACAAGCTGAAAAATGACCTAGTTAGAGTCATGCATAAAAACGGAAACAAATTGACAACAAGGACGTTTATAAATTGATGGACAAAACCTATGTCAACAAGACATTTGCTTGGACCACACAACTAGACTACGGGGTAGAGCATCACTTCCGTGTGAGTGCGCATGTGCGGAAGCGCGCGCGCGTGTGTGTGTGTGTGTGTGTGTGTGTGTGTGTGTGTGTGTGTGTGTGTGTGAGAGAGAGAGAGAGAGAGAGAGAGAGAGAGAGAGAGAGAGAGAGAAACACAAACGCAAGATGTAGGAAGAGGGGGCAATCAACCCCCCATGACTACCATAAGCAAAAGACCCCCAATACAATCAGTATATGATCTCTGTGTGATGAGATATGTAAATGGGTACCCCCTGTCCCATAAATAGGTACCCAAGGGAGATAGGGCAAGGCTTGATAAAAATCCCCATGACCCAATAAAAAAAATGATATATAAAAATGTATGTGGGTGCCAGGACAAAAGTGGGCGACCGGCCCCAAACTCGAGCGGCCGGACCAGGTACAACCTAGACTATGGGTGGCCAACCCGAAGACATACTAGCCGTACAAGTATGCCCTAGACCTGTGAAGCAGCAGAGTGGTGTAAGTCTAACACCCCCTCTCAACAATGGATGTTGAACAAACCGTATGAAGCCGAAGATGTGAGGCAAATGATGAAGATGTCTGTTGTGATGTCCACTGAAGGACAATACTCTGGCGAACTCTACGAGTGTAGCAGCAGTTTGAGGTGTCATGACCGCCAAGAAATCTCCATGCCATCACGAGCAGTGTGGCAAACTGCTGTTCTCCGCCGATACAAGGTGAAGATATTGCGTAAAGGTCCCTAATTGAATGTGAAAACAACTCCTTGTCGTGAAAGAAGTGCCAATAGACCTGCAAGTGTCCTGCCCAATAGGATCTGTGGTGTCTATATTCCAAACGTCTAGAGAAAATGGGGAAGCCCAGGAACCATCATGAAAATGACCGAAAGCCTGTCAATGCATGAACCTGTAACCCAGTGTGGCCAAGTGGCTAAGCTGTGTAAAACTCCAAGAAGGCCAAATGTAGCAATCTGCGCCGTAAACGTCCTCCTAAATTGTAGAAGCTACCATAAGCTGCAACAGTCACGGATAGACCGCACGGACCACCACCGGATGGTATCCTATCAGTAGGTAGGGTAATCCAAGATGAGGGGAAAGCCAGACTCAACAGTCTGCGCTGTGAAAGGCCTCTGAGAAGAGGTGTGGTCAGACGAAGCTGTCTGCATCATGATCAATCTATACAGAAGGGAATCCAGACTGAGTAGTTTGCGTTGTGAAGATCCTCTGAGAAGAGGAAAGGCCAGAACAATCTGACTGCGCCGTCTTGACTGTATCTCATGTCCCAATCCTCCAATGTCAACCAAAACAAGATCCGCACCAACGCCGCCACCAAACCGCATCTCGGTGTGGCTCTCAATGTGAATGAGCTGGGAGTGGCCAGGTCGAGGGATAAATCTGCTATAAGGTTACCGAGGGTGAGTGTAAGCAACTTTGAAGGTAGCAATCCAAATGATCAGGAGTGTAGAAGAGCAACTGCACTACCATCCAAGCCAAGCTCCGGGTGACTCCGAATGTAGTAGCGGGATGCGTGATGTCCCGCATCTTGCGGGGAAACTCTCCAAGAGAGTCCAAAGCACTGAAGTCCACTCCAGTCTGTAGATCCAAGCAATGAACCTGTCCAAGAAGAGATCTAAGATCCTCTCCCTAAGTCCATGTGGATGCTCCTGTCTAAGCAAGTGATCTGACGTGTCCAGGTCAAGTGCTAAGTGTCTATCGATGGTGGTGTCCTCTCTAGGAATGTCGGGAATCCCATATGCCATGAGCATGGCCATATCTCGTGTGAACTCCTCTCACGAGTGCATAGGTGTGTCCATAGCAAACCACAAGTCACCACCCCCTCTAGAGTACACAACCGCCTAATGATGGCTGGAATGAATGGATCTCCCCAGGATCGTACGCCTGTAGATGATCAAGCCGATGTCGAAGATACTACGTACTGCAGCAGTCATTGAGAGACCGCACGAACCACCACCGGTGGCACGAGGTAACTTCATCCTATGTGAAAAACACAAGCCAAGAGGCTGCTGTCCAGCGATTTTCAGTGTGCTCGTATGCTCCCGGTATGATCCGGAGCGGTGCAAGGGTGTAGGGAGGGCAGGAAATCAATGTAGCAACCCAAAGTGGGCTGAAAACAAAGAAAACAGCAGGTGTATGTGGCTGAAATCTGATGATCTGAAGAGGAACAGGACTGGCAAGGCATCGGATGCCGAACCGGTGTGGAAGGCAAGATCTCTCGGAGTTTGGATAGCACTGCCCACTCTTGCAAAAACGCTGACCTGCTTGCCAAAGATGCTACAACGCAGATATGGTGCCCTCCAGCAAAAATGCAAGGGTCTTCCTCTGGATGTGGTGCAAAAACGCTGATGTTCCTGCCCTGCACTTGCTGAAAACGCTCGTGGTTTCTTGCCGGACAGCTCCACCAAAAAACGCAGGTGAATGCTGAAAACGCAGGTAGAAGAGAAGGCATTTCCGGCGACGAAACTGCCCCAGAATAGTAATGCTGGCAGCCAAAATCAAAAACGCAAGCAAAGCTGATGAGATCTTGCAAAAACGCAGGTGGCAGAGCATTCCTTCACGAGAAACGCTGTCCAATATGATGGCGCCACTCGCTTTTGCAGAGATCATTGGCTGTTTTGCAGAAACGCTGGCTGTTGTGATCCCTTGGGAGGAGTACATAATGCGGAAGAGCCCTCACTGCTAGCGACTGATACCATGTGACATTGCACGTGTGCGAAAGCATGAGAGAGAGAGAGAGAGAGATGGGAACACAAACGCAAGACGTAGGAAGAGGGAGCAATCAGTCCCCCCATGACTACCCTCAGGACTAAGTGGCACAGGCATGGAAGGGTGGGATCTACGGCGGGGGTATTGTGGGCCGTAGATCCCAGTGGCGGCGCCAAAAGTAATCTAGGGTACCGTAGATTACTTTTTGTAATAAAAAGTAATCTAGGGTACCCTAGATTACTTTTGGTTGCCGCCCTTGTGCATACATATTTTAAGTAAATTAGGGTCCCCACGTTTCACAACGCGCGCATGGCGTAGTGGTTAGGGTGTGCACCTCTCATGGGTGAGGTCACGGGTTCAAAACCTACGCCCGCAAAAGTCGGTACCCTAGATTACTTTCAAAACTCGGGTACCCTAGATTATTTTTTTACAAAAGTAATCTAGGGTACCCGCATTTGGGATCTACGACCCACAATCCCCCGGCCGTAGATCCCACCCTCCCATGCCCGTGCCACTTAGTCCTGAGGCATGACTACCATGAGCAAAAGACCCTCTATACAATCAGTATATGATCTCTGTGTGATGAGATATGGAAGTGGGTACCCCCCTGCCCCCATAAATAGGTGCCCAAGGAGTAGGGCAAGGCCTGATAAAAATCCCCACAACCCAACAGAAATAATGATATATGGAAATATATGTGGACGCCCAGACAAAATTGGGTGGCCGGACCAGGTACAACCTAGACTAGGGGTGGCCAACCCGGAGACACACTAGCCGTACAAGTATGCCCTAGACCTGTGAAGCAACAGAGTGGTGTAAGTCTAACATTCGGTTCCTTATCATTCTGGGGAGGCACAAGGCCGACTCTCCACCATCCTTTCTTGAATGGCACTTTTGTATGATGTGCACTCTGTAGTTTGTGTCATTTCCTCTTTGCATGGCGAAAAGTTTAACCACTCACATGGTTTTCTTGTAGCTTGAAAAAACAACCTTCTCTACCTCGCACACTCGGAGGAGATGCCTATTCAATAACAAGGTCAATACCACGTTAATTTTTGCATTTCTCCTCACTACAATCTACTATCTGTCAATAAATTTTTTCTACTTGCAACAACATATCAATACTAATCTACATCAACATATCAATACTAAATCATATCAACAAATTTGTTTGGCAAGGCCAACTACGCAAAACTATTTCCCACATGGCACTAAAGTTCCAAAGAGGGATTCCACGCTTGCACTCAGAGGTGTGGCCTCTTCTATTGTCATTGCAACTGGCTCACTAAGTTGACCAAACTTTCTTGCTAGAGTTAAGAGGTCTTATTCCATTCTTTGTGGCTGCTACATCACAGGAGGTGACACTTATCCGTCCACAATCCTTGGTTCGTGAGACTTACACTATGCTGGCTTATGGCATTGTGACTATAAATAAGGAGCACGTTTACTCCAAGTCCTAGTGGACGTGTAATTGACCTTCTACACTATCTACTCATATTATTGATCACACGAATATCCGTGGCATGTGTACATAGAGGCGTAATGAGAAAGGAATCCACCCCTCCCATCCAACCCCCTATGGTAACTTCATACCGGCCGTTGAATCCCTTGTTTTTGTTTTTTTTTTTTGTATTTTCTTTGTCTTCTTGGAGGTTTTTGTCCCACTTTTTCTTGCGCTTGAATGTCTGTTGTATGTGGTTTTTTCCCATATGTTCTTGCTATATTTTAGTGCTCGAAAAAACAACCTAGGTTTAGTGCAATCTGACTAACAAATTTTGAGATTTAACTCTAAAATTTACATTAGAAGGTGAGAAAACCTACATTAGTGTGAAAAATCTTTCTTGGTCAATTTACCTCTAGAGCTTCTCATATGTAGGTTTTCCAAGTTTTTGTAAAAGTTCTTTTTTCTAGCACTGCTCTGCTCCTCTTTGAGTGCATGGTTGCTTGCATGTTGGTTTGGGTGTGTCTAGCCAATGGCCTAGGTTGATGCCCATACATGAGTGTAAAGGGACTAGATCCCGTAGAAACATGCTATTTGTGCTTGTTTGATTTCTCTCCTATTTCCTCCATTTGAAGGACGGTTGGGTTTTCTCTCCTTGGTGTGGTGGTTGGGTGGACCTCTCTCTTTCTTGCTTTAGCTCTGTGGCTTCATTTATGGCAATTTGCTACAAACCCCATTGCCACTCCCCAATAGGTGCATCTGTGTTAGTGCCCCCCATGTTTTCATCCTGCATACGTGACATGACACAAGCCAAACAAACATAGATCCTAACAAGATAACCCCTGAGCCTCGAAGCCTCCAACTACTCTACTTGGTGCCTCAACTCAAGGGCTGGGCAAACGTCTATAGTCCAAGTGTAGTGATCACACAAGATAGATCTCAACTGAGCCTAGGGTCCTGTTTATAGGATTCCTTAACTGCCCTTTTTAAGTTTTGTTCAATGTGTTCATACGCATAATCGATTGGAAATGAAATGGGGAATCGACTCTTCAACAACCTCACTCACTCCCAAGTCGCAAACCATGGTTTCGAGCGGTACAATTTTGTTTCATAGCTCCTCATCTTTTTGATTTCTATCTCTCTCAAGGGCACTCCACACACCATTCTCACATCGTGGGATTCCACGACGAGTCCAATAAGGATTATGTAGCTAGGGTAGCTATGGCACTCAGGACGTTCAACACTCTGCTTCATAGAGAAAGATAGCGGAAAGGTAGTCCATTCTTAGTGCTCAATGTTTCATGCAAGGCAAAGTGTATGTGCCCCATAAATTAGGACATCCGCCATGCAATTTTATTTGAACATCATGCAGCACCTAGTGTAGAACGCTTTGGCATGCATACAACTTTGGCCTTGGTAACAGGTGCTAGTTGTGAGATTGAGCGTAGTGCAAGCTTCATAAGGCTCAGCACTAAAAATGTGACAGGATTTTATATCTATTGTAATTTCTGCATCGGAGCTCAAGTAGCATTTCAATATACTTTGTAACTTGTACTAGTAGAGTTCATGATGGCATAAGGGTTGATCGTGACCATTTAAGCCCATGGCAAGATTTGTACCCACTAGGATTACAATGAAGAGTCGAGGGGGTCAAGTTGCAATTGTAGTGGATTATCTACAACTTGTGCAGGAAATGCTCACACAAGGAAAGCATAAAGACTGCTAAGGATTACGCAACCTTCTATGCTGACAAGCATAGGCATCCCCGAGAGCTCTAAGCAAGTACGTAGTCTCGTTGCACCTCTTATTGAGAGTACGTGTCACAAGAACATAAATCTGGGCCTAACCAAACACATTCTTGTATCATAAAGAACCGGGACATTTACATGCATACACCACATATCTCTCCCAATAAAGAATGCATACCTAAAGATAATTGTTGTACAATCCAGAGACATAGCTGACGTCCTCTAATTTAAGTCGGAACGTCAACCCACACTGATGATATGTATGAGGATTCTTCGTCCGAGCTTTTAGCTTGTACCCCCAAGAGGTTTTCTTTTCACAGTCTATTTCTCAACGTTCCTTCTTGTCTTTATATTTACTTGGTAAGCCTAGTGAGATTTTCACAATTCTAGCAGCCGCTTGGCCCAATCGTGACCCTTGATTCAAAGCAAATCATGGCCATTAAATTATGAGCAAATCGCATCTATTTTAAGCGACGTTTTCTCATGCTTTTTGCACGCAACAGTCTGAACATCTCTCTCTCTCTCTCTCTCTCTCTCTCTCTCTCTCTCTCTCTCTCTCTCTCTCTCTCTCTCTCTCTCTCTCTCTCTCTCTCGCGTGCCCAATGCTTTTTTTGGATGCACAACTAGACAATGCATCCACCAAAAGCAATGCTACAACTGATTTGTGTTTTTTGTTATTTGGCTAAGCTGTGTCGACCCAGATGATGCCAGAAGGCTATGCCAGATGGAGTGGACACAGTGCCCAAGGGTAGGCTTGCTCTAAGTATGGTCCACTAGGGGGTGATATGTGCACCAAACATCGATGGTGAGTTGCACGACAATGTCTTGACGAGCATAAGTGAACATGAAATTTGACACAATGGCAAAAGTTGCAAAAGAGTTGATGATGGAGATCGCAATAGACATGATCAAGATGAGAGAATGTATGAAAGACGAAGAGAGAATGACAGAGGGGATGAATATAGAGGGGATCGTAGCCAGAGGGAGAGTGATCCAAGGGCTCACAGAGAGCGTGATGATCGCAAAAATAGATACAAGGGGTATGCTAGTAGAGATGATGATTATGAACACAAAGACTAGAGGAGGTGAGATCAAGATAATAGAAACTCTAGCCCTTCATAAGGACATCAGTTACAAGAGCTTAATTTCTTGAATGTTTACTTGGTAAGCCTAAGGTGCTTGTCTCAAATGAGGCCAAGAGATTGAGCCGCTTGGTTCAATCCCGCCGACCATGGAATATGCATTGATCCAAAGTTAGAGATATACCTTCATAAGTTCAGAATAGTCTGAACTCACGAATTATAAGAGGGAATAAAGCACTCGTAAAACTATAAAAGCAAGGGACACAAGAAAAGAAAAGAAAAACAAAAACAAACAAACAAACTAAATCACTTAGTTTGCTACTAAACAAAACTAGATAAAACAAAACATTATTAACTTAAAAATGTTTTTAGAAAAGGCATGTGTAAAATAAGTTGACGCAACTTATTTGGCTTAAAACAAGTACTCAACTTTAAGCAAAAAAGGATAAGACATCTTTAAAACTTAATCCTAGAAATCAAACTTCACACAACAACTTCTAAAGGAACACATTCTTAAGTCCTCAGGTAAGCTAAATACGAAATCACAAAATGAATACTACTACAAACCTACGAACTACACACAACAACTTCTAAAGGAACACATTCTTAAGTCCTCAGGCTCATTACGAAATCGAAAAGTAAATACTACTACAAACCTACGAAGAGCAAAGAACCAAACTTGACAATATGTGATCTCAACTTCGCTGCTTGTCCAAACAGGAAGAATAAGATTATCACCTTTATCATGCATAGCTTGGACAACAACTATGACATCCCTACTCACGTCGTCAATGCCCAAGAGTAGGTGCAGGTATATATAGAGGTCATTCATGCTTTGAACATACTCTACAAAACCAACGAGCTGAGTTTCTATCACCCTCCGGAGGTGATGGGCATACTCCAAAGTTAGAGAGCCCATCACCTGCGTTGACTGTGTACAACATAAAAGCTAATCGCCCTTCTTTTCTTATCCCTTTTATTTGCCTCTGACATCATCAAAAGCTCTCCTACATTGAGTGCAAGCTTTTTTGGCACACAAAGGGGCGACAATGGGCTGATAGCTTTAAGGGACTTTGTTCCACATTTTGAAGGTCTTCACAGCTGAAAGCTAACTTGGGTACGGTGAGGCGAAGGTGGTACAACCAAATCAAAGAGGATTTTCAGTCCAAGAAGGGAGCTAGATAAAGCACCTAGACAAGCTTAAGTTCCGTTCTGCAAGGCCTCTTATACTTCTTGCTACTTGCATATTCTCGGCCATTACAACTCATTTTTTTGCTTCAGAGCAATGTTTGCTTCACTCGCCATGAGATAGTCTTCATCGCCCACGAGTTTAATGAATTGTCGCCTTTGTCACAACATTTACTTTTTGATTTTGATGTACCGTGATCTCATCCCTCGTTCTGAAAGTCTGCACAGAGCCGAAAGCCAACATCGATCGTTCTGAAGTGCTAGCAGAGTTCATCATCGATTTCACCTATGGTGCTAGACGTGCGCACATCCGGCCGAGTCATCTCCCCCAAATAACTCTCCCACTTCTTGATTCCTATAACAACGAAATTGGCCTTGCCTACAAATGGAGCTATTGAGGGAAGCAATGGTAGGAGGATGGGAGTTGGTGATGACTCCCATGATATACATCCTCACCTACATTGCCCAAGGCCCGAGGAGTTGGACCTTCCAAGATCGTTGAACCTGCCTTACCTCTACCTGGAGCACCAGAAGCTCGCAATGCAAAATGGCTAGCGAAGACCTCCCTCACCTATTTAAGGAGTGCCCGATAAATTGTGGACTAGCAGGGAAGATTTGCAAACGAGTTCAAAAGACCTGAAAAATAAGATTCTTCAAGAATGATCTCTTCTTGGAAGGGAAGGTGTTCAAGCGCTAAGCACTGCTTATCGCGATGCAAATCATGAGATTTAGTTACTTCAAACATATTTGATATGCAAGCAACTCTCGGATCTTTGAGAACATCATGAAAACAGCTAAGTTTACAGAGATAATCCAAGAAAGCAAAGGGATGATCATTGCCATTGGGAAACACATAAACTCTGATGAGTGGAAAAGGGCCTTGGCACCACAATGACTAACTTGCATGGGTAAAGGTGTGGGCTCATCCCTTGTCATTGGGTGGCTCCCCATAGACTGACTCGCATGGGTAAAGGTGTGGGCTCATCCCTTGTCATTAGGTGGCTCTCCTATCAGCCTATGTAACTATGACCCCTCGAAGCTGTCATGACGAGCATGGCAGGAATTTGTAATTGTTTGGTTATGATAATATAATCTACTCACAATTGTGATTTTTGTAATTTTATTTTTTTTTAAGCTTAGCTGGTAAGAAAAGTTTAAAACATCGGATCCCCTCGGATCCCCCTCCAAAAAGGCCTTTCAATGACTGGACAATTATTAGTTGGCAAGAACAAACACGATGCTCATACATTTTGTTTGTCAAATGAAGAAAGAATAAAACTTTAAGCTTGAGATTTATATACTTTTAAGGCTGATCAGAAAGTGCATTGACCTCCATGAATCGTACCATCGCCTTTTGTTTTACCATCACCACCACTCCCTCCTCAACCTCACACTCCTTAATCTCCATTTTGAATTCCTCACAATGATCTCTCTATAGTAACTCCTTTGTGTATCCCAACCTAACATGTCAAGTCATGGTGAGCACGTGAAATAACATCAAGACCAAACTACGAAAGTAAAGCATGGGAGATGGGACCTAACTAATACCTCAACTAGCAAGGCTAGTGCGGAGTGTTGATGCCTCAAAAGAATCTGTCCAAGTGGTGCTAGCAATCTGTGAAGATATTTTAGAGAATCGTGACGTTAAACAAGGGGATGAGAAAGAGAGAGTGTGATGCTCTAAATGTCATCTCTCTCAGAGTGGCCTATTTTTACATAAGAAAATGCTTAGTTAGTGGCATATTTTTACATAAGACAATCTATCTATATCTATATCTATATTAAAAGGAAGGGGTGGCCCTCCACGTGGCTGCAAATCCCTGTAGCTACGGTCTTCCCCTCCCTTTTGGTGCTCCCATTACCCCCAGTATTTTGGCCTTAGCCAGCAGCCCACGTGGCGTCCCCCCTTCTCATCCTGAGCCCAGCACGGCATCTGGCTGCTGAAACATTGAGTGCAGATTGAGAGCGGGTCTCAGGTTGCGGGTGACTGGAGTTTGAGACTTGAGATCAAACCCTTGAAATGCGGGATACTACAACCGGTTTGGCAAATGCGGGATATCGCAGCAAGCAGAGCGAGATGGGAGGACCGTACGCGTCTTCAATGTGCACTTCTTATTGATCACCAGGAAGAAGACACACACAAGATATACTTTCACGCCAGAGACTGATTCAGTCTATGTGGAAAAGATCTATAATAGGATGTGGGCAGCCGAGCCAATATATACTGTAGAGGAGATTACTTCTCAGTTAACAGAGATACTCCATGGAGCAGCACAAGAGGCATACCCACATACTCAACCTGATCAGAAGAGAGGATCTGGGAACATGCCTCAAAACAGTTGGTATGACGAGGAATGCAGAGAGGATCTATAATAGGATGTGCGCAGCCGAGCCAGTATAATATGTGGAAAAGATCTATAATAGGATGTGGGCAGCCGAACCAATATATACTGTAGAGGAGATTACTTCTCAGTTAACAGAGATACTCCATGGAGCAGCACAAGAGGCATACCCACATACTCAACCTGATCAGAAAAGAGGATCTGGGAACATGCCTCAAAACAGTTGGTATGACGAGGAATGCAGAGAGACGAGAACCCAGGTCCAGAAAGAGCTTACACTTGGGATCATCACATATAAGCAGTCTCGGATTGCTCTTCAGCATATAGTACGTCGCAAGAAAAGCACATTTTTAGCCAAACTGGAGAAGGATTTACATCAGCTCTTCTTGAGTCAGGACTCACATGAGGCCTGGCGTTTATTTCACGAGCACTCACCGCCTCCGACAATTGCTTCTCCTGAGATTTGGGGTCAATATGTAACATCATTATATATGGTATCTGGACAGCCTCCATTACCAGATCCGCTAGAGCCATGCCCTGCTACTAGTACTTTTTTTACTACGGAAATGGTGAAAAAATCCATTGATAACATGAAGACAGAAGAGCATATGGTCATGATGGTTTAGTAGCAGAACATCATATCCATGCCAGGGATCTACTTTCAGAAGTCCTTGCTCGTCTATGTGAAGGATTACCTGAATCTTGGAAATTATCTACTATCGTACCTATTTTCAAGTCAGGGGATCCTATGATACCCGGGAACTACCGTACCATTATGGTAGGTCACACATTGACCCGACTGTACTCATCCATTCTTGAACAAAAATTGAGTAGATGGGCAGAGAATGAGGGCATAAGGGCAACAGGACAAGCTGGATTCAGGAGGGGCTATTCCACTTTAGATCATATTCTTACGCTCAAAGCCATTATTGAGGAAGGAAGAGCAAGCGGGAGAAGGATGTATTGTTGCTTTGTGGATTTTCGGAAAGCTTTTGATACAGTACCAAGGGCCAGATTGATGCGCAGGATGCAAGAGTTAGGGGTCCCCAAAGAGATTATTTGGGGGATAATGGCCTTATACGGGTCAGTAACTGGTTATGTACGTACTCCAGAAGGGGATTCCGACATTGTTCATTCCACCGTTGGAGTAAAGTAGGGATGCCCACTGTCCCCTACTTTATTTGGTATGTACATAGATGAGGTATCAGATTACATTGATAGAGAGGGTGACAGAGGTGCTCAACTTGCAGGGTCATGGATCCCTTTGTTGTTGTATGCAGATGATATTGTATTGATAGCAGAATCACCAGATGGAATGCAGAGGCTGTCACAAAGTGATGACGTGGCGGACAGCAGAAACCCTAATTTCTGCCAGAAACCCTAAAATTCCTGCAAACCCTAATTTTTGCCAAAAACCCTAAATTCCGGAAATCGCGGAGGCGGATTATTTATAAAATAAAAAAATTTGGAAAATGATGAGCGACGCGAATTTTGCTTTTGCTTTTTTTTATAAAAAAAAAAGAAAACACTCTCTAAGAGAGAGAGAGAACTGATGCTTTTGATTTTAAAAGCTTTTGGGGCTCTGCTTTTGGACATCCCTTGTAACCTTTAAATTAGTGGTGAGGGCCTCACTTCTCAGAGCATCTGGACGCAGAGTCTCAGAGTGAAACCCTAACCGCTCTCTTGTACTTTGATGATTGATTAATATAAAAAGAAATACCGAAAGGGGCGCCAGTCTTCGGGGCCAATATCTCTAGGCACGGAACTCCGCCGGGCCAGTGCAAATCTATTGTGATCTGTGAATTGTTTTGAAGTGGTTATTTGGTGTTGTCGCGGTTGATTCTTGACTTGGAGTGTCCAAGTCTGTTACAGTGGTATCAGAGCACCGCCGATTTCTCTTCTACGGGAAATCCGATCCCCGAAATTTTTTTCCCGCGGCACCTATGGCTTCAAGCAATGATCAGTCGACTCCCTCTGCATCTGGAGATGCGGGCTGGGATCACAACGAAGATTCAGACAGAGAGTATGGCCCGCCTCAGCCTACTCAGGCGGAGCAAAGAGAGATGGAGCGTCGTCAATTGATTGGTGATGCAACAAAGATGATGCTCAATTTTGCCAAGGACCCGAAGATGGCAAAATATATGAACCAGACCTCTTTGAAAGAGGTACAAATGGAGTGGCAGAGAACCACAACACCACTCCCGAAACCCGCTCTCAAGAAACCTTCTGCCTCCAAGAAATATACGGAGAAGGATCTGGAGAACGTGGTTGATGCACGGATTGCTCAGCTTTTTGACACGCAAAAGAAAGCCAAAAAGCACGGCAAAAAGCAGAAGAAAGGCACTGACTTCCCGGAATATTTGGGTCGTCGGCCGACATTTGACAAGGCAAAGAAATTGAAGAAGCACGTCAAGTTTGAAGACCTACCCAGTTCTTCTTCTTCTTCTTCTGACAGTTCTTCTAGCTCCTCGGATTCGAGCAAAGAAGACAGAAAAGGTAAAAAGCGAAGCAAGAAGCAACGCTTTGGAAAGGGCAAGAGAAAGGCAAAGAAGGCTAAATCTCGCCCAGAGACTCACAGTTCTCCTGAGGACTCGTCTACAGACAGCTCAGGTTCCAATGACGGAAAGTTTTATGCGAACAAGAAGAATTTTACAAAGCCAACCAGTATGACTTTCTCGAAGATAAAAGCAAGAAAGTCCGAGAGTTTAAGGAAGGTGGCCACTCGATCAAGTTTGATACTTTTCAGGATACTCAGATGCTTCGAAGGCTGTCTTTTATACAGCAGTTTGACATCGCTTTCGCGGGAGGACGCTATTCAGAGCACTCCAAGATTCGGAGAGCTGCCTCTTACTTTAAGGGGAATGCCCGTACTTGGTGGTCCACGCTTCTATTAAGCAAGATTGTGCCAGTTACATGGCTGAAATTCAAGAGGCTTTTTATCTCTTCTTGGTTGACTCAAGAGTTTGAGCGAGATATACGAGCTGCTTGGAACCATCTCCGGATGACCAAGAGCGATACAGTGAATTCTTATTGTGAAAGATTCTAGAACTCTTTTCTACCCGCCTCTTCATTCAAGAAGATCTCGTTCAGAGAACAGATTGAGCGGTTTACCTTGGGTCTACCTACAGAGATCCGAGATCACTGCTTGGAACAGAAGTCAGCTTCTATTCAGGAGTTGATGAGTCATGCGAAGCCGGGCTTTGCCATTCACTCTGGCAGTCTAACCTACCCCACAGATGAGGCCATGACACAACGAGCCGAACAGACTTCTGGGAATGAAAGTAGAATGAAAAAGAGCAACCCAAAGAAAAAAAAAAAAGGATGCACGACCCAAGCTTACTCCTGAGGAGAGAGCTCGCTTCATCAGAGAGGGGAAGTGCTTTGGATGCGGGGAACATGGACATATTTCCGCGAAGTGCCCTGATAAGACACAGAAAGAACAGAATGATAAAAACGACGACAGGTCTGAGAGTTCGAGAGCAGCTGAGGAATGTGGCAGAAAAGGCAGATAGAAAAGCAGAACTGGTACCACATGGCGTGGGACCTGCACCGAATCTAATGAATGAAAGTACAAACTTTGCCGCTTTCGGGGCAAAGCGAAGGATCAGGAAGCTCTTTGGAAGGAGCCAAGGCCAACTTCTTTTCACTTGGAATTGGCGGCTCGATTTGGAACTACGCCCGACAGACTGACGCCACAGGTGGAGGTAGTTCGACTGGCACCCGGATGGGATGTTGCCATTACACCGAGCATTGGCAAACTTCGTTTGCAATGACAGGGGTGTTCAGGGCATGCGAGTGACGTTCTACTCGGGATCCCTTGGTACCACAAGAACTACGCCATGGTTGACTACTTGGCCGAGAAAGAGACTTTGATAAATGAAGGGCTTAGAGATTGTACTTGAAGAACTTCAGTTTTCTTACTCATTCTTTTGGGAGAACTGAACGATGGATAAAGGTTGAATATGTTTTGACCTGAAGAAAAGAACGCCAAGATTTTTTTCTCCACGCTCATGCCGATTGCTTTTGAGAGGGCCTGAAGATCATACCATTGATCTGATATCTGGAAGCACGCCACCGAATCGGCCACCGAATCGTGTGAGCCGAGTATCGAATGAAAAGATTATGAACTCAGTGAAAGACCTCTTGGAAAAGGGTCTTGTCCAGCCTAGTACTTCACCGTATTGCTCTCCAGGGTTGTTGGTTTTGAAGAAAGACGGATCTTGGAGAATGTGCATCGATTATAGCACTCTCAACGAAATCACCATCAAGAACAGATTTCCGATTCCTAGGATCGATGATATACTCGACAGGTTACAGGGATCCTCGTGCTTTAGCAAGATTGACTTGAAGAGTGGATATCATCAGATCAGGATAGCACCAGGAGATGTCTACAAGACAGCTTTTCAGAGAACTTTTGGGTTATTTGAGTTTTTGGTGATGCCTTTTGGCTTAACCAATGCTCCTGCGACATTTAACCGGATGATGAACAAGATTTTTCGAGAGTACAGGCTATTTGTTGGCACTTTCTTTGACGACATCATTGTTTACTCCAAGAATGAGGCAAAACACAGAGATCATCTGCTTCAAGTCTTTCAGGCATTACGAGATCACACGTTAGTGATTAATGCAAAGAAAAGTGAATTTTTCCTACTAGAGATACACTTTTTGGGACACATTGTGTCAGCAGCAAGAGTGCGAATGGACCCGGCCAAGATAGAGACTATCCGTGATTGGCCCGATTTGAGGAATGTCCATGAAGTTAGAAGCTTCTTGGGACTGTGTTCGTACTTCAGGCGGTTCATACGAAAGTTTGCAGAGGTTGCTTCCCCTTTGCATACCTTGACACAGAAAGGAGTACCTTTTTCGTGGGGACCCACAGAGGTGACTGCCTTTCGGACATTGAAAGAGAAATTGACTACGAGACCTATTTTGACTTTGCCGGAATTGCAGAAGTCATTTGAAGTATATTGTGATGCTTGTGGTCGTAGTTTGGGTGCGGTCTTGCTGCAAGAAGGCCATGTCATAGCTTACGAGAGCCGTTTGTTCTCTAGGCCGGAGATGACAGCACAGATCTATGGGAAAGAGCTTTTGGCGGTTATCCATGCTCTTACTCAGTGACGGCATTACCTACTCGGAGAGGATTTTACTGTCTTTACAGACCATCAGAGTTTGCGCTACTTCTTGTCACAGAAGCAGCTTTCGGAAAAGCAGATGCGGTGGGTGAACATCTTGTCACAGTTCCACTTCCAGATTGTCCATGTGCAGGGACAGAAGAATGTGGTGGCAGATGCTTTGTCTCGGAAACCGTTGGTTCTGGCTATTTCCGCGATACATCATAGGAGCTTCGAGGATATGGTCGATCAGTATGCCACAGATACAGGTTTTGCAGATATTTTCACACGGATACGGGATGGGGAGACAGTAGCTGGATACTCCCTTCGGGAAGGCTACTTGATGAAAAAGACTATGTTGTGAGTTACACAGCCGTTGAGGGAAAAGGTTATGACTGATTGCCACTGTCCACCTTTTACGGGTCACCGCGGCATTGCTACCACCATGAATGGGGTAGAGAGAGATTTCTTTTGGCGGAGACTGAAGAAGGATGTGGAAGAGTTTATGCGCAGTTGCTTGGTATGCCAGAAGGTCATGTTTGACAGGCATAAGGCACAGGGATTGTTACAGCCTTTACCCATACCCACCCGCCCCTGGGAAAATATTGAAATGGATTTCATTTTTATTTATCTCCCGAGAATACAGAATGATCACGATGATTTTCCGATTACATGGCACGCCTGAGAAGGTTGTCTCCGACAGAGACCCCAGATTTATGAGTTTGTTTTGGAAGGCAATTTGGGAGAACATTGGCACGCGGTTGCAGTTCTCGTCATCGTTCCACTTGCAGACTGACGGGCAATCTGAGATTGCCAATTCAGTGATTTTAGATTTATTGAAGTCTTGTATCTCGCATCAGAAGACTCAATGGGAAAAGAACTTACCTTTGGTGGAATTTGCCTACAATAACACGATACACTCTTCGACGGGGAAGACGCCATGTGAGATTGTTGAAACTGTTGCGAAGCTTCCATCCTTCCTGAGCACGAAAGATTAGAAATTTGAAGCGGATGAATATTCGCGAGATTTGGATACGGCTTTTGCCAAGGTTCGCGAGACTTTGCAGAAGTCTCAAGAACGACAGAAAAAAGCAGCGGATCGCCATCGTCGCGACTGGAAACTGAAGGAGGATGATTGGGTGCTCTTACTTTTGAGAAGGCACGCCTAAGAAAGAAAAAGGGAAAGGAGAGGCTTTTTCCAAAGCTTAGTATGTGATACTACGGACCTTTCCAGATCACTGACAAGATAAATGATGTCTCCTTCCGATTGAAACTGCCAGATACTTGGAGGATTCACAATGCATTGCATGTGAGTCTCTTGAAACCTGTTAAGGGTGATGTGCCTGATGATGGGGAGCCTGATGAGCAACCCAAAGTGGAAGAAAACGAGGAGATCCTTGTTCCTGAACAGATTTTGGCACATAATGATACGAAGAAAGGTAAAGTCCGAAGGCGGTTCTTGGTTAAGTTCAAGAACTTTCCTGCATTTGATGCGAAGTGGATGGAGGAGGAGGACCTAGCAGATACTCCTCGGATTGTGAAACTTTACCTCGATCTTTTGGTTTAGCATAGTCTACTCCAAACGGAACCCAGAATTCAGCTTGGCCGGAGATCTGGTGCAGTGGGATGCACAAGAGGGGAGTCACTCCACTCCTTTGTCAACAGATGCCTCGATTTTGATACTAAAGTCACTGATGTCTCTTTGAGCTTCAGGGATACTGAGAGCTGACAGTATTCTGTTGGATGACTTTATGAAATGGAATTCCTGATTATGATACTGATTTGTTCTTGACTTCTTGTGAGTGCAGGAACTGATAGCCGAAATGACTGCAGCATTTTGGTCTGATTGATCTCGAATGGACATGGTTGCAATAGGGGTTAGTCAATCGGACATCGATGAGCTCCCGATTGGACCTAGATGTGATTGCTAGGTACATTGCCGATAAATCATGGTCTAAGATCCGAATGAATGTTGAATGTCATGTGATGTCTGGTGATGTCCTGTGATGTCGTGTGATGTGACTGTCGATTTTGTACATGTGCTAGATGTGCGTTCCTAGTACGTAGGTACTAACAATCAGTATCTGCTAAGACGGTTTATGGCTTTTGTCGGTTTTGCAGGCGTAATCGCGGTCGATTACAATGCTTTCAAGAGGGGGGTATGTCACAAAGTGATGACGTGGCGGACAGCAAAAACCCTAATTTCTGCCAGAAACCCTAAAATTCCTGCAAACCCTAATTTTTGCCAGATACCCTAAATTCCGGAAATCGCGGAGGCGGATTATTTTTTTATTTTTTTTTAAATTTTGGAAAATGATGAGCGACGCGAATTTTGCTTTTGCTTTTTTTATTAAAAAAAAGAAAACACTCTCTAAGAGAGAGAGAGAACTGATGCTTTTGATTTTAAAAGCTTTTGGGGCTCTGCTTTTGGACATCCCTTGTAACCTTTAAATTAGTGGTGAGGGCCTCAGTTCTCAGAGCATCTGGACGCAGAGTCTGAGAGTGAAACCCTAACCGCTCTCTTGTACTTTGATGATTGATTAATATAAAAAGAAATACCAAAAGGGGCGCCAGTCTTTGGGGCCAATATCTCTAGGCACGGAACTCCGCCGGGCCAGTGCAAATCTATTGTGATCTGTGAATTGTTTTGAAGTGGTTATTTGGTGCTGTCGCGGTTGATTCTTGACTTGGAGTGTCCAAGTCTGTTACAGAGGCAGCTAGATGCATTACATAAATTCGCGGAGGACAGTGGACTGTCGGTAAACTTGGGTAAAACCAAAGTTATGGTGTTTAACACCACACCGCAGTGGGTTAGGAGATCAGCACCTACATTTGCATATGGCCAGGATACAGTAGAGTACGCAGATGCATACACATACCTTGGTGTGGTATTTGCAGGACCGAAGTTTACTCTTAAGAAAGCAGCGGATGCTAGATTGTCCAGAGCCTCGGCGGCCGTGGGAGGGTTGGAGAGGATGTGTTCACAAGTGCAGTTTCAGGAACCACGAACAAAACTTTGGTTCTTTGATACTGTGGTGGCTTCGGCTATGCTTTATGGGGTCTAGATTTGGGGACCATCTGTGGATTAGGATAATTGAAAGTCAATAGAGAGACCTTTGGTATCTATGATTTCCCGAATGATTAGAGCCAAGGCCTCCGTACCACACGCGATTACCCGAGCGGAACTAGCTGCCCCTCCGATAGAAATTGAAGCTCTTACCAGATCAGTGTCCTTTATACATGGTTTGTGGGATTCAAATAATTGCCGATATACTAGACTGGCCCTCGAATCCTCTCAACAATTAGCAATGAAAGGAGATACATCATGCTAGTATGCACAACTGCCCTCGTGGTTTCAGAGACACGGGTTCAGTATGGAAAGATTACCCCCCTTCCAATACTCTCTTGAGGCTCCATCACTGGCAATTACACGAACGGAGATTAATAAAATCATCCGTCAGGATCTTATACAGTTGGATACTAAGAGGACATGGGTAGACCTTACACAAGAATTCGGCACGAAGATGGCCGACTACAAAGAAAACTTCATGCAGCTATCTGAAGATGGATTTGTGATTCGCCCGAGCTACATGGATACCCACCTGTCTCATGGTTTGAGATGTGCTATTGGTCAGATTCGTACATCCTCACACCAGCTGGAAATTGAATTTGGCAGAAGTAGGGGAATCCCACTTGAGAGCAAAATTTGCAAGTTATGCGGAATGGAGCCGGAGACAGAATTACACTACATATGCCATTGCACCGTATACTATGAGATACGTGGGCGTTTCCATTGCCTATTTAAAGAAGGCTTTGGACCTCTAGATAGAGTCATGCAATACCAAGATCAAAGATGCTTAGGCTTGTACCTACTGGAACTACATTGGCACAAGGATAATCTAATGAGAAGACAAAGAGCACTACAGCCTCAGAGGCAGATCACAGGTTTCTTCGGATCGAGAAGCAGGAGTGGAAGGAGAAGCAAGAGGCCAGCAGCCAGCACAAAGGAGTACCCACATTCATACCAAAGGCACCCCACATTGACAGGGCGATTGAGCTTAGGAAATCGAGACGACCACGACCGAGATGCAGAAGCACACTTCACCGGAGGAGACAACAAAGGATTAAAAGCATTCTAGCCAGACACCCAGAATGCTGCTAAGAAGTTTATTTAATACTTTGTATTTAGTTTTTCACATTTATTTTCACACTTTTCACACTTAGTACTTTAGTACTAAGGTACCCAGACATTGTAACAGATTCACCACTTTTGTATCAGTTTGGTCTCATAGGTCATTCTGGCCTTTTGAAGACGTTAATATAACATTTCATTCCATATCTCTCTCTCTCTCTCTCTCTCTCTCTCTCTCTCTCTCTCTCTCTCTCTCTCTCTCTCTCTCTCTCTCGTGCTTCACGACAAGATCTAGGGCGATAAGGTGGGCCATTACGGCATATCGAGGTGTTCTTCATAGCCATCCTCATATTTGGGCTACATAAGGCTATTGAGAATGAATTAATAATTATAACAGAGTTCTTTGTGAGAGAAAAAATGAGAAAAGTGACACTAGTATTTTAAAACATTTCTCGTCATAAAGTATCAGATTATTGAAAAGAAATGTAACAATGAACTATTTAGTATTTAGATTACGATATATATCAAAAGATTAAAAAATAATGGATCGAAAAACACTTGGAGGCATTGTAAGAGATTGAGAAAAAACAAAGTGAAATTGGATGGGAAAGATTTTGTGTGATCCAATAGCCAATGTCCCTTTTTTAAGAGTGAGGTAAACAAATGTCAACACCCTCTCATAAGGACCTACAAAAAATAGTTAAAAAGAAAGTTTGTCATCATTGGCTTACCATGTGTCACTAATCTGCAAGCTTTATCCAATGGTCCAAAGATGCACCCAAAATTCAACCCTTTACTAAGGACTATTTATGTAGTCTAAAAACATGTACAATGTATTTTCTGAAAAGTAATACCAAATAATTCGTAAAAGATAGCATGAATTTGACGTTTTTAAGGGTTTCTTTAGCTTTTGGGCTAGTACTCTAGCGAAGAAGGCTCTAGTGGACTCTGGAGCCATTTTAATCAAATCTTGGTGTCAAAGATGTACTACAAGACAACGTTTTGTAAGCATTGGTATGAACAATTCCAAGAGATATCAATTATCTATCGCAAGACTCTACGAGGAAATGGGATATCCACTCTACCACACTTGTGTGACAAAACGGTTGCTTACTTTTCGTTCTCTCCCCCACACACACACAAACGAACTTTTAACGTCGTATGAATAACCCGAAGAGATCTCAAAGATCTATATGGTGAGCCTTAAAAACTTTTTTTTGGCCTTACTCACGATTGTGAGTAGAGGTGTTATATTAACTCAGAAAAGAATATACATCACTACATGTACCTTGAGGGGACATTTTTTCTGAAAGGGGGAGGAGGAAATAGGACATCCACCTACCACACTTGTGTGAGAACGGTTGCTCACTTTTCCTTCTCTCATTCACACACACACACACACACACACACGAGCTTTTAACGTCGTATGAATAACCTCAAAGATCTATATGGTGAGCCTTGAAAACTTTTTGTTTTTTGCCATACTCACAATTATAAGTAGAGATGTTATATTGACTCAAAAAAGAGTATACATCACTACATGTACCTTGAGGGGGTATTGTTTCTAAGAGGGGGCTTATTCAAATACGTGGCAAGATACAAACACAAAGCTGCTAAGTATTACCTCCCGAGTAGCCTATGCAACTAAGTGCATGTTTTGGCATTATCGACTGCCCCTCTCTTTGAGCCTCCAACATATATGAGCTCTGTGCTCTCACGCACAATATCATTGAATTGAGCCACAACATATGCTCCCTCAAAGATGCAAATGTTTCTCTCTTTTCATATCTTTTTAGATAACAAAATCTGGTGATTTGGGTGCAAACTAGAATGGCTTGGTTTTGTGATCTACTCCCCCCAAGATAAGTCATTTGTAGATAATCTTCCATGTCTTCTGCACTGTAACAAACTTGGACACTCCAAGTCAAGAATCAACCGCGACAGCACCAAATAACCACTTCAAAACAATTCACAGATCACAATAGATTTGCACTGGCCCGGCGGAGTTCCGTGCCTAGAGATATTGGCCCCAAAGACTGGCGCCCCTTTCGGTATTTCTTTTTGTATTAATCAATCATCAAAGTACAAGAGAGCGGTTAGGGTTTCACTCTCAGACTCTGCGTCCAGATGCTCTGAGAAGTGAGGCCCTCACCACTAATTTAAAGGTTACAAGGGATGCCCAAAAGCAGAGCCCCAAAAGCTTTTAAAATCAAAAGCATCAGTTCTCTCTCTCTCTTAGAGAGTCTTTTCTCTTTTTTTTAATTAAAAAAAAGCAAAAGCAAAATTCGCGTCGCTCATCGTTTTCCAAAAAAAAAAAAAATCTTTTTTTAATAATCCGCCTCCGCGATTTCCGGAATTTAGGGTTTTTGGCAAAAATTAGGGTTTGCAGGAATTTTAGGGTTTCTGGCAGAAATTAGGGTTTTTGCTGTCCGCCACGTCATCACTTTGTGACATACCCCCCTCTTGAAAGCATTGTAATCGACCGCGATTACGCCTGCAAAACCGACAAAAGCCATAAACCGTCTTAGCAGACACTGACTGTTAGTACCTACGTACTAGGAACACACATCTAGCACATGTACAAAATCGACAGTCACATCACACGACATCACAGGACATCACCAGACATCACAGGACATCACATGACATTCAACATTCATTCGGATCTTAGACCATGATTTATCGGCAATGTAGCTAGCAATCACATCTAGGTCCAATCGGGACCTCATCGATGTCCGATTGACTAACCCCTATTGCAACCATGTCTATTCGAGATCAATCAGACCAAAATGCTGCAGTCATTTCGTCTATCAGTTCCTGTACTCACAAGAAGTCAAGAACAAATCAGTATCATTATCAGGAATTCCATTTCATAAAGTCATCCAGCAGAATACTGTCAGCTCTCAGTATCCCTGAAGCTCAAAGAGACATCAGTGACTTTAGTATCAAAATCGAGGCATCTGTTGACAAAGGAGTGGAGCGACTCCCCTCTTGTGCATCCCACTGCACCAGATCTTCGGCCAAGCTGAGTTTCTGGGTTCCGTTTGGAGTAGACTATGCTAAACCAAAACATCGAGGTAAAGTTTCACAATCCGAGGAGTATCTGCTAGGTCCTCCTCCTCCATCCACTTCGCATCAAATGCAGGAAAGTTCTTGAACTTAAGCAAGAACCGCCTTCGGACTTTACCTTTCTTCGTATCATTATGTGCCAAAATCTGTTCAGGAACAAGGATCTCCTCGTTTTCTTCCACTTCGGGTTGCTCATCAGGCTCCCCATCATCAAGCACATCACCCTTAACAGGGTTCAAGAGACTCACATGCAATGCATTATGAATCCTCCAAGTATCTGGCAGGTCCAATCGGAAGGAGACATCATTTATCTTGTCAGTAATCTGGAAAGGTCCGTAGTATCACATACTAAGCTTTGGAAAAAGCCTCTCCTTTCCCTTTTTTTTTTCTTAGGCGTGCCTTCTCAAAAGTAAGAGCACCCAATCATCCTCCTTCAGTTTCCAGTCGCGACGATGGCGATCCGCTGTCTTTTTCTGTCGTTCTTGAGACTTCTGTAAAGTCTCGTGAACCTTGGCAAAAGCCGTATCCAAATCTCGCGAATATTCATCCGCTTCAAATTTCTAATCTTTCGTGCTCAGGAAGGATGGAACCTTCGCAGTAGTTTCAACAATCTCTCATGGCGTCTTCCCCGTCGAAGAGTGTATCGTGTTATTGTAGGCAAATTCCACCAAAGGTAAGTTCTTCTCCCATTGAGTCTTCTGATGGGAGATACAAGACTTCAATAAATCTAAAATCACTGAATTGGCAATCTCAAATTGCCCGTCAGTCTGCAAGTGGAACGATGACGAGAACTGCAACCGCGTGCCAATGTTCTCCCAAATTGCCTTCCAAAACAAACTCATAAATCTGGGGTCTCTGTCGGAGACAATCGTCTCAGGCGTGCCATGTAATCGGAAAATCATCGTGATCATTCTGTATTCTCGGGAGATTAAAAAAAATGAAATCCATTTCAATATTTTCCCAGGGGCGGGTGGGTGGGTATGGGTAAAGGCTGTAACAATCCCTGTGCCTTATGCCTGTCAAACTTGACCTTCTAGCATACCAAGCAACTGCGCACAAACTCTTCCACATCCTTCTTCAGTCTCCGCCAAAAGAAATCTCTCTCTACCCCTTTCATGGTGGTAGCAATGCTGCGGTGACCCGTAAAAGGTGGACAGTGGCAATCAGTCATAACCTTTTCCCTCAACGGCTGTGTAACGCACAACATAGTCTTTTTCATCAAGTAGCCTTCTCGAAGGGAGTATCCAGCTACTGTCTCCCCATCCCGTATCCGTGTGAAAATATCTGCAAAATCTGTATCTGTGGCACACTGATCGACCATATCCTCGAAGCTCCTATGATGTATCGCGGAAATAGCCAGAACCAACGGTTTCCGAGACAAAGCATCTGCCACCACATTCTTCTGTCCCTGCACATGGACAATCTGGAAGTGAAACTATGACAAGATGTTCGCCCACCGCATCTGCTTTTCCGAAAGCTGCTTCTGTGACAAGAAGTAGCGCAAACTCTGATGGTCTGTAAAGACAATAAAATCCGCTCCGAGTAGGTAATGCCGCCACTGAGTAAGAGCATGGATAACCGCCAAAAGCTCTTTCTCATAAATCTGTGCTGTCATCTCCGGCCTAGAGAACAAACGGCTCTCGTAAGCTATGACATGGCCTTCTTGCATCAAGACCGCACCCAAACTACGACCACAAGCATCACAATATACTTCGAATGACTTCTGCAAGTCCGGCAAAGTCAAAATAGGTCCCGTAGTCAATTTCTCTTTCAATGTCTGAAAGGCAGTCACCTCTGTGGGTCCCCACGAAAAAGGTACTCCTTTCTGTGTCAAGATATGCAAAGGGGAAGCAACCTCTGCAAACTTTCGTATGAACCGCCTGTAGTACCAACACAGTCCCAAGAAGCTTCTAACTTCATGGACATTCCTCAAATCGGGCCAATCACGGATAGTCTATATCTTGGCCGGGTCCCTTCGCACTCCTGCTGCTGACACAATGTGTCCCAAAAAGTGTATCTCTAGTAGGAAAAATTCACTTTTCTTAGCATTAATCACTAACGTGTGATCTCGTAATTGCCTGAAAGACTTGAAGCAGATGATCTCTGTGTTCTGCCTCATTCTTGGAGAAAACAATGATGTCGTCAAAGAAAGTGCCAACAAATAGTCTGTACTCTCGAAAAATCCTGTCCATCATCCGGTTAAATGTCGCAGGAGCATTGGTTAAGCCAAAAGGCATCACCAAAAACTCAAATAACCCAAAAGTCGTCCGAAAAGCTGTCTTGTAGACATCTCCTGGCGCTATCCTGATCTGATGATATCCACTCTTCAAGTCAATCCTGCTAAAGCACGAGGATCCCTGTAACCTGTCGAGTATATCATCGATCCTAGGAATCGGAAATCTGTTCTTGATGGTGATTTCGTTGAGAGTGCTATAATCGATGCACATTCTCCAAGATCCGTCTTTCTTCAAAACCAACAACACTGGAGAGCAATACGGTGAAGTACTAGGCTAGACAAGACTCTTTTCCAAGAGGTCTTTCACTGAGTTCATAATCCTTTGATTCTGTACTCGGCTCACACGATAAGGTGGCCGATTCGGTGGCGTGCTTCCAGATATCAGATCAATGGTATGATCTTCAGGCCCTCTCAAAAGCAATCGGCATGAGCGTGGAGAAAAAAATCTTGGCGTTCTTTTCTTCAGGTCAAAACATATTCAACTTTTATCCATGGTTCAATTCTCCCAAAAGAATGAGTAAGAAAACTGAAGTTCATCAAGTACAATCTCTAAGCCCTTCATTTATCAAAGTCGCTTTCTCGGCCCGGTAGTCAACCACGGCGTAGTTCTTGTGGTACCAAGGGATCCCGAGTAGAACGTCACTCACGTGCCCTGAACACCCCTGTCATTGCAAACGAAGTTTGCCAATGCTCGGTGTAATGGCAACATCCCATCCGGGTGCCAGTCGAACTACCTCCGCCAGTGGCGTCAGTCTGTCGGGCGCAGTTCCAAATCGAGCCGCCAATTCCAAGTGAAAAGAAGTTGGCCTTGGCTCCTTCAAAAGAGCTTCTTGATCCTTCACTTTGCCCCAAAAAAAAACGGCAAAGTTTGTACTTTCATTCATTTGATTCGGTGCAAGTCCCACGCCATGTGGTACCAGTTCTGCTTTTCTATCTGCCTTTTCTGCCACATTCCTCAGCTGCTCTCGAACTCTCAGACCTGTCGTCGTCTTTATCATTCTGTTCTTTCTGTGCCTTATCAGGACACTTTGCGGAAATATGTCCATGTTTCCCGCATCCAAAGCACTTCCCCTCTCTGATGAAGCGAGCTCTCTCCTCAGGAGTAAGCTTGGGTCGTGCATCCTTTTTTTTTTTCTCTGGGTTGCTCTTTTTCATTCTACTTTCATTCCCAGAAGTCTGTTTGGCTCGTTGTGTCATGGCCTCATCTGTGGGGTAGGTCAGACTGCCAGAGTGAATGGCAAAGCCCCGCTTCGCATGACTCATCAACTCCTGAATAGAAGCTGACTTCTGTTCCAAGCAGTGATCTCGGATCTCTGTAGGTAGACCCAAGGTAAACCGCTCAATTTGTTCTCTGAACGAGATCTTCTTGAATGAAGAGGCGGGTAGAAAAGAGCTCCAGAATCTTTCACAATAAGAATTCACTGTATCGCTCTTGGTCATCCGGAGATGGTTCCAAGCAGCTCGTATATCTCGCTCAAACTCTTGAGTCAACCAAGAAGAAATAAAAAGCCTCTTGAATTTCAGCCATGTAACTGGCACAGTCTTGCTTAATAGAAGCGTGGACCACCAAGTACGAGCATTCCCCTCAGAGTAAGAGGCAGCTCTCCGAATCTTGGAGTGCTCTGAATAGCGTCCTCCCGCGAAAGCGATGTCAAACTGCTGTATAAGAGACAAAGCCTTCGAAGCATCTGAGTATCCTGAAAAGTATCAAACTTGATCGAGTGGCCACCTTCCTTAAACTCTCGGACTTTCTTGCTGTTATCTTCGAGAAAGTCATACTGGTTGGCTTTGTAAAAATTCTTCTTGTTCGCATAAAACTTTCCGTCATCGGAATCTGAGCTGTCTGTAGACGAGTCCTCAGTAGAACTGTCAGTCTCTGGGCGAGATGTAGCCTTCTTTGCCTTTTTCTTGCCCGTTCCGAAGCTTTGTGTCTTGCTTCGCTTTTTGCTTTTTTTCTGTCTTCTTCGCTCTAATCCGAGGAGCTAGAAGAACTGTCAGAAGAAGAAGAAGAAGAACTGGGTACTCCTTCAAATCGAACACGCTTCTTCCGTTTCTTTGCTTTGTCGAATGTCGACTGACGACCCAAATATCCCGGGAAGTCAGTACCTTTGTTCTGCTTTTTGCCGTGCTTTTTGCCTTTCTTTTGCACGTCGAAAAGCTGAGCAATACGTGCATCAACCACGTTCTCCAGTTCCTTCTCCGTATATTTCTTGGAGGTAGAAGGTTTCTTGAGAGCGGGTTTCGGGAGTGGTGTTGTGGTTCTCTGCCACTCCATCTGTACCTCTTTCAAAGAGGTCTGGTTCATATATTTTACCATCTTCGGGTCCTTGGCAAAATTGAGCATCATCTTTGTTGCATCGCCAATCAATTGACGACGCTCCATCTCCGTTTGCTCCGCCTGAGTAGGCCGAGGCGGGCCATACTCTGTCTGAATCTTCGTTGTGATCCCAGCCCGCATCTCCAGATGCAGAGGGAGTCGACTGATCATTGCCTGAAGCCATAGGTGCCGCGGAAAAAAAATTCGGGGATCGGATTTCCCGTAGAAGAGAAATCGGCCGTGCTCTGATACCACTGTAACAAACTTGGACACTCCAAGTCAAGAATCAACCGCGACAGCACCAAATAACCACTTCAAAACAATTCACAGATCACAATAGATTTGCACTGGCCCGGCGGAGTTCCGTGCCTAGAGATATTGGCCCCAAAGACTGGCGCCCCTTTCGGTATTTCTTTTTGTATTAATCAATCATCAAAGTACAAGAGAGCGGTTAGGGTTTCACTCTCAGACTCTGCGTCCAGATGCTCTGAGAAGTGAGGCCCTCACCACTAATTTAAAGGTTACAAGGGATGCCCAAAAGCAGAGCCCCAAAAGCTTTTAAAATCAAAAGCATCAGTTCTCTCTCTCTCTTAGAGAGTCTTTTCTCTTTTTTTTAATAAGAAAAAAGCAAAAGCAAAATTCGCGTCGCTCATCGTTTTCCAAAAAAAAAAAAGAAAAAAAATTTATTTTTTTTTTAATAATCCGCCTCCGCGATTTCCGGAATTTAGGGTTTTTGGCAAAAATTAGGGTTTGCAGGAATTTTAGGGTTTCTGCTGTCCGCCACGTCATCACTTTGTGACATGCACCTACCCATTTGCAGATTTTTGCGGCCAGATCCCATGTGACGGAACAGGTTTTTAATAGATATAGGGGATCCTTTGAAATTGTTCTCTAGTTGAAGCAAGTGTGAGTGCCAATCCCCCTAGTGCAAATCTTGTTCCGAATTGGACTCCCCTACAAAGCACCTTCCATATAAACATCTTCATAAAGTTCGGCTATTTGATCTCCAAGATGACATTAACACTCTTCCACTATCACTCTTCTAACCAATTTTCCTTCCATATCCTAAGAGTGGAGTAAACCAGTTTACTTTGTATACTAGCTTGTTATAGGTATTTAGGGTCTTAGGGAGTGTAAAACACCTTATCTTTTGGCCAGAATCAAGCTATAATCCGATCATAGGCATAGGTCTCTAGGATAGAACTTCCAATACTTTATTGATCATACATACTCATATTATATCTAATTACTAAATGCTCCACTTCCTTCTAGTTTTCTATCATCCCACATATGTGAGTTTGGAGATCGCTTTGTTGCTCATTCACGCAACTTCCCTCCAGAAAAGAGTTAAGAATCCCCTTTCAAGTTTGGAAAGCTAAAGCAACCGGTGCAGAATGAAGCACCTGACATATCTCTCCATTCATAGCTGATCCTATTTTGTTGTACTTTCGTACTATTTCCCCTGTGTAGCCCCCAAGCTTAAAGAAAGTCTTGATAGACACCAAAACTTTATCATGCACTTTAGCCTCCTTCCATGTGTCTCCTTGAGAGACAAGCTCTGCTTTGTTTATCATGTCCTAGGCCATGATTGCCCATTCTTGCCTTTGATTAGTCAACGAGATACCTAGTTTAGGACACATGGCTTTTGCATGTAGCAAAGTTTCTAGGATCCCAATGCCACCTTGGTTTTTGGGTTTCGCCACCTAACCATCTAAGCTTACCCCTTGCCACGCCATAGATCCCTCAACTCTCTACCCGTGGCATTTATAGACAAGGCTTGCAAACCATGGTAAAGAAAAGAAAACCGATAATAGAAGTCCTACAAATTTGGAAAAACTACATTGAAAACTTTTTGAGGTAAATTAAATATATTCTAAGCTGTTTATACCAAAACTCTCGAAATTTTGTAGGTATTGTTGCCTTCAAATGTAACATGTACAGAAAACTTTTAAAATTTGTGGGTGGGATTACACTAGACCTAGGCTTTTGTCGCGAGCACTATAAATGTGAAGAAAGCAATTGCCATAAATAAGTTGTGGTCGCTCCTTTTGTAGTCTCTTCATTTCTCTATGATGTCTTCGTTTATTTCAATGATTTCCATACAACATGAGGATGTGTGTTAGCTCTTTTCAAATGTTGATGTTCAAGTAAAAAAGATCTAACATAATTCTATAAAGATTTGAGAAATGATGTATTTTTATCCTTTGCATTACTTTTAAGCGTAATGAAACCTACTGATTTTACGTTTATACACTTGCTTCAGGAAAGCGTATCTTCACTTTCAAGAGTGAAAAATCTATTTTCTTCGCAAAGGTCAGGTTGAATTCCAAAAATGACAACATCAATCAATGCTCACATATCCCAATCTGTAGTGTAAATTCTCTGGTTGAAAAAGAAGAATCTTTGCTTTAAATTTGTTGCACCTTAATTTCCAAGGTCAAGAATTGGACGTTTTAGTTATAAATCCCCATAAATACCTTAGACTTTGGTATAAATTCGTTCACTTGGCCTTGAAAATTTATTTTTGTGCAGTGCCACCAGCCTCACTAAAGGTTCAAAGAGCTGATAATAGCCATCATAGTAAGTAAATAAAGAAACAACAACATGAACCCTCACATGGGCATTCTAGAACACAATGTTTACAGATCCGGACTTCAAGGTTATCTTGAAAGAACCCACAAAATTTAGCATAAACTAGCGTCCTTCCTGGTTGCCGCAAAAGTTGTTGTGGCAAAAACTGGCAAATCATAGCTGGAAAAATATTATTGGATAGCTAAGACAAAACAAATTGAGTTGAGGCAATTTAGCATGCCAACAAGTGATATGTCGCAATGGCCTACACAACACCGTGCCTAGTTAATGCCCCTTGTAGACGAAAGAAAAATTGCCATCATTAACTTGCCATGTGGCACTAATCAACAAGCTTTATCCAACGGTCCGCAATTTCTGTCAAGTGTTCCATGCAAACCAAAAAACTATGACAATCAAACACTGCAATGCTGTACGGATCCTGACTAATTCCCAGCGTAAGAACATCACAAATTTTACAACGTGTGAAGAAGTAGATGTTACGAAAGCCAAATCTGAGTGAGGAGAGATTCCTCACCTCTCTATATTCGTTGTCTTGAGTTTATGCGCATGCCTGCATGTAGCTCCACCAATGACCCGGCAAACTCCTTATTTTTTCTGCAGTTCGACCCACAGTTTAAAACACAAACAGCACTTAATGCAGATGCGTGTGCATAGTTTTACAAAAGAAAATGTGTGTGTATGTGTGTGTGTGTGTGTGTGTGAGAGAGAGAGAGAGAGAGAGAGAGAGAGAGAGAGATCTTAACTAAGCTCCACGGAGCATCTGTCGCAGACGACACAGGCGAGGGAGGTTGCATGCAAATTTACGACTCTGCACGTGTGACCATTAAGAACAACTCCACGATTTAAGCAGTTGCCAACTTGCCAGGCTGGACCCCCTCGGCAATAAGTGTGTTCCGAAAGCAAGAGTGTCACCAAATATATCTAAACTAAGCTCTTCCTAGGATATTTTAATCTCAATCGAAGATTTATCCATATGTTTTTGGAGCTAAGACACTTCCTCTCCATGAATTGATTCATAAGGAAAAGAAGTTCATTTGGACTCAGGAATGTGAACAAAGTGAAGGAGGCTATCACCAGGAAACCAATCCTTCGTCGAACATACGGGGATGTAATTTTTTATGTGCATGTGTATATGCATGGCGATAGAGGCTATATTGGCTTAGGCTGATGGGACAACAGAGTATCTAGTCTACTCCACCGATCGCCGATTCAATTCAATTGAACAAAGATATTCCAATACAAAGCAAGAAGCACCAAGAATGGTTTTCAGTGCCACAAAGTTCAGACACTACTTGTTGGGCAAGCTATTTTACTTCTCGTCGATCATCAAGCACTTTTCTTTCTGTATAAATTGACTCATAAGGAAAAGAAGTTCATTTGGACTCAGGAATGTGAACAAAGTGAAGGAGAACATATGGGGATGAACTTTTCCATGTGCATGTGTATATGCATGGCGATAGAGGCTATATTGGCTTAGGCTAATGGGACAACAAAGTATCCAGTCTACTTCACCGATCCGCTGATTCAATTCAACTGAACAAGGATATTCCAGTACAAAGCAAGAAGCACCAAGAATGGTTTTCAGTGCCACAAAGTTCAGACACTACTTGTTGGGCAAACTTATTTACTTCTCGTCGATCATCATGCACTTCTCTTTCTGATCAATGGAGTGATCATTCAGGACATATTGATCATATGGATGATGTTTTTGATGGAGTTTGAGTTTGAATATTCCAAGGTGTATGCAAGATAGAGCGTCCTACTTCTCGCATTTCGCACCCAACCGTGACATCCACAACGTGGCTAACTCGTCGAGTTACCCTTGCTCCCGAAGCACGAGGTTACGACATGTGCCATACTGCTCGAACTCGACGAGTTACTTCTTGGCATTGCCACCTAACTCGTCGAGTGACGTGGTCATTCCACGCATATGTCAATGCGGCATTGCCACGTAACTCACGAGTTACGTGGCATTGCCAAGCATGTACTCCACGTAACTCGGCCAATTGCGTGGCATTGCCAAGAAGATACGCCAAGGTAACTCAGCAAGTTACGTGGCAAAGCTCACGCAGAATGCCACGTAACTCGGTGAGTTACATGGCAATGTTGACGAGTTTGTCGAGTACACATGCCACGTAACTCGGTGAGTTACGTGGCATCCTACATAAAAGGATTGTGGACATTGCTGTGGCATACACATCAGCAGTCCATGTAACTCGTTGAGATATTTGTACGCCACGTAACTCGACGAGTTACGTGGATACTTCTCCAATGGTTTGCATAGCATTCAACCCAGCGAGTTACGTGGGGTGCCACGTAACTCGGCGAGTTAAAGAAATAAAAAGAAAGGGCGAAACTCGATCTCGAAGGATCAAGTTCATCTTTACGCCTTGAAGGTCGCTATCGCCACAATCCACAGAGGTGTCCCCGATAGAGCAACACCATATATGCATTGACGCCCCGCATCTGTAGATTCCCTTCCAGGAGGCTCGCTTCCACACTCTCTCTATTGACACGTGCACAAAATGTCTCTCTCTCTCTCTCTCTCTCTCTCACACACACACACACACACACACACACACACACACACATGCGCACAGATTTAGAATGTGCATCTCCCTCTCTCACACACACATGCGTGTGTGGACAGAACTTCACAGAAGCTGGCTCTCTTTCTCTCTCATACACAGACAATCTGTCTGTGCGCATGTTTCTGTGGTTGTGAGGGGGGGACAGAGATGATGACAATGACACACACACACACACACACACACACACAAGGGGGGGGAGTGGGGGGGGTAGTGTTAGAAAAAAACCACAGTGTATGTAATATTGGAGGTATAGGACTACATTGATACCGGTTTGGATATTGAGCCTTTCATGCAATATACTTAGTATTGGAGATACAAGGATACATTGATACCATTTTGGATGGTGGTAATATAGATAGGAAGTATATAAGGTAATTTCTTATTGTTGTTGGGGTGATCATGTTATCTGGGAGTAGCAAGACATCACTCATAGTTATTTAGTTTACTTGCGATGACATATTAGGTAGCTTTGCTTCACAAGCTTAGTAACTTCGATAGTTGCATCGACTTGTACCAAAAGACATGCAAACACACAATCAAGGAGCTATCAATATAGATAAGGGAGGAGTATCAACATTGTGCTAAGACAACAATATATGTGTAACATTTAATGGTCTAGTAACTTGTGTGTAGTGGAAAATAACATAGACATAGTGAGCATTTCATTAGAATAGATTACTGATGAGCATAGCAAGAGTGCTTCGATGGAGAGAGCAACAAAAGCATAAGACCTAGTTAGATAGGCATGAACAATACTTCAAAAAGAGAGAGAAATTAAGCTATTGACAACAATTGAGGACCGGATTTCCATGGAGCGGATCCCCCCTCCCAAAGGCTTTGTATTATAGGTTTCCCCCATCAAGGGAGACATTTTACAATACAATACTTTGTGTTCCTTCAATATCTTGCTGGTGCAATGAAGATGGAAGCTTCAAACACCAAGCTCACACTTATAAAACACAACATCAATTCTCTCACGGTCTCAGACCAAGACCTCACACACCTTCGAAGATGGTGAGAGCTAGCGGGGTATGAGAGTAGATTGAGAGGAAGAAGGAGTATTCTTACGAGAAAGAAGTATATCTCCTCACATAATCACTCATAAAATCTTAGTATAGCTTAGTAATTAGCATGGTAGAGGAGATGAGCATGCATTGGAGCTTGGCTCTTGGTTGGATTTGCATCACAAAGCCAAGAGTTGTTGGTGTAGGCCTCCCTTCTCACAAGCTTGAGAAGGAGAGAGAGTCTTCTTTGCTTCACACATGAGATTGTGTGAGTGTGTGTGTGATAATGCCTTGCCAAAATCAACCCCTATCTCTCTTGGTTGACCCCTCTTGCATTCTACTCATGATCCATTGGACTCTACAAAGCTTAGCCAATGATAATTAAGAAGCATAAGCGATAGCCTTGTGACATTTGTCCTGCTTTCCCCTTTTGTGAGAGCTTTAGGTAATTAAATAATGCAATTAAGCTCTCATTGGACCCCTTAGTCTTCTAGCCAGTAGGAATCAGGAAAGCCATTGGGCTGTTGAATGCTCATTGGACCCCTTGGAAGACTGTCTAATAGTCTTCTAGAGAGCTTAATTTCTATTGGTTCTTTTTTCAAGTGTTTTAAAATGAATTAAACTAAATGTAGTCTAGCCTAATTCTCATTGTTCCACCTCTATGGCCATCCAATAGGATTTGAATGCACCTTGGGGGCAACTGGGCTAGGGAGCTGACATGTGTCCCCTATTCCCTTTGTGTAAGGGGAGCTTGCTAGAGTGTGTCCGTGTGTGTGTGTTTCTCTCTCATCCCCTACAAGAAAGGCTCACCCCCTCCTATCTAAGGATATGTGAAGACTTTAGGGTCTTCACATAAGCATCCAATTTGCCCTAGGTTGTGACCATTGGACCTAACCTTTGTTACCATATACATGTGGTAGTGATGTGTGTGAACACACTAGGACCGCCGGGGCATTTTTTCCCTCTTTAGGAGGTTTTTTCCCCCGTGCATTGTATATACGTCCATCACTCTAGGGCTATCTATCTTTCCATTGCACACTAAGTAATACACTCTCTATTGTGTGCCTTGAGCTTCCTTCATCTTCTCCAAGCTGTGTGTGTTTCTCTGCAACCCTAATTCCAACGATTGGTATCAGAGCAGGTTGCGTCCTCCCGGGCTTAGTCGCCAGTTGCTCCAATACACGCCTGCTCACTTTCTTCAATTTTTGTGAGCTTTGGCAAGCGTTCATAGGTCGAAAAATATTTCGGGAGAACTCGTAGAGCTCAGTCTGCTCAGATTTTTGATTCGGGCTCATTTCGGCCTCCGTTTCCACTACAGGCAATACTGCACAGGCTATTTCGTCATTTTGTGCAAAATTTTTGTCAGTGCTGTTTGCTGCATAGCAGGTGCTTTACAGTCTTCTAAGGTTTGTGCTATATAGCACGTGTTGTTCCCGCTCCGTTTCTCCTATTTTCGGGCAGTTTTCACATCAGGTGTAGCATTTACCATGGCTGACAACAACAACACAGATGTGTTCAAGATGTTTGCTGCTGAGGACAGGTTGGATGGGGACAACTACCCTATGTGGGCTTATATGATGCAACATGTTCTTGTATCAAAGGGTGTCTGGAACATTGTGCAGGGCATTGATGTACGTCCTGGTTCTGAGGATGTAGGCGATGTTGAGGATGTTGCAGGTCTTGCTGCAAGGATTGCAGCTGTTAGAGTTGTTTTGCCTACGGCAGAACAAGCTCGTTGGGATGTTAAGGATGCGCAAGCTCATGCATTGATTGCATTGTCTGTGAAGCGCACCATTGTTCCTCACATTCGTTCAACAAAATCTGCAAAACAGGCTTGGGATATTTTAGCAGGTCTTTATGCAAGCCGCAATGAGGCTAAAATTGCTTTGCTGCGTAAAGAGCTGGAGTCGAAGATTATGCATGAGGAAGATGATATGGACACTTTCCTTGCTAGTGTTAAGGATATCAATGAGCAACTTATTTCTACAAGTGAAGTTATTTCAGACAATTCCCTTGTGCAGACTATTCTTGATGTCTTACCAGATTCTTACTAGACTTTTACTAGTACTTGGAGACTAATGACCCAAGGAAATCCTGAAGTTGTCAAGTTTGATGCATTATGCACATTGCTGTTGCAAGAGTCACTTTCCAGAAAAAACAGGACTAGACAGCGTGCAGTTGAATAGGCTTTTATTGCTTCTCAAAGAAAGGGTGGTAACAGCAATGCAGCCACTTCTTATGGTTCTGCTGCGAGTGGCAAAACTTCTATTCCTAATGCTTCTGCTGGTAGCCATTCGTCTGGCAATTCTGGTGATAAGGGCAAAAAGAAGATGCGTTGCCATTACAAAGCAAATGATCGCTTGATCAAGCAGTGTCCTAAGTTGAAGGCCAAAGAGGCTAAGAAGAAAGAGGGTGGTTCCAATGCAAATGTTGGTTCCACTACAAATGTAGCCATTGTTGAGTCTTCTGTGAAAGGAGACTGTGATGTTGATGTTGATACAGAATGGGCTTTTAGCGCAGAGTGCACTTACAATCCTGATGTCCATGATGGATGCTTGTCAGTTGGCTGCAGATTCACATGTGTGGTATTTCGACAGTGGTGCTACAAAGCACATTACCTCACATCGTGAATTGTTCACCTCTCTCGAGTTTGTCCCTCATCGGAATTCTGTCACTTGTGCCAACAATGCCTCTTATCCAGTTCAGGGAGTTGGAAAGATTGTGCTTACTGTTGCTAATGGCAGTTCTTTCACACTTGTTGATGCACTTTATGTACCTGGGATCAAGAAGAATCTCTTGTCTGTATCCGCACTTGCTAGACTTGGACTTGTAGTCAAATTTGTGGATGACAGATGTACAGTTCATGATCTCAGTTTTGGTGATGAGATTGTTGCATCTGGCCTTTTGTGCCGTGGGCTGTATAAGCTCACTTTGTATGACAAGTGTGGACAAAATTTTGCAAATGCTGTTGCAAATTCAAGGGCTATTTCAGATGCAAAACTTTGGCATGCACGTTTTGGTCATCTGAATTTTGCCAGTTTGCTGCGTTTGCAGAAATCTGATATGGTTGCTTCTTTGCCGCCTCTTGAAGCAATTGTCAAACATGTTTGTGAAGGCTGTATTTTGGGTAAGATGCACTGTTCTAAGTTTCCAAAGGATGGTTCAGTTCGGGCCACATGCAGGTTGCAGCTTGTGCATAGTGATGTTTGTGGGCCCATGCAAAATCCGTCCTTGGGCAATTACCTGTACTTCGTGACTTTCATTGATGATTACTCCAGGCATGCATGGATATTTCCCCTTAAAGCGAAGTCCGAAGTTTTTATGTGCTTCAAACAATTTTTGGCTATGGCTGAAAATGTCTCGAAATTACTATGGGCACCCTCCGTTCCAATCGAGGGGGGGAGTATACGTCTCATGAATTTAATGCATGTCTGGCAAGTCGTGGGATAAAACACCAATGTACAGTGCCTTATACACCTCTGCAAAATGGTGTTGCTGAGAGGAGAAACAGGTCACTGACGGAAATGGCACGATGTATGGTCAAAAGTCAAGCTTTGCCACATTCTTTTTGGCTTGAGGCCATCATGTGTGCCACTTATGTACTAAACAGGTGTCCTACGAAAGCTTTGCAGTCTATTACTCCATATGAAGCATGGCATGATAGAAAGCCTTCTATTGAGCACATGCGTGTTTTTGGTTGTTTGGCATATGCTTTGGTGCCACAAACACAACGCAGAAAATTGGATGATAAGGTTGTCAAATGTATTTTTGTTGGTTATAGTGCTGAAAGCAAAGGTTACAAGTTGTATCATCCACAAACAAAACGTATTCTGGTTTCACGGGATGTAGTCTTTGTGGAAGATTCTGTTCAGCCCTTGCTGTGATGTACTAGAGACAGTAATATAAGCTCACAGGACATTTATGACACTTTGTTGCCTCTTTTCTAATGAGGCAAATGTACAGCCTATGGGGGTTTCTGAAAATGTACATATCAGCCTATTTCCGATGCATATGTACATGATGTACTTGATGAGGAAAGGGCTGAAAATGAGCAGGCTAGAGGTATGTCAAAATGGCTGGTGCACACTTTGCGTGACAGTAAATTGAATGCACCTTTGTCTAGTCGTACTCGTTCAGGCTCTCGCCATGCATCTTATGCATCAAATTGTTATGCTTTGGCTGTGTCTAGCTTACATGATGTTGAGGAGCCTCTGTCTTTTGATGAAGCACAGAATTCAGGAAATTGGACAACTGCCATGCAATCAGAATATGATGCACTTATAGAAAATGACACATGGACTTTATGTGATTTGCCTTATGGCAAAAAGTCCATTGGTACGAAGTGGGTTTACAGGTTGAAACACAAGCCGGATGGTGAGATCGATCGCCATAAGGCTCGACTTGTTGCAAAGAGTTATGCACAACAAAAAGGCATAGATTATGAAGAGACTTTTGCTCCCACTTGTCGTATGACTACTGTGCATTTTCTATGTGCATTGGCAGCTCATTTTGGTTGGGATGTACATCAATCAGACATTGTTACTGCTTTCTTGAATGGTGACATATTTGAGGAAGTTTATGTAACGCAGCCTCGCGGTTTTGTCATAAAAGGACAAGAGGACAAAGTGTGCAGATGTAAGAAGGCTTTGTATGGGTTGAAGCAATCTCCTTGTGCTTGGTATGAGAAAGCTGACACTCATTTGGTTAAACGAGGCTTTTGTAACAGTCCAACAGAAAGCACATTGTATGTAAAGCGTGAGGGTGATGTACTTCTCATTGTGGTTCTTTATGTCGATGATTTGCTGATCACTGGACCAAATGAGAGACATATTGCTGAATTTGAGGCTGATGTGAATGCTACTTTCAAGATGAAATATTTGGGGCTGTTGCATCATTACTTGGGTATATAGTTTAAGCAGTGTGGTGGTGGTATTGCCTTGTGTCAGAAAAGTTACATAGAGACATTGCTATGTAAGTTTGGACTTGAGGATTGCAAACCTATTGCCACTCCCATGGAAACAGGTTTGAAGTTGAGTCTACATGATGCTGGGGATCCTGCTGATGTCACTCTTTACCAAACTGCTATTGGTTGCCTCATTTATGTATGCAACACAAGGCCAGATATTCAGTTTGCAGTCTCACAGGTCAGCAAATTTATGCATAGCCCAGGGTCTAAGCATTGGCAGGCTGTCAAGAGGATTTTTTGCTACCTTAGTGGCACTTTACATCTTGGCTTGTTTTATCCCAAGGGGGGATCATTGCCGCCATACGTACATGCTTTTTCGGACTCAGATTGGGCTGGTTGTTTTGACACGCGAGTGTCCACAAGTGGTTTTTGTTTCATGCTTGGCAGTTCATGTATATCATGGTTAAGCAAGAAGAAACCTACTGTGGAGTTGTGAGGCTGAGTCTTCACAACCTTATGGCTGATTTGGGTGTTGGACAGGACATTGCCAACACTATCTACACTGACAGTCAGAGCGCATTGGCAGTTGCGAGGAACCCAATTTTTCATGCTCGCACAAAACACATTGAGGTGCCTTACCACTATGTCAGGGAGAGGCTCTCAGCAGGAGAGATCAGCTTGGCTTATGTGCCAACACAGGACAACCTTGCAGATCTTTTCACAAAGGCATTGTCTTGTGAGAAGCTTGAAGCTTTCCGCAAAGCTTTGGGCTTACTTCCCTTTGTGGACTGATCATGTCCTTAGGTCACGGCACTTCCCTTTACTCATGTGCCATCTCTCGTTCATCGCATCACTCCAGGGGGGGATTTGTTACCATATATATGTGGTAGTGATGTGTGAACACACTAGGACCGCCGGGGCATTTTTCCCTCTTTAGGAGGTTTTTTCCCCCGTGCATTGTATATACACCCATCACTCTAGGGCTATCTATCTTTCCATTGCACACTAAGTAATGCACTCTCTATTGTGTTCCTTGAGCTTCCTTCGTCTTCTCCAAGCTGTGCGTGTTTCTCTACAACCCTAATTCCAACAACCTTTGAATTTTGAAACCTTAGCATTTTGGAAGTCTTAATGGTCTTAACCTTAGGGTCTTTGAAGCCCATTGTTGCACATTGCTCTTTTGCAGATGGCCTCCCCTTTGGATCCTATTTTCCCTCCTTTGGATCCCTACTGTGATTGGTCTGCCAGCTTAACCAATATTCTAGCTTTTTCTCCCCTGGTACTTTCCCATATTAAATGATCAGTTTAACATGAGAAAATCATTTAGGAGAATTAGATATTAGCTCTCTTGAAATCATAGTCATCCTTGACTATGGGGTAGAGAAGATAAAGCCTATTCATTAGTCCTTTTTCTAGCGGAGACGCTATAAGGAGGTTATTAGGCGGTGAACTTCCTGGAAGAAGTTCGATTGCATGGTCATCATTGCCTTGTTTATGAGGTAGTTCACAAGGGATGTTGTCAATAAAAACATCTTGAAATCCCTTGAGAAAATTGGATAATTCTAATTCCTTGTGATTGTTTATATTTTCTATTGCTAAAGCATTAGGTTCGTTTTGAGAATCTTTAACAAAAATCATGTACACGGAAATAGAGCTCTTTATTGACTTATTGAAAGCTTGCGTATGTACAATGGGTATGTTGTTACCCAACTCTTTGGCATCTATGTACACATCTTTTTTCTTGAACCTAAAGTAGATTTGCCTTTCATGGAATTTAACATTGGCAGCCATGCGATCAAACCATGGTGCCCCTAGGATTACATCCTCATGCTTGAGAGGAGAGATAAAGTAGTCCTCTTTGTCCACATAGCTTTGGACATGGAGCCTCAATTTCCCAATTAAGGGAGTGACTGAAGCGTCTTGCCCCTTGAAAGCACCAGCGGCGGGTAGGACATCTTCCCATCTCATAGGCTTGGATGCCTAGCTTGGTGGCCAACTCTGTGGATATGAAATTGTGAGTAGAACCAGCGTCAAAGAGAATAGAAGCATCATGTTATCTTATCTTTTCCCAAGCATGGCATAAAGGAGATCCTTTGTGGTGAGCATCCTCTTCTTGATTTCGACCAAGGTAGCTCTAGGAGGCTCATTTCTTGTATTCTTGTGGGGGCAAGCACGATAGGCATGCCCTTGCTCCCCGCACTTGAAACAACGGTTATCTTTACGATAACGCTCAAGCTCTTCAGGAGAGAGTTTATTTTTGCCTTTATAAACTCCCTTCTCGTTAGCTTTGTTGTTGTTGGCATTGCCTTTAGGAGACTTTTGGACATTGTCCTTCCCCTTAGGCTCGTTGTTACGTGTCCTTGTTCTCCGTGGGCTTAAGATTTTTCTTAGCCCCTTGTTGGAAATTGATTTGTGAAGCCACCATGGTATGGTGTATGACCGCAGATATGGTGTGTGGCCTTTGAGAGTTGACATGCTCCGCCATATCTTCAGTTAAGCGTGCACAAAATTGGTGTTTTTGCTCTCCAAAATCCATCTTTTTGAAGACAGTGGCTTTGAGATGTAAGTCCCAAAACTTGTCTACATAATTGTGAATAGATTCGTAGGGAGAGACCTTCAAGCTTCGCCATTCGGTGAGTACTTTTTCTTTGGCATGGGTAGCCAGAAACTGCTTCATGATGGAAGCTCTTAACACTTTCCATGTTCGTGGAGCTTCACCGTTTGCCCATAGACTAGACCACCATTGCCTGGCGAACTTTTGAAAATTCATAGCTACATGGCGTAGCTTAGAGGACTTCGTGAAGACCTCATCTCCGAATTCCGCATCAAATTGTTGAATGAAAGCCAAGACTTTGTCTGTAGCACCAAAGGTGCCATTGTAGGTAAGGAAAGAGATGTTCTTTCCTCCCTCTTTGAACTTCTTGAGCTTGGACGACCTCTTCCACATGGCATAGGATTTCCTATGGCCTCTTCTTTTTGGTGGCTTGAAAGTTGCACCATCACTTTCTTCAGAGGAGGAAGAATTTGAGGAGGATGGAGAAGAGGGTGACCTCTTTCTCGCCTTTTTCTTCCCTTGGTCCTCCTTGTCTGCACCATCACTTTCTTCATAAGAGGAAGAGGATGAAGAAGATGGAGAAGAGGGTGACCTCTTTCTTGTTTTTTCTTCTCTTGTTTTCTGTCAACCCTCTTTGAATTATAGTGTGGAGAAGTGTGCGATGGTCTTCTCCATTTAGGGAGTGATGGAGAGCGTTTTGCCCGCCGTCTTCGTGGAGCCATTTCCACCGAGGTGGCAAGAGACTCACTTATTTCTTGTTATTCTTGTGGGGGATCTTGAGTTCTCCTTTGGGAAGGAGATGCGTCGTCAAGTAGTAGATTTTTGAGCCCTTCGTACGGATCCTCTTCTTCTTCCCGAATTGGAGAGAGGCCTCTTTTGGAAGTCTCACAAGGAGGCTTCCTAGGTACTCTCTCTTCTTGGCAGGGAGTTTGGAGAATCCCATGAGCACGTAGCTACCGTTGCACTTCACTTTGGAGGGATGGATTGGCCATGGCTTGTTGAATCCTAGAAACAAGGTAGTTAACAAACATAGGGGCATCATTAGTAGCCTGCTCATTAGCAAAATCAAAGCTATCAACATTAATTTTTAATACAAAACAGCGTTTGCCACAGAATGGGGAATTTATGTGTATCGAGTTATGCCGTTTGGCCTAACTAATGCCCCAGCTACCTTCCAAAGGTTAATGATGCATGCGTTCAAAGAATACCTAAGAATATTCTTACAAATATACATGGATGATCTTTGTGTACACTCTCTTCTACGAGAGGAACATATTGACCATTTGCAAAAGGTATTTGAAAAATGCAGGACCTATCGAATCTGTCTTAACCCAAAAAAGTGTATTTTTATGGTTAAGCAAGGCTGCATCTTAGGACACATTGTCTCAAGAAATGGCATAACCACTGACCTAGAAAAAGTCAAAGTCATAGTAGACCTACCAAGGCCTACTAATGCGAAACAAGTGCAATCCTTCATGGGACACTACGGATATTATCGAAGATTCATATACATGTATGTGGTCATCGCACAACCTCTGTATCGTTTGCTAGTCAATTTCGATTGGACCGAGGAGTGTGAAACTTCATTCCAAAACCTGAAGGAAAACCTTATATCAGCACCTGTACTTAAAGCACCAGATTGGGAAAAGATATTCCATGTTCACATTGATGCTTCTACATATGCAATCGGGAGTATTCTGGCTCAACCTGGAGACGGAACAATGGATTTTCCAATTTGTTATGCAAGCAGACAGTTAAACAGTGCGGAAAAGAACTACACAACCACGGAACGAGAAGGATTAGGAATGATTTATGCTGTAAAGAAATTTCGGCATTATTTGCTCGCAAACAAATTTGTGTTCTTTACAGATCATCAAGCTCTTTTGTATCTGGTAAATAAACCATGCAATACAGGGAGAACTGTACGCTGGTTTATTATATTGCTAGAGTTTGATTTCACAGTGGTGGTCAAAAAGGGTAAAACCCATCTACGAGCGGATCATCTTTCAAGGATACACAACGGGGAAGCTCCTGAAGGAGTAGATGATGACATACCAGATGCTTATGTTTTCAATATTGAAATGATACCCAAATGGTCACAGGAAATTGTTAGCATTCTTTCCTTTGGAAGTAGGTTTGATAATACGGAATACAGATCGAAACAACAAACAATTCGACAAACAAAAAACTTCCAGTTGATAGCACGACGGCTGTATCATCTAGGATTGGACCAAATCCTACGATTATGTATAGATCCGGAAGAATTCGAGTGCTACCTTGAAGAAGCACATGTCCAAGATTGTGCATTTCATTGTTAAACAGTGAAAACACACCAGAGACTGAAACAGTTAGGGGTTTATTGGCCAACTATGTATGCGGACATACATTCTTATGTTACCAATTGTACTATATGTAGTGCCAAACGACCAGTGGATCACGCGACATTGTTTCAGGTAAACATTGCACCTGATGGAGTCAATATATCATTGATTTCTTAACCACCAAGGCGTTTCCTGAGAACATAACAAGAGCACGAAAAAAAGCTATAGAGGTGGAAGCTCGCGACTTTCAGTTAATTGGGAACCAACTCTATAAGCGAGGAAAGGACAATCAAATTAGAATCTGTGCAAGTGAAAGCGAATATCTGCTGATTCTAGAACATGCACATAGCGGAATAAGTGGAGGCCATTTTTCGGGTGATAAGAGGGCAAAAATTGTCTTAACCGCAGGAATATGGTGGCCTACATTGCATATGGATGCTGAAGAGTTTGTAAAGCGTTGTGACGCATGTCAGTGCACCAAGGTGCCGATAAAGAAAGATGAGATGCCACTACGGCCAATGATGGGAGCAAGAGCATTTGCAAAATGGGACATTGATTTTGTGGGACCTATCTCACCCCCTGCATATCGCACCCATACCCAATATATCATTGTGGCTACGAACTATCTCACAAAATGGGTGGAAGCCAAGGCAACGCAAAAAGCAGATGCACGGACCACTGCACAATTTTTGTATGAGAATGTTTTTGTACGATACGGTTTACCAATAGAAATAGTCAACGATCGTGGGACACATTTTTTTAATGAAGTCATTGAATATCTGCTAAAGGAATTCATGGTCATACATAGGAAATCTGCTCTATACTATCCACAGGCAAATGGACAAGCTGAGGCCACAAATAAAACACTATGCACGGTTCTCACTAAAATTGTGTCAGAGTCAAGAGCAGATTGGGATCAGCAGCTACACTCAACACTATGGGCATATAGGGTAGCTTACAAAACATCGATAGGAACAACACCGTACAACATGGTGTTTGGCTTAAATGCTATACTACCCATAGAGTTTTTAATTCCAACTCTACGAGTAGCGAAACGCTTAGAATGGACAGGGCATGAGCTCTCTTCAAGAATAGATGATCTTGAAAAGCTAGATGAACTCCGCTTGAGAGCTTTAGCTTCAATCTATGCTAAAAAGAGAAGACAAAAAGAGTTTTTTGACAAGCATGTGCGCACTAAAGAGTTCAAAATAGGTGATTATGTACTTGTTTATACTTTGAAGCAACATGCCAAGAAACTTAAAAGCTGAGGGATGGGACCCTTTGTGATTAGTGATCTATCACAAAGCGGAGCTGTCAAGCTTTCTACATTAGCAGGTGAATAAATGCCGAACTGGATTAGTGGATGTCGACTGAAGAAATATCATTTACCACTCACACAGGATATGCTTCAACAAATTCATCAAGGAAAACAACAAATCAAGAAAAAACAGAGAGTACGAGAAGAAGCTCAAGCGGAAGCCAAAGAAAGAATTGCAAAACGAAGACTTCTACGACAACAACAACAAGGTGAAGCACCATTGCGAATCAATGCCATTCGACTAATGATGTTGGATGAAGACAAAATGGAGCCAATAATTGCAGTCAAACTGGGTAGCAATCAAGTTGAAATCGACGGCATTGCTTGATTCTGGAGCTCAAGCAAATTTGATCTCTTACGGATTATACCAACAGCTCAAATCCACAGGTCAACTTCATCCTACTCCTCAAGTGCTGGAAAGTAGTACATCACATTCGTTGAAAACATTGTGCTAGACTATATTGCATGTACAAGTACATCAATATATTTACCCACACAAATGCTATGTAGTCGAGGATGAAAGCACACAACACTCAATGTTGTTGGGACAACCTTGGCAAAAAGAGTACAATGTGCAGATAGATTGGAATGCGAATACAGTCAAAATTCAGCATGCACAAGAACAACAGATAATAGCCTTTGCTCAGCAATATCGGAATAATCAGCTGCCAGCAATGCAATCACTGGCAAAAAAGCCAAAAGCAAGAGTGCCACCAAAGAACAACATGATACCCAAGGCTAACAAACAGGTAAAAGCCAACCATGCTAACTACATACATACGAAGTCACTGACTGCAGTGCAAAGATCTAGGTTACCAAAACAAGGGGAACAAGTATGGATGCGGAAGGATAGAAATGCCATGGTAGACAAACAACAATGCAACGAAAGAATTCAATCGAATCAGATAGTTCAACCAAAAACCAAGGGCATAAAACAGATATGGATCCCAAAGAAAATGCTCAGCAATAACCCAAATGTTACTCGCATTTGGATACCGAAACAAAAGCAAAAGAAACTCCCTTCAGTACAAGCAACAACGAAAGGCAGACAGCTGCATTTGAAAAAGGACAACTGACTTATGTGGATGCCAATCCGCAACAAAACAATGACAACAAAGGAAGTAGCAAAACACCTACAAAAACTGGCAAAAACAAGCTACCAATGGAAAGCAAAAGAAATACGATCCACGGCCATTCCGGCCTCGCCAATCCTCTCCATAGAAACAACTACGGCTATATTAACAGTAGCGGCAAAGCGATTGCCTTTTGCAAAAAAGACAATTAAACTGAGAGCAGTAGAGTTACAGCTGTTACTTGCAAAGAAAACAAAAGACCTCGACGACGAATGCCAATAAGCATCTTGCTTATTCCCTTCTCTTGCACAACATTAATTTTTCCATGCATTGACCGAGTATGCATAAATTAGGGCCACATTGATCGGCCAAGCATTAGCACACATTTTTCAACCTATGCACGACACATACTCCGAGGCGATACGTTGTTGTCTGGGAGGACTCCGGCTAGGAGGGGGGGGAGGCATTCTTAAATACGGACTCAATGGCAAAAAAAGCAAAAAAGAGCATGACTTTTGACTATTTTAAGGGTTGTTGTTTGATTGCGAAACTTTCCGGACTAACCCAAGTACATATGCCCTTATACAACATGTATCTATAGGTATATGGGGCCAAATGTTGGGGTATAAAGCCCAATGTGGTCGCCCAGGTAAGTGGGCGGGCCGCCAGGTATGTACACATATTCTTTTGTAAAAACCTAATAAGAACTCACTATGCTCTACACATTACAATAGAACGAGTTCACCATATCGTCGTGCTCTTCTTCTCGCACTCTCTCTCGCGTCGCACTTCCGCTCGTACTCCTTCAACTGGTATCAGAGCTCAGATCGAGGCTTGGGGCAGCACTCCAGGAGGCTAGAGTCACCAGCTCAGATTGGAGTGAAATTCGACAGGCAAAGACACGGCCCCAAATCTCGTGGGCACACCCGAAGGGCTCGGTGTTGTCAGAAATTCATTCTGAGGTCATCTCGGCCACCGTTCGGCTTCGACAAAGGTCTACGCAGGCCACTTTCGATTACGTGGTCTCAGCGGGTGCAGATCCGACTCTGCAAATTTGGGGTTTTTGGCCTACGACTGCAGGTGTTGAGGATATCGACACTCCCAAAATGTTGATTTGTGGCTGTCTACACATCGAAGGACGGCTCACAGTTCTTGGAGGCGTGTCACATACGACACGGGCGCATCTACACACAGACTGTAGGCGACATCCACTAGTTCATCAGGTAGCTTGTGTTTGCTGCTTGATATTCTAGATTTCATCCTGACATTGCAGGTACTTCCACATGGGATGTATTGTCAGAGATGATGTATGTCTGTTGAGGGTTTGCTGGCTGTGAGTCACGCAGCAAACAACCGCCGCAGCGGTTACAGCATACAGTGGGAAATTTGTGGATGTATGACTTTGTGGGAAGTCTATGTACTGTCAGATTCACTGCAGCCTTTGTTGAGGGTCGAGTGAGGTTTTATTGAGCTGGGGGATTCTCGAATGTTGAGATCCTTTCGGTGATACAGGTCTTGGAGCGATCCCTCGAGCACCCTTAGATAGGCAGCTAGGATGTATTGACTGTGAGTTAGACAATTGGGATTGCATCTTTGCTTTACTGCCGTTGAGGCATTGTCGCAGTCTTTGCTTATAGGACAGTGACAGGAAAGTGAGAGACAATACAGGTGCAGGACAGGTTTACACGCAGCTTACAGTGTCAGAGAGACAGTGTTTTTTGAGCTGTTTTTTGGTCTGTTTTTAGTACACCAGAGCCATTTTGCAAAGGAGACTCTGCCGAAATTTATGCAGAATCTGAAGCTTTCTTGGTTAATTTGACAGGTTGATATTGGTTCAGAGGTCAGTTTACAGGGGAAACTCTGCCGAATTTTTCCCAGGAAAGTAAACTACTGTGAAGCGTAGCTATGGCTGGATCACAGGACACTGCTCTTTACAATATCAAGAAGCTGGATGGAACCAATTTCCCATTGTGGAAGAAGCAGATTTGGCACGTGTTGGTACAAAAGAAGTAGATAAAACCTATAAAGCTCAAGGGGATAAAACCAGAAGATATGGACGAAGATGAATGGAGTGAAATGGATGAATTGGCACTTTCTACCATTATGCTGACTTTGGCAGAAAGCGTTTACTTCAATGTAGCAGACGAGATGTCGGCTTATCAAGCATGGTTAAAGCTGAGTGATCTTTATGAGAAGCAGAGTGCAGCTTCACATGTATACTGGCTTAAGAAGCTTGTTGACTTGAAGATGAAAGAAGGGACACCTATGTCCAATCATCTGAATGAATTCAACACAATCTACAGTCAGTTGTCAGCTCAAGGTGTCAAGTTTGATGAACCTGTTAGAGCTATGTTCCTGTTGATCACATTGCCGGAAAGTTGGGACACTTTTCGCACAGCTTTGAGTAATTCTGCACCTCCAGATGGTTTGAACATAGCAGGTGTAGAAGGAAGTCTGCTTACTGAAGAAACCAATAGAAAGACAATGGACAAAGGCAAAGGAACAACCTAAAGGCACGAGTGACATAGAATGCTACCATTGTGGCAAGAAGGGTCACATGAAAAGAGTCTGCAGAGAATGGAAAGCAGAAAAAGGCAAAGAAAAAGCTGAAGACCATGGTGAGAAGAACAAGTCCTCAATGAAGATTCAAGAAATAAATGTGACAAACATTGTTGCAGAGGATGACAGTCTAGTGTCAGGAGACATCTACTTCTTGAAGAATACAATGGACTCAGCTCTTCTTACAGCATCTGATGGAAATGCACTGAGTGACTGGATTATAGACTCAGGGGCATCACTTCATGTGTCTCCAAACAAGGAGTGGTTTATTTCTTATGTGACCACTAAAGATCATGTTCGGCTAGGCAATGGGCAGACATGTGAGATCTTAGGTGTTGGAGATGTTCAATTGAAGTTTCAAAATGGCTCTTCTTTCATGCTGAAGAATGTGAGACATGTTCCCGCAATTACAAAGAGCTTGATCAGCACAGGTTTACTTGATGATGCTGGCTACGTCACCACTTTTGGACAGAACATGTGGAAGATATCCAAGGGTTCTATGACAGTAGCACATGGAGTAAAGTCTGGAGGACTTTACATGATTTATGTATCAAATGTCTCTAAAAATGTAATCAATGTAACCGAGCAGCCGAACGTTTCTTTGTGGCATAGCCGATTAGGGCATATGTCCAAGAAGGGAATGGAAATCTTGTCTCGTTCTGGTTATTTGCCTGGCTTTTCATTTAATGATTTTGAATTTTGTGAACATTGTCTGTATGGTAAGCAAACACAGTAGCCACATAAGCATAGAAGCAGTAGAAGAGATACACAGTTGGCACTTGTTCATAGTGATTTGTGTGGACCTATGCCTAACCTATCTCTAGGGGGAGCTTCTTACTTTATGACATTTATAGATGATTACTCGAGGAAAGTATGGGTTTACTTTCTCAAGCACAAGGATGAAGCGTTTAGTGTTTTCAAAACGTTTGTGACACTTGTGGAGAATCAGAGTGGCAAGAAGCTTAAATGCTTACGCACTGACAACGGTGGAGAGTATGTTTCAAAGGCCTTTCAGGACTGTTGTGAGTCAAAAGGTATAAAATGTGAACTTACTGCTCCTTACAATCCTCCTCAAAATGGTGTTGCTGAGAGGATGAATAGGACCATACAAGAGAAGGTCAGAAGTATGTTGTCTAATGCACAGCTGCCAAATGGGTTTTGGGTTGAAGCTGTATCAACAGCTGTTCATCTTGTAAATAGATCTCCTAGCAAGGTTTTGCAGAAGGATTCAGTGCCAGAGATGGTATGGTTAGGCAAAATGCCCTCATACAAGCATCTCAGAGTCTTTGGCTGTGAGGCATATACTCACGTTCCAAAGGAATTTAGGAACAAACTTGAGCCAAAGAGTAGAAAGTGCATCTTTCTAGGCTATGGTAATTCTGGTGAGATGGGGTACAGACTTTGGGATCCCGAATCCAGAAAGGTTTTCCGTAGCAATGATGTTCACTTTAATGAATCCAAATATCATTCTAAACCAGAGAGGGTTGAGGAGATTAGAAGAGTTGTCTTCCAAGAAGATGGACCTGCACGTGCAAGACAAAATGTCAGGGCTCAAGAAGAGCAAGGACAGGATAGAGTGGAACCACAGGTTGTGGCTGAGCCTGAGCCACCTATTGTGCGCAGATCTGGACGTGTCACGCGACCTCCTGATGGTTTGTTCCATCTATGAACTATGTCATGTTGACTGATTGCAATGAGCCTTCATGTTACAAGGAAGCAGTGCAATTGAAGGACTCTGAGAATTGGCAATTGGCCATGCAGTCAGAGATGACAGCTCTGCATAAAAACCAGGCATGGAGGCTAGTTAAATTACCACGGGGCAAAAAGGCTCTACCTTGTAAATGGGTTTACAGGTATAAGATCACCGCTCATGATAGTCAGCCAAAGTACAAAGCAAGGCTTGTTGCCAAGGGCTTTAAGCAAGAACAAGGCATTGACTTTGATGAAGTCTTCTCTCCGGTGGTCAAGATGACTACATTGAGATGCTTTCTTGCATTGGTTGCCATATTAGATTTGGTGTTGCACCAAATGGATGTCAAGACAGCGCTCTTGCATGGTGATTTAGATGTGGAAATTTACATGCAGCAGCCAGAAGGGTTTGTTGAGAAAGGCAAGGAAGATTGGGTATGCCAGTTGTTAAAGAGTCTTTATGGCTTAAAACAATCATCGAGGGCATGGTACCATAAATTCCACAAGTTTATGCTTTCTCAAGGCTACAAATGTAGTGAGTTCGATCACTGTCTATATACAAAGAAGGCTAAGGATGGCAGTTGGATGATCCTTATTTTGTATGTGGATGACATGTTGATTGCTGGCAAGCACTTGGAAGAAATTTCAGCTTTGAAGTCAAAGATGGCAAAATCGTTTGACATGAAAGACATGGGTGAGGCAAGTCATATACTTGGTATGCACATTGAGAGAGACAGATCAAGGAAGTTGATTTGGTTATCTCAAACAGAGTATGTTGACAAGGTTTTGCAAAGTTTCAATATGGAGAAGGGAAAGGCATTGAGTGTTCCATTGCCACCATATGTGAAACTTAGCAAACATGATTGTCCTGTGTCTGAGGAAGAACAGGTTGACATGGATAAGATTCCATATGCGTCTGCAGTGGGTAGTTTGATGTATGCAATGATTGCTACTCGCCTAGACATTGCATTTGCAGTGGGAGTAGTAAGTCGATACATGTCAAACCTAGGCAAGAAACATTGGGAGGCAGTGAAAGGAATATTGAGATACCTGAAAGCTACAAAGAGTATGCGTATATGCTATGGGAGTCAGGAGCTAAGTGTAAATGGTTTTACAGACTCAGATTGTGCAGGTGACTTAGACAACCGAAGGTCTACGTCAGGGTATGTCTTTACATTGGCTGGTGGAGCAGTATCATGGCGTTCTAGATTACAAGATTGTGTTACTCAGTCTACTACAGAGGCTGAATATGTTGCAGCATCAGAGGCATGCAAAGAATCAATTTGGCTTAATCGACTAGTAACAGATTTGGGAATCAAAGAAGAGATGCCTGTGTTATATTGTGATAGTCAAAGTGCTATACAATTGGCTCGCAATCCAGTTTATCACTCAAAGACAAAGCATGTGGATGTGAAGTATCATTTCATCAGGGAAATGCTCGAGGATAAGAAACTCCAGCTTGTCAAAGTTCACACCACAGAAAATCCTGCTGATCTACTTACAAAAGGACTTCCCTCAGAGAGCTTTGCGCATTTTCGCAAGCAGATAGGTGTAGGGTAGTACATCACTTCTCTACATCTCTTCTATATTAGCTTGTATAGTAGCTTCTCTCACACTTAAAGTACCACATTGGACTTTAAGTGGGAGGTTGTTGGGGTATAAAGCCCAATGTGGTCGCCCAGGTAAGTGGGCGGGCCGCCAGGTATGTACACATATTCTTTTGTAAAAACCTAATAAGAACTCACTATGCTCTACACATTACAGTAGAGCGAGTTCACCATATCGTCGTGCTCTTCTTCTCGCACTCTCTCTCGCGTCGCACTTCCGCTCGTACTCCTTCACCAAATGCCAAATCAAGCCCCTAGGTGTGTGTATATAAGTAGAAATAGCCAGTTTTCAGGCAAAATATTGGTAAAACGGAGAAATCCGGCCATAAAAACTGCATGTGAGTGTATATAATGTTTGGCAGTGATGTTTGTGATTTTTTATGATTTTTGGGGATTTTCTGGGTTTGATTTGCTATTTTCCTTTTAGTTTTGCTAATTTTCGGCAGAAAAACTTCAAAAGAACAACAAGCAAGTGAAAACGGCCGTAATGAAAAACAAAAAATATGGGGATGATCAGTGACTATAGAAAAACCTATGGTACAGTGGGGGTGCATTTATGAGACTGGAGCGGAAAGCGTGTTTTGGCTAGGTTTTGACCGAAATGCCAAATTTCTAGTAAACAGGACAAATGGAGTCCAAATCAAGAAATTTTTGGGCCTAAACCGCATCTCGCAAGAAGTTGGGAGCACATGTCAAATTTCATGAAAAGTGGTTCGGGGACCTCCATTATAAGAAATTTTCACCTCATTTTTAGCTCATTTTCACTATTGACATTTGAGAGAGAGCTTCTGCCACCTAGAGCGAGCGGAACTTCCAGCAGCTTCTACGACGTGCACAACTATCCGACGGGCTTCAGACATGAGAGGTAGGCTCACCACCTTGAGCTTTTCGTGTATGTTTGTTGTTTTGTCGCGAAAACTAGCGTAGGGTTCACACACAAAGCGGGTAGTAGAGACCTACAAGTAGAGGCGGCCACCTAACGGCTAACCCAAAAGCAACGAGACTTCATCGGCAGCTTACCCTAGCATAGGAGACCAATCTTGGATGTCCAACGGCAGTAGAAAACCATCAGAAAAAACCCTAATTCCTAGAATCCCGCAAGAGGCCACCAAATGGGAAATCGGCGAAAAGGAATCCAAATGCTACCAAAATTCGTGGGTAGGAGCATCTCGACATGCTCGACAAGTCTATGTGGCCCACATGACCAAAAAGTGACCCGAGGTGGCACTAAACTTCAGAAACGGCATCAGACACACAAAGCGTCAAAAAGCTCTCGCGGCCAAACCGCATGCCCGTTTGCCACCAAACTTCACGAGCGGCTTTCCTAGACCATCAACAACCAAGTCCTATGGTGGTAGACCACCACAAATCATTGAAGATATGTAAATGTGTAAACGCAACCACGGATGCTTCTAAAGCAACAAATTGCCAAATGAAGCTCCGGTGAAGTCAAAGTCGACAAAAACCATACGACAAGGATCCCCAAGGGATCGGGAAGCTATGGAGACCAACATCAAGAAATTTCATCGCCAAAAAGCACTCCAAAAGTCAAAAAACGGCTCGGAGGCTCTGAAATCCACACAAGGAGTTACTTTCTATCCATTTGACTTTTTTGTTGAAATTAGGCTTAAAAGGGACTCAGGGGGACCAAGGGCAAGCACTAGTGACAAAATCCATGAAAAAATCATCAGGAGACATCCTACGCGTAGGATGTCTCAAGGGCATTTTTGGGCACATATCCCAACATTTGTCATCACACTCATTTTTTGAATGACCTTTACATGCTAGCCACCAAGTTTCATCACATTTGGACCAAAATTGACCTCCTATGCATGAAAAAATGCAAAGTTAGGGCATAGAGGCAATAATGGACCATAGACCTACCAAATCTTGTCCAAATCACATGAAACTTGCACAACACATTCACAAGCACATAACCAATCCATCTGTGTACTCACCTGCAAAATTTGGTGAAGTAGACATCCTACGCGTAGGATGTCTATTTGACATTTTTGGCCTACAGAGGATGTTTGTCCATTCCAGATCCAATCACATTATCTTCAAGAGCTCATATACCAATTTTGAAGCCATTCTAATCATTTTTGACCCCAACACCTTCAAGATACACTTTTGAAGCCCAAAAACACTACACAGGCTCTTACAAGCATCAATTCTTGTCCAAATCAAAATCCAAGAGCATGGCCATGTTCCATAGGCCAAGGACTACCCATAGAACAAATCCCATGCCATTTTGATGAAATAGACATCCTACGCGTGGGATGTCTCCAGCATAATTTAGACCTTCTGTTCAAAGAGTGACATCATGGGAGCCAATACCATGGTGCAATGAGCCCATATATCAATTTTCAACCCATTTGGACATCCCTTGCTACCTGTTATGGACTGTCTACCCAATTTGTGACCTAAAGCCCAAAAAAACCACTTTTTGATGCCCAAATCCATATCCAAGCACATAGCCATGTTCCATAGGCCAAGGACTATCAGCATGTCAAGTATCACCCAATTCCGATGAAAAAGACATCCTACGCGTAGGATGTCTAGATGGAAATTTTTGGCAAGAATTGCACTGTGAGCACATGCACAGTTTCACAAGTTCCTTTTAAGCTTTATTTTCAATTTTCAAGTCATTTGGATAGATAAAACTCAGTTTCTCAGCTAAGATGGAAAAAACGCTAACTTCGGACTACTGAGTGCAATAGGATTTATGGCAACCCAAAGAAGATATTGCACACTTTTGAAGATATTGCCAACCCAAAAGTGGCAATCATGAGTCAGTTGTACAACCAATACTTCCATATGTGTACGAAGCGGCCACAAAAGTACAGAATGCCGCCAGGAGCAATTGCCACGACATTCACTTGGGCAATGATGAAGAGCACTCCAAAGCTAATCAATTATGCAACATATATACATGACAACCTAGTGAAGATGGGTAACAAGAAGCCCACATATATTGTGCTAGGAGAACTAATCACTGAGGTGATTTATGGGGCATTGCACGCAAAAGGAAGATGGCCCGACCCTCCATCACAAAACGACTGGCTGAGGCTCAAAGAAGACAAAGAAGACGAGCAACAAAAAGCACCAAGGGTTGCCACAAGATTGTAAAGACGGCTAGAGCCTGTTCAAGAAGAGCAGTCAGAGCAAAAGAAGGGAAAGAAAGAATTTGTCCAAGTGCCGGAAAAAGAGACAAAGTCACAAAAAGCGGCAAGACTAGAGCGGCTGATGGAGAGCTTCAGAGCAGAAAGGGCCCTTAAAGGCGATTTGAGTGAACTCTAGAAACCGTCTCTAGAAGCAATGTCGGGATCATCCCGAAGGGTGCAAAGGGACAGATTCAAAGATTACATTAAAAATTTTGAGATTCTTGATGCCACATCAGAAAATATTCCACATGTACCTTTTACAGAAGAGGAAGTGGAGCAAGTACGACAGAAACTACTAGACGAGCAGGAGAGCCAAGAGAGAGAAAGGAAGACAAAGGTAGACCGAGATTTAAAGAAAAAGCCTACATCTCTACCGGCCAGCCCTGCGTCCAGCCCACCGTCCTCACCACCTCCTCGCAGCCCTCCACAAGAAGATAAAGAGAAGGAAGACAAACACGAAGGCCAGCAAGAGTCCAAGAAAGAACAAAGCCAGGAGAGGGAAGAGGTTAAACCCAAGAGTGAGAAGCCAGAGCCACATGAAGCATACAACACATTTCTGGACCTGCTAGCTGCAGGTCCAGAATACTGATAGCTGCAGGATACACAAAAGAAGAGGCTGCCACAGTCGCATTTGACTTGGCAAGCACATGGCCTAAGGAGCAAATGTAAAGCATCAGGTTAGTAGAACTAAAGGAGATGGCCACAGATACAGTGGACCTACACCCGCCCTCCAACGATTGGGATGTGGTGATGACAAAGTTAACCGGGTTAAGAGCGCAGTACATGGCCTCAGAAAGTGAGATGGCAACTCTCAAGGCCATTGAAGTGAAGATAAAGCTGTAAGTAGACTCTTTACAAAGACAAAGTCAAAGGCAAAAAGAGAGAGAAGCGGAGCTACAGGCCACCAGTCTAGCAAAGGCATTACAAAGATGCCAGGAAATGGAAAAAGAAAATCAGGCAGCAGCCCAAAGAATGCAAGGAGTCGAAGAGGAGTGTAAGCAACTTAGCAAATCATTGATAGATGCAGAGAGGGAAAGGGATAACCTGACCCTACAACTGGCTGAGGAGTCCAAAGAAGTTGAAGCAATGCGAAATGCCAAAGAAAAGGCGGAGTTAGATCAAGAGGCCAGCCAGGATGAGGTCCTTGAGCTCAAGGACTAGCTTAAAGTGAAAGATCAAACCATCTAGAGGCTACGGGCATCTCCTGCTAGAGTCAGAACTACTAGCTCGACTCACATCACTACGGAAAGCCAAATTTATGAATAAGAGATGAAGAACTTCAGAAAGAGCTGACTCTAGAGAAAAAGCAACGATTGATGATGGCAGAAGGGTCAATTGTTATGCAAACATGAATGGAAGAAGAACAAAAAGCCATGCAAGAGGAATTAGAAAGTATCAAAAGAAAGCTCGAGAAGGCGGAGAAGATAAACGCCGAGTTGAACGACCTCCTCGTGAACATGGGGGAAGAAGCTGAAACAGAAAAAAAGAAACTCCTAAAGCAGATTGAGGAGCTGAGAGGACAGCAAGCCAGAGAGCAAGAAGGCACAAGGCCAGTGGCCACTGAGGGCATAGATTTAGAAAATGTGGCAGATCCTGTGGACACACCTATGCAAGAGGAAATCCTAGTAGGATCCTCTCAAGAGCCACAAGATTTGACACAGGAAGAGAAGAAAAGCTGCGTAAAGCAATAGAGGTGGAGATCAGAGAGACAACTAAGGAAGCCTTGGAATGGGAGCTGAGGGTTTTCAAATCCATGACCATCCAGAAGATTGACGCCAGCAACCTCAGGCGCGAATGGCTTCAGCCCTCTCTCCCATATCCTTTGCTAAAGTATGAAGCCGCCACCATCAACAAGAGGATTAGAGAAGAGCCGATAGTGCCACTCTACAACGCAGATATCTCTCAGCCAGAAGGGGCCAGGTTAATAGTTGACTCTCAGCCAAAATGGAGGAAGGCATGGCTGACGAAGTACCCACAGTACCTAATCCATTTGGTAGAGGCACCCAAAAACATCAGAGACAACCTAAGCTTTTGTCCTCTACCAAGGATTAGGACGTGCAAGGCCCAGGAGATATTACAAAGGAGCCAACCCACTTGGCTGAATTATCCTAAGCTGCCGGGCTTGAAGGCAGGTGAGAGAATAAGTGTCCAATACATGGTGAAAACCCTAACGGGTGCCATCAAATTGTTCACTAGCTCACCTGACCTTACGTACATCATGATGAAGAAAATCAGCAAAACTCTTTTGGCAGTATTTGAGACATTCAAGCAAGGCCAGGTGACAGACAATATCTTCTTCTTTCAAGATACTTACAGGTGTGCATATGATATGTCTGGTCAGCCTTCCAAGGAGGTGATACATGCATTGTATCAAAGGATAATGTTTCTGCCATCCTATCACCTCTAGGTTTTTGAAGAAGCGTTCTACATCGGCTTCTTCACCATAAACACTGATATTTTTGGCCCAACAATGATGAATCTACATACAAGATATGAATCGCTGCTCAAAATGCGCGAAATCATAAGATGAAGAAACAACTCAATAGCCATGTCGGGGACGACATGAGCAAGGAGGGGGGGAGTGTTAGAAGCTGGACACACCCTACGGAAACTGACTTCTCGACAGATTAACATTTTTTTGTAATTATTCATTTATTGAGAAAACTCAACATTTTACCTTGTAAATATTGGGGCTTCCTGAAGTTTCCAGATTGTATCCCAGTTCTGGTAGTTAGATTGAGTAGTTGGTTAATTTGGAACTTTAGGGTTTGAGAATTGTAAGGTATATATACCACTTTTTGACCTTAATAAAAAAACCTTTTGTCATTTTTTAAAAGAAGTTTTGAAGTCTGTGAGTGAGTGTACTGTGTATGAGAGAGAGTGTGAGCTTCATCTTGACGCTACGTGTGCACCGGTGGTCGAAATTGAGTGCGGAGAAGTGCAGCGTGTTTCCCCCGACGAGAGCTACGCGTCGATACCTACATTGTGCGTGTACGGTCCAGTTTTGCGAGCTCCTTCTACGAGCTTCATCTGGTGATTTGGTGAGCATACGTTGTCCGATTTTGCATTGCAGCATGTCCACGCGTTCACATTGAGTAGAGCTACACATTAGGCACTTTAGATTTCAGAAATGGAGACCTGCAAATTTCGGCCAGACATCCTACGTGATTTTGCACCAGATGTTTTGGGTTGGGGTTTTGATTCATAGACCTTAGGGAGAGCGACCTATTGGTGTTAGTAGGGTCTTCTTCAAGTTCTGTGGTGTTTCGAGATTGTTTGATGGGTGTTCGGCTCTAGAAAGCATTGTAGGAAGTTTCCTCTTATGCACTTTTGAAGGCTGTGACTTAGACATTGGGTAGAGACCTCTGTAGGAATTAGTTAGGAGTCGGTCGAGTGTAGGTTGACACCTTATACTTGCTTCCACGCGCCTGCGGGTCGAGCTTCGTCCTTAGCTAACAAATCTTGTTAGGTGAGTTCTTGCTGTGCTGACGTCCGTCGCGGCTTATCCGTCCAACAAGGGCTAAATTTTTTTTTGCCTTTTTTGACACAGAATGAGAGAGAGAGAGAGAGAGAGAGAGAGAGAGAGAGAGAGAGAGAGAGAGAGAGAGAGAGAGAGAGAGAGAGAGAGATTAAGAGAGTGGTGAGGATGAGTGTGTGTGTGAGTGTGTGTACATGTATGTGTTTGTGAATGTGTGTGTGTGTGTGTGAGTGTATGTGTATGGAAAGAGACAGAGAGAGGGTTGAATTTCCTCTTTGCCGACAAAGAGAGAGAGAGAGAGAGAGAGAGAGAGAGAGAGAGAGAGAGAGTTGTTTGCTCTGATAATGGAGGAGAGAGAGAGAGAGGGTGGTGCTAAGCAAGAGGGAGAGAGAGAGGGTGGTGGGAAGGGTGGCAGCCCCTCTGTGAGCACAAGGACAAGGGAGGGGGTGGTGGCGGCAACCTACAATAGAAAACGCTTTTTTTAATTTTTAATTTTTATAATGTTCTCCCTCTTTGGGGTTAGTGTCCAGGTTGAAGCTTTTGAAAGCCGTCCATCATTAGCCCTTCCATTTTGGCTAGAGACATTCATGCCTCTAGCTCTGCTTTTGATTCTCTAGTTGTGGAGTTGGAGGCTTCTCCCTCCTCTGGAATATCTACCATGAACTCCGGATCAAACCTTAAGAATAAGTACCTTTTGAGCCTCCATCCATTGACTCTGGTCTTGTGAATTCGAGCATCTGCTTCCATCAATTTGTAGCTACCATTGGCATATCGCCTTTTGATGATGAATGGCCCTTCCCATCTGGGCTGAAACTTCTTATCTTTCCTAGTGTCAAATTTTTTGTCGTATCTCAATACTAACATGCCTTTCTTCAGACACTTTTCCTTAAGCCCTTGATTGAATGTGAGTTGGCGTCGTTTTTCTTGCGTTGCATAGTAGTTGATCGCATCTAACTGAAGCCTTTCTAGATCCAAGGTGTGGTTGCGGAGATGGGCAATTGGGCGATGTAACTAGCTAGCCATGACTTGCAAGCTAGCTATCTGCACTTTGATGGGTAGATTGATAGAGGGAAGCAACCTGGATTACTCGAGTCATTGCCTATCCCAAATTCACCATGGGAGAGTATATCCATTGATTTCATCTTTAGATTACCCAAGTCTATCCATGGGAATATGGGAATATGGACAATAGTCGACATGTTTAGCAAGCAAGCACACTTTATTCCTGTCAAAAAGACTATTAAGGCATACCAAATGGCAACTCTCTTCATATCTCAGATTTTCAAACATTGTGGATTACCAACATCCATCGTGTCAGATAGAGATCCTAGAATGACCAATAATTTCTCGAAAGGTCTCTTTGAAAATCTAGGAACAAGATTGAATTTCTCTTTGGCCTATCACCCACAAACGGATGACCCAAAGTGAGATAGCCAACCTTAAGATACTCAATCTACTCAAGACTTATGTTACCGAAGTAGATCAAGGCGCACAATGGGAAAAGTACTTATCTCTTGTAGAGTATGCATACAATAATATTGTACATACTTCTACGGGAAAAGCACCTTTTGAGATCATTGAGGGAGGACCTAAAAGTCCCTTGCTACTCAAAGTACATGGGAAGATCTTCGCCACCGATGAGTATAACTGTGACCTACAAGAATCTTTCAAAAGATTAAGGAGGATATATCCATCTCTCAACAAAGGCAAAAAGCTGTTGCTGATAAGCACAGAAGGGCCTTAACGTTCAAAGAAAATGATTGGGTCTTACTCAAGTTTCCTAAGGCTCGATTAAGGCAAACAATGGGCAAAAATCCTATGGGCCATCAAAAGTATTATGCTAAACTAGCAAAAAGATACTATGGTCCTTTTCAAATCTTGAAGCCCATCAATGAGATGGCTTATCAACTCAAGTGGCCCAACCATTGGCTCATACACAATGCCTTTCATGTAAGCCTACTTAAGCCCTACAAAGGAGAGTCACCAAGCGAACCAATTATTGAAGACCCTCCTGAAGTTGAAGACCAAGAAGAGATGCTACAACTCGAAGCTATCCTTTGGCATGAAGACAAGGTACTACAACATGGTAAGATTATCTGAAGGTATCTTATTAACTTCAAAAGTATCCTTTTGAAGATGCTAAATGGATGCAAGGAATACAGCTTAAGGATATCATGAACCTTGTCCATGCTTACAATTCTACCTTAGAGTAAGCAAATGTACAAATTTCTTTTAAATGACTAATGTTTCTGTCTTAAAAGACTAGTTCTCTTTTTATTGTGCACAACTTTAAATAGTATGCATGCTTAGAATCATGTTTGTGATGACGACGTCTCTCAAACACCAAGTAGAATTTGTCACTCTACTTTGGGAGAATGAAATGGACTAAAGAGTAGACATGCTTGCGGCAGCTATGTCTCCCAAGCACCAAATGGATTAGTCATCCATCTTGGAAAGATGTCATAGGGTAAAAAGGGACCCTCTAACCGCTAAGCAAGATTGACTAATGACTAAGGCTTTATCTCTTCTACCTCATAGTCGAGGACGACTATGATTTCAAGAGAGAGGTAATGTCATAAAAACTAATATCTAACCAACCCAAATGATTTTCTCATATTAAACTGATCACTTAATGTGGGAGAATAAACGGGAACAAGGGTTAATATATTGAGATGTGCTTATAGATCTATCTCAACATGGGGCCAATGGTAAAGGGGCCCAAATGAGAGATGGTCTATCAAAGAGCAGGGCTAATCAATGGAGCATAAGACCTTAGGGTTAGCTTCATTGAAGACCTCCAATAGTTAGTGTACAAGTCCTTTGAACTTAGGTAAGCTAGGGCCGAGCTTGAGGTGGGAACCCGGCCCAAGATTAAGGTGTTTGAGGTGCTTGATGATTGAGATGCTAGGACTGCACTTGAGGTGAGAACCCAGCCCAAGCTGAAAGTGCTTAAGGGCCAAGCTTGTCGTGGGAACTCGGCCTATGCATGAGGGGCTTGAGGTGTCAAAAGGTCAAGATTCAATCCCTACAAGGAGGGGGCGAGCCCTACAAGAGGGGGGATGAGAGAGAACACCCACACACTCACACAAATGGTACAAAGAAAGCAAAAGGGACACTTGTCAAGTTCCTCCTCATGGTGTGCCTAAAACCTATTGGTTGGCCACCCAAGCGGTCCCATGATAATTTAGGAGATTTAATTAATTGATTTTTCATTTATCAAGTCACCTCTCTCAAAGGGGAAAGGGGGACACTTGTCCCAAGGCTACCCTTGTTGCTTGGTATGACTCCTACTTATGATTGGCTAGGCCTGGAGGGGTCCAATGAGCTTCAAGCATGAGCTACAAGGGGGGGTCAACCCAAGAAAGCTAGGGGGTTGCTTAGGGGGTATACTCACCCACACACACTCACACACACTCTCATTATCCAATGTGCAATGTGCAATGTGCAATGTGCAAGAGCTCCCTCTCCTTCTCCAAGCAAGTAGAGGTTGAGAGCCTACACCAACACTCTTGGCTATGGAGTGCAAATCCAACCAATAGCCATGCTTCAATGCTTAAGCTTTCCATCTTCTCCATCTTCATTACTATGCTATTATGTATGCTAGAAAGAAGAGTATGATAAGTGAGGAACTAATTCTTTCTCCTATGAAATGTTTCTTCTTCCTCTCCCCTACCCTGATTCCCTGCTAGCTCTCTCCACCTTCAAAGCTGTTTGAGGTCTTGGGACCGAGGCTTGGGATAGTTAAATCTTTCTTCAAAATTTATGTTATGCTTGTGATGCATGAAGCTTTCCATCTTCATTGCATCACCTAGGTCATAAGGAACACAAAGATTGTACTGTAATAAGTCTCGCTTAATGGGAGAAATCATAATACAAATGCCTATTGGAGGGGGGACCGGCTCCACATAAATCCGGTCCTCAATTGTTGTCATGTTCTCTATTTATTCCCTCTCTTGCAAAAGTATTGTTCATGCCAAGTTAGCAAATTGCTATGCATATGTCATTATCTTCAATTATGTTCACCCGCTATGCTCACAAAGTAATTTCTCAAGAGTACTCTCATTAATTTCCGCTACTCTCAAGTTAATAGGCCAATTCCATTACAGTCTCCCTAAGTAGAATTACCAAAAAACAATCTATTTTCACACTATTATGTATATTTTTGACTTGCTTGCATGTACTTTTTAGCGGCAAGATTTGGTGGCCACACAAAATGCATAGTATTAAACACTATGGAAAGTTCCAATCTTTGATTTTTCAAACCAAAATGGAAATTCTAGTTTGCAAGAAGTACTGTGGTCCAGACTATCACGCCCTGTCACAACACTATGATCTTGATGAACAACTATCTATATCTTTACATGGATTTATTTGCTTAACTTGTCCTTTTGTACATCAATTATTCACTTGACAAGAAATTTAACTTGATTTTTTTGAAAAAAAAATTGGCTCTCTATGTAATTATTGTTTATTTTTCTTTGCTAGAATTGTTGTTTAGAAAAGCCTTAATTTTTTACACCAGATCTCTAGTGATGTATAGACTATTTTCCAAGATCCAACGATCACTTGATAGATTACGACCCATAGAATGTGACGGTGCAAAAAAGTAGAATCTTTAATGGTTCATTTTTTAAAGATCTAACTCGAAATATAACAAAGACTACTTAGAGGATCTTGAGGGAGTTTTTTTTTCAAATATAATAAATAATGTATATTGCCATTCATTTTGATTTTCATGTATCTTATGGATTTCACCATAAAGTATTCATGGAAAAAAATTTGAGTCAATTTGAGTTAGAGAAAGATACTTTTCTACTATTTTAATTTTTTCACTTCCACAATTAACTTATGGTGTGGCTCCTTAGGTTTGGTAAAGTGTCAAGGCTAGAAATTTTGACACTTGTCCATATTCCATGGTTTGGTCTCTTTCTCCCAGTCCTACTTGTCTATTCCACGTCATACAAGGAGGCTACCATATCACCAAAAGTCCATGTCATCACCCCATGTCACCTTCCACATCACCATAGTCAAAAGTTTGACTTTACACTTGGCGTGCCACATCATCCTAAATGCCACCTCATCCACCACCTCACATTAGATGCCATGTCATCCACCACCTCACGTGCCACTTGTATGTGATGCTTGCATGGCTTGCCACATCCCCCGCCACCTCACAATCCTATGTCACCATTTTTCCATGTCACATAATGACATGGCAGTTGAGGAGGATCCCGACCGCCACATCATATTGCCATAGACGGCCATGTCATCCATGCATGGCCACCTCAATAGCCACGTCATATATTTTTAACTTTAATGAATCTTTACAACTGACCAAAATATATAGATTATATATAGCATATCTATTCAAGCGTCATCAAAGTAAATAAAAATTTATTTTTTATATATTTTGTTATTTTATAATATTATGATTATTATTAATTTGTTATTTATTATTTAATTATTGGATGAGAACTTAAGCATTATAATTTTTTTTGAAAAAAATTCACTTAACATAAGTCATCTAACTTAAAAAATAATTATAATTTTATATAAACTATTTTTCTAAAATTTGATTGGTATAATCTTATCATGATTTACACATTTTTAGATTACATTAGGGAGACAATGTATATAAACCCCCTTTTTTTAGTGCACTTCATTTGAGAGTTTGAGAGTGAGTGAGTTTTGGAGCATTTATGCTCCTTTGATTCAATCACTAACTATTCTAACACTCAATTTCCTAAATAAGTATGGGTTCAGAGTCACGAAGGTCTTGAAAGAAAGATAGGCAACACAAAGACTCCATCCACAAAGTTCGAGATGTGGAGGCAATTGCCCATGCGGAAAAAAATCGACGGAAAGCTCGAGAACACAAGCAACGCTCTAGAGCAAGATTACATGCAGATGCGTCGCAAAAGCCCACTACAAGCGCTACGATCGAGGCTTATGGGGGTGTTCACATGCATGTATCACTGAGGTATCACCATATGAGGGTGATACTTCTTCTCTCCCTCTATCACCTAGCTTTTTGCCTTCTTCCCCTTCCTCGGTCCTTGTATCATTTTCCTCAACATCTACAATCCCGTTAGGAGAGGCGTCACCCGTTGGCAAGCTCACACCCCCCACAGTGAGTGCTTTGTCAAGTCTCACATGGTATCACCAGCCTTGGAGCATTTCGGTAGTCCATCAATGCACCACAATCGCCTCATTTCTTCGAGTGGTATGATTCTAGAGGTTACACATAGTCAGCGCTTTCATGCATTCCAAGATGCCCACCCCAAGATTAGCATTGGTTAGTACTCCTTGGAAGCATGCAAGCCTTGGTACATGCGTATCATGTGCGAGAGGGAGACATGTTGTTGCAAATACCATGAACAATTTCAGATTATGTATGATGTGGTCCGTGCTCTTTCAGGGCTTGTTGGAGAGGTCTCAATGGGGCCATGAGACTTCATCCACTCTTTGTTGTGTGAGCGTGTAGATAGGGCCTCCTAATGTGGGGATCTTGCACCACTTATACCTGTCCTAGACCACATGATGTAATTGCATTGTTTCATTTACTCTAACCTTTTTAAATGCTCTTGAAGGTGGCAATCCTTGTCTATATATCTTGCCATCATGCACACGTGGCAATTGATGGAGTGGAGAGCTCTAAGGACTCACGAGTGATCATACGTGAGTACCATTTCTACATCAATGATGATTGTTCCCACAATGCACATTTTGTACAGCATTGTTTCCAACAACATGATCTTTTCCTTCGTGAGCACCACATGTCATTCTCTTGTTGATATTTGGTCGGATGGTTGTGGTGTACGATTCAAAAGCGCATGTCAGTTCTTTTGGTTGGACAGATGGCACCATAGTAGTGGCATACCTTGCATTTGGAGCTTCTTTGGGTCAGGGCATGGAAAGGGAGAGCACAATGATGCAAGCGATTGTGTAAAGCACACTTTTTGGTGATATTAGCTTTGACAAGACAATGATTGATTTAAAGATGCTAGACATGTTGTGGAGTGGCGCTTGCAGCACATGGCACGTGACTCATCTTCAGGTAAAGGATGCTCAATGAGGAGGCTCTTTTGGTGTGTGGATAGTCAGGATATTGATCTCACCAACAAGAACTATGGATAGTCAGTATGTTGATCTCACCAACTAGAACTGTGGATAGTGAGGATATTGATCTCACCAATTAGAACTGTGACACTGTAGCATCTACGCACCAGTTGTATAGCATTCAGTGCACCACGGCTAGGGATCCCACCATCTTTACTAGGCACCACTCATGCTTCTCTGATGCCTGCGTACATGCTAGGTGGGTAGATTAGAACTGTGACATTGTAGCAGGTACGCACCAGTTGTATAGCACTCAGTGCACCACAACTAGGGATCCCACCATCTTTACTAGGCATCAATCATGCTTCTGTGATGCCTGTGTACATGCTAGGTGGGCAGATTGCACCATGACAGAGTGGGCTTACAGGTGGATACTACAACCTCTTTCACCATCACAGGATATGATCACATCGAGTAGCTCCATTGATAGCTAGACCACATAGTTCTTAGATGATGCTCAACCTCTCACAAATTACTTGGCAGAGGGAGATGATTTTCTAATTATTGCCGAGGAGGGGAATGCAGAGGGAGTTGACTACTATATTCTCAGGTTCACCAAGGAAAAATATGTGCTTCAGAAATCCACCATGGATGATTATGGTGAGGCATATGATGCTCACAATATGGTTGTTTCAGGGCACTATTTTCAGCAAGTCCATGGACGTGGAAATTACATCCATTTTTTACAATATGAGTGGCTGAATTTGGCCATACACTACTCCCATCTTGTCCTTGCTTTGAAGATAAGGCTAGAGAGGATGTCAGCAAGAAGAAAGGGAGAACCCCTTGCTAGCATTTGGGTCCGGATGAGCATGAGAGCATCATGGATATAGTCCATAGTAGAGTAGAGTTTTAGACCTTGCAAATGATATTGGTGGCACAACCGCCAATTATTTGGCTTTGGCCTCACTAAGGACCCAATGGGCAAACAACTGGCGATGTACCACCGTACATCATCGAGACGAATTGCGATGCCCATGAGACTTTGCAAGGGGGGGTATTAGTGTTCTTCCACGACCTCTACAAAGTTTCATGGCCATCCGCTATTGTTTTGTGAGTCTAGGGTGGCACAATCCACAATTCTTTGGCTTTGGGCTTGCGAAGGACCCAATGGTCAAAAAATTAGTGATTGTGCCACCGTAGACCGTCGCACCACTGATTGTGGTGACCATGAAACTTTGCAGGGGTGGGTATAAGTGTGATTTTTCCACTCTTGCAAAGTTTCATGGCTATCCGCTCTCGTCTTGTCGATCTAGGGTGGCATAATTTTTTTGGCTTTGGGCTTGCCAAGGATCCAATGGGTAAAAAATTGGCGATTGTGCCATCATAGACCGTTGAGATGGATTGGGCTGTCGGTGAAACTTTTGAGGGCAGGGATTAGTGTGCTTTCCCTACCCTTTCAAAGTTTCATGGCCATCCACTCTCGTCTCATCGGTCCAAGATGGCACAATTGCCAATTTGGCATTGGGGTCGCCAAAGGCCCGATGGTCAAGAAACTCGTGATTGTGCCACCATAGACCGTCGAGACGGATTGGGATTTGCAAGGGTGGGGATTAGTGTGCTTCCTCCACCCTTGTAAAGGTTCATGTCCACCCGCTTCCGTCTTGTTCGTCCAAGATGGCACAATTGCCAAATTTTTTGCTTTGGGCTCGCCAAGGGCCCAATGGGCAAAAACTTGGCAATTGTGTCATAGTAGACCATCGAGACGGATTGGGCTACCCATGAAACTTTGTAGAGATGTGAGTTAGTGTTATTTACCCACCCATATAAAGTTTCATAGCCATTTTCTTTCATCTCAACAATTTAGGGTGGCACAATTCCTATAATTTTGGCTTTGGGCTCGCTAAGGGTCCAATGGTAAGAAAATTGGAGATTGTGCCGCCGTAGACCGTCGACACAAATTGGGATGCCCATGAAGCTTTGCAAGGACAAGAATTGGTGTGCTTCCCCCACCCTCACAAAGTTTCATGGCCATCCTCTCCCGTCTCAACGGTCTAGGGTGGCACAATCACCAATGTTTTGGCTTTGGGCTCGACATGGGCCCAATGGTAAAAAAATTGGCGATTGTGTCGCCGTACATTGTCGACACTGATTGAGACTACCCATGAAACTTTATAGGGGTAAGGATTAGTGTGTTTCCCCCACCCTCTCAAAGTTTCAAGGCCATCTGCTCCTGTCTCGTCGACCCAAGGGTGCACAATTGTCAATTATTTGGTTTTGGGTTCGCTAAGGACCCAACAAAAACAGACGATTGTGTTGTCGTAGATCGTGGAGACGGATTAGGCTACCTATGAAAATTTTCAGGGGAATATAATAGTGTGCTTCCTCCACCCTTACAAAGTTTCGTGGCCATCCGTTCTCATTTTGTCGGTCTAAGGTGGCACCATCGCCAATTATTTGGCTTTGGACTTGCCAAGGACCCAATGGGCAAAAAAACTGGCGATTGTGACATCGTAGACCATCAAGACGTATTCGGATGTCCATGAAACTTTTCAGGGGCGGGGATTAGTGTGCTTCCCCCACCCCTCCAAAGTGTCATGGCCATCCGCTCCTGTCTCGTGATTAGAACTAATGAACTGCATAAACTAGAACACGACAACTATAATCATAATGACACATTTTGCAAAGGTAAAACCGCATAAAGTAAAACATTGTGATTACACTCATAAGGAGGCATTGAATGAGGATGTGTTACGCTTGAATTGCAAGACCTAGAACATGTGATGTCTACAATCATAAGGATAAGACGTAAAAAGCTTTGGTACAAGTGAACTCCAAAAACTATAACAAGATGACTATGATCATAAAGACAAAGTTTGTAGAAGTTTGGTACAAATCGACTGCAATAAGTAAAGATGGCAATTACGCTCAACGAGACACATCGTAAAAAGGTTTGATACAAGCAAAATGCAAAATTAAAACATGGTGACTACAATTACAAGGACATATCATACAAAGGTGTGATGTGGGTGAACTCCATACTCAAACAAGACGACTATAATCATAAGCACAATTTTTTGCAAAGTTTTGCTACAAATGGACAACTATGCTCATATAAGGACACATCGTACAAAAGTGTGGTACAAGTGAACTGCAAATACTAGAACATGGCGACTACAATCATAAGGACACATCATGCAACGACAAGGTGCAAATGGACTGCATAAGATAGAACATGGCAACTACAACCATATAGAAAATGCAACAAACACAAAAATATATACAAGTAAGTCAATCTGAATAAGAGTCTGAAGCCACATGCTCTATGTACGATGAGAGCTGCACCCTAGCATAGGGGCGTGTACTACTCTCTATGCTATGGTGTGTTGACTGCCAAGTGGTACACTCTACTCAGCGTGTGCCTCAACTGCTGTTGAAGACTCTCCAATCTCCACCCGAGCTCTGTCACGCTGGAATAGAATCCTGGCAATCGCCAGCTCTCCTGGCTAGTGTGCGATAGGCCTACTGCCCCATCTCCCAAGTCAGAAAATTTGCATATACTCTCTATGTACGATGAGAGCTGCACCCTAGCATAGGGGCGTGTACTACTGTCTATGCTATGGTGTGTTGACTGCCAAGTGGTACACTCTACTCAGCGTGTGCCTCAACTGCTGTTGAAGACTCTCCAATCTCCACCCGAGCTCTGTCACGCTGGAATAGAATCCTGGCAATCGCCAGCTCTCCTGGCTAGTGTGCGATAGGCCTACTGCCCCATCTCCCAAGTCAGAAAATTTGCATATACTCGCGAGGTAAACTGTAAGAGAGTATCCTCCTCCACCGCTAGCAGCTCACCAACAAGTACTAGGTTGGCAAAGTCTATCTCTGAGGGAAAAGAAGCCCCACTAAGTGGCGTCCTCAGTGCTCTCTCTCTAGAGCGCTCTATGAGGATGTCCCAGTGTCAAAAATGCTCTCGCCTGACCTCCTCTGCCTCTGTAACCGCTAGGCCAATTGCACCCACTCATTGTAGTGCCTCGTCCTCCGATACCCATTCTCTAATAGCGTTGCCACGATTGCTTGTCTGTCTGCCTCGTCACTCACCCCAAGCGGGTGGCAAGTGACGACGTTTATTGTCTGCCCTTGTGGTGGAAAAAGGTCATCAATGCCTTATTGGTGATACAAGGAGACCGATATCTATTGACGGGCAGTCTAAACGCACGCATATGCTATGGACAAGGCATTAGAGGACAAAGTGGTGGCCACAACCCAAAGTATAGAAGCCGTCGTCGTCAAAGAGGTCGAGACAAATGCAGCACTCTGCATGGTCTCCCAGTGTGGCATGTACGCCCGCGAAAGCTCGCGCCTGCCCAAACCCACATCAGGCATGTAAGGGTAGAGTGGTATCAGGGGCTGAACTCTTTGTGTGCTGGGGGAGCGGCTAAGGTAAGCATGCAATCATGTGAAGTGCTCCATTCGGAAGTAAGCAATGCAACGCTCAATGGTGGAGTCCCCCAAAGATGCTCTAGTGTCTCTAAGTGTCTGCTCCAACTCTCCAACCTCTGTTGCACTGTGGCCAGCTCTCCCGTGAGCTCCTCTACATGGCTGCGAAGCTCTAGAGAGGGGTCAGCCTACAAAAAACACAAAATTAAAGAATTACCTTTCCAAAACTTAGTTTGAAATTATTAAAACCATAGGTGACTGAATGTACATGAGTAGCTGTAAAGGCAATACTCGGCGTTAGCGTTAATAGGGTAAAAGGTCAATGGAGATGGCTCCTTTGGTGGTGTAGAGAAAGCGGCCTGATTGCAAAAAACAAAAATTCCACAATGGTAAGCATAATGAATGGCATTCATAACCAAAGAAAAGGAAATTATGGGAAGGTTATGTTGATGGCCGGCTTTTGAAAGCTTCGACCGTGGGCACTAACCCCAAAGAGGGGGAGCATTATAAAAATACATAATAGAAAAAAGCACTTTCTGTTTTGCAGGTTGCCGCCACCACCCCCTCCCTTGTCCTTGCGCTCACAGAGGGGTTGCCACCCTTGGCACCACCCTCTCTCTCTCTCTCTCTCTCTCTCTCTCTCTCTCTCTCTCTCTCTCTCTCTCTCTCTCTCTCTCTCTCGCGTTCGTCATCAGCTAAAATGCCATATCTCTCTCTCTCTCATCCATTATCCAAGGCAAAAATAGTCTCTCTCTCTTAACACACACACACACACACACACACACCTCTCTCTCTCTCTCTCTCTCTCTCTCTCTCTCTCTCTCTCTCTCTCTCTCCATGTGTGTGTGTCGGCAAGGAGGAAATTCAGCCCTCTCTCTCTCTCTCTCTCTCTCTCTCTCTCTCTCGTTCCCTACACACACACACACATTCACAAACACATACATGTACACACACACACACACACACACACACACACACACACACACACACACACACAGTGGTAAATACTATGGAGTTATTTTTCTCCTCCTCGTAGGGTTTTCTCCATAAAAAGGAACCCCCCCCCCGGCTATTGGAAAAATAGGGCCCTCATTGCTACACTGTGCCACCGACTTTGGTATGGGACAAAATAATAAGGACTCTTTTAAAAGAGCAAGAGGAAATCCTCAGATATCATTACAATGGGAAGGCGGCTCCTTCCACCCTCGGACCGTGTACTGGCGCTCTCTCCCCAGGCAATAATGTCTTCTGATGCCTGAGGGGCTCTCACAGCAAGGGGCGGCTCTGCTCTTTCACTTCGAGTGCTCAGGAGGCGTGCAAACCAACCTATAAATACTAAGGTGAGGGCACTCCTTAGCCCTCACTTAGCTTGAGATTCAATTTTTTGTTGTGGTTAATCCCGCTCTGTGTCATTACTACTTGAACTTCCTAAAGCTATGGAGCTTGCAGCTCAAACTCCTCAGGTACTATGGTTTACCTAAAACTCTCTTTTGCCTTCGTTATGACTTACTGTCAGAGACCGAGTGGTTTTTTTGGGATTGACTGGCTCCTCTTGAGCCAGGCAATGAAAAGGAATAGAGGTAATACCATGGCATATACTGGTTTTTTTGGGATTGACTGGCTCCTCTTGAGCCAGGCAATGAAAAGGAATAGAGGTAATACCATGGCATATACTGAGTATTAATGGGTGTTCTGCTGCTTTGTGTGGAAGAAAGTAACTAGGAACTGTCGAACTCATTAACTACATATAAACATAGGAAAGGATGTTTTTTTCCATGTGCAGGAGAATACCATATACAGGTTCTTTCCGCACTGTTGGTTTTTTTTGCATAAACTATTGTAACCCTTAGATAGGGTAGCAAGGCATTCTCTGATTGAATGAAAGGACACCTAATGGGACTTACGAGAAGGATTGGGGGAATTTGTTGTCGACGACTGAGCTTTTTAAAGAAAAAGAACTGTGCATTATTAGTTCTCTTGGCTTGACCTAAGCCGCTGCAGGTATTTCTGTTTACCGACTTGACTAAAATTTGTTGCAATAAAAGAAAAAGGCGATGTTTTTGCCGTTATAGGCTTTTTATTGGGCTCTGTTTTTAGCCGACACTGGTCTTCTTTGGGCTCTGTTTTGGCCGACACTGGTCTTCCTTTTGCAGGCCTAACAGCAACAAGACATTACAAATTTTTTATGATGAATAATCACTTGGATTTAAAGGAAAAGGGGTAAGTATATAGCTCTTGCGTTTTTAGCTCTGGCCTGAAGCAAAGGCTAGTAACCACATGGGATGATAATGGAACCTTGGGTTTCCGAAAGCTTGTGGATTGTTTTTTATAAAATTCCGTCTGACACCGACAAGGATACGACTGGCTTTTCTGTTTTAAGAAATATGGCAACTCTTGGACTTCTGCATAATACCTTCCCTCATGATTTCATATGAGGAGAAGGTATTGGGGTTATCTTAACCCATCTAGCACCTATGACGGTGGAAACTTGAAAAATCTTGGCTAAAAACAAGGTAGAACACTGCCGAATTATATTGAATGCTAAATTTAAAGATTTGAAGGTAAGTATATACTCTCAGCTTTGGCGTAAAAAACTGGCCTTTTGGCTCATGACATAAAGTTCCACTTAAAAAAATGGTTTTTTTGATACTCTATTTCTGATTGGTAAGTATATGGTTGCCACTGTTAGTATAAGCATAGCTACCGAGCTATGGAGAAATCTTAGGAGGTTGAAGGTAAGTATATGGCTGGTACCCTCAAACTAGACATAAATACCGAGATACGGCTTGAGAAATATGGTTACACTTGGTAAAAATGGAGTCTTTTTTGATACTCTATTGATTAGTATGTTTATGGTTGCTACTATGGGCTCAAGCATAGCTACCAAGCTATGGCTTAACAAGTAAACTTCACTATTCTTTAAAATTTTCTAAAGAAAACTCTTGATTATTGGTAGACTTCACCACTCAGAGTAGAAGGTAAATTGTGCCACCGATTCCAGAAGGAATATGTAAAGACTGCTAAAAATTCTAATAACCTAAAGCTTGTCTAAAGTAATTAAATTCTGTAAGATGGACATGGATAACAACTGATATGGTCCATTGATACCTGTAAAACACATCCAAGGATAACTGAATTGTCGTCTTGTTTGGATGGATATAGGTAAGGACTCTATCTTATCTTGGAGGGTTTTTTTTCTTTGGCAAGCAACATTACTGTTATGAAATATCCACTGAAGAACGGGGAAGTTTTTTTACTACCAACCCCACTGAAAGAGGATCTCTTTCTTACAATCATTGTACTTAGATAATTCTCATACTAAGTTATTTTTGTACAAATCAGTGCATTGTTCCTTGGCTAGTTGTCTTTTGAATGTAAAAGTTCAATTATGTCTTATTAAGTAAGATTAAAAACAACTACACACATCCTATACATAGGGTCTCCCCTCTCCGGGGAAACCGGGATGCTGGCCTAGGAAATTTTCATAAGAATAGAGCTCTAAATTGGACCCACAGTCATTAAATCCTTCATTGGTAGGTTGGTGTCTTTTGAATGTAAAAGTTCAATTATGTCTTATTAAGTAACATTAAAAACACCTACACACACACACACACACACACACACACACACACACACACACACACACACAAGCACATACATATACACACACATAAACACACACACTCACAAGCACATACATACACTACACACATAAGCACACACACACAATCACATACGCACCAACAACACACACACAAGAAGGATGAAGCAAAAGAAAATGGACATCGACGTATCAACAAACAAAGAAGGACCAAAAACATGCGATGGCGACAACAAATCAAAGAATGACGTCGAAGGCATGCCCAGCGAGCACCGAAATTGATGAGCGCGCTACACCAATGCACTAATAAAGCTTTCTTTTTATCGACATCCCATCCATGGTGCACTTCCTCAGTAAACATTGATAGGATAATTCACTTTCTGTTTTCCAAGCCAAACTTTGTAAAAAACCATTTGTATATTCCACCTCTCTGTAGGTGATGGTCACAAAGGCCCACCTAGAAGAATATCATTTTCTTATTTCTCCCAAAACAAAGCACCAATCTACCATTTGGGACGCGACTGCCTGATTTGTCTCTCCAGCTTAGAGCCCTAAACCTAATTAGTTCATACTAAACTAATGTAGCCTGCACCTATAAAAGAGCACTGAGAGGTCACTATCGGGGGGGGGGGGACGGTCAGCACTTGAAGGAGAAGTCATGCACACACACTGACTCCAAGGGTCACTATGCACATGAGTAGGATCTTTGCACACATGAAATTTCCCTAGAGAACGCACTATAGTCTCTCTCTCTCTCTCTCTCTCTCTCTCTCTCTCTCTCTCTCTCTCTTGTGTGTGTGTGTGTGTGTGTGTGTGTGTGCGCGCGTCCGGTGTGCTATGTTAGTGTTAATTGAATCGCTGATGTCCGCGTCCTAGCCGCTGAAAGCTAGGTGGTGCCCCCTGTTCACTCCCCGTGTGACAGGTTCTACATAAATCATCCTGGCGTAGAGGCTGTTGGGGCCTGTTTTGTGCTTGCGCTTGTCATTTGGTGCCCCCAGTGTGAGGAGGTCTTCTTGGAATCCTTTCGTTTACAACATGAAGATGATGCACGTCGTTGACCATGGACGAGTGGCTACGGGAATTCTCCAATTGGAGAACGGAGGAGGAAGAAATTGAAGAAGCACTAAGAGTCTTCATTTAAGTGCTGCTGTCGGACTACACCGTCGTCAAAATCCAGGAAGTAAGTTCTGCATCTCACATCTCTCATTCTAACCATGAATCAAGAGCCACCAAAGGGAGGGTAGCAGGCCGCTCTCATTGCCGTCACCCACTGCACTCTATCAATGAGTGCCATTGACGGAAGTAAAGGAGAAGCAAAAATCCTCTACATTGACGTCCACCATGAAGAAATCATCCATATTAAGAAAGAAAAGAGGTTAGTAAAGACTTTCTTCCCCAAAGAATCTTTAAATAAAAGTGTAGCCTCGGCTTCTAAGTGGCCCAAAGGGGCTGCTCGTGCCAAGGAAAAAGGACCAACCGCTTTTCCATTTGGGTTTTTGCAACACATGCACGTACATATATATGTAGATAGGAAGATCTTCTATCAACAGAAGATTGTGTTCTTGTTTGGTGTTGCGGCGCTAGGAGAGATCCTTAGCTCTCCAAATCCCATTATCCTCCCCATGTTGGATTACCATCACTCCTTTAACGTTTCAATTTTCATCCTGTTTTGATCTACCCACCCAACCTTGTAAAAAGCCGCTAAGCTACTTGTGTATAAGAAAAAAAAGAAAAAAAGTTTGAAAAACAATCTTGTTTTGCAATGGCAAACATTTCCTTCCCAACCTTCATGAGTAAGGTGGGGGAAGATGCTCTAGATTTCGTAGATAATCTTGAAACAGCATGTGTCATCTCAGGAAGGGATGACGATGCTTTGTGTCTGCGTATTTTTCCACTGTTAATGAAAGTGGAAGCAAGATTATGGTACAACGCCTTGGTGCAAGCCACCAAGGAGAGGTGGGACCTACTAAGAGCAACATTTCTAAGGCGCTTTGGAGAAGGCACCACATCAAAAAAATTGTGGCAATTGTTGATGGAGTTGAAGCAAGGAGGTATGACTAAATATGCAACATACAAATCGAATTTCGTGAACCTATGGGGACAATGGGTTGCATCACTGAGGGAGGGCAAAGGGGAACCCGATTTCCTAAAGAGGTACCGGTTTGTGGTTGGTTTACAGCCAATTCTCAAAGAGAAGGTGAAGGGAAGGTTTCCTGCTACGTATGAGGTAGCAGTTGAAGTAGCCCGCCTTAAAGATAAGAAATTGTGTCTACAAGCCAGGACTATCAAGGAAGAGGAACCAAGTAGGGCCTGACCACACCTAGCCGCACCTTCAGCAATAGCCGTCCAGAGGAATCAGTCACAGAAACCGGCTGAAGATCAACAAGACCTGCTCAACCGAATCACCAACTAGTTAAAGAATATTTCAGTACATCTGGTGCAACAAGGGTATGCACCTGTCAAAAATCCAGAGCAAGGAAGAGGGCAGTGACTGAATCAGGACTACCCTCTGAAAGGGAGGAAAAGATGAAAGGAAAATGAGAGTCTAGCAAGCATGCATCTAAGCCTCGGTGGAAGATCAACATCGTGGATTTTTCACTGGGTGAGTATGCTAAACCATATGACCTAGTTCAAGATGTTTTGATGCAGGGTCCAAAAATAACCTGGCCCCAATTACTCCATCTTGCACCAAGGATGAGGAGACAATAGACGAAGGTGGTAAGAACTAAAAAGTCAAGACCAAGGATAGCTGGGGCTATCTCTGGAAGGAATCTAGACAACATCCTACCTATCATGGATGCCCACATAAAGGGGCAACGCATCTCAAACATCTATATAGATGGTTGCACACAGATATGCGTCAAGAGTGAGAAAATGATGCACCATCTAGGCCTAGAAGTAAGTAGGCTAGTACCCTGCCGAGCTAAAATGGAAAATAAGAAAGTGAAGTGTGTAGGCACTGTGAATGCTGTCAAGGTGAAGGCATTCAACACGGAATTGGGGGTAGACATTTTAGTCATGCCACACAAAGGGGAGGGCTACCCTATCACTCTTGGAAGACCATGGCTCATGGCTATGGAGGAGCTAAGTAGGATTGGAGTACCGGGATGATCCAGATGAAGGATGCTAAGGGAAAGCCCATATTCTATGACATGAAGACTGGGAGGCAATGCAACATGATCTTGGAGGCATCGAAAGATGAATTTACCAGTGAATCTTTGACCAGCTCGAGAGAAGAGACGACAACAACTGAAGAGAGTGACAATAGCATCAAAGTGATGGGAGTGATCCTCAGAGATCCAAAGAGATTGACATAGTCTAAAGCACCATCGGAGAACCAAGAGGGACCATCAGGTACACAACCCTTGGTGGATATGAGTAAGCTACATCGGAGTCCAATGAGTTAGCTAGTGAAGAGAGAGAAGAGTACATCTCTATGGTGGGTAACTTCACCACGCTTTTCATCAATGGTTATGACAATATCACAGGCATCACAGTGGTGCAACAAAGCATAAGACTCAAGGAAGGAAGTAAGCCTGTAGTGCAAAAGCTCAGAAGGCTTGGGTAATTCAACAAGAGGCATTGCTCAAAGAGGTGAGGAATTTGCTACAGGTAGGTTTCATTTACCCCGTCGAAGACTTAGAGTGGGTCTCTCTAGTGATGGTCACGCCAATGAAGAACAAGAAGTGGAGAATTTTTGTAGACTACAAATCTCTCAATGCAGCAACAAAGAGGGATCATTTTCCCCTCCTATTCCAAGACGATATTCTCAACGAGGTATCAGGTCATGAGTGCTACACAGTATGTGATTTCTACTCAGGCTACTTCCAGATGAGCATTGCAGAAGAAAACTAGAGAAAGACAACCTTCATAACACCATGGGGATATTTTGCTTACAGAGTGATGCCTTTTGGCCTCACCAATGCTCCAGCCACATTCCAACGCTATGTAACTTTTGTCTTCTAGCCATAATTTGGTAAGTCAATATGGGTTTTCATAGATGATTTTTGTATCTACATCTCTCGCTCCCTCCATTTGAGCAAGGCCTATGATGGCATGACTAGGCTGCAAACCTTGGGTTGCCATCTTAAGATAGATAAGTGTCACATTGGTGAAAGGAAGGTCACTCTTCTCGGCCATGTAATTTCAGACAAAGGAATTGAGGCTGACCAAGCAAGGTTCAAGCTTTAGTATCTTTGTCATCACCCAAAACAACTAAGCAATTGGTCTCTTTCCTTCGGAAGGTAAGGTATTTGACCAGGTTCATTCACTTGCTCTCAAAAGTGCTTCTCCCTTTACAACAAGTCAAAGGAATTGAGGCTGACCCAAGCAAGGTTCAAGCTTTAGTATCTTTGTCATCACCCAAAACAACTAAGCAATTCGTCTCTTTCCTTCGGAAGGTAAGGTATTTGACCAGGTTCATTCACTTGCTCTCAAAAGTGCTTCTCCCTTTACAACAAGTCACCCATGGAGATGTCTTCCTATGGAGTGAAGAAAATGAGCAACATTTTAGCGAAGTGAAACAGATCCTGGCTTCACTTTCTACCATTACACCCCCTAGATGGGACGAGCCATTTTATGTTAACCCAGTGTAGGAAGTGATACACTTGGGGCCGTTTTAATGCAGAAGGACCCCCAAACCTCTTTCATGCATCCTATCTACTTCTCTAGTGGTAACATGACCCCATCAGAAAAAGGATTCACCACGGTAGAGCACATGGTGATTGGATTGATGTTTGCCACTACAAAGTTTTGCTAACAAAATATTTAGCAAGTATTTGGTGTAACTGTTGTAAATGTTACAAGCCGTGCTTATGCCTTGAGATTGTAAAGTGCACACATATCTATTGCATGTCACACACACACACACACACACACACACACACACACACACACACACACACACACACACACACACACACACACACACACACACACACACACATATATATAATATTAATGCATACCTTATGAAGCCGCTAATACCGACTTGTATTGCCGTTGAAATAACACTGCTTTGGCTTGACACCCTTGGATAGCTTCCAATTTGCATGCTTTTGAACCTTACATGCCCTCAAATTTGTCTAATAATAATGCTTCTTCCTAACGATGTCCTTTGGATTATGCTGATAAGGTTTGGTCAAAATCACCATCGTGCTAATCATAAACATGGAAATAGATTCTATCCAACATATTGTAGATCATTGAAGCTAGAACTTGAAGACTTCTTGACAAGCTTTGAGCTTCACAACTCTCAAATTCTAGGAGACATGAAGTGAGTACTTGTGTCCAACAGTGACTTCATCATTGCTCAACTATACAAGCTTCGAGACCAACCTGCATATTACTGCCATGGGTACAAGCCCTGGATTTGGGAGGCCGCCCCAAAATAATGCCACCACATGTAAAAGAGAAACCACAATTGTGGCTATAGAGGGATGCAGGCGACGTGGGAGGGGAAGAGAGATAGAAATCTCGTAGGATGCACCCTGGTTTGTCATGCCTCAATGTGAGACATGGCCCACATAGTCCCGCGACCCCGTTGGTGGCTTCTACACCCGATTTGGTGAGGGTCGACTTACTTTGCTGCTCCTGCCTAAGTGGCTGTTCCCCCATAATTATTCTCAGCCTCGCTCTGCCATAAAGGCCTTCTCATAAGGGGTCCTGCCCATGCAGGGGCGTGCCCCTTGTTACAAATGGATGCGTAGCGTCCCTACAAAGTACCTCAAATAGCATGATAGAAACGATAAAACACCGCAAATATGCATACTTGACAAATTCTTTCAGCATATAATCAAATTGTACACGAACAAAGAGAGATAGAGAGCGAGGGAGAGCGAAAGAGCACGTGCACGCGCACCTCCTAGAGCGGAGTGCTATGCGGCACGGCAAGAGAGAAGAGAGGAGAGGAGAGAATAACAAAACAAACACTGGGTGCAGCCTCCCCCCGTGCAAGAGTGACCATTTCCCTCTTGCACGTATTTACTTTATAGATTTCTTGAATGGTCAAAGTGAGTATAAACTGGCCGACCGATCATAAATAGCCATAGCTCATAAGGAGCACTTGAATAATGATTTATACATAAATGTGATGTCTTTTCACATAGCCCAAGGCTCGGTCATTTTTTCCACCTGGCACCTATAGAAAATAACAATATATCAATATTCATTACATACCTCTCCGTTAGAAAGCAACTACCCTTGCGAAGATATGAATCTGCAAAGCGTACTCGTCAAAAACAGTGATTAGTATTCTATGTCAAAAATATCACATAGTAAAAGAAAAATTTATGAAAGTAAACAACAATGCTTATGCCTACCATCATCCACATACTACATATTCTAGTATCCTATACCATTAGAATAAGCAGTATATGTCATACCGTGATGATTCAGGATATCATTGGTCACACTCATCATTCAAATGAGTGTTAGCTTTCTCATACCAAGCACGAGGAGATTGCTTCAACCCATACAAATGCACACTTTGTCCTCTTGTCCTTCCTTGACAAGACCACGAGACTGCGTTACATAAACTTCCCCAAATATGTCACCATTCAAGAAAGCAGTAACAATGTCTTATTGATGTACATCCCAACCAAAATAAGTTGGCAATGCACATAGAAAATGCATAGTAGTCATACGACAAGTGGGACAAAAGTCTCTTCATTATCTATGCCTTTTTCTGTCCATAACCCTTTGTAACAAGTGGAGCCTTATGGCGATCGACCTCACCATCCAGCTTGCGTTTCAACTTGTAGACCCACTTCGTACCAATGGCCTTTTTGCCAGGAGGCAAATCACATAAAGTCTTTGTGTCAATTTTTATAAGTGCATCATATTTTGACTGCATGGCAGCTATCCGATTTTCTAAATTTTGTGCTTCATCAAAAGATAGAGGTTCCTCAACATCATGTAAGCTAGACACAACAAAAGCATAAAAATCTGATGCATAAGATGCATGGCAAGAGCCTGAACAAGTACGATTAAACAAAGGTGCATCCAATTTGATGTCACGCAAAGTGTGCACTAGCCATTTTGGCATACCTCTAGCCTGCTCATTTTCATCCCTTTCCTCATCAAGTACATCATGTACATCTGCATCAGTAATACGCTGATCTATAACATTTTTGGAAAACCCTATAGGCTGTACATTTGCCTCATTGGAATTTACATTCGAAATTCCACCATTGAAAAGAGGCAACGAAGTGTCATAAATGTCCTGTGAGCTTACATTACTGTCTCTAGTACATGACAGCAAGGGTTGAACAGAATTTTCCACAAACACTACATCCTGTGAAACCAAAATACGCTTTTAGCACTATAACCAACAAAAATACATTTGATAGCCTTATCATCCAATTTTTTGCGCTGTGTTTGTGGTACCAAAGAATATGCCAAACAACCAAAAACACGCATGTGCTCAATAGAAGGTTTTTTATCATGCCATGCTTCATATGGAGTAATAGACTGCAAAGATTTCATAGGACACCTGTTAAGTACATAAGTGGCACACATGATGGCCTCAAGCCAAAAAGAATGCGGCAAAGCTTGACTTTTGACCATACATTGTGCCATTTCTATAAGTGACCTGCTTTTTCTCTTAGCAACACCATTTTGCTGAGGTGTATGAGGCACTGTACATTGGTGTTTTATCCCATGACTAGCCAGGAGTGTATTAAATTCATGAGACATATACTCCCCCCCTCGATTGGAAAACGGAGGGTGCTCATAATACATTTCGAGACATTTTCAGCCATAGCCAGAAATTGTTTGAAGCACATAAAAACTTCAGACTTCGCTTTAAGCAGAAATACCCATGCATGCTAGGAGTAATCATCAATGAAAGTCACGAAGTACAGGTAATTGCCCAAGTACGGAGTTTGCATGGGCCCACAAACATCACTATGCACAAGCTGCAACCTGCATGTGGCCCTAATTGAACCATCCTTTGGAAACTTAGAACGGTGCATTTTACCCAGAATACAGCCTTCACAAACATGTTTGACAGTTGCTTCAAGAGGCGGCAAAGAAGCAACCACATCAGATTTTTACAAACACAGCAAACTGGCAAAGTTCAGATGACCAAAACGTGCATGCCAAAATTTTGCATTTGAAATAGCCCTTGAATCTGCAACTGCATTTGCAAAACTTTGTCCACACTTTTCATACAAAGTGAGCTTATACAACCCACGACACAACAGGCCAGATGCAACAATTTCATCACCAAAACTGAGATCATGAAGTGTACATCTGTCATCCACAAATTTGACTACAAGTCCAAGTCCAGCAAGTGTGGATACAGACAAGAGATTCTTGTTGATCCCAGGTACATAAAGTGCATCAACAAGTGTGAAGAAATTGCCATTTGCAGCAGTAAGCATAATTTTTTCAACTCCCTAAACCGGATAAGAGGCATTGTTGGACTGAATTCCCATGAGGGACAGACTCAAGAGAGTTGAACAGCTCATGATATGAGGTAATGTGCTTTGTAGCACCATTGTCAAAATACCACACATGCGAATCTGTAGCAAACTGACATGCATGCATCATGGACAACAGGATTGTAAGTGCACTCTGCACTAAAAGCCCATTCTGCATCAACATTAGCAACGCATTCTCCTTTCATAGAAGACTCAACAATGGTTGCATTTGTAGTGGAACCAGCATTTGCATTTGAACCACCCTCTTTATTCTTAGCCTCTTTGGCCTTCAACTTAGGACACTGCTTGATCAAGTGACCATTAGCTTTACAATAATGGAAACGAATCTTCTTTTTGCCCTTATCATCAGAATTTCCAAACAAATTGCTGCCAACAGAAGCATTAGGAACAAAAGTTTTGCCACTCGCAGCAAAATTATAAGAAGTGGTTGCATTGCTGTTACCACTCTTTCTTTGAGAAGCAATAAAAGCCTGTTCAACTGCACGCTCCCTAGTCCTTTTTTTTTGGAAAGTGACTCTTGCAATAGCAATGTGCATAATGCATCAAACTTGACAACTTCAGGATTTCCTTGGGTCACAAGTCTCCAAGTACTAGCAAAAGTCTGGTAAGAATCTGGTAAGGCATCAAGAAAAGTCTGCACAAGGGAACTGTCTGAAATGACTTCACCTACAGAAATAAGTTGCTCATTGATATCCTTGACACCAACAAGGAAAGTGTCCATACCATCTTTCTCATGCATAATCTTTTGATTCCAGCTCTTTACGCAGCAAAGCAATTTTAGCCTCATTGCGGCTTGCATAAAGACCTGCTAGAATATCCCAAGCCTGTTTTGTAGATTTTGTTGAATGAATGTGAGGAACAAAGGTGCACTTCACAGACAACACAATCAATGCATGAGCCTACGCATCCTTTACATCCTAACAAGCTTGTTCCGTCGTAGGCAAAACAACTCTAATAGCAACAATCCTTGCAGCAAGACCTGCAACATCCTCACATCGCCTACATCCTCAGAACCAAGACGTACATCCATGCCCTGCACAATATTCTAGACACTTTTTGACACATGAACATGTTCAATCATATAAGCCCACATAGGGTAATTGTCCCCATCCGATCTGTCGTTAGCAGCAAACATCTTGAACACATATGTGTTGTTGTCAGCCATGGTAAATGTTGTACCTGATGTGAAAACTGTTCGAAAAGAGGAGAAATGAAGCGGGAACAACAAGTGCTATATAGCACAAACCATAGAAGACTGTAAGGCACCTGTTATGCACAAAAAAGTCACTGATAAAAATTTTGCACAAACTGACGAAATTGCACGTGCAGTCCTGCCTGTAGTGAAAACAGAGGCCGAAATGAGCCCGAATCAGAAATCTGAGCAGACTGAGCTCTACGAGTTTCCCAAAAAATTTTAACGACCTGCAAACGCTCGCTAAAGCTCACAGAAATCGAAGAAAGTGAGCAGGCGTGTGCTAGAGCTGCTGCTGGCGACTAAGCCCAAGAGGACGCAACCTGCTTTGATACCAATTGTTGGAATTAGGGTTGCAGAGAAACACACACAACTTGGAGAAGAGGAAGGAAGCTCAAGGCACACAATAGAGAGTGTGTTACTTACTATGCAATGAAAAGATAGATAGCCCTAGGGTGATGGGCGTATATACAATGCACGGGGGAAAAAACCTCTTAAAGAGGGAAAAAATGCCCCGGCGGTCCTAGTGTGTTCACATACATCACTATCACATATATATGGTAACACTTGGAGGTTCATTGATATGAGAGCATGGTGGTTAGCTTTATCTACAAAAGTGTTTTTTTTTAATGAAGAAAAAAACAAAGCACTAAAAACAATTTCTGGATAAATTTAAGACTGGTTTGACCACACATCAAATGCATTAACATTTTAAAATCCATGAAGGACAAAATTGATGAAAGTAGACAACTTGAACTACAGATGAGCGGATAATATGTGTGTTAGATTTATAGGGTGGTTTGTAAGATTGGGATAACCAGTGGATATCGGTTTTCTGATAAAGTGATGCCACACTAAATGTGTAAATATGAGGATAGGTCAAAAGCAGGTCTGGTTTGGGTGTAAGTAGCTATAAGCGTATTGGTCAAAGTTTGTATATGGTCATCATTGCTAGAGTATTAAGGCCTGATGCATTCAAGGTCTCTTCCTCTTTGTTATCTTTCTTGTTGTTTATTTTTTCTACCATGATTTCTAGCAACCAATTTTTATGCTCTACTATTGTGCCAACCGTTGATTATAATTCTAGGGAGAACCGCTTACGTAGGAACAATGTACCTTGACAAGAGAATTCCATCATTTGAGGAGCTTTGAGGTTAGTCATTTCTTCTAGGTGCTTAGGGAGAGTGATTGGCATGGTGTGTCATAGAACTAAATAATTGCAATGCTAAAATATATGCATTAATGTGCATATATTTTATGCAGCTATGTGCTAACCAGTTACATTTTATGCTACTTCTTACCAATAGGGGGTATTTTGAAGTAAACTAATATTTAAAATTTTGATTGTGATGCTACAAAACATCAAGGCCGTAGCTGTTGAATTGATGCGAGTTGAAAAGATCAACTTGTTGTTTTGGCTGGCATAAGACTATCGTGTAATGACCCAATAAAAACAATGGTAGATAGTCATAGACAACACCAAAATAAATTATATATATAGGGCTAGAAAATTACATTTTCCCTAACCAATAAAAATAAGGGAAAATTGGAAATTCTCTTGGTTTTTAAGTGAAAGAAGCTTTTTGTCTATAATTACTCTACAAATTGTGTAAATTGCCCTCTTTTTTGTTTTCTTAAAGCACGCTCAAAATCTAACCGAAATTGTAGAATGTTGATCAATTAAAATACACTAGACTCCGATTTTGTTTCTAACACTGATTATATAAATATAATAAGATTGGGTATGTGGTGTAAACTAGGGGCAGAGAGAGAGAGAGAGAGAGAGAGAGAGAGAGAGAGAGAGAGAGAGAGAGAGAGAGAGAGAGAGAGAGAGAGATGCTTGCACTTTTACTGCCTGTGAGAGAGAAAGAAAGGGAGAGAGAAATGAAATGAAATTTTATATTAAACGTCTTCAAAATGCTAAAATTACCTATAAGACCAAACTGATACAATCCTTGTGGATCTATACCAATGGCTAGCAAAGGGCGTTGTGCGAGAAAGTATTGCACTAGTCATGGAAGAGCTTCGTCAATGCTTGCCATGGGAAACTATCCCGAGAGACCTTAAAAATGTACCCGAATCTGGGGGGCGCCATAGCTGTGTGTGCATCAGATGCAATAGACGAGGAGGGAAAGAGACATAGAAATGAAATGAAATGTTATATTAATAGTCTTCAAAAAGCCTATGGGACCAAACTCATACAATTTGGATCGAATACAATGTATGGGTAAAAAATAAAATGAAGTAAAGTGTGAAACTAAACCCAAAAGCCTAAAAATCATCATCAGCATTGTCATCAATGTCGGAGGACACTGGGCAACGGGTGTTGTCGAAGAGAGTATTGCACACGTCGCTCAAGAGCTTCATCAATGTCCACCTTGTAAGTAGTCGTGAAAGAGAGAGAGAGAGAGAGAGAGAGAGAGAGAGAGAGAGAGAGAGAGAGAGAGAGAGAGAGAGAGAGAGAGTCTCATCATGGCTATAAGGTGATCAAAGACCGAGAGCTCAGGACCTCCAGAGAAAGGAGCAATGAACAAGAGCTACCAAGGGGGGTCACTGTGCTGTGCCCTTTGGGTGCTTGAAGGCAAGCCCAAATTATGGGCTAAGGAAGGTCGTGTGCTCTCTGGCATCTTGAAGGCAGGGCCTTGGTGGACTAAGGAGGGCCGCTAGTTGCAAGGAATGCATCTATAGGATATTGGGTGGGGTTTGTGAGTAGGGGTGGCATCTGCAGGAGTTTTTCGGTGGTGAAAAACAAGGCCGCAAGGTTAGCTACAGAGGGAGGAGAGTGATAATTGCCAGCACCTGCATGCGAGAGAGAGAGAGACAATGAGGGTTTGATAGAGAAAAACATGTGGCGACTGTGGGGAGAGAGAGAGAGAGAGAGAGAGAGAGAGAGAGAGAGAGAGAGAGAGAGAGAGAGAGAGAGAGAGAGAGAGAGAGAGAGAGAGAGAGAGAGAGAGAGAGAGAGAGTTCAGTGAGTGGACGCATGCATAGACCACACCCTCACTTTAGTTGTACTCCACTCCCTGAAAAGGTGAGGGTGCTTCTTGAGCTAATGGAGGATTGAGGCTGTTGCATGCACTAACAAAGGGTGGGCAAGACAAAAAAACTCTTGTTTGTTTGGTTGAAAGAGAGAGATAAAAGCTGAGGCAAAAATTGTGAGGATGGCTGCCATGCCCAGGTAATTTGTGGGTGGTGGTTGGATACCTGTGTCTCTTGACATCCTTTGGTGGGTGTGGTTGGCTAGTTTTTGGCCACCACTGGTGCATGATATGCCGTTTTAGTTGGTGGGGGAGAGTGGCAAAAGAAGTTGAAGTTGATCGAGTGAGGGCATCCTGATTCAAAAGTGGGGGGGGGGGGGGGGGGGGGGGGGGGTTGGTTGGCTGCATGCGAAGGGCATGCATGGTTGTTGCGATTGCTTTTGCAGTATGTCAACAAGAGTCAATGTGTATGAACGTTGCTATTTAGGGCCTGCCATAGACATTATTGTATGCAGCCGTTGTCGTTTACGGCCTATTGCAGACGCAATTATTGCACACAGTCGTTCACAATCTGCTCTATCTTGCCTGTAATCATTCACCCGTGGTTATTCCACATGTCCATGCTCGTCGACCTTGCGCTAGGCAAACTGGGCTCGTTCTGTCTCCCCTTTTTGTCATTTTGAAAACAAAAAGCTTATTATTGTTATTATTAGTATTAAAACCATTTTATTTAAGGGATATTTCCCATGATATGTTACCAAAGATTGGGGCGGGGTCCTTTGGAGTCATTTCATGATCCAATTGATATGTCGTGTATCTACAGTATTTGATTCCTACAACTCAAAATTTTCCCCTTATTTCTTTCCTTACAATCTACCCTCATTCTGCCCTCCAATTACTTCTCAAACTACGTACTCTATAAGCAATTCAAGATTAAAAATAATCATCCTATTAGGCTTACCAATAATAATAATTTTAAAAAACAATTTGTATGTGCGCATTTGACAATTTAAGTTTCACATTTCAATTATCATTTTTCACACCGAATACTCATGCATTCCCATATGTATGAAAAGAAAAGGCGAGATCACTTAGCTCTATTAATTGTAGCTCCTTTCCTTGTGATATCCATGCATAATTGAAATACCAAGATCATTTCCAAAGCTCTGATACCACTGCTACAAATGGATGCGCGGCATCCTTGCAAAATACCTCAAATAGCATGATAGAAATGATAAAACATTGCAAATATGCATACTTGATGAATCCTATGAGCATATAATCAAATCGTACACAAACAAAGAGAGATAGATAGATAGATAGATAGATAGAGAGAGAGAGAGAGAGAGAGAGAGAGAGAGAGAGAGAGAGAGAGAGAGAGAGAGAGAGAGCACGTGCAAGCACACCTCTTAGAGCAAAGTGCTATGTCGGCACGATGAGAGAGAAGAGACGAGAGGAGAGAAGAACAACGCAGACACTGGTGCAATCTCCCCCCGTGCAAGAGTGACCATTTCCCTCTTGCACGTATTTACTTTATAGATTTTTTGAATGGTCAAAATGAGTACAAACTGATCGACCGGTCATAAATTGTCATAGCTCATAAGGAGCACTTGAATAATAATTTATACATAAATATGATGAATTTTTGCATAGCCCAAGGCTCGGTCAGCTTTTGTCACCTGGCAGATGTAGAACATAACAATATATCAATAGTCATTACACCCCTGCCAGAGAGAGAGAGAGAGAGAGAGAGAGAGAGAGAGAGAGAGAGAGAGAGAGAGAGAGAGAGAGAGAGAGAGAGAGAGAGAGAGAGCATGCAACTCTCCTCCATGGCTGCTCTCCCTTGTGCTTTGATACCAGTGTGAGGATTGTGGGACTGGAGCATGCCACTAGCCACCCAATCGTTCCCTATATAGGCGTTGCCTAGCTAAGTGACCTTTGGCCTGACATCACCCCACTCCCAAAAGAGGGCAGAGAAAGGAAAAGAAAAAAATATAGAACCACCCAAACCAAACTAACAATGATGCCTTTGTCGGCAAAACAAGGTGAAAAGCCATAGTGGCCTGCATAAGACGATCAAAAGAGTGTGTGCCCCCAATGCTCATTGCCCCTGTTTAGGGAAATTGAAAAAAACTTGTCAACTATCTCTCACACTAGCCTGCCTACATAAGATGATGCTTGGTTGTAAGAGACAGGAAGATGACAAGCTCGTAGTCACTTTAGTTGGCATGTGGCACTAATCAACAAGTTCCATCCACCAATGGTCCCTAATTGCACTCAAGAATTCCATGCTTCATTAAGGTTTTACTCTTGTGGATTAATCAGCCCTCCTAGTAAGGTTTTACTCTAGTTTTAGATAAAGGCCAAGTTAGGATGCCTTGCATGCATGCAACCCCTCCTTTATGCAAAATCTATAGACGCAAAGTCCGTTTCTAATGAAAATGTTCTTTTTTAGTTGTTCCATGTCTCTTTGTCAACCTCTTTTGTAGAGTATTGCATATGCTTGTCATCGTGGCTCTGTCACCATTGAATGCTAATATCTTAACACTAGGTTTGTGTTTGAATCACTTAAGTGGGCACCTCATTCTATAAAATTGGCTCTAAGATTGTCTATTTTTCAAGAAACCTTGATCATAGGGTATCATTGAGGTCCTATGTCATAGAGGAAAATTCTAGTATACCATTTATCTTTTAAAAAGTGCAAAAGTTAAAAAAAGGTTTTCTAAAAATTATAGTAAGAAGCCACAAAATCGGCTTTTAAATTTAACAACATACATGTTTTTGAGGCTTAAAACAAGTCGACATTTTTTTTTCTACAAATAGTATATGCATAGATTCTCATTGTATACATATTCATGTATTTTTCACCAAAAAAAATCAATGTGCTTTGAAGGTTTATAAGGGGTCTACATGGGATATCAAAACTGTTGAGCAATTTTAGTTTGTTTGTACTTAAAAGATGGCTCTTAAAAAATAACAATTTTACATGAAATTATTTATTTCTAATTTTAATCAAGTCCCTACATGCCTTGAGAACCTTGAAAATTCTAATGAGTTTTTTTGTGGTCTATGAGAACAAAAATTTACAAAAACGTTGCTTATAGCCACAAAAGTGGCTCATGTTCACACAGCCCTAGTGTTAAAGCTACAAAGTGGTCTTTTTTACAAGATGAGTATGGACATTGTGACTTGATCCATGTGGATGAGATATAAAGTAGGGGTATTGATCCCAATCCAATTGGTGGAGCATCAACAAGTGAAGTAATGGAGCATGAGGATGTCCTAAAGCCATTACAACCAAAGAGGTAGTTGTAATAGTAGCTAAACACAAAACTTTGTTGATTGTAATCTCCACTCATCGATATCAATAAATCATGTTTTCTGGTGATTTACTTTTATACTACAAATTCAAGATATCCAAAGTTAGCACATTTTTCTCTTTTTACGATTCACCATGTCAACATAGGTCCTAAAAATAGCACCATGAGGGTAACATCCCTCTTTGAAAGAAGTAGGAAGAAAACAAACTTGCCATCATTTACTTGTCATGCGGCACTAATCAACAGTTATATCCAATAGTCCATAATTTCCCTCGAGAATTCCATGCTTCATTAAGCCCTCTAGATTTGATCAGCTGTTCTACATTGCAATGGACAATATATCATTAATGCCAATATCATTGAGTGTTGGGGTATAAAGCCCAATGTGGTCGCCCAAGTAAGTGGGCGGGCCGCCAGGTATGTACACATATTCTTTTGTAAAAACCTAATAAGAACTCACTATGCTCTACACATTGCAGTAGACAAAGTTCACCATATCGTTGTGCTCTTCTTCTCGCACTCTCTCTCGCGTCGCACTTCCGCTCGTACTCCTTCAACTGGTATCAGAGCTCAGATCGAGGCTCGGGGCAGCAATGCAGGAGGCTAGAGTCACCAACTCAGATTGGAGTGAAATTCGACAGGCGAAGACACGGCCCCAAATCTCGTGGGACGACCCAAAGGGCTTGGTGTTGTCAGAATTTCATTCTGAGGTCATCTCGGCCACCGTTCGGCTTCGACAAAGTTCTGCGCAGGCCATTTTCGACTACGTGGTCTCAGCGGGTGCAGATCCGCCGACTCTGCAAATTTGGGGTTTTCGGCCTACGAGTGCAGGTGCTGAGGATATCGACATTCCCAAAGTGTTGATTTGTGGCTGTTTACTCATCGAAGGACGGCTCATAGTTCTTGGTGGCATGTCACATACGACACGGGCGCATCTACACATAGACTGTAGGCGACATCCACTAGTTCATCAGGTAGCTTGTGTTTGCTGCTTGATATCCCAGATTTCATCCTGACATTGCAGGTACTTCCACATGGGATGTATTGTCAGAGATGATGTATGTCTGTTGAGGGTTTGCTGGCTGTGAGTCACGCAACAAACAACCGCCGCAGCGGTTATAGCATACAATGGAAAATTTGTGGATGTATGACTTTGTGGGAAGTGTATGTACTGTCAGATTTACTGCAGCCTTTGTTGAGGGTCGAGTGAGGTTTTATTGAGCTGGGGGATTCTCGAATGTTGAGATCCTTTCGGTGATACAGGTCTTGGAGAGATCCCTCGAGCACCCTTAGATAGGCAGCTAGGATGTATTGACTGTGAGTTAGACAGTTAGGATTGCATCTTTGCTTTACTGCCGTTGAGGCATTGTCGCAGTCTATGCTTACAGGACAGTGACAGGACAGTACATGTGCAGGACAGGTTTACCCACAGCTTACAATGTCAGAGAGACAGTGTTTTTTGAGCTGTTTTTTGGTCTGTTTTTGAGTACACCAAAGCCATTTTACAAAGGAGACTCTGCCAAAATTTATGCAGAATCTGAAGCTTTCTTGGTTCATTTGACAGGTTGATATTGGTTCAGAGGTCAGTTTACAGGGGAAACTCTGCCGAATTTTTCCCAGGAAAGTAAACTACTGTGAAGCGTAGCTATGGCTGGATCACAGGACACTGCTCTTTACAATATCAAGAAGCTGGATGGAACCAATTTCCCATTGTGGAAGAAGAAGATTTGGCACGTGTTGGTACAAAAGAAGCAGATAAAACCTATAAAGCTCAAGGGGATAAAACCAGAAGATATGGACGAAGATGAATGGAGCGAAATGGATGAATTGGCACTTTCTACCATTACGCTTACTTTGGCAGAAAGCGTTTACTTCAATGTAGCAGACGAGATGTCGGCTTATCAAGCATGGTTGAAGCTGAGTGATCTTTATGAGAAGCAGAGTGCAGCTTCACAGGTATACTGGCTTAAGAAGCTTGTTGACTTGAAGATGAAAGAAGGGACACCTATGTCCAATCATCTGAATGAATTCAACACAATCTATAGTCAGTTGTCAGCTCAAGGTGTCAAGTTTGATGAACCTGTTAGAGCTATGTTCCTGTTGATCACATTGCCGGAAAGTTGGGACACTTTTCGCACAGCTTTGAGTAATTCTGCACCTCCAGATGGTTTGAACATAGCAGGTGTAGAAGGAAGTCTGCTTACTGAAGAAACCAATAGAAAGACAATGGACAAAGGCAAAGGAACAGCCTTAGTTGTCAGGGGAAGGACCAAAGAAAAGTACAAAGGTGGAAAGAGGAATCAGTCTCGTAGCAAGTCCCGCAGTGCTAAAGGCAAGAGTGACATAGAATGCTACCATTGTGGCAAGAAGGGTCACATGAAAAGAGACTGCAGAGAATGGAAAGCAGAAAAAGGCAAAGAGAAAGCTGAAGACCATGGTGAGAAGAACAAGTCCTCAGTGAAGATTCAAGAAATAAATGTGACAAACACTGTTGCAGAGGATGACAGTCTAGTGTCAGGAGACATCTACTTCTTGAAGAATACAATGGACTCAGCTCTTCTTACAGCATCTGATGGAAATGCACTGAGTGACTGGATTATAGACTCAGGGGCATCACTTCATGTGTCTCCAAACAAGGAGTGGTTTACCTCTTATGTGACCACTAAAGATCATGTTCGGCTAGGCAATGGGCAGACATGTGAGATCTTAGGTGTTGGAGATGTTCAATTGAAGTTTCAGAATGGCTCTTCTTTCACGCTGAAGAATGTGAGACATGTTCCCGCAATTACAAAGAGCTTGATCAGCACAGGTTTACTTGATGATGCTGGCTACGTCACCACTTTTGGACAGAACATGTGGAAGATATCCAAGGGTTCTATGACAGTAGCACATGGAGTAAAGTCTGGAGGACTTTACATGATTTATGTATCAAATGTCTCTAAAAATGTAATCAATGTAACCGAGCAGCCGAACGTTTCTTTGTGGCATAGCCGGTTAGGACATATGTCCAAGAAGGGAATGGAAATCTTGTCTCGTTCTGGTTATTTGCCTGGCTTTTCATTTAATGATTTTGAATTCTGTGAACATTGTCTGTATGGTAAGCAAACACAGCAGCCACATAAGCATAGAAGCAGTAGAAGAGATACACAGTTGGCACTTGTTCATAGTGATTTGTGTGGACCTATGCCTAACCTATCTCTAGGGGGAGCTTCTTACTTTATGACATTTATAGATGATTACTCGAGGAAAGTATGGGTTTACTTTCTCAAGCACAAGGATGAAGCGTTTAGTGTTTTCAAAACGTTTGTGACACTTGTGGAGAATCAGAGTGGCAAGAAGCTTAAATGCTTACGCACTGACAATGGTGGAGAGTATGTTTCAAAGGCCTTTCAGGACTTTTGTGAGTCACAAGGTATAAAACGTGAACTTACTGCTCCTTACAATCCTCCTCAAAATGGTGTTGCTGAGAGGATGAATAGGACCATACAAGAGAAGGTCAGAAGTATGTTGTCTAATGCACAACTGCCAAATGGGTTTTGGGTTAAAGCTGTATCAACAACTGTTCATCTTGTAAATATATCTCCTAGAAAGGTTTTGCAGAAGGATTCAGTGCCAGAGATGGTATGGTCAGGCAAAATTCCCTCATACAAGCATCTCAGAGTCTTTGGCTGTGAGGCATATACTCACGTTCCAAAGGAATTTAGGAACAAACTTGAGCCAAAGAGTAGAAAGTGCATCTTTCTAGGCTATGGTAATTCTGGTGAGATGGGGTACAGACTTTGGGATCCCGAATCCAGAAAGGTTGTCTGCAGCAATGATGTTCACTTTAATGAATCCAAATATCATTCTAAACCAGAGAGGGTTGAGGAGATTAGAAGAGTTGTCTTCCAAGAAGATGGACCTGCACGTGCAAGACAAAATGTGAGGGCTCAAGAGGAGCAAGGACAGGATAGAGTGGAACCACAGGTTGTGGCTGAGTGAGCCACCTATTGTGCGTAGATCTGGACGTGTCACGCGACCTCCTGATAGGTTTGTTCCATCTATGAACTATGTCATGTTGACTGATTGCAATGAGCCTTCATGTTACAAGGAAGCAGTGCAAATGAAGGACTCCGGGAATTGGCAATTGGCCATGCAGTCAGAGATGACAACTCTGCATAGAAACAAGACATGGAAGCTAGTTAAATTACCACAGGGCAAAAAGGCTCTACCTTGTAAATGGGTTTACAGGTATAAGATCACCGCTCATGATAGTCAGCCAAAGTACAAAGCAAGGCTTGTTGCCAAGGGCTTTAAACAAGAACAAGGCATTGACTTTGATGAAGTCTTCTCTCCGGTGGTCAAGATGACTACATTGAGATGCTTTCTTGCATTGGTTGCCATATTAGATTTGGTGTTGCACCAAATGGATGTCAAGACAACGTTCTTGCATGGTGATTTAGATGTGGAAATTTACATGCAGCAGCCAGAAGGGTTTGTTGAGAAAGGCAAGGAAGATTGGGTATGCCAGGTTTTAAAGAGTCTTTATGGCTTAAAACAATCACCGAGGGCATGGTACCATAAATTCCACAAGTTTATGCTTTCTCAAGGCTACAAACGTAGTGAGTTCGATCACTGTCTATATACAAAGAAGGCTAAGGATGATAGTTGGCTGATCCTTATTTTGTATGTGGATGACATGTTGATTGCTGGCAAGCACTTGGAAGAAATTTCAGCTTTGAAGTCAAAGATGGCAAAATCGTTTTACATGAAAGACATGGGTGAGGCAAGTCATATACTTGGTATGCGCATTGAGAGAGACAGATCAAAGAAGTTGATTTGGTTATCTCAAACAGAGTATATTGACAAGGTTTTGCAACGTTTGAATATGGAGAAGGGAAAGGAACTGAGTGTTCCATTGCCACCATATGTGAAACTTAGCAAACAAGATTGTCCTGTGTCTGAGGAAGAACAGGCTGAAATGGATAAGATTCCATATGCGTCTGCAGTGGGTAGTTTGATGTATGCAATGATTGCTACTCGCCCAGACATTGCATTTGCAGTGGGAGTAGTAAGTCGATACATGTCAAACCCAGGCAAGAAACATTGGGAGGCAGTGAAAGGAATATTGAGATACCTGAAAGCTACAAAGAGTATGCGTATATGCTACGGGAGTCGGGAGCTAAGTGTAAAGGGTTTCACAGACTCAGATTATGCAGGTGACTTAGACAACCGAAGGTCTACGTCAGGGTATGTCTTTACATTGGCTGGTGGAGTAGTATCATGGCGTTCTAGATTACAAGATTGTGTTACTCAGTCTACTACAGAGGCGAATATGTTGCAGCATCAGAGGCATGCAAAGAATCAATTTGGCTTAATCGACTAGTAATAGATTTGGGAATCAAAGAAGAGATGCCTGTGTTATATTGTGATAGTCAAAGTGCTATACAATTGGCTCGCAATCCAGTTTATCACTCAAAGACAAAGCATGTGGATGTGAAGTATCATTTCATCAGGGAAATGCTCGAGGATAAGCAACTTCAGCTTGTCAAAGTTCACACCACAGAAAATCCTGCTGATCTACTTACAAAAGGACTTCCCTCAGAGAGCTTTGCGCATTTTCGCAAGCAGTTAGGTGTAGGGTAGTACATCACTTCTCTACATCTCTTGTATATTAGCTTGTATAGTAGCTTCTCTCACACTTAAAGTACCACATTGGACTTTAAGTGGGAGGTTGTTGGGGTATAAAGCCCAATGTGGTCGCCCAGGTAAGTGGGCGGGCCGCCAGGTATGTACACATATTCTTTTGTAAAAACCTAATAAGAACTCACTATGCTCTACACATTGCAGTAGAGCGAGTTCACCATATCGTCGTGCTCTTCTTCTCGCACTCTCTCTCGCGTCGCACTTCTGCTCGTACTCCTTCATTGAGCTGCGAAGTTGTATTGCCTAGATTTGGCAAAGTTGTTGGTAACATTTTGTTCATATAGGTGCTCCTTGTGTACAATCGATAGCACTTTCCCGGTCCCATTGTGCCTGCTTGGGCTGCTCTCTACTTTGCAGAAGCTAGAGAAATGGGCATGATGACAAGTGAATCTACCCCAAGCATGACATTATATACATTCTGCTTGGCAAAACCTGGATCTATGACATAATAGACTCCATCAATGGCCTCTGTAATGTTAGTTGCAACCACCACTTTCCTTGTTCCTGGTGGAGCTGGTGTTGTGTGCATTTGGTTGGGAAGGGCACTATAAAGTGGGATCGGAGTCTAATCAGCTCCTGAACATTGAGAGCCAACCGCTCCATTCTCTCATACAAAATCCGGCACGCTGAGTCAATTTCTTTGTGTCCGTTTAAAAAGAGAAGGATATCACCTTCTGACTCACTAGATAACAACAATAAGTGCAGCGTCTCTCTCTGGTTGTTGCTTCGCATACAGAATCTCCACAGGAAACCTTCTTCCTTTTGAAGAGCTAGGGTTTCCATCCTTTCCTGCTCTCTGCATTTAGCATCGATTGCAGATGAGAGCATAGATGCACACGACAAAGGTCGGCTTAGTCGGCAGGCTCGACGCTTTTACTCGTCTGAGATGTTTTATTTATAAGAACCAAGTACTGCGCTTTTCTTATGTGTACAGAGAAAAAGCCATGAGCACAAAAATCTTAAGAAAAAGCCCCGGGGGATTCACTCTATTTACAAAATGGGATGCCACCTACGAGCGAACAAATTTGATAAAACCCCTATATACGACTGATATTAGGGAATATGACACCCCCTTTATACGCTTATACAACAATCAATGAAGAAAATTAGCATACCCCTATCTTACATATAAAATTTAGGTCTCACATGATCTGAGTGAGTAAAACTGCTCAAAGAGTGTGTAGCATAGTGATTGGCAATGTACTAAGGAACCACTTCTGTTGATAGCTAGATGTATCCTCAATGTTTCTTAGTTTTACTTTCAAACTATGTGCCTGATTAGCTTGCACTCTGGCTACTTGTCCAATTATGACGCATCCAAAGATGATGTAAATCAACCCTTGACCTGCTCCAAATCAGCCCTTATCTATGATCGGCTTGATGCAAAATTTGATGTGTGACCTGATAAAAAACTTCCCCTAAATTCATCCAAGTTCTAGTATACACTAGTGACCAATTGTTTCAAGCAATCAACCCAGGTCAAGTCCCCCCCTCCCACCCCCCCTATAAATATGATACCCCCCTCCCTTATTTTAAGCTTAGGAGTAAATTATTGGGGGCCTGTAACTAACTTATACTCTTATGTAACTTGTTAAAAATCCCCCTCCCTTGCACTTACGTGGTGCAGTAAGTTTTCCATGGTGAATCCCCCAGGGAAAAAGCTTGTCTACTACGGTAAAGGGGCCAACGTCATCTAAGCGGGGATAGCTGCTGCGACCAGCATGCTGCACCAATTTGATGTGGAAGGGTGCAAATCAAAGCTATTGGTTATGCCTACGAGCGACAAAGTCTCCAATGCAAGCAGCATTACGCCGGTCAAGTATAACAACTTTTTTTTTTTTTGTGACAAAAATTGGGCCAAAAGGAAACCCATTCCACGGAGTATAATGAGCCATGATGCCACGAGGGATTGAACACATGATCGGACGGTCCAAAGGGAATCGTAGTTGCGTTGTCCAGCAAGAAAGTGACTCCACGATGTCTCCGATTTGGAGCACTCAACAACACACAATTGGGGGTATGTGCGTCCTTCTTTCAGGGGCCAAATTTTTACTGGTCCCTTTACCCTAGGGTTTTCTTTTAGAGCCATAGATCTCGAGCCATTAATCCACATTCCACTTTTCCACATTCATGACCCGCCCTCGTTTATAAACATCACGGGGTAAAGTCAAGGGATCTACGGTGGATATTCAATGCACCGTTGATCCCATCTCTGCATGGCTCCACACTCACACTCCCTATCCAAGCCGCCTTTCGCGCTTGCTTGAATTGGTTGTAACCGCAATACTATAAAAGTATGCCCCTCCCCCTTCTGCGTCGATCCAACGGCCCAAAGCCCCCCCCCCCCCCCCCAAAAAAAAAAAAAAGAACCCATCGATAAAGCGTAGTCGTAGATCCCATGAGTCGACTCCCGTGTCATATATAGACGAGGATGGCCCATGGCTCTAAAACTTTGTTAGAGAATAAGTTTTTATTACGTATGTCTTCCAAGATGGAAACATATTTTAATGCTAGGAGTCTCTTATGGAAAGCCGAGTTTCATGCTTAATTTTCCTTTTTTTTTTGTGTGTGTGTGTGTGTGTGTGTGGATAGAATGCAACAATCAATTATATGGAAAGAGTATATATACAAAAGGCTCGTGGGAAAACAGAGAGCCATTTCACAAAGGTACAACCTTGAGAGCGTAGATGCTATGGGAATGTTCACTTTAAGCCTTACAAGGGCACTAAAGCCCATGAAAAATAACGTCCGAGAGTGGATGAAGCTAAACAAATTGCTAAACATCATGGATTATTAGCAAATATATTTGGCTGGGTCTACATTCACGTAAACCCATTAGTTAGCAACAAAGATTCCAAAGGAATCTCCAATTCGAAGTGAAAAGGGAAAACCTCAGGTGATCACGCGGGCCCTTCGCAGCAGTTCCCACGCCCTTATCCCCCTTGTGTATTGAGCTACTCATCCCTGTTCAACAGAACTTCTCTCCCTCATGCGGAGTTGCTCCCCTGCGCATAGAGCTACTCATTTTGAGCTGTGTCCGCGTCCCCTACCTCCTGCTCCATGTTCAGAATCCCTCTGGACCTTTCCCGAGCTGCACCCAATGCCACCCTCCCTCCTCGGCCACAACCAGGGCTGCTCCTGCGATGGGCACGCAAGTGCGCAAGAGGGTCAAGTTGCCCTGCATAAGGAAAACAGGAGCATGTTTGCCTCCGCATGAGCTTCACCATGACCAAGAAGGCAACATATCGACTTTGAACGGGATGAGGAAGCTAGTGTTTGGTCTCTCTCCTCGCCTCTTCTTCCCCGGGCACACACTCCCAATACTTACTCCTATTGCATCATTCGGCTGCACAACCACTCATCCCTCTCTCCCTCATCCTCATCACCAGGGCCTATGCTCCATTTCTTTGCCTCTGTGTCTGTCTCCCTCGGACGCAACGGGCATGGTTGACCTTGATGGCAAAAAATCTCCCTGTATTACTCGCTCATATCCGGCTCGCTTGCCCACATGGCCTTGCCTCCACTAACACCTGAACGCAGCTCCAAGTTAGGGTCAGCTCTTCACTGCCAATGCATCTCTTTTGTCAATGGTGTCTATCTGCTGCCTTTGCACTGCGAATCTGCAATAGTTTGGGGAAGAGAGAGAGAGAGAGAGAGAGGGAGGTTGTGCACCTTCCCTACGCGCGTCCGTGCAAGTGCGCAGCTCCCCTGTATTCCTACTCGAACGACGCCATCGAGACTTGTAGCACAACCGACAAGGAAAAGATATAAGGCTCTCTCTCTCTCTCTCTCTCTCTCTCCACGTGCCCCTTCTCCCTCCTCTTCCACTCATTTTTAAACTTCATCGCAAAATGGATCTTCGAAGATACCCATTAAACACCCTTTCATTTCAGCTGCGCCTACGTCTCAAGTTTAATAAAAATTCAATACGTCGGAATATACCCTCCTCCCCCCAAAACACAACACGAGCATGGCCATCGCAATCGCCTCCCGCCGCATTGGGCATCTTAACTCGCCTCTTGGATTCCCTCACTTTCCCTCTCCTTAGCCTGCCTACCTTTCCCTCCTCCGACTCTCCCCCTCCCCCCTTCTCTTGCTGTTGCCAATTTTGAGCTTTTGTAACTCTTTGCCGCATACGCTTATCATTATTAAAGAGGATGCTTGTTGCTTGGTCTAATGGAGAGAGAGAGAGAGAGAGAGAGAGAGAGAGAGAGAGTTGCCGACCTTCCAACCTCATTCAGAGGGAGAGAAAGAACACTTAAATTTGAAAGAGGAGTAGTTGAAGAGCACTAGGACCGGAAGCAAAGTAGCAAGAGACAGACGTGTACGCCAAGCAAGATCACTCCCCCATTGTATTTCCCTATTGCCTACACTAGTATGGCCGGTCGCCTTTCGCGGCCTCTCTCTCTCCCCCTCTCCCCCTCACTCATATAAACCGGAACTCACCGGATGTAGCAAACTTTGACACGTGACACTGGAAAACCAGTGTCCTTAATATATAGTATAGATTCTTGCCTCATGCAAAACGCAATTTTGGAAACCTTCCAATTCTTACTACTTTTGTTTGCATCTTCAAAAGATTCTTCATATAAGAAATTTGTACAAAATGGGTATCATCTACCTACCATCTACTACTAGGTAGTAGTAGATGATAGGTAGATCTACTAGGTCTACTTTCTCTATTGGCTCTACTTTCTCTTTCCATTACACAGAATCTCCTCAAGATGCTTCAGCATCTCCAATTAGCATCTCCAATCAACCCACGATTTAAAACCATTGCTAATGGACATGATTTGACCTCAAAACCATTGCTAATGGACATGATTTGACCTCAGCACGTAGGAGAACAAAGACTCAAGCTTAACCACTAGCCTATACGCTTGTGCCGCCCTATGGTTTCCCCTTAAGCATAAAAAAAAAAACAATCCCCCCCCCCTAACCCTAGCCCGTACCCTTTCTCCTTTACCTTTCTTTTTCCCACCCTTCCCTTTTCCTCCCCCCCCCCCCCAAAACTAATTAATTAATAGGTTTGTGAAAACAACGTTTTGGCTCCCTACACTACACTGGCTCTATATTACTAAAATTCAATTGTTCAAAAGATTTCTCCCTCACACCCCTCCAAGAAAACATCATCTCCTATCCGTCTCCTCCTCGCTCGCCTTGCATCTCTTCTTTTTGCCTTGCTCGCCCTCCATTCCTCTGTCGTGGAGGCCATAAGAGCTCTAGGATTGTGACCTATCGACTTTGCACATGGAGTTCTGCCTAAGGAGATGATCCCTTAATTCGCATGCTGGCTCACACAATTAGGCAATAAACTATAGCTGTAGGCTCACGAACCCATCCCCCTTGCCCTGTCTGGAGCTCAAGGCCGCTCATTGCTTCATTGTCCTCATCGTTCAACAGCTTGGGGCTGGCTCATATCAATTCGCACACACACACAGAGAGAGAGAGAGAGAGAGAGAGAGAGAGAGAGAGAGAGAGCTCTATGTTGGGCCATGCAACACTAAACTTCAATGCCATGCAACTTTGAACAACACACCACGAACTGTAGTGGTCGTGGCTGCAGACCTTCGCAGGGCTGAGAGAGAGAGAGAGAGAGAGAGAGAGAGAGATCAAAGAAGGCTTCTTACCATGGAACCAAAACAGGAAGTCGTAGACGGTGAGAAAGAGACATCCCAAATTGGAAAAAGAGCAAAGAAAAGCATGGCCTCCACGTTGCCTCATGCCTCATTGTAACCCTCATATTCCCAACCCTTCCCTTTTCCATTTTAGACTAATACTACCATTTTCCCATTTTACATCAGCTGGTATCCCCTATCTATTTGGGTCTGTTGCACAACCCATTAATTAATTAGTCGGAAAGATTCGGCGCGCGCTGCTCTCCCGAAAGAAAAGTCTGGCAGTCAACTGTGCGCGTCACACTCGCGTCACTGTTCTCGCGAACAAGCCTTGTCTTTCCCCACCTTCACCAACCTAAACGCAGATGTTTCAAATACAAGCCAGGGCTGGTATTTGAAATATGGGTGCAGTCATGATATACAGTTTGCTCTTCACGTAATGAAGCAATGCTTCAGTTTTGTATAAGTCCAGAACTCCGCGGCATGAAACTTTTGCTTGTCGTGTCTGTGCCTATGATCAGTAGTTAAAATATGTGTCCGGACAATCTCATTTTGTCTGGTTTGTAATGATTCCCTGTTGATGTATACTTATCTGCATCATCATGTACAGTTTGCTCTTGATTGCTCTTGAACCAATGCTTCAGTTTTGTATAACTCCAGAACTCCGCGGCATGAAACTTTTGCCTGCTGTCTCTGTGCATGACGAATATGCCATGCTGATGTCTCAACACCCATCCGAGCATCAAAAATCAGATTTGTAGAACTGAAGAGCTTTCTGGCATGAAAGTTCCCCCTGATGTCTCTGTACATTGCGAGCAGATAATGCAAACATCTGCGCTGGGTGAAGGTGGGGAAAGACAAGGCCTGTGACGCGAGTGTGACGCGCGCAGTCGACTGTCAGACTTTTCTTTCGGGAGAGCAGCGCGCGCCGAATCTTTCCGACTAATTAATTAATGGGTTGTGCAACAGACCCAGTTGGTCCAGCCAGTAGTAGTAATTAGCTATGTCAATTCCTACTTGGTGCCTTGTATTTTGATCCTTGGTTGATTACATTTATGCATCAAATGTTAGTTCCATTTTCACATTCAACATAAATCCTAGAACTATAGAGGATGTAAGCTTTTTTTGTTTTGTTTTAGACTATTTAGCTCGACATATTTTGACTCTAGCTTGCTCCTCTTTAATATCTACAATTCTGCAAAGCGCTTCTTTCTTGACTTCATGCTTGCTAATCTTTGTCTCTATTGTGTATTGTGTCTGAGATTGTGTCAACTTGTTGGTATCTTTGAAGGAATTTTCCTTTGATATTTGGGCATCCACTTTAGCATGTGAGTTCTTGCCACAAATTGCTTTGAATGTTGTAAATTGTAGAGGAGATCTCATCCTTGATAGTGCTCCATTTAAATTTTGCGTATGGAAGTTTGATACTTCTATATTCTTGTCCATATTTGTGAGATTTCTACAATTTTAGGGCTTTGGGTCCATTTACATTTTACGTATGGAAGTTTGATACTTCTATATTCTTGTCCATATTGTGAGATTTCTACAATTTTAGGGCTTTGGGTGCTATAGAATTACACGAAACAAGATATTCTCTGAAGCCCCAGTGATTTACATGACATACAACTTACATCATTTAATCTTTCTCCATTTAAACTTTACATATGGAAGTTTGATACTTCTATGTTATTTTCCATATTGTGAGATTTCTCCAATTTTAGGGCCTTCGGTGCTAAAAAGTTACCCGAAACGAGATCTTCTCTTAAGCCGGTGATTGAGTACATGACATAGAGCTCACCTTTTAGAGCCATGAGTGGGTGCTAGTAGAAATACATACACTTCCCCTACATTCTCCTAATGAGTTTTGTTACATGTAGAAATGAGCGTCAGAATATCACATGGAGCTTTTTTTTTACTAAAATGTCCAAATTGTATATGAACTGAGATTATTCTTAAGTTCAACAGCAATCTCAACTTGCCCCTACGCTACCTCCACTCCCGCCTACCCCAGCGTGTTGCCCCCCCATTCTTGTCGCTCCTGTGCGCTGCCCCACAGCCACCCGCTGCCCCCCTCTTGGTATCGCGCTGCCCCGCGGGCCGCTTGCTGCTGCCTGCGCGTTGCCATACCCCCCCCCCCCATCCCGCTTGTGCTCCCACACAGTATCCAGCTCCTCCCCCCCCTCCTCTTTTTTTCCTGCATATTGGCTCGTGTAGCATTTATCCTTTTGGGAAAGTGCTCGGCGCTCGTCTGCAGACCTTCTCCACCGCTCGTTCGTTTCGCCACAGCAGTAGACACAGATGGAGGCTCCAGCTTCGCCCCAAAGGGACTCGCCCGAAGCCCCCTCGCCCGACCCTGCTGAGTCCACCATCCGACTTGCTCTTTCGTCGACAGATGGAGGCTCCAGCTTCGCCCCAAAGGGACTCGCCCGAAGCCCCCTCGCCCGACCCAGATGGAGGCTCCAGCTTCGCCCCAAAGGGACTCGCCCGAAGCCCCCTCGCTCGACCCCGCTGAGGCCACCATCCGACTTGCTCTTTCGTCGACAGAGCAAGCGAGCCTTGCCGCAAAGGTAGAGAGATTGCATGCGACTTCTGTCATCTGCAAGATTCTCGGCACCCGACCTAGCAGAGGAGAGTTGCGTGACCTTCTCCAGGCCTGCCTTCTCGCAGAGGTGGGCAAGATCCTGGACGTGCAGATACTCAGACGAGCCTACTACTAGATCGAGTTTGAGACCTCCGAGATGGCGTCCAAGGTCATCGCCATGAGTCCACTGACCATCCGAGCAGCACGTGCCCACTTTCGACAGTAGAGACATGGTTTCGACCCTGCTTCGGATGTTCTAGTAGAGGAGGCAGACATCCCCATCTCGGTCTGCTTTCTGGGTTTGCGGAGGGAGTACTTACCACTTCTATCCAAGATCGGCTCAGCCATTGGGAATGTCCTGGAGACACCTCGTACGGTAGCATCAGTAGCTGCCAAGGCGGCTTGCATTCCCTCAGTTCGAGTTTTGGTCAGAGACACTCACACGCTCCCAAAGGTTATTCTTTTGCCTCGGGTGAGTGGAGGTTGGTTCAGACAGAGTGTGGAGTATTCGGGCCTCCCGAGCCAATGCTTCATTTGTCGACAGATGGGCAATCTAGAGAAAGCCTGTCCACGGAGGAGGCCTCGACCTACACCACAGCCTCAGCCCCAGCCACAGACAGAGACACAACGCACACATGCAAAGCCACCCTCCGAGCCTGGGGCTCTAGCGGAGAAGGGATGGCAGCATGCCCATGGTAGACGACGACAGGGGCCACAACATCAACCTGGCACTCAGAGTGGCCCTCAGGCGCCTACTCAGCAGCAGTGGGTTCCCACGGGGAACCGCTTTGGTTCTCTTGAGCAGGAGGAGGTCCCTGCTCCAGCCCCCATCCCAGCTTCATCCTCGACAACCTCTCCCCCCCCCAGAGTTCCCCCCCTCTTCCTCATCCTCCCCCCCGCCTTCTTCTCCCGCCGCCTCTTCACCTCGCCCCTCTACCTTTGTCGCCCCCTCCCGCCCCTCTTCTCCACCGCTTCCCCCAACTCCTTCTCCCCCCCCCCCCCCCCCCCCCTCCTACTCCACTTCCACAGTCGACCCAAGGGGCAGAACCTTCTCCGGCGGCTAGGAGATCTCTTGGCAACGCCTTTGCCACGAGTCGCCTAGCGAGAGAGGGTCAGCCTTTCTTACGGCCCCCTCTGTAGGTACAGACATCTTCCCTTGCAGCTATCCCTCGTGTTCTAACGAGCATTGACATCCGGCGTCGCTGGAACTTCTTCGATACGGCTTCACTCGTTTTCTCGGCGATCCCTCAGCAGACCATGAGGCAGCCTGCTTCAGGGTCCATGCTCTGTTCCTTGCCGCTAGGGGGACAGAGGCCTTGGACTCATTAGTTGGTTTCTCCTTCCCCCTTTGTGGCATGGCCCAGACAGAGTGGACTCTCGACTCAGTGTTGGGATGGTTGCATACACAAGTCCTAGAGTTCTCTCACCACATGGGAGAACTAGGAGTTACAGACATGCTACAGACTTTGTGGCCATTGGCCAAGTTTGCGGTGACACCGCCAGAATCAGTAGGATGTAGGCACATTGTGGTTTACTTCTTTGCTGATACACAGTGTTTGCCATGCTATGTATACATTCATGAGAACTCCTGGACAGAGGAGGTTGCTTTATGCACGGTTCGCTCTGCTTGGGCTTGGGCTAGGGCTAGGCACTCATTGCAGTCACACCTATCTAGAGGACGCTCGGATGCGGATTACTCCCCATCCAAGCCAGCCTCAAAAATAGCCCGTCTAGCTGCTGCGGCAGCGTCTGTTCTCTCTCGCTTCCCATGAGGATCGTCTCATGGAACGTGCAGGGACTAGGTGGGCCCCAGTTTCAACGTCTGCGGGGCCGATTGCGTCAGGAGCTTCAACGTTGCCTTGTGGGAGGAGAGATTGATCTCCTTATGCTTCAGGAGCACCACTGTGTGAGAGCCGCATTTGGCGATGTGGTCAGCTTTTGTGTGGACGATATGATACTTTTTGGTCAGCTGCTTTTGGACTTGGAGGCATCCAGGGTGGGGTATGTATGACTATTGTGGACTCATTGCAGCAGGCCATTGTGGGCAGAGGGATTATTGTGCCAGGCAGTGCTCAGTGGATTACTATGCAGGTTCAGGGTGGCCTAGTGGGTTTCCTGAACATCTATGCGTCCAATGTGGCAAGTGCTCGTGCAGAGTTTTGGTCACAGATTGTTGAGTCTCTACCACCGCAGGCAGATCATTGGTGCATAGGAGGGGACTTCAATATGTTGGAGGACCCTTTTGACAGGATTGGTGGCAGCCATGCTACTGTGCATGGAGTCGAGTTGGAAACTTGCGAGAGGTTTTGTATGACTCTGAGGGTCTCGGATACATGGCAGCACTCTGGTTTTGTGAGGCCCCCAGACAGTCTTGCCTTCTCTCGATCGGACCGCAGAGTGGGAGGAGTGAATCTATCGCAGATAGATCGCTTCTACACTAGTGACCACTTCAATGACTTGGGAGGGTCAATGGGCATCCTGGCAGGGAGCTCCTTCTCGGACAATGCACCAGTGATCCTCACAGTGGCAGACAGGCAGAGGAGTGGGAGCACGATGCTTCGCATCCCAGAGAGGGTCTTGTTGGACTCAGCACTCAGAGAGAGGGTAGAGGCTCTCTGGACAGAGGGCATAAACAGGCAGGATTCTCCTGCTGACAGAGTGGCCTCAGGCCTAGCTCAGATTAGCCATTTTTTTCTTCAGGAGTCTCTGGCCCGCCGGGCTGCAGCGAGAGAGGCGGAGCAGCGTCTCAGACGGGGCATTGCTTCATTACAGAGGATGCAGGAGCAGCATCCAGACAGTCCTTGGTTGGAGGAGCAATTACAACAGGCTCGACAAGAGCTTGCTAGCACAGAGGAGAGGCGACATGAGTTTGCTTTCCACCGACAGGCATCTCAGTGGACTCAGGTGGGTGACAGAGTGACTGGTGCTTTCTTTGAGACAATGGGACCTCGGCACTCGCATGCCAAGGTCAGTCAGTTGAGGAGGCCCGATGAGTCAGTTGCTTGTGAGCCCGAGGATATGCGTGCAATTGCGACTGACTTCTACCATGAGTTACTATCTGTAGAGCCCCGGTCAGAGCGGCAGGATGCATGCAGGGAGCAAGTTTGGGCACAGATGCCTTGTCTTGTGACTGAGGAGATGCGTTAGAGGCTAGAGATGCCACTTTAGCTTGAGGAGATACACACGGCTCTTAGGGCCCTCCCCCGTGGTAGCTGTCCAGGTGAGGATGGGTTGACTCCCAGCTTTTTCCTGGATAACTGTGACCTGCTTGGCCCAGATCTCTGTAGTGCTTTTTAGTACATTTTGCACAGAGGAGTGATGCTTGACAGCATGAGTGAGGGCCTGATCTACCTCATTCCCAAGGAGGGTGGCTCCTTGGATGAGATTCGACAGTGACGCCCCATCACCATCCTCAACTCAGCTTATAAAATTCTTGCCAAGGCTCTGAGTTTGAGGATTCAGCCACTTTTAGAGAGCCTTATACATGGGACCCAGACAGGTTTTGTCAAGGAACGCAGTATCCTTGACAACATCTTTACTTTTTGGGAGGCTTCTGCCCTGGCACGGCTCCGTGGTGAGGACCTCGTGATTCTTCTTCTCGATTTTGAGAAGGCATATGACAGAGTTGATTGGGACTTTCTAGAGGGCACTCTACGCAGGATGGGCTTCTCAGATGCTTGGATCAGAGGGATGTCAGCCTTGTACAGATAGGTTCATAGTCAGGTACTTTTGGCAGGAGGTAGAGGTGAGCGCTTCATGCTTACATGCTCGGTGAGACAGGGCTGTCCTCTTGCCCCCTTCCTCTTTCTGTTCTATGCGGAGGCGATGAGCAGGTTTTTGGTGTCATAGCAGGTTGGTCTACGGGGCTTAGCACTCCCTATTCGGGGAGATGAGCTACTGGACGTTGAGTTTGCCGACGACTTAGATGGCCAGGAGGCCAACCTTCACAGATGTGAGCAGGCTTTGGAGACCTTCTGTTGTGCATCGGGTGCACTGATCAACTGGAGAAAGACAGTGGCTTTCTCGGTTGGTAGTGCTCTTGTGTCAGATTGGATGCCAGGAGAGGGTTTCAGGTGGATTCCCCCAGGGACTGCAGTTCGGTACTTGGGTTGTCAGGTTGGTTTGGACTTGTCTCCCGAGCAGCAGATTGCTCCCCTTCTCCTGTCTATCAGGAGAAAGTTGTTACATTGGAGCTCAGCATGACTTTCTCTGGCTGACAGAGTAGTAGTTGCCAACCAGGTGTTGTTGGTGACTATGTGGTACATCACTTCCTGCTGGATCTTCTCGAATTCTTGTATCAGCCAGGTAGAGAGGCTGATCAGGAACTTCCTTTGGTCAGGACGTGACACTCAGATAGCCCGAGCCCAGGTGGCTTGGCAGATCATCACGCTTCCTTGTTCTCAGGGAGGGCTTGGGATCATTGATCCAGCACAGCAGAGCAGAGCCCTTCTTGGGAAGTTCATCGTCAGAGGACTTCTTCCAGTGAGGAGCCCTGGAAGGAGTTCTTGCTACAGCGGCTTTGTGCCAGGGTGCCTCAGTCAGGAGGCCCTTGGCAACCTTCGACCAGATGGATCTTTACAGAGATGCGCAGAGCTGGTTTGAGCAGGAGACTGGAGGACCGCTTCGCTGTGAGTTTGCTTCGATCTTGGGAGCTCTTACGGCGTGGCCTGGAGCAGAGACAGCCGACGTGCACGGAGGAGCGCCTACGACAGCCCCTCATTTGGAACCCCATGGTTAGCACTCGGAGAGGCCACTTGGTTGGCCTCATGTTTCCTGGGGTCCCATGGCAGCAGGTCTAGCGCACTCTCTAGGTGACTGGCTAGAGTTCACACGTTTTTCAGGGAGGTGCAGGGGCTCCAGCTGCTGCAGGGAATGAGAGGGGCGTAGAGCATGTGTCAGGACATCTCAGAGTCAGTTCCAGCTGAGTGGCTCATGCCTCTCGAGCCAGTAGCACCCCGGTGGATGGGAGCCTTCACACGACTGGAGGTTCTCATCTCAGTCACGGCCTGCTCAAAGACTGTCCCAGCCCTGTTCTTCAAGCTTCAGGGTGGGGGACGACTACAGCGAGCTGCAGTAGAGACCGTTTTCAGAGGATCCGAGTAGTGGGCATCTGTGGGAGGACTTGCATCATAGACCCTGACCCAGCAGCTCTTGAGACTGGGCACTGGAGTCTGTGGGCTTGGGAGTGTTGTCCACTAGCACGAGTACAATGGGATCCTGGTGAGTGGCTATGGAGGGACCCCTTCTCTTCTGCAGACCACCTAGGAGTCCCGTTCTTTCAGTACACTGTTTGACTGGGACGTCATATACTAGCAGCACAGAGAGAGGCCCGCCCCACTGCAGCACGTCATTGGCAGGAGGAGGGTCTCACAGTCGAGTTCTTGGTAGCCTTTTGGGAGAGTTTGTGGGACTCCAGACAGCCGAGGCGAGTCACCTTGTTTCAGTGGCTGGTCGCACACAGAGCTACAACAGTAGGGAGCTGGCTAGTGCATAGTGGTCTCTCGGCCGCATGTGCAGCTTATGACCATTTGGTGGAGAGTCAGTGTCACTGTCTTTGGGACTATCCCTCGGCCCAACAGGTATGGCTACGAGTTCTTCGGCTGATGCCTGCTCTCTCCACGGCTCGAAAGTACACTTGGGGGGCAGCGGCTTGGTCCACCATCACGGGTGCGGCACTTCAATTTGAGCTATCTTCCATCAGCAGGATGATAGTGATGCAGGAGGGGAGATCTATACTCCAGCCTGCTACTACAGAGCTTACTCCACAGGAGTGGTGCAGTGAGAGAGAGGAGTGTTGGGAGCTCATCAGTGGCCTGACACTTTGGTTCATTTGGTGGGCCCGTTGTTTCCGCATCTTTGAGGCTCGCCCTGTGCCACCAGCAGAGACTATTTGTGGCTTTTGGCTAGAGCTGATCCATACTCTCAGAGGACAGCTTGAGGGACTACAGGGCAGCTCCGACCGCATGCGGGAGCGCCGCGAGGCTTTCCTTCGACTCTGGCGCCTTGGGCCTTTCTACACCATAGTCCAGGGTGTGCTCAGATGGCACTACCGTCCATCTGTGTGGCTCTTCCCTCCTCCCATCTCTTGATTTAGCCTCATTGTATATATGTTGTTTTTTCATTGGGAGAGTCTCCCCATCATGTTTGTTGTAGCCCTCTCTTGCAAAGGTGGTTGTAGAAGGATCTTTTTCTCGGGAAAAAAAAACTCTATTGTAATGCAAAAATGGAAACACTACAATGATTCTGAAAACTCCTACTAGACGAGTAAGCTATATAGCTTCTTTGCTGGTATCTAAAACCTCAACACGAAATGATTCAGTGGTAGATGGAGACATACATGCTTGCAAATAAGATCGCCATGATAACTACACCACAAGTGGATGTAAGGACATAACGTTTCATAGACTTTTTTTTTCCACATCCCTTGCATAATATGCATTTGTATAGTCAATTACACATGCATCCTTGCCTCCAAAGCACATGCACAACTCTTTTGTAGTGAAGGGTGTGATGAATTTTTCACAAATCTCAATACACCTTTTATTTCATCCCAATGCTTCTTCCCAGCATTCAATCTTCTCACAAATCCCACTACAAATGCAATGTTTGTAGAAGCCCCACTCATAGCGTGCATTAAAGAACCGACCAAAAACGCACCAAAAACGCATAAGGAATCTTGGCCATCTCAACCCTTTCCTCATTAGATTTTGGACAGTCCTCTTGGATGAGTATAACATATGGAGGCAATGGATTAGTTATGAAGTTCCCCCCCTCCATATTGAAATGCTTCATTACATGGAAAATGTGATCCTTTTTGTGACAAGTAATAAATCTTCTTTGATTCATCTCGCATGCATGCCAAGAATATGGTTTGGTTCACCAAAATCATTCGTGTCATAGCTCTCATGAAATTTTAACTTCAATGCATCTATCTCAATTGTATTCTTCTCAGCAATGAGCATATCATCCACATAAAAGATCAAAATCAAAAGACTACCATATGTACCTTTCCTTGTACAGATGTCGTAATCATCAATTTTGCTTTTCTTGTATCCTTGAGACTTCATCATAGCATCAAACTTGTGATACCATTTTTGAGTTGCCTATTTCAAACCGTAAAGATTTAGATACCAACTTCTCTTTGCTAGTGCGATTTTGTATAAATTGGTGGGTTTGTAGATATGCATTTTAGTGCCACCCACCAATACTTATTCTTCCACTCTACTATATAGGTAGCAAAAGGTTTGGAAAATCAGGAAATATCTTTGTGATAGGATAGAGGGTAACTTGTCCCAATTTGTAGAAACCCCCTGGAGATTCCATGTCATCCATAATGAAGCATTATGTTAATGACATGGATATTATTGTTGTGAGTGAAGTTTTCATCCAAGAAGGTGATGGTGTGTAGAAATCCATGAAAAATGTTCCAAATATTTTCCTTCAAGGCCTCAAGAGATCCCTCCACATCCTTGAATCTCTTTCTATGTTGGAGGTTCTTCCCTCCTACAATTTCTCTAGCTATCCATCAAGGAAGCCTCTATTCCAAAAGTGGAAAGACTAATAGAGTTAGATTGAGGGGTGTCTCACCAACCCCACTATAGACATTATACGTAAGTATGTGATAGGCACAATTTTGCACTCATGTAGTGCCTTTAGCTCTAAACCTTGTCCTTGGTCCCCTTTCAGAGCCTTTGCTACATAAGAATGGTCTACAAATTCATCTTTGAGGGTCTTTACTTTGACCATGATACTAAATCTGGATGCGTGTGTGTAATGCATTTTTGTGAGATTACTTTGAGAATATGGAGGGTGAACTTAATTGATGGTAGCAACATAAACATAGTACGTAATTAACTTGTCATGAATAATACTTTTGCAAGAGAGAGAGTATTAGAGAACATGACAATAGATGAGGACTGGATTTACTTGGAGCCGGTCCCCCCTCCAAAAGGCATTTGTATTATAGATTCTCCCATCAAGAAAGACTTTGTTACAATACAACCTTTGTGTTCCTTGTGACCTTGGTGATGCTATGAAGATGGAAAGCTTCATGCATCACGAGCTTAACATAAACTTTGCAAAAAGCATTAACTATCCCAAGCCTCAATCCCAAGGCCTCAAACACCTTCGAAGGTGGAGAGAGCTAGCGGGGAATGAGGGTAGGGAAGAGGAAGAAGAAACATTCCATAGGAGAAAGAAATAGTTCCTCACTTATCATCACTCTTCTTGCTTAGCATAGCATAACAGCATAGTAATGAAGATGAAGAAGATACAAGCTTAAGCATTGAAGCATGGCTCTTGGTTTGATTTGCATTCCATAGCCAAGAGTGTTGGTATAAACTCTCCACTTCTCAACAAACTTGGAGAAAGAGATAGAGCTCTTACATTTTGCACTCCACACAATGAGAGAATGTGTGTGTGTGTGGTAGGAGTATACCCCCCTCTCATGCTTGGTCCACACCTCTCTCTCTCTCCCTCTCTTGTATTATTTTATTATTTCCTTTGGACATGTGTCCTCTTTTTCCTCTTTGAGAGAAAGAACTTAATTATTATTTTTTACGTATCTAAATTCTCATTGGACCCCTTTAAAACCCATCCAATAGCATTCAAACACATCATGAGGGCCACATCTGGATAATCATTTGAACATGTGTCTTTTATGCTTATTAAGTCATTTGGTTGAATGGAATACTTCAATGACTTATTCAATCAAGCATGGTATGTTCGTGTCTCTTGAAAGTTATCTTTGAATTGAATACTTCAAGAACTTTAATCATTTAAGCATGCGAGAAACACCTCAAGCTTTTGGGTAAAGTTCCCACTAAAACTTAGCAAGCCATCAGGCAGCTCATGCTTGGGTAGGATTCCCACCTCAAGGTTAGTCATAACTTGCCTAAGGTCAAAGGACTTTTGAACACTAACTTTTGGAGGTCTTTAATGAAGCTAACCCTACGATATTTAAGCTCCATTAGGTAGCATTGCTATTTGACAAACCATCTCTCATTTGGACCCTTTTACCATTGGCCCGTGTTGAGATAGATCCGTAAGAACATGTCTATATTCTAATCCTTGTTTTCGTTTATTATCCCACATTAAATAATCAGTTTAATATGAGAAAATCATTCGGGTTGGTTATATATTAGAATTTATGACAATGTGTGTGTGTGTGTGTGTGTGTGTTGGGAGGGGGGGGGGGGGTTCGAAACACTTGACATTTACTTTCGGACAAGGGAAGATGCGTAAAACCTTCTTCTGATGGGTAAAAATGTCCTTCAGATCGTCTATGCTTCTTCCTTGTGGACTGATTGAACCAGACCAATTCCCCCTTCCCCCCCCTCTCTCTCTCTCTCTTCTCTCTGAGGTTAAATTTGGGATTAAGAAAATGTGCTTGGTGACACTCTTATCTAATATAAAACGTAAAAAGCCTATGTAAGATAGCTCTCTCCTTACTCAATCGTCATCCTCTCTGCAATATTGAATTCTCTCAACTTGTACTCATTTGTGTCCTTGTTAAAAGCAATGTCTCAAAGCCAAACCCTAACGTTATGTTTTTTTTCTTGGAAAGGTATTTCAAATAGCATTTTTCCTTTTCAAACTAAGACTGATAGCATCATTGAGAACACCCATCTTGGCCCCAACCTTGATACAATCCTATAGGAACTTCTCAAATGAGGTGATACTCTTGTCCTCCATGGGATTTTTTCAGTAAATAGTGGTGAAGATGGACTTCTTTGGCCATGCAGTTTTTGCTTTGAGAGCATTGTCCTCTTTCTCTCTCACACGCTAACCTCCAAGTGTGATTTTTAAGTGCACAATAAATTAATGTGGAGCCAATCCTTGAAGTGGCACCTTACAATGAGAAAGAATCCAACTCAATAGGCCACTCTAAAAAGCTCCTTCAATCACACAAAAAATACAATACGTAAATATTGGTGTGACTCAGTATCTTTTTGTTGATGAAGTCAATATGTAAATATTGGTTTCACTCAAGATCTTCTTGTCAATGAAGTCCTACAACAATAAGCAAGTCGAGACAATTTGGATTTTCCCTCCCCTATGTTTAATTAAGAGTGCATCTTGCTCAATTGTTGTGTTTTTGTTGAGATGATTCAGTTATTTATATCAATCTTGATTGATTTGTGTCACTTGGTCAGTGAGACAGGTTATGTCCAATCTAAGCTTACTTTGTCTTTAATGCATATATTGAGACATTCAAAGCTATTGGAAGCTTATCTCAAACCAACCACCGTTCTTTGGCAACTTATATAGGTATTTTCAAATGTTTGCTTGTATTTATTGGTGCATGTCTGAGCTCACTATTTGCTATTACTAGTAGTTCTTTGGTCTTTATATCTCTTGATATTGTACATTCATCATTTATACGTTGTGTGTGTGGAGCCATATTTGCACTTCTAAGTTGTTTACTTACGGCACGTGTTTGATTTTTTTTATATATTTTTTGCTCCTTTTGTGAGGGTCAGTGTGAGGTTTTTTGAAGTCGCGTGTGGAGTATTCGATACGCACACAAGGTGGATTATATTATTAGAGCTCTCCTTGGACAATTTCGCGATATGACATGTATGGATGGATTTATGTGCTTTGCTCATTCCCTTTTTTATTTTTTTACTTTTTATGATTTTATTTTTTGAGAACATTGCCAGAATTGTTTGAGACTTTTCCCATCACTTTTGAATAATGTCTATGCATGTTGACATTCAGCATACATTTACTCTCTTTGTGCATTGAATGACATTTTCATTGTCGCATGCAAAGCTCTATACTATCAAGAGGTTTAATGGTAGCCGCTTCCCATGTTCAGAAAGTAGGATTAGGAATTCCTCATACCAAAAAAAAAAAAAAAAAACTTGAAACCATTGCATGACTTTAGTGGCTAAGCTTGAGTGTATGTCTGATAAAGAGGTGGAATAGCTTGACACATGACTTAGCGATTGAGTTGGAGCCTAGGAAGAGCTGGACACATTGGCAAAATCTACTGGATTTGATGGAAAGAATCTATATCCTTGTACTTTTTCTCTTTGCGGGATTATGTGAGCTTTCCTATGCCCTTTTGATTCCAGGTGGTGTATGCCTCTGCCGTAGTTAGCCATGAGCAATGGAGATAGCGAGAATGTCTCATAAAATTATTTGTAGTCGTGATATCATACTCAATGAGACGAAAATGCACAAGGTCTCTCCTAGAGATGCTTTAGGTTACTTTCTAAGATATTGTGCCAGATTTTTATCTATAAAGACAATATGTTGCCCATGTGCCACAAGGTTAACAAAAGAGTGCAAAGTGATGCTCTCATAGATCTCTCCCATCGGAAGCACAACATTGTCGTGGCTCTCCCTCACATGTGGAAAATGCAATACATATGATGAAATCCATCACCACACTTACAATGGGTTCCCAACCAAAAAATGGTGACTCACCGTCGTTTAGTATATAGAGAGACAACACCACTTCAGTTGGGACCTGAAATATATTCCCTTCGTCGAATTGCAAGATGAGAGTTTAAAGGGACAATTGTCTCTGAGATGTTGGCAAAAGGGCAATTTTTTTCTAGGAAAAGGTTTGTCACAAAACACTGGACAGATTAGAGAGAAAAAAAGTCGACTTCGTTACTCTGCATCAACCACCACAGTTTTCCTTGCCTACTGAAATAGTGCCAAATCCACAGTTGCATCGTTCTAAAATCTAACAATAAAATCTAGCAATAATTTCCTCTATTTAAGGTACGACTCAAACTTGTATGGTGCCTCTGTGAATCGAACCTCACCTTAACTCGCTGGCTCTTTCACAATGTATTGCTTGAGCATGCCATGAAATTTAGCATAGTTATTAAAAGCTGATACATGGAAGTAGGAAGCCATATGCCTCCCTTTGAGCAAGAGGAAGTTCAAAGCTACACAAGAAAGGAGAGAACCTAGAAGAGATGATGAAGTCTAAAATATACCCATCAGCATCCCTACAAGCAAGGTCATGGGGAAACCTTAATGGCTAGTCTTCAGTGAGTTCAGGACAAGTCTGAATACACATCTGGTTCACAAATTGCAGACACCTGCAAAGAAGAAGAGCATAGTCAGAATTGGCTATGCATGACTTCGGTATTCTCACGTAAAAGAAGCAAAGTAAATTTGAGCAGCATATTGATGGCAAGGGAGTCCCCCATAGACTATGAATGAAGGGACACTGATTTGCTGAGAGCCTCCACTACAATTGGTGCAGACCCTAGTTCAGCCCTAATGATCTCATGTGGCACTGATGCCTTGCAACAGATTGTCTTGGATATCATGGAGACTAAAGGTCTCTCCATCAGTCGCCAATCATCATGTGTGCACCCTATGCTAGGGCCCCATATCTACATTCCATATAATGTTGTAGATGTAACAGGTATCAAACAACCACAGCTTAGTGTGAGGCTCCTGAAATTGTATCTGGGAATACGTCCTCCCAAGGCATCCTAATGTTGCATAGGTCCACATAGTGACAACCGGAAACGGAAACGGCAGAAACGAAAACGGAAAAACCGGAGTTTCGACCTCAGTCAAAACGGTTAAGAAACGAGGTTTTTTAATCTATTTTATAAAAAAACAATATAATACTTAAAACAAGAAGCCTAGAAAGATAAGTCAATGATCATAATTTCATATTCTACAAACCTTCAGAATTTATATGACAAAAACTCGGAACCTTCGACCTACGGTCTACCAACCTTGAACCTATGATCTACAAGAAACCTGCTATCAGGCATCTCCTCCCCAGTGTGAAAAACGTGTTGGTAGGGACTACAAAGGTCTCGACCAAGCACCTCCCAGTACTCCAAGAAGAAACTCAAGAGTCAAACCATCCTCCCCTTGGCAACTACCCCTCTAGAGTGCCCTGAGGGCCTCCTATAGCTCCTCAGTCTCAAGGAGGCGCTCAAGCCATACTCACAAGGGACGCATCCCGAGGAGTGGGAACGGGAAACGGGGGACGGGGCTCAAATGGATATTTAGTGTAAAAAAGAGGACGGGACGGTAAGTGGGGACAGAAAAGTGGGGACGGGAAGCCCAAAAAAATAAGATTCTTCAGATCCGAAACAGTGAGGAAACGGCGTTTCCATTTCGGGCCCCCAAAACACCGTTTCTTGTTACTATGCATGGGCCCTTTGTGTCTTGCATCGGCTGCTCCTTCCATAGAAAAGATGGGTCCACTGAAAACCACTCCTAAATAAGTATAAGAGTTCACATACTCTATCTCCTCATGCCCATACAGAACTATTGGCGCTGGTGCTTTCACCCACCAAGTTGTAGTATTAAACACCATGACCTTGGTTTTACCTAGGTTCGCTCAGAGACCATTCTCATGTGCATATGCATGTAGTACATCAAGATGTCTTTGAAGCCCTTGCGGTGAGACTTTTATAAGCACAATATCCTCTGCATACAATAAAAGGGGTATCCAAGTGCATGAGAGAGGGGCTCCCCACTCTCGCAATATATTCTCATCAACGTATAGGCCAAATAGTGTCAAGGAGAGTAGGCCTCCCTGTTCACCTCAGTAGTGGAGAAGCCAAGCCTTGAGAGACCCTCTGATTTGTGCACTTTACGCACCACTATCTCATAAAGTGCCATACTACCCCATGTGAGCTCCCGAGGCACATCCATGTCACGTAGACGATGCATCAGCCTGGCTCTTGGAACTGTATTGAAGACTTTGCAGAAGTTCACAAAGCAACAATATATCCGTTTCTTGTGTGCCCTACCCTCCTCTATAAACGCCCCCAGTGTGAGGATGTGATCAAGAGTGGAAAGGCCTCTCCTGAAACCTGCCTGCCCCTGTGCTCGAAGACCGTCGCTCAGCCCAACAGCCTAGCTTGTATAGCTTGGCCAATGTATGGCCAATCATGACAGTGCAATAGTTAGTCGGTAAGGTCAGATCTTTAGATGGACACAATGGTGTTTGTGTTCCAACTCTCTGGAAATCCCTCACACATAGCTGTCTTAAATAGACAAGCCAAAAGCTCTCCCATCATACTTCTGGAGTGTAAAAGATGCTCAGCCACTGCCCCATCATGGTCCTGCGCTCTTCCCTTGCGTAGTCTACAAATAGCTTTACAAACCATACTTGCTGTGAAAATTGTAGAAGTCTCCAAACAAGGATTAGGTAGGTCTAGCATAGGAGGCTAAGCCTAGGGAGAGTGTACAAAGTAGCTACATATTGTTCCCATGTGTCAGAGTGTACAAAGTAGCTACATATTGTTCCCATGTGTCAGAGTGTACAAAGTAGCTACATATTGTTCCCATGTGTCGCGAGATGTGATGGGTGTGACAAAAGAATGCTCCGGACTCAAGAAAAGCTGGTATAGATCTCTCTCAAGCTGAACTAAGAAAGCTCTCTGTTTTCTACATACGAGAGATCAATAGTCTTTGAGCTTCTCTATGTGACGTAGAACCAAGACACACTTCGCGCTATAAGTGGGATCCTTTCTCATGGCACGCGTCATCATACCAGCTATTTTGTGGCATGGTCCCATAACCAACTCTCCGTGTAGGCTCTGAGTGTGGGAAGGCTGTGATTGCAGCGCTATGGAGTGTGTCTGTAAGGCGCTCTGTAATCTCTGGCAATAGTATCTGAGGATCATCTTCACAGAGTAACCTATAGATCTCCCCCATGTATACATGATCAATCTCTCTACAGAAATGGTATCTCGGATATTGAGGGTGTCAGGTGCAATGGAAGGGTTAAAGGGTTTTAGTTCAGATCTAGTACTTTGCACAAACACAAGGTTGCTTTCCTTCACTCGAGAGAAATCGAACACACTAAAAGAGATAGGCACATCGAGAGAGAGAGAGAGAGAGAGAGAGAGAGAGAGAGAGAGAGAGAGAGAGAGAGAGAGAGATGACACCGCATGTCGGGTCCTAGCCACACTCAAGGGCTCCCTTGCTCTATTGCAAGAGCAAGTACTTGCTTTAGATTACTTGCACATATGCTAATGCAGTGGCTAAATGCTGAATACTGCGTACTTCATGCTGATGCTTCATGCGGATGAACCGCAAAGCGCTAGGGCTGAATGCAGATGCAAAAATGCTGGTACTGATTTGATGCAAAAACGCTAGTTTGTTGATGGCGATGAAAACGCAGGTGCTAGATACTGAAAACGCAGGGCTGAAAACTGAGTATTGAAAGTGCTCACGATGGTCCTAAGAAAACGCTAAGGATGCTAGAATACTGTGGGCGCTTGATACCCCTGCGGATACTAGGTTCTGATGTCCTAAAAGCTGAACGCCAAGTGACTCTTTTATAGGTTTGTTTTCCGTTTGCCTTGCCTACTTTTTATGAATGTCATGTCAAAGTCACGTATTTATAAATGACTTAACCCTATTCCTATAAAAAAAAATAGCCACTTTTGTGGCTTAAAGAGGCTTTTGTTTTTCTTTTTATAAAAGTCAACAGCTATTTAAAATCTAAACAAAAAACCCTCTCACGAAAATACGCCGCCCAACACATAGTATGAGTTGATAAAAAATGTCAAGAAAATAAATCAAGGGTTGAAGTTGTCCTTACATGGCCATCTCTAGGACTAATTTGGTAAAATGCGTATAATTTTACTAAATTGAGTCAATGGTAGACCAGATTTTTTTTAACAGACTCAAACTACTTTGAAAAATCCCTCAATAGGTATGGAACGAGCCCATCACACTTCTATGTTGATTACATAAAGATTGACAACATTTACTACTTGCCCAAGTAGTAAATGACAACTTTATGGAAAAAGGCTCTTTTTGAAAAAGTAAAAATTTATTTTTAGCATTTTTAACTCAAAATGACTCTCAAAGTCTTAGATACATCCTAACAAGATGCTCAAGAAGTTTCATGAAGTTATGCTTAAAATATTAGAATCTAGGCACGAGCCCTTTTAGTGGCTCCAACAACTTTTATGGCCCATTACAAGACTAGTGTTAAGTGGTTGTTTATGCTTAAGTGACTATATTGTGCAAGTGAGGATATACAACTGTCATAATAATCAATATCTAATTCTCCTAAATGATTTTCTTATGTTAAACTGATCATTTAATATGGGGATGTGCCAGGGGAGAAAAAAGCTAGAATATTGGTTAAGCTAGCAGACCGGCCACAATAGGGATCCAAAGGAGGGAAAATAGGGATCCAAAGGGGGGGCCATCTGCAAAAGAGCTATGTGCAACAACGGACTTAAAAGACCTTAAGGTTCAGCCCATTAAGACTTCCAAAATGCTAAGGTTCCAAAATTCAAAGGTTGTGTCCAAAGGTCAACTTTAGGGAAATTTTGGATGCTTTGTGTGTGTCCCAAAAGTCTCTGTCAAGCCCTACATAGGATGGGGCAAGCCCAAGAAGTAGGAGATGAGAGAGAAACTCACACACACACACACACACACACACACACAAGCTCCCTTTACACAAAGGGAATGAGGGACATATGTTAGCTCCCTAGCCTAGATGCCCACAAGGTGTACCCAATTCCTATTAGATGGCCTTGGAGGTGGACCAATGAGAATTAGGCTAGAGTAAATCTAGTTTAATTAATTTAAAAACACTTAATAAAAGAACCAATAAGAATTAACCTCTCTAGAAGACTATTGGACAATCTCCCAAGGGGACCAATGAGCATTCAGCAACCCAATGGCTTGCCCGATTTCTATTGGCCAGGAGGCAAAGGGGTCCAATGAGAGTTTAGTTGAATTAAATAATTACCTAAAGCTCTCACAAAAGGGGAAAGGGGGACACATGTCAGAAGGCTATCACTTATGCTGCTTAATTACCATTGGCTAAGCCTGGAGAGGTCCAATAGGATGCTAGCAAGAGTAAAAAGCAAGAGGGGTCGACCAAGAGAGAGAGGGGGCTGATTTTTGCAAGGCATTATCACACACACACTCACACAATCTCATGTGTGAAGAAAACAAGGTGAGGAGTCACGATGGCCTGCAGAGATGATTAGTAATTTTTTGTTTAAAGATGAATGCAGCTGAGAGAATGCTTACTTCAAAGGCAGAATAAAATCTAACCCTAAACATGAAAATTAAAATGTGGAATTCAGGCGCGAGAGAGAGGCCTTCAAAGATTTACAGAGGTGGTATGGGGGATGTTTGTTTTTCTATCAAGACAATGCAACACAGCAAGCAGATAAGCAGAAGCAGACCTTCCCAAGACAATGCAATGAGATATAATGTCATGGCATTGTACAAGCCAATGCCAGCCTCCAAGGCCAACCGCCTTCTTCACAAATCCTTGCAGGCAAACTAGAACAGATTTTGTTCGATTATTGCCTATCACGATGACCTTGGTGTGGCGCGGCAGCATAGACAGCTCGTCATCAAAGCCCTCGTCGCTCGCACCCCCTAAACACAGCACCCCTTCCTCACTTGCACCACCTCCTTGCCCATACATAGCTCTTTCCTCTGATCGCACCTCCTCCATCTCCATCTCTATGTCCATCTCCATCATCTTTAAATCAAGTGCCCTTCTTAACAAGAGCTCCCAATATATCTCTCCAGAATGTTCAAATTAGAATTGATTAAAGCCCCAAGAAGCCCGCCTGTGGCCAGTAGAATTTATGTTTCAATTGGTTTGAGTTGAAATTAAGGATCCATAATTTGTCATACAGCTGAATTGGAAAGCGCACGATACAGAATTGGCTTTGTATGATGATGATGATCTTGGTCTACAAGGATCAAAAAGAAGATTGAGCTAAGCTGAGCAGCTCAAAGACATACAAATAAGGTACAAGTTTTGGATAGAGAGGTAGTCTAAAGCTTGAAAAGATTTAACTCAGCAAGAATGTAGGATTTGCGTGGGGATAAAATGCCAATATGCTTGCCTGATCTGATGAAATTGTGCTTACCTCTAGACGGGTACATGTTGGAGAGAAAGGGCGTGTGGATATGCGCGCGCGTGTGTGTAGCGAAGAGAGAGCTTGCACTGTGGCAGCCAGAGCTGGGCAACGCCGAGAAGAGGGCTTCCTGTCAGAGATTGAAAGAGAGACGAGTTGCAACCACATGCGAGCTGGCGGAAGCGTCAGGTGACAACAACATAAACTCGCACGCCTTCTCCACAGCGTTAATGCACTCCTCAACTCTCCATAACCATGGAGCCATGTCTCGTTGCAACAGTGCTTGTTGTCAACAAATTGTCAACCACGAAAGGAGCTTGAGGATGCAGCGATGGTGGGAAATGAAGAAAGTTAGCCGTGGGATTGGGCTGATGGCCATGCAAGTGAAGAAACTTGCTTGACTGTACATCGTAATGATCAAGGAGTGGAACTGCTCTTGCCTGGGGTAGATTGTCTGCATTGTGGTTATAGAGAGGTCCAGAAGCTCCGACAACATGGATGGAGGGGGGTATCTGCTTGTATGACGGTGATGAAGATGATGATGTGGGGAAGGGCGTGGAGTTGATGTTGATCCCAACCTCCAGCGTGGAATGGTCATGAGGGTGATGATAGTACATGCTTTCATTTCCCGCATGGTTAATCTGGCCCTCCAGATCCTAGGAAGTCTTCCAACTAAGGCCCATCTTCGGTCTTCACTCGCACACCAAAGTTCTGTAGAGCCAATATATTACTCGGATGACTTGTTGCCTCTGCCTGGAAATAGTGTTGACAAGGATCGTGACGATCTTCTAAATCGCAGCCTGCATCGCCGTTGCCTCCTACCATATTTACCAAACCTGTGTTCATCAGGTAGTGCGGCTGCACAGGTGCAAACTGCTCCAAAGCTTTAAAGTGAGGCCATTCTGCATGTACAAATACTTGCTAAGTCCCTTTAATTCACGAGTTGCCTCGAACCTTAGGTGCAAGACAGCCAATAGGTAAACTAGCTTAGCCGGCATAAGGACAGATTTGTGTATGCGAGAGATAACTACAGAAGGCCAGAAGAGAAAACATGGTGAGAGTTAAGGAGCTTCGCAAAGCAACGCGCAAAGGTAATGATCGATTTTCGGAAGCAAGAAAACTGCATGCACATTGTTAGTAGGCGCTGTGGATGTTCGATGTCTTCATTTAAGAGGCAGGAATAATTAAGGCTCAAAGAAGCGTGATCAAGGAGTGACTAATTACACTTACTTCAGGGAGTCGCTACTTACACTGACGCAGATAAATGAGGAAAAGAAATTGCTAAACGACCATGAATGCTTACCAGATGAAGAGGACGAGTTGGGAAAAGCTTCTATGACAGCTTCATGACTGCTGGTGCCTGCTGAATGTGGCCTGATGCGAGCAATATCAAGCATCTGAGAGGTGAAGGAGCCGTGATTTTTTGCAGGTAAATAAGCAAAGCATAAGGAAGCCGATGTGCAGCCGCTACTGTAGCAGGCAGAACTCAAAGGAGAGCTCAAACTTTCCGCATGCAACTGAGCTAGCGGTTGGTGTTGATGATGATCATGATCGCTGCTTTGATAAAGGTTGAGGTGAGCGCCTCTGTACACACCTCCTGTGCCATGCATAGCATTATGATGAGCGACAGATGCAGCTTCCTCCGCAGGGGATCTTTCCTCTATAGCCAAGTAAGGAGACAACGAGAAGGAAAGCCAGTTGTTGACAGAAGTCCCCATTAATAATCAACACCCCCTAGATGTACTGTGATATCTGCAGGTCGATGTGCGAAAGATGCTCAAGAAACAACATTGCCTGCTACATAGCTTGTAGCAAGCTTGACCTTGGTACTTGAACGGTTTAAATCGACACTAGTTAAGCAAAGCTGGAGAAGTTGCATCGACGCTACGATTCTGAAGTCTTCAAATTAGGAGGATTTGATGACCAAGTTATAATGGGTGAAGGGGGCAAGCTGTAGACCAGACTGATGCAAGAAGGTGCGGCCCATCCGGAGAGAGAGAGAGAGAGAGAGAGTGCCTATGTGTGTCACAATCTGTGCGCGCGCGCGACGGTAGAAGAGGCCTGCCCTTGTTTTCCTCCTCTATCACATCGAGGTCATGTCGTCCTGCAACCCTCGCCTTCACACAAAGCTAAAAACCTACTCGCCGTCCACGTGGACGCCATCCGTCAGAGGACGCCCAACCCAACCCAACACTAAGGCTTTTTCTTCAACAGGCCAAAAAGACTATCTCTCCTTCTCAAGCTTTAATGGAAAGCTTATCACCTACTCCAAGCTTGTCAGAAGGAAGGCCTACACCAACAACTCTTGGCTTTGTGATGCAAATCCAACCAAGAGTCAAGCTTCAATGCATGCTCACCTCCTCTACCATGCTAATTACTAAGCTAAGCTATGCTAATATGAGTGATTATGTGAGGAGATGTACATCTTTCTCGTAAGAATACTCCTTCCTCTCAATCTACTCTCATACCCCGCTAGCTCTCACCATCTTTGAAGGTGTGTGAGGTCTTGGGTCCGAGACCGTGAGGGAATTGATGTTGTGTTTGATAAGTGTTTTGCGTAGTGCATGAAGCTTCCATCTTCATTGCACTAGCTAGTATTGAAGGAACACAAGAAATTGTATTGTAAAATGTCTCTCTTGATGGGAGAAACCATAATACAAAGCCTTTTGGAGGGGGGACCGGCTCCATGCAAATCCGGTTCTCAACTGTTGTCAATTGCTTAATTTCTCTCTCTTTTGAAGTATTGTTCATGCTATCTAACTAGGTGTTATGCTTTTTGTTGCTCTCTCCACCCAAGCACTCTTGTTAATCTCATTAGGAAACTATTCTAATGAAATGCTCACTATGTTCGTGCTATTTTCCGCTACACACAAGTTACTAGGCCATTAAATGTTACATTGGTATCAGAGCACAAGGTTTCTCTTTTCTTGCTCAAGAAGGGAGGTCCTCAAGCTAGCTATAAATGGTTGGTACTATTAATTGCATGTAAGTAAGTAGAATAGGGATTTTTCAGCCTTGCAGTGCGCTTGCCTTTGTGCAGTTAACGGGGCAACACCGTCGAGAGCTATGGTCTTAATAGTGGAGTCCTACGGGGCTTGCCTACGGCTTAACCACTATTGAACTATTAGAAGCTTGACAGGAGCCGGTGCTGTTTTGGTATTGAACGACCCTCTCTTCTATTCCTTGCAATTAATGGTATTCGAGCCACGGGTACAATAGCTTGAGTGCTTTTTCTAAAGGGGTAAAGAGGAGTAGCAACTAGGGCTTGAAGTGCTAAGTACACCTAAAAAGTTTACACCTAAAAGTTGTTAGAATGGCTGACAATAGTAAAGAGAGTGAAATTAATGTTGATAACTTTGATTTTGCTAATGAGCAAGCTACTAATGATGCCCCGATGCTTGTTAACTATCTTGTTTCTAGGCTTCAACAAGCCATGGGCAATCCATCCCTCCAAAGTGAAGTGCAACGGCAACTTCGTGCTCATGGGATTCTTCAAGCTCCCCACCATAACGAGAGAACACCTAAGAAGCCTCCTTGTGAGACTTCCAAAAGAGGTCTCTCTCCAATTCGGGAAGAATAAGAGGATCCCTATGAAGGGCTCAAAAATTTGCTCCTTGATGACGCATCTCCTTCTCAAAGGAGAATTCAAAAGCCTCCACCGAAGGAACGAGAAAGAAGTGAGTCTCCCGCCACCTCAACGGAGATGGCTCCACGAAGACGACGGGCTAAACGCTCTCCATCACCTCCAAAACGGAGAAGACCATCGCATACTTCTCCACACCATACTTCAAAGAGGGATGACAAAAAGCAAGAGAAGAAAAAGGCGAGAAAGAGGACACCCTCTTCTCCATCTTCTTCATCCTCTTCCTCTTATGAAGGTGATGGTCAAGACAACGAAGATCAAGGCAAGAAAAAGGCGAGAAAGAGGTCACCCTCTTCTCCATCTTCCTCAAATTCTTCATCCTTTGAAGAAAGTGATGGTGCAACCTTTGAACTATCAAAAAGAAGAGGCCATAGGAAATCCTATGCCGCGTGGAAGAGGTCATCCAAGCTCAAGAAGTTCAAAGAGGGAGCGAAGAGCATCTCTTTTCTTACCTACGATGGCACTTTTGGTGCTACAGACAAAGTCTTGGCCTTTATCCAACAATTCGATGTAGCGTTTGGAGATGAGGGCTTCACGGAGTCCTCTAAGCTACGCCATGTAGCTATGCACTTTCAAAAGTCCGCCAAACAATGGTGGTCTAGCCTACGGGCCAACGGTGAAGCTCCACGAACATGGAAAGCTTTAAGAGCTGGCCACCGATGCCAAAGACAAAGTACTCACCGAATGGCGAAGCTTGAAGCTCTCTCTCTATGAATCCATCCACAAATATGTAGACAAGTTTTGGGACCTACAACTCAAAGCCACTGTCTTCAAAAAGTTGGATTTTGGAGAGCAAAAGCAGCAATTTTGTGCGGGCTTAGCCGAAGAAATGACGGAGTATGTCAACTCCCAAAGGCCACCTACCATATCGACAATAATACATCATACTATGGTGGCCTCTCGAATCAATTTCCAAACAGGGGCTAAGAGGAATTATAAGCTCCCTGAAAACAAGGGTTCCAATGAGCCTAAGGGGAAGGACAATGTCCAAAAGTCTCCTAAGGGCAACTCCAACAAAGCTGAAGAGAAGGGAGTTTATAAAGGCAAAAATAAACTCTCTCCTGAAGAGCTTGAGCGTTATCGCAAGGATAACCGATGTTTCATGTGCGGCGATCAAGGGCATGCGTACTGCGCTTGCCCCCAAAAGAACAACCGCCATGATCCTCCTAGAGCTACCTTGGTCGAAATCCAAGAGGAAGAAACTCACCACAAAGTATGCCATGCTTGGGGAAAAGTAAGAGAACATGATGCTTTTATTCTCTTTGACCCCGGTTCTACTCACAATTTTAAATCTATAGAGTTGGCCACCAAGCTAGGCATACAAACCTACGAGATGGGAGATGTCCTACCCGCAGACGGTGCTTTCAAGGGGCAAGAAGCTTCAGTCACTCCCTTAATCGGGAAATTGAGGCTCCATGTCCAAAGCTATGTGGACAAAGAGGACTTCTTTATCTCTCCTCTCAAGCATGAGGATGTAATCCTAGGAGCACCGTGGTTTGATCGCATGGCTGCCAATGTTAAATTCCCTAAAAGGAGAATCTCCTTTAAGTTCAGGGAAAAAGATATGTATATAGATGCTAAGGAAATAGGTAACACTATATCCATTGTATATACACAAGCTTTTAACAACTCAATAAAGAGCTCTATTTCCGTGTACATGATTTTTGTCAAAGATTCTCAAAATGAACCTAATGTTTTAGCAAAAGAAAATATACACAATCAAAAGGAATTAGAGTTATCCAATTTTCTCAAGGGGTTTCAAGATGTCTTTATTGACGACATCCCTTGTGAGCTACCTCCTAAACGAGGCAATGATGACCATGCAATTAAACTTCTTCCAGGAAGTTCACCGCCTAACAAACCTCCTTATAGAGTTTCTCAAGCTCAACAAGAGGAGATTATGCGGCAAGTGCATGAGTTAGTTGAGAAGGGCATGGTTAGGCCTAGCTCATCTCCATTTTGTTCTCCTGTGCTACTAGTGCAAAAGAAAGACGGGACGTATCGTATGTGTGTCGACTATAGAGCACTAAATAGGATCACTATCAAAAATAGGTTTCCGGTTCCGCGGGTAGAAGACCTATTTGATAAGCTACATGGGTCCACCTACTTCAGTAGGATTGACCTAAAAAGTGGCTATCATCAAATAAGGATAGTTGATCAAGACATTGTAAAAACCGCATTTCGCACTACATTTGGTCTTTACGAATACATTGTCATGCCTTTTGGCTTGACCAATGCACCAGCCACATTCAACCGCTTGATGGAGAAGCTATTCAGGCCTCACCGAACCTTTACTGGAGTGTTCTTTGATGATATCATCATCTACTCTAATTCATTAGATGAACACCAACAACTTCTCAAGGTAATATTTCAAGTTCTAAGAGAGAATAAACTTTATGTTAATCGAAAGAGAGAATAAACTCACATACACACTCACAAGCCTCCTTTACACAAAGGGAATGAGGGACACATGTCAGCTCCCTAGCCCAGATGTCCACAAGGTGTACCCAAATCCTATTGGATGGCCATGGAGGTGGACCAATGAGAATTAGGCTAGAGTAAATCTAGTTTAATTAATTTAAAAACACTTAATAAATAAACCAAAAAAAATTAAGCTCTCTAGAAGACTATTGGACAATCTCCCAAGGGGTCCAATGAGCATTCAGCAGCCCAATGGCTTGCTTGATTCCTATCGGCCAAGAGACAAAGGCGTCCAATGAGAGTTTAGTTGCATTAATTAATTACATAAAGCTCTCACAGAAGGGAAAAGAGGGACACATGTCAGAAGGCTATCACTTATTCTCCTTAAACCCTATTGGCTAAGCCTAGAGAGGTCCAATGGGGTGGTAGCATGAGCAAATAGCAAGAGGGGTCGACCAAGAGAGAGAGGGGGCTGAATTTTCAAAGGCATTATCTCACACACTTACAAACAAGCTCATGTGTGAAGCAAGAAGACTCTCTCTCTCATTCTCAAGATTTAAAGGAAAGCTTATCACCTACTCCAAGCTTGTGAGAAGGGAGGCCTACACCAACAACTCTTGGCTTTGTGATGCAAATCCAACTAAGAGCCAAGCTTCAATGCATGCTCATCTCCTCTACCATGCTAATTAATAAGCTATGATATGCTAATATGAGTGATTATGTGAGGAGATGTGCATCTTTCTCGTAAGACTACTCCTTCCTCTCAATCTACTCTCATACCCCGCTAGCTCTCACCATCTTCGAAGGTGTGTGAGGTCTTGGGTCTCAGACCATGAGGGAATTGATGTTGTGTTTTATAAGTGTTTTTCTTAGTGCTTGAAGCTTCCATCTTCATTCCACTAGCTAGTATTGAAGGAACACAAAGAATTGTATTGTAAAATGTCTCTCTTGATGGGAGAAACCTCTAATACAAAACCTTTTGGAGGGGGACCGGCTCCATGTAAATTCTGTCTTCAACTGTTTCCAATAGCTTAATTTCTCTCTCATTTGAGGTATTGTTCATGCTATCCAGCTAGGTGTTATGCTTTTTGTTGCTCTCTCCACCCAAGCACTCTTGCTATTCTCATTAGGAATCTATTCTAATGAAATGCTCACTATGTTCATGCTATTTTCCGCTACACACAAGTTACTAGGCCATTAAATGTTACATTGGTATCAGAGCACAAGGTTTCTCTTTTCTTGCTCAAGAAGGGAGGTCCTCAAGCTAGTTATAAATGGTTGGTATTATTAATTGCAATTGAGTAAGTAGAATAGGGATTTTTCATCCTTGCAGTGCGCCTGCCTTCGTGTAGATAACGGGGCATCACCGACGAGGTCTATGGTCTTAATAGTGGAGTCCTACGGGGCTTGCCTATGGCTTAGCTTACCTATGGCTTACCCACTATTGAGCTATTAGAAGCTTGACAGGAGCCGGTGTTGTTTTGATGTTGAACGACCCTCTCTTCTATTCCTTGCAATTAATGGTATTCGAGTCACGGGTGCAGTAGCGTGAGTGATTTTTTTATAAGGGTAAAGAGGAGTAGCAACTAGTGCTTGAAGTGCCAAAGTACACCTAAAAGTTGTTAGAATGGTTGACAATAGTAAAGAGAGTGAAATTAATGTTGATAACTTTGATTTTTCTAATGGGCAGGCTACTAATGATGCCCCTATGCTTGTTAACTACCTTGTTTCTAGGCTTCAACAAGCCATGGGCAATTCATCCCTCCAAAGTGAAGTGCAACGGCAGCTTTGTGCTCATGGGATTCTCCAAACTCCCCACCATGACGAGAGAGTACCTAGGCAGCCTCCTTGCGAGACTTCCAAAAGAGGCCTCTCCGATTCGGGAAGAAGAAGAGGATCCATACGAAGGGCTCAAAAATTTTCTTCTTGATGATGCATCTCCTTCCCATTGGAGAATTCAAGAGCCCCCACCGAAGGAACGAGAAAGAAGTGAGTCTCTTGCCACCTCGGCGGAGATGGCTCCACGAAGATGGCGGGCTAAACGCTCTCCATCACCTCCTAAACGGAGAAGACCATCACACACTTCTCCACACCATAATTCAAAGAGGGATGACAAAAAGCAAGAGAAGAAAAAGACGAGAAAGAGGACACCCTCTTCTCCATCCTCTTCCTCTTATGAAAGTGATGGTGCAGACAGAGAAGATCAAGGTAGGAAAAAGGTGAAAAAGACCTCTTCTCCATCTTCCTTAAATTCTTCATCTTCTGAAGAAAGCGATGGTGCAACTTTTGAACCATGGAAAAGAAGAGGCTATAGGAAATCCTATACCGCGTGGAAGAGGTTGTTTAAGCTCAATAAGTTCAAAGAGCATGGAAGAGGTTGTTTAAGAGGGAGGAAAGAGCATCTTTTTCCTTACCTACAATGGCACCTTTGGTGCTACGGACAAAGTCTTGGCCTTTATCCAACAGTTTTTGGCCACTGACGCCAAAGACAAAGTACTCACCGAATGGCGAAGCTTGAAGCTCTCTCCCTACAATCCATTCACAAATATGTAGACTTGGGACCTACATCTCAAAGCCACTGTCTTCAAAAAGATGGATTTTGGAGAGCAAAAGCAGTAATTTTGTGCCGGCTTAACTGAAGAAATGACTGAGTATGTAAACTCCCAAAGGCCACGCACCATATCAGTGGTTATACACCATACTATGGTGGCTTCTTGAATCAATTTCCAAACAGGGGCTAAGAGAAATTCTAAGACCACGGAAAACAAGGGTTCCAATAAGCCTAAGGGGAAGGACAATATCCAAAAATATCCTAAGGGCAATTCCAACAAAGCTAAGGAGAAGGGAGTTTACAAAGGCAAAAACAAACTCTCTCCTGAAGAGCTTGAGCGTTATCTCAAGGATAACCGTTGTTTCAAGTGCAACGAGCAAGGGAATGTGTACCGCGCTTGTCCCCAAAAGAACACCCGCCATGAGCCTCGTAGAGCTACCTTGGTTGAAATCCTAGAAGAGGAAGATCACCACAAAGGATCTCCTCTATGCCATGCTTGGGGAAAGGTAAGAGAACATGATGCTTTTATTCTCTTTGACTGGTTCTACTCACAATTTCATATCCACAGAGTTGGCCACCAAGCTAGGCAAACAAGCTTACGAGATGGGAGATGTCCTACCCGCAGATGGTGCTTTCAAGGGGCAAGAAGCTTCAGTCACTCCCTTAATCGGGAAATTGAGACTCCATGTCCAAATCTATGTGGACAAAGAGGACTTCTTTATCTCTCCTCTCAAGCACAAGGATGTAATCCTAGGGGGACCATGGTTTGATCGCATGACTACCAATGTTAAATTCCTTGAAAGGAAAATCTACTTTAGGTTCAGGAAAAAGATATGTACATAAATGCTAAGGAAATGGGTAACACCATATCCATTGTACATACTTAAGCTTTCAATAAGTCAATAAAGAGCTCTATTTCCGTGTACATGATTTTTGTTAAAGATTCTCAAAATGAACCTAATGCTTTAGCAAAAGAAAATATAAACAATCACAACGAATTAGAGTTATCCAATTTTCTCAAGGGGTTTCAAGATGTCTTTATTCACGACATCTCTTGTGAACTACCTCCTAAACAAGGCAATGATGACCATGCAATTGAACTTCTTCCAGGAATTTCACCGCCTAATAAACCTCCTTATAGAGTTTCTCAAGCTCAACAAGAGGAGATTACGTGGCAAGTGCATGAGTTAGTTGAGAAGGCCATGGTTAGGCCTAGCTCATCTCCATTTTGCTCACCTATGCTATTAGTGCAAAAGAAAGACGGCACATATTGTATGTGTGTCGACTATAGAGCACTAAATAGGATCACTATCAAGAATAGTTTTTCTGTTCCATGGGTAGAAGACCTATTTGATAAGCTACAAGGGTCCACCTACTTCAGTAGGATTGACCTAAAAAGTGGCTATCATCAAATAAGGATAGTTGATCAAGCACCAACCACATTCAACCGCTTGATGGAGAAGCTATTCAGGCCTCACTGAACCTTTACTGGAGTGTTCTTTGATGATATCATCCTCTACTCTAATTCATTAGATGAACACCAACAACTTCTCAAGGTAATATTTCAAGTTCCAAGAGAGAATAAACTATATGTTAATCGAAAGAAAAGTAAGTTTTTCTTACAAGAGATTCAGTATTTAGGTCACATTATCTCTCAAGATGGCATCCAAATGGATCCTTCAAAGTTAGAGGTAATAAAAAGATGGCCTAAACCAAGGAATCTTCATGAACTAAGAAGATTTATAGGTATGTGTGCAAACTATAGACGCTTCATAGAAAAGTTCTCACAAATTGCAGGACCATTACATGACCTAACAAAGAAAAAAGTTAGGTATACATGGTCTGCCAAGGAGAACAATGCTTTCAAAAAGCTTAAAGAAAAGCTTATCTCTCAACCTATGCTTACACTACCGGATCTCTCAAAGCCATTTGAGGTCCAATGTGACGCTTGTGGTGATTGCCTTGGAGCTGTTTTGCTCCAAGAAGGGAGCGCCATAACCTATGAAAGTCAAAGTCTCGACCCTGTTGAGCAAGCTCTAGGCATATATGAAAAGGAACTCCTCGCAATTCTACATGCCTTAGACTCATGGAAGCACTATTTATTGGGGACTCCTTTCATTCTGCAAACGGATCACCAAAGTCTTAAGTACTTCATGATGCAGACCAAGCTCTCCGACAAACAAATGAGGTGGGCAAATTTCCTCTTGCAATTTCATTTTTATATTGCTCACATTGCTGGCAAGCATAATCAAGTACCTGATCCACTCTCAAGATAGCCGAGAGTGAGTGCGGTTTCCATAGCAACTCACAATGATCTATCTTCTATGATAGATGAGTATGCTATTGATCCCTATTTCAGAGATGTGATTTCAGCCCTTGCACTAGGGAAGACAGAGGAACCATTTACTTTACAAGATGGTTATCTTTTCTATGGCAATAGACTATGTGTTACTAACTCATTACGTGAGAAAGTAATGTATAAATCTCATGCTCCACCTTATGCGGGGCATAGAGGGATTCAGTCTACCCTAAAAGGGATTGAAACCATAGTTACCAGGAACGGGAAACAGGAACGGGAACGCCGAACAAAATGCCATTCCCTGTTACGGGTACTCACGTTTGAAACATGGAACGGGGATTCGGAACGGGAACTTGGAATGGAAACGGGGAACGGAGACCTGAAAACGGCCATTCCCTGTTACTATGATTGAAACATATTTCTATTGGCCTATCATGAAAGCAAACATACAAGAGTATGTTTCTAAATGTGTGTTATGCCAAAAGACAAAGTTTGATAGAGGGAAGCAACCTGGATTGCTTCAACCTTTGTCAATCGCTAATTCACCATGGCAGAGCATATCCATGGATTTTATCTTTGGATTGCCTAAGTCTATCCATGGGAATACATAAATATGGACAATAGTAGACAGGTTCAGTAAACAAGCTCATTTTATACCTGTCAAAAAGACTATCAAAGCCCATCAAATGGAAATCCTCTTCATTTCACAAATATTCAAGTACCATGGCTTGCCAATGTCCATAGTGTTGGATGGAGATCCTAGAATGACCAATAATTTTTGGAAGGGTCTCTTTGAGAATTTAGGGACAAGGCTAAACTTATCTTCGGCCTATCACCCACAAACGGATGGCGAAAATGAAATAGCTAACCTAACAATTCTTGATCTACTAAAAGCCTATGTAATGGAAGTAGATCAAAGATCCAAATGGGAGAAGTACTTACCCTTAGTGGAGTATGCCTACAACAACATTGTACATACTTCCACGGTAAAAGCACCTTTGAGGTGATTGAGGGAAGATCTAAAAGTCCCCTGCTACTTAAGGTACACGGGAAGATCTTCGCTACAGATGGGTATAGCCGAGACCTACAAGAATCTTTCCAAAAGATTAAAGATGTTATTTCTATCTCACAGCAAAGGCAAAAGGCTACTGCTGATAATAAGCACAAAAGAGTCCAAGCCTTTAAAGAAAATGATTGGGTTTTACTCAAATTTCCCAAAGCTTGATTAAGGCACATTAGGCAAGAATCCTACGGGACACCAAAAGTACTATGCTAAGTTAGCAAAAAGGTATCATGGTCCCTTCCAGATTCTTAGGCCAATCAATGAGATGGCCTATCAACTCAAGCCCAGCCATTGTCTCATACACAATGCTTTCCATGTGAGCCTACTAAATCCTTACAAAGGAGAGCCACCTCAAGAACCAACTATTGAAGACCCACTGGAGATTGAGGACCAAGAAGAGGTACTACAGCTCGAGTCCAGCTCGAATCCATTCTCCGACATGAAGACAAGGTACTAAGCGGCGGTAAGACTATTCGACGATATCTTATTAAGTTTAAGAATTATCCTTTTGAAGATGCTAGATGGATGCAAGGCATACAATTAAAGGATAACCTAAACCTTGTCAATGCTTACAATGCTTACAATGCTTCCCAAGAGTAAGCAAATGTACAAATGTTAAAAATGAACAAAATTTTTGTCTTATAAGACTCTTTTTTTCTTTATTGTGCACAAAAATGAAGTAGTATGCATGCTTAGATCAAGTTTGCGGAGAGGACGCCTCCCAAACACCAAGTAGACCTTGTCACTCTACTATGGAAGATGATAGGACTAATGTGCAGACATGCTTACGGTAGCCTCAAGCTCTCAAGCGCCAAATGGACTAGTCATCAATTGTGAAATGATGTCGTAGGGTAACATAGGGATCCTCTACCCTATCTTCTCTACCCATAGTCAAGGACGACTATGATTTCAAGAGAGAGGTAATGTCATAATAATCAATATCTAATTCTCTTAAATGATTCTCATGTTAAACTGATCATTTAATATGGGAAAGTGCCAGGGGAGAAAAAAGCTAGAATATTGGTTAAGCTAGCAGACCGGCCACAGTAGGGATTCAAAGGAGAGAAAATAGGGATCCAAGAGGGGGGCCATCTGCAAAAGAGCTATATGCAACAATGGGCTTAAAAGACCTTAAGGTTCAGCCCATTAAGACTTCCAAAATTCAAAGGTTGTGTCCAAAGGTCAACTTTAGGGAAAATTGGATGCTTTGTGTGTGTCCCAAAAGTCTCTGTCAAGCCCTACATAGGAGGAGACGAGCCCAAGCAGTAGGGGATGAGAGAGAAACTCACACACACACACACAAGCTCCCTTTACACAAAGGGAATGAGGGACACATGTCAGCTCCCTAGCCTAGATGCCCACAAGGTGTACCCAATTCCTATTGGATGGCCTTGGAGGTGGACCAATGAGAATTAGGCTAGAGTAAATCTAGTTTAATTAATTTAAAAACACTTAATAAAAGAACCAATAAGAATTAACCTCTCTAGAAGACTATTGGATAGTCTCCCAAGGGGACCAATGAGCATTCAGCAACCCAATGGCTTGCCTAATTCTTATTTGCCGGGAGGCAAAGGGGTCCAATGAGAGTTTAGTTGAATTAAATAATTACCTAAAGCTCTCACAAAAGGGGAAAGGGGGACACATGTCAGAAGGCTATCACTTATGCTGCTTAATTACCATTGGCTAAGCCTACAGAGGTCCAATAGGATGCTAGCAAGAGCAAAAAGCAAGAGGGGTCGACCTAGTGAGAGAGGGGGCTGATTTTTGCAAGGCATTATCACACACACACTCACACAATCTCATGTGTGAAGAAAAGAAGACTCTCTCTCCTTCTCAAGCTCTAATGGAAAGCTTATCACCTACTCCAAGCTTGTCAGAAGGAAGGCCTACACCGACAACTCTTGGCTTTGTGATACAAATCCAACCAAGAGCCAAGCTTCAATGCATGCTCACCTCCTCTACCATGCTAATTACTAAGCTAAGCTATGCTAATATGAGTGATTATGTGAGGAGATGTACATCTTTCTCGTAAGAATACTCCTTCCTCTCAATCTACTCTCATATCCCGCTAGCTCTCACCATCTTTGAAGGTGTGTGAGGTCTTGGGTCTGAGACCGTGAGGGAATTGATGTTGTGTTTGATAAGTGTTTTGTGTAGTGCATGAAGCTTCCATCTTCATTGCACTAGCTAGTATTGAAGGAACACAAGAAATTGTATTGTAAAATGTCTCTCTTGATGGGAGAAACCATAATACAAAGCCTTTTGGAGGGGGGACCGGCTCCATGCAAATCCGGTTCTCAGCTGTTGTCAATTGCTTAATTTCTCTCTCTTTTGAAGTATTGTTCATGCTATCTAACTAGGTGTTATGCTTTTTGTTGCTCTCTCCACCCAAGCACTCTTGTTAATCTCATTAGGAATCTATTCTAATGAAATGCTCACTATCTTCATGCTATTTTCCGTTACACACAAGTTACTAGGCCATTAAATGGTACAGCAACTATTGACCTACTTGATCATGCACATCCTTCTAGAGGCTCACAAAATTGCCAGGCTAGATCCTAAGCTAACTAAGACTGATGCTGACTTGTAGCAGTAGCTTGTCCGCGTGGCTCAATTGCAATGTGCACGTGCCATCCCGAGGAGCTTGCTAGATCTATTTGAGATTCTATGCAAGGAACCGAAGTACAAGCTATGTGAAAAGGCACAAGCTCCAAAGTAGCTTCTTGCCTAGCTATTTATGGATCTTCAACCACTGAACCCAACCCAATGTTTGTACTCTCACTCTCATCAACGTGATTATAAGAATCAATAGAATCTTTTGTGACAGACACTAAACTGACTCGATCATTGCAAAGAGGATCATGAGTCACGAAGAGGCGGGATTGCATACACATAGATTGAGCAGCTATGAAGGGAATAACACAGTAGTGCAAAATTACAAGTTTTTTCCCTAAAATACAGCCCTCTCTCTCTCTCTCTTCCCCGTGGCATTTTCAGCTGATGCGACAATTTTTGGGCCATTTTTCCACTTTGAACCAAAACTAGGTCCATTTCAGCTCATTTTTAACCGAAAAAAGGCCATTTTTGACATTAAAAAATCCCAAATAGAGTCTGAAAAATCCCTAAATTTGTGGGATCACTCGCATAAGCATAAAAAGCATAGATAAGCTTCATCACTATTCCATTTTAGGTCACTTTCCATGCAATTCTGCAATGATGCCTGTTAGTTGCTATTTTTGGCAGTTTTTGCCCGCATTGATCTTTGTAGGCGAGATGAGTGTGCCCACCATGAAACACTTGGAATATGTACATCAAAAGGCCAAAATAGGCATCTTATCAAGTGGGAAAGCACGCAAAGGCGCCACCTCCAGAGCCACGATTCCTGGCAACAACCATAGTAGCCGCATTAGCATATATCACAATATGTACATTATTGCTTTCCATGCATCAAGGACTGTCAAAAGTGAGGTGAATGTTGTATTTCACACTATGTACAGGCCACAGCACGACACCCATCCCCTCTGAACCTGCACATCCTCCGGTGTGTTGCACAACATCATTTGTTAAGCATTAAAACTCATGGTGAGACACCATATCTTCACTTCCATCCTCAATTTGCATATAGTTAGACCCTTCATCCTCTTCAATATGTTATGCATCAAATGGATCAGAATCCACTCTTCTTTTGAAGAATTTAACCCTTTTTCCTGCAATGGGATTTTTCATTTCTGTCCCATCCAATTCACGCAAGGTGTAAGTTGCATTTCCATGCACATGTTTGACAACATAAGGGCCAAACCATCTCTTTGCAAGCTTCCTTATTGTAGAGTGCTAGTTGTCAAGGCTACTATCATACACCAACACCCAATCGCCCTCTTCAATGGCTTTTGGTCTGAGCTTGTGTCTCTTATCAAATCTGTCTTTGTTTTTTAACCTTGCATCCTTTAGTCGAGTTTTTGCAAGCTCAATGTCTTCAGGCCTTCTTTCCAATTGTCGTATGCGCAATGCAAGGAGGTCTTCTATACTCATTCTATCTTCCCATGGCAATACATTCCATGTAAGGACTACAGCTTCAATTGGCATCATAACCAATGACTGAACTATGTGTCGTAGGTCAGCCCACAATGCAAACGGCAGTAACCTTGGCCACTCTCCAAGCTTACCTTCACAAGCCTTAGCTAAAGCTTTAATAATTGGAGGATGCCCTCTTTCACTTTCTCCATTCCCTTTGGGTTATAAGCACAAGTTAAAGCTAGTTTGATGCCCATTCTAGAGAAGAATTCCCTTGCTTCATCAGCATCCAATCCTTCATCTGCAGTTATTTTTCCCACACATCCATAGCGACATATCACTTCAAATCTTCTCTTGCAAGCACCAAATACCTCATTTGCCAAAGTCCCAAAGGCATTGTGACCAAGCCCACAACACATTTGTAATGCATGGCCAATGGATAAGTAGGATGTAGTCCATCACGATGCCGTGCATTGAATACATTTGGCATGTCACACAAGACTCCACAAACTCAACAATATCCTTATACATCCCTTTCCACCAGTACCTTTCTTTTACCTTGGCAAATATTGCCCATACTCCTCGATGTCCTGCCCATAAACTTTCATGAAACTCCTTGATGATTTGTTGTTGAGTAACTGTTGCTAAATTGGCTTTATCTGACAGAAAATTAATTCTAAATGAATTATTGGATTTATAAGTGAGAGGGTTTTCTCGCTTGGAACAACATGAAAAATAATTCTAAATGAATTATTGGAATTTTAAGTGAGAGGGTTTTTCTCACTGGAGACATCCGAGTACAGAGTATTCCTAGTGCGTCATTCAAAGTAATGACGGGAGCACTGAGAACGGGAATATCTGTAAGGCCACCAGGAACGGGTACTTCTGATGTGTCACATCGGATGGGTGACAAGGAGCATCGGAAAGAAGTATCCGACCATCCGGGAACGGACATCTCTGATGCGTCATAGGATGGGTGACATAGAGCATCGTGAAGGAGATTGTGCCGTAAGTTCGGTAGGAAAGGACTAGGTGATGGGTATTCTTGACGCGTCACAAGGTGGGTGACGGGTGCATCGGAAAGGGAATATCCATAGTCAGGAGGAAATTCCGAACTGTGTTAGAATTGTGCACAAGGAAAATGTCACCAACGTGTGACTACTATCTATCCTTTTTGTTGATTTCTTTCTTATTATCTATTTACTTTCACTTTTTGGAAACACCCCTCGGAAAATCTAACTGCCTTGCATTGCATAGCTAGTGTGGAACTGTCCAGAGGGAGTCCAGGCTTGAGGGCAAGAGAGCACTAAGGTTGGACAAGGACTATGGTTAGCCAAGTGGGGTCATTGACTAGCCAAAGTGGAATCCTTTGCTACAGAGGCTACATTTCAGTTCTGGATGTGGCCGCAGTGTACAAAGAGGGTCGGATGACCTAGAAAGATACAATGGTAGCATCTCCTAAAATTTAGGAAACTGCTATTTTGGGACCTGAAAATGTGTTGATGTCATTACCTCCGGAATGACAAAGGGAACATTTTCTTACTCTGCCGTGAAGTCAACTGGGCAACCGGTTGGGATATTTTTAGACCCACCCCAAAACGGGAAAATGCTTATAAATGTGCCAAGTGGCACCTTCTGGTGCACTTGCCTCATGCAACAAGAAGTGGCGCTGAATTTAGGAGGGGGAGAGCCTCATTTTCAGATTTGTCACAGGTTAAGAGCTATGGAGTGCTTGCTTTCCCTCTTATGCACAGTGCGGTGCCGGGAGTGATGCCCTGCACGCTACGCACTGCCCTCTCTCTCCCCTTTGGCAATATGTTATGCCCCTCTAGTGGGCTCTTCATTTGACCAATGTACAGTTGTGTGGGTTCATGCGCGATTGCCGAGGCAAGAGCCTCTTGCACAGGTAATGGATTAGCTAGCGGCTGATCCCCCCGCAGGTACAGGTGAATTCGGAGAGGTTTCATGCCAGAAATCTCGTCCGATTCAAAGGGCAAGTAGCCCTACAGGTGCGGGAGCTCGAGGACTTGCTACGGATGCGACCGGCACGCGAAACGGAGCCCGAAACAGCAAATTACAGCCTGCTGTGTATTTTTGCAGGTTTAGGGTTTTGGCCCTAAACGGACCCTAATACCCCCAAGAGGTTCGGGGACGCAAGGGGACCGCTGTACAGGTGATCTGGCGCATTTTCAGGGCTGAAAACAGAGAATTCAGCGTGCTGCAGATTCTCGCCAGGTTTTGCAAAGTGCCCGTATGCGTCGGGAAAGTCGGCCAATGCGTGGGAATACTGACTGTGAAGGGTTCTAGTACAGTTATGCTGCCGAAATCGAGCTGGAACAGTGGAAATTCAGCCGAGTTTGTGCGGGGCAGCTTGTAGGGAACCACAGCGTTTATTTCCCTCTTTTGAACAATAAAGAAATACCGAAAGGGGCGCCTAAGTTAGGGGCCAATCTGGTGTCTGTCTACTCATACAGGTGCAATCTAGCAGCCTGTATCCCTCTCCCCTTTGTTGTGTATTGAAAGTACAGGTAAAATAGACGACTAATAATGGGTGAAAGCTAAATCAAGGTTTGAAGTAAAGATTACCGCCCTTTTTGGATTGAACAGGCCGGTTTCAGAAAAAGCAAGCACTTGAATGAAGATGGGTTCAGAGGAAACTTTGAGGAAAAACGGATGCTTTTTGAGAAAGCGGAATTGCTTTTCGGGAAAGCAAATGCTTTCCCGCGAGGAAGTCTATGTCTGCATTGCAACTGTGCGTGTGATTGCATCCAGGAACGCCTGGCAGGTGCTGTGAAAGCATTGTTTTTAACTTATAAGGTTTTCTTGAGTTTTTGGACAGATTCATACCATTTTTAAAGGTGACCGGCCGCCCACTTAATAAGTGGGCAGCCATCCGATAAATAAGGCAATAGATCAGCCAGCGTTTTCTCTCTCTCTTTTTTTCTGACGGAACAACGATAAAAATAAAATTATTATTATTAGAAAAGAAAAAAAAAAAAAACGAAAAAACGGCCGCGATCTCTACGCGAGCAGCTATTCGTGCCCGTGGCCGAGAGCTATAAAAGCATCTCATGCCCTCACTCAGAGGGAAGGATCAGCTTTTTACAAGAAGGAGATGTTGCTGTAGAGTTCACCCGCAAAGAAGACATTTGCCGGTGATGCCTATGGCTGTTCCAAGTGTACCCGATGTCGCCAAGACCCAGTACGCGAGTTCCCTCACGAAGAAGTGCCTACGGAGCGTGTTTCCATCGCGACAAGCTGCTGTTTTTATCTGTTTCCAGCCCATAAACGTCGTAGACGGGGCTGATTTACGAGAAGGAACCCGAGAACACACCTCTTTTGTGTGTAGGATTGGAAGAGAGGAATTTTCTATGAAGAGATCTCTTCCGGGGAATTGCTTTTCGAGAATCGAGTTGCGTTTCGAGCATCAAGACTTTGAAGGTAACGATTTTCATGTTATGATCTTTGAGTATTTGATTGCAGGTGTACTTCCTCTTCGTGAGGGAGTAGGAGCAGAGGAAGGCATGAGCCTCTGCAGGAGAAAAGCGCTCTGAGAAACTAGAGCCAGATCAGCCCAAGGGTTTCGTACCCAAGTTTGGGAAGTAGATCCACGGATCGGAGAGAGGTAGTCTCTCAAGTTGTGATCCGGAAGTTGGGATTCCCAAGTAAGGACTTCGTGCCCGGGAAAGCAGAGTTGTTCTGCGGGAAGAGAACTCTGGAGAGAGAGTTGGAAAAGAGTTGCAGGGATGCCATGCCCTAAGTCTCGAAGGTGAGATCCAGAGGCGAGAACCTTGATTCTCGAGGAATTGGAATAAGGAACGGAAGTTCCTTGGAATAGGGTTTTGCCCTAGGAATCGGAAGCTGAGGCTTCCGGGAACCATCAAGTCTTATTCTAGAACGAACGTGGTAATACGTTCGGTTCAAGTGCTTGTCCTCAATAATAAAGATACTATTAGGGGGGGACCAGCCCATCTTCTGGTCCCCAGTACTGTGTCGATCTTCTCACTCTCTATCTCTCTCCCTTTATCTATTTCTCTCTATATACTCTGGCTTCAGTATTAAGTGATAAATTCTATTTATCCGAGTATATTTTATATTGTTATGCGCTCCCATTTGTGACAATAACCTTATCGCATACTACCCGCAATGGTGTTCCATCTCTTCGTTTAAGATGCTTCCATAAGTAGCCATCCCTCAAGAAGTATCCATATGCTTTTCTTCTTATCCTCTTAAATTCTTTCTCAATCCAATCATCCTGCTTCTGCAAAGTAATTAAGTAGTGACCTATCAAGAGCAATTCACGCTCATATAGCTCCTCTGAAAAGGACTCAAGTGAAGACACAAAACATGCATGATTACTCTTTGCATGAGCAATAGTGTAAAACTTTGTGCCTACATCATCTCCCTCGACAATCATGTCATGTTCATCCTCATACCTTGCCCTAGATAGCATATTTTCCATTGGGTTGTCCTTCCCTACGATAATTTTATGTAGGCTATCCATCGCAGCATAGCAATGTCAGGAGTTGAACAATTTGTAATCATTCCAAGAAGAGGCAAACAAACTCTTTCCACAACCACTAATGCCCCTATCAAGTACTCCTTGTCACATCTAAATGCTATAACCACCCCCCATAGTTCCCTTTTTACTTGCGCATAATTTCGTGGGCGAGAACTCAGAACCTTGGCCCCAAACCTCACCACATGCCTTTTTCCTTGGTCATCATCTTGCCCAACTGCCCATCTTATCTTTGTAGAACTCGTGTCCACTGTCACAATGACAGGTTTCTCACATGCATAGTCTACCTTTCTCAAGGTTGGTGATTAAAGAAGTAGCTTCTTTAGCTTTCTCATGGCGCTTTCTCATGGCTTTTGTGTGCTGTTCTTCGTCCCATTGAAACTTATGATTCTTTCTCAACAACCTATAAAGAGGATCTGCTACATGTGCATAAGGACCACACATAAGCCTTCTACCATAAGGACCACACATATGCCCCACAATCAACACTCCATTAATCCCAAATACAGGTCTATACTTCTTCCAACCTTGACAAAATCTTCTCACAGTCTTTGATATGGTCTAGAGCAAACTTACGGCACCTCCTTGAATCCATATCTTCATCTTTCTCTTTGTCTTTACATCCTTTGATGGGCACATCATCAAGAAATGGCATTGTGATTTGAGGTATGAAGTCACGTACAACCTTCATCCCATTCATCATATGTGCAACTGAATTCGTTGCTCCTTGAGGTAAGGTACACATCCTTACCATCCCCAAAGGTGTTTTCATAGTTGTCAGATCTCTACTCTCAACATCTAGCTGAAATTGATCGTACCCTGAATAGAGATCCCCCATTGAGTAAATTGACGTTCCTGCAAACGCTTATGTAAATTCATCCACTATTGGTCATGTACCCACATTCTTGATGGTACCCTTGTTTACAAGTTGCAGATCTTGTATGAACCGCAAAGCTCCATTCTTCGTAGGCACAGTAAACCACCGTTTGAAATGGGGGGAGGGAAAAGCCACACAGGTGGTCGGTAGTGCCATCGGAGTACACCCTGGACCATGGTGTAGAAAGGCCCAGGACGCCAGAGTCGAAGGAAAGCCTCTCTGCGCTCCTGCATGCGGTCGGAGTTGCCCTGTAGTCCCTCGAGCTGTCCTCTGAGAGTGTGGATCAGCTCTAGCCCAAAATCGCGAACAGTCTCTCCTGGTGGCAGAGGGCGAGCCTCAAAGATGCGGAAGCAACGGGCCCGCCAGATGAACCAAAGTGTCAGGCCACTGATGAGCTCCCAACACTCCTCTCTCTCACTGCACCACTCCTGTGGAGTAAGCTCTGTAGCAGGCTGAAGTGTAGGTAGCCCCTCCTGCATCACTATCATCCTGTTGGTGGAAGATAGCTCAAACCGAAGTGTCGGGCCCGTGAGGGTGGACCAAGCCGCTGCTCCCCAAGTGCACTATAGAGCCGTGGAGAGAGCAGGCATCAGCCGAAGAACTCGTAGCCACACCTACTGGGCCGAGGGACAATCCCAAAGACAGTGACGCTGACTCTCCACAAGATGGTCACAAGCTGCACATGCGGCCGAGAGACCACTATGCAGTAGCCAACTCCCAACTGCTGTAGCTCTGTGTGCGACTGTGCGACCAGCCACTGAAACAAGGTGACTCGTCTCGGATGACTGGAGTCCCACAACCTCTCCCAAAATGCTGCCAAGAACTCAGTTGTGAGACCCTCCTCCTGCCAATGAGGTTCTGCAGAGGGGGGGGCCTCTCTCTGTGCTGCTAGTATATGACGTCCCAGTCCAACAGTGTACTGAAAGAACGGGACTCTTGGGTGGTCTCCAGAAGAGAAGGAATCCCTCCATAGCCACTCACCAGGATCCCACTATACTCGTGCCAGTGGACAACACTCCCAAGCCCACAACCTCCAGTGTCCAGTTTCAAGAGCTGTTGGGTCAAGATCTATGACACAAGTCCTCCCACAAATGCCCACTACTCGGATCCTCTGAAAACAACACTCTGCCAGCTGCGGGGCCTAAACTGCAACTCGTTGAAGGCGTCCCCCACCTTGAAGCTCGAAGAAAAGAGATGGAACAATCTCTGAGCAGGCCTGACTGAGATGAGAACCTCCAGTCATGTGAAGGCTCCCATTCACCGGGGTGCTACTGGCTCGAGAGGCATGAGCCACTCAGTTGGAACTGACTCTGAGATGTCCTAGCACATGCTCTACACCCCTCTCATGCCCTGTAGCTGGAAACCCTGCACCTCCTCTGACAAACCTGTGAACTCTAGCTAGTCACCTAAAGAGCGCGCTGGACCCGCTGCCATGGGACCCCAGGAAACATGAGGCCGACTACCAACCAAGTGGCCTCTCTGAGTGCTAACCATGGGGTTCCAGACGAGGAGCTGCCATAGGCGCTCCCCCGTGCACGTAGCATGTCTTTGCTCCAAGCCACGCCGCAAGAGCTCCCAAGATCCAAGCAAACTCACAGCGAAGCGGTCCTCCAGTCACCTGCTCAGACCAACTTTGCGCATCTCTGTAAAGATCCATCTGGTCGAAGGTTGCCAAGGGCCTCCTGCCTGAGGCACCCTAGCACGAAGCCACTGTAGCAAGAACTCCTTCTAGGGCTTCTCACCTGGAAGAAGTCCTCTGACGATGAACTTCCCAAGAAAGGCTCTGCTCTACTGTGCTGGATCAATGATCCCAAGCCCTCCCTGTGAACAAGGAAGAGTAATGACCTGCCAAGCCACTTTGGCTCGGGCTATCTGAGTGTCACGTCCTGACCAAAGGAAGTTCCTGATCAACCTCTCTACCTGGCTGATACAAGAACTCAAGAAGATCCAGCAAGAAGTGATGTACCACATAGTAGCCAACAATACCTCGTTGGCAACTACTACTCTGCCAGCCAAAGAAAGTCGTGCTGAGCTCCAATGTAACAACTTTCTCTTGATAGACAAGAGAAGGGGAGCATTCTGCTGCTCGGGAGACAAGTCCAAACCAACCTGACAGCCCAAGTACCGAACTACAGTCCCGGGGGGAATCCACCTAAAACCCTCTCCTGGCATCCAATCGGGTACAGGAGCACTACCAACCGAGAAAACCAAAATTTGAGCTAGGCCTAAGGCCACTCTGTCAGCAGGAGAATCCTGCCTGTCCAAGCTCTTTGTCCAGAGAGCCTCTACCCGCTCTCCGAGTGCTGAGTCCAACAAGACTCTCTCTGGGATGCGAAGCATCGTGCTCCCACTCCTCTGCCTGTCTGCCACTATGAAGGTCACTGGTGCATGGTCCGAGAAGGAGGTCCCTACCAGAATGCCCACTGTCCCTCCCAAGTCACTGAAGTGGTCACTAGTGTAGAAGCGATCTATCCGCGATAGATTCACTCCTCCCACTCTGTGGTCCGACCAAGAGAAGGCAAGGTTGTCTGGGGACCTCACAAAACCAGATTGCTCCCAAACATCCGAAACCCTCAAGAGTCATACAAAACCTCTCCCAAGCTGCCAGCTCAACTCCATGCACAATAGCATGGCTACCACCAATCCTGTCAGAAGGGTCCTCCAACATGTTGAAGTCCCCTCCTATGCACCAGTGTTCTGCCTGCGGCGGCAGAGACTCAACTATCTGTGACCAAAACTCTGCACGAGCACTTGCCACATTGGGCGCATAGATGTTCAGGAAACCAACTAGGCCACCTTGAACCTGCATAGTAATCCACTGAACCCTGCCTGGCACAATAATCCCTCTGCCCACAATGGCCTGCTGCAAAGAGTCCGCAATAGTCATACATACCCCACCCTAGATGCCTCCAGGTCCAAAAGCAACTGACCAAGATCAACACACCTTGTATCATGTGGCTGGAAAGAAAAAGCCTTACCATGTCTTGAAAGCATTTCTTTAAAACTCTTCTTCTCTTCTTATGTTAAAAACTCCTCACAACCAACTTTTATCTCTTTTAGGGATTCCATTGTAAACTTGTGTCCAGTTCTTTTTGGATCCCTGAGATTTGGTTGCAAAGAAGCTTGCTCTAGCTTTTTCCTGCAATCTGATGGTAAAGGTAAGGCCACTGGTCTCACTTTCTTTGCCATCGTTTTGTACTAGGTCTCCGAGGTGTCAAGGAGGACATATACCCACTATACACAGAGACTGACTCTTACAGCACAGATCCATGATCGTCCATGTACAACAGCCAAGCCAAGCCTCTCAGTGGAGGAGATCACCACTTTACTAACTCAGATATTGCATGATGCAGCTACAAAGGCATAGCCACACACTCAGCCTGACCAGAGACGCCGTCATGGGAGCATGCCCCAAAACAATTGGTATGACGAGTGTAGAGAGACGAGAGCACAACTTCATAGGGATCTTCTCCTAGGGGTCATCAATCACAGATAGTCTCGCATAGCCTTCTCGCACCTTGAGCGATGGAAAAAGCCGGTGTTCCTAGCTCAAATGGAGCGAGACTTGTTCCAGTTGTCTTAAGTAGAGACTCAGGAGAGGCATGGCATCTCTTCCATAAGCACTCCCCTCCCCCAATGATTACTTCCCTTGATGTGTGGGATCAGTACGCAACATCCTTATATACGGTCCCTTGGACAAACACCCCTTCCAGATTTTCTAGGCAATGCCCATCTACGAGTACCTTCTTTACCATTGAGATGGTAAAGATGGCCATTGATAAGATGAGGAACAGGAGGGCATATGATCATAATGGTCTAGTAGCAGAACACTTTATACATGCTAGTAATATGATGATAGAGGTTCTCACAGTCCTGTTCAATCGTGATGTGCGAGGGTCTACCTAAGACCTCGAGACTGTCTACTCTTGTGCCTATCTCCAAAGCAAGTGATCCTACGGAGCCTGGAAACTAGCGTACTACTATGATTGGACACACATTGGCACGGTTGTATGCATCTATCCTTGAGCAACAGTTGAGCAGATGTGGGCAGAGAGTGAGGGCATACGGGCAACAGGACAGGCCGGTTTCAGGAGAGGCTTCTTCATTGTTGACTATATTTTGACCCTCACAGTCATCATTGAGGAGGGTAGGGCACATGGGAGACGGATATATTGTAGCTTTGTGGATTTCCGCAAAGCGATTGACAAGGTTCCCAGAGCAAGATTGATTCACAAACTACTGGAGATGGGAATGCCCAATGAGTTGATTTAGGCGATCATGGCTCTATCCAGACCAGTGGTGGGACATGTACACACTCCATAGGGGATATTTGATTTAGTACACTCCACTATTGGGGTGAACAAGGTTGTCCATTATCCCACTCTATTTGGTATATAGATGAGGTTTTTGATTGCATTGCCAGAGAGAGTGACAGAGGTGCCCAGCTGACACGGACATGGATTCCGTCGTCGTTATATGTTGATGATAGTGTTGAACTCGGACTCACCGGAGGGTATGCAACGACATCTGGTTGCATTACATAGCTTTGTGGAGGATAGTAGATTGCCTGTAAACCTTGGTAAAACCAAGGTTATGCTGTTTAACACCACACCGCAATGGATAAAGAGATCAGCATCTACATTCACTTATGGTTAAGAGACTGTGGAGTACACAGACGCATAAACTTATCTTGGGGTAGTCTTTATTGGGCCAAGGTTTTCTTTGAAGAGAGCAGCAAAGACTAGACTGACCAAACCGTATGCGGCCTTGGGAGGATTGGAGAGGATGCATTCCTAGGTTCAATTCCAAGAACCCCAAACAAAGCTCTGGCTCTTTGATACCTTGGTAGCCTCAACTATGCTCTATGGAATTCAAGTTTGGGGACCTTCTGTGGGTCAAGATGGATGGAGAGGTATGAAGAGGCCCTTGGTATCTATGATCTCTCACCTAATTAGAGCCAAGGCCTCCGTGCCACATGAAATCATTAGAGCGGAGTTAGCACACCCCCCCCCCCCCCCCCCCCCCCCCATGGAGATAGAGGCGCTTACTAGATCAACCTCCCTTATGCACAGCTTATGGGATACTACCAGAGACAAATATCCTTGTCCTCCAGAAATTACCTTTAAAGGGGGACACATCATGCTGGTATGCACGAGGATTTCCAATCAATGAGCAAAGAAACCCAAGCGAAGCCAATTTCCGAGCAAATAGGAACAATACCCGTGACAAATTGATGCAAGCGCAAGGTATACTAAAGAAAATAATCGTTTCATGTTGGATTCAACCATCTCAACACAAAAGGGTCATACATCTAGAGGGCCAAGTTCTTTTTCTTGCAGGTGGGTGACAGGAGTCGACATCGAGGGAGCCTCGATGAGCATCTAGCTTCCTTTAACTCTTTGTGGGCTTACAAACTGCGACTTTAATGTACTTGCTATACACACACACACACACATAGGTCAAACCCTTGACCCTCGGAATATAGCCTTCCCACCACCGTGGTTCAAACCCCAGCTATGAGGACGAAGAAGGTCTATACTTATCTCAAAGAGAGAGAGAGAGAGAGAGAGAGAGAGAGAGAGAGAGAGAGAGTTATATCCCCTTGCTATCACAATGAGACTCATCGTTGGTTCTCCTTGCTACCCTGCAAGGAGCCTCTTGTGGATCCTGTACTGTGATACATTATTCATAGATTTGTCAAAGCTCACTTATTACAATCCTCTATCTTTCAAAGTCAAGCTAATTTATAGGCAATCGACGTCTCTCTCTCTCTCTCTCTCTCTCTCTCTCTCTCTCTCTCTCTCTCTCTTCTTCTCGAGTGTGTGTGTGTGTGCGCGCGCGTTAATAAGGAGAGGAAAATGGTATAATTTTTTGATCACCCGAGTGTGGTAGATTGGTTATGCCATTTCCCTCCTGAATAACATGTCTTGAGTTCAACTCTCCTCGTCGGATAGATCTTTATCAAGGCCCCTTGGGGTAGTTTTCTACGACGTCAAAATTCTCTTCTTCTCTCTCTCTCTCTCTCTCTCTCTCTCTCTCTCTCTCTCACACACACACACACACACACACACACTTTTTTTTTTTTGTAAATCTGCTTTGGTTACTTTACAAGTGGGAAACCTCAAAGCAAGGAAAACCCACGAAAAGAAAGGGATACAAAAATCTGAGCACTATAAGGCTCCGAAAGCTAGAAACAGTCAAAGTAAATCCTGTAGGCATCAAGAGTGATGTCTCCAACATCATGAGCAAAATGTAATGCTTCACCAAGAGATGATTTGAAATAGGGGAAGGGGTCAACATAGGTGCCTTGGAACATTAAGGAGTTCCTATGGTCCACAGGGTCCAAAATCTGACCCAGGTGAAGAACACCGCAAACTGAGAATGCGATGACCGAAGCACTCCAAAAAGCCAAAAGCGTCTATGAAAAGAGCCGAAAGGAAAACGCAGCCGACGAGCAGTCGACACTTGCCGAATGAAGGCTCTGGAGTGGCGACAATGCCATAGCAAGTGTGGCACGGTCTCCTCAGCTTCAAGGCATCTGGGGCAGTGGGAAGGTGCAATATGCTGAGTATGTAACACACTGCCAACAAGTAGAGCTCCCACCAAGCAACGCCACAAGAAAACCCGTTCCTTCAAAGGTAGATGACTCTGCCAAATACGAGACATTGTGTGTTGTCACCACAAGGATGACTCGGAGAGCAACCACAACCGATTACCATGATGCACAATCCATATGTCACACACACACACAAGGCAATCTCTCCCTCCCTCCCTCTCTCACTCTTTCTCACACTCACACAGCAGGCAATCTCTTTTTTTTTTTTTTGTGGAAAAATCAGGGCTGTATATTACTCAGTACAATATAATCCCCAGTGGATGCCAAAATAGCCTATCACGTGGGGTGTACAAGCTGAATGTAAGGTTGAGAGCCACTATAGTGACAACTCGACTAGAACAATGTCATGGTGGTCTGTATGATGAGTGGAGGAGAAACCACTGAGGAGGTGCATCATGCCATGTAATCTGTCCACCTGTAAGAGTGAAGAAGAGTGGAGATCGGGCCCAACGCCGAAGAAAGGCAAATCGACGAGCCTTGGCTGCCTAGATGTACCTGAGGAAGAATCCCACTGCCAAATGAGGGTGTGAATGATGTCCAGCCAAATGGCAGTGAGGGTATCCGGTAGGAGCTGTGGAGCCGCACTGAGAATGTGAAGACAACGAGCTCTCCAAACATTCCATAGTGCAATGCTAGTGATGACGGAGAAGATTTCATCACCTATCTGAGGATCCCCTTGCCAAGCAATCTGTGGTAACATAGCCACCAAAGTCCCTCGCCGATAACTAGTCGGGGTAAGCATAAGAGCTGGATCGGTGTCTGAGCCCTCGTAGAAAAGATGCGGTCCGGGCATCGGCATCAACCAGGAGACAGATCCCCAAGTGAGAAATCCATGCTAAACACCAGCTCTGCTAAGTAAAAAGCAAACTGCGAGCCACACTACCTGAGAAGACGAGCATGACCACAAAGACAGGTGCAGGTGACTCAGGTAGGCACAAAGAACAGCGAGTACATAACGGATCATGACCCATAGAAGCTAACCAAGTCCCAACTGGGAGTCCTGCATGTGCAATCATCCACAGGAAAAAGGAAATACAACGAGCCAAATGTAAATCCCAGATAGCTGACCAAAACTGCTGTAGATAGGCATGGGAGAGACCTGAATGTAACCAGAAACGCATACGAGTGGGCTGCTCTAGGTGCTGTCTCATCAATGAAAATCGTCCAATTCTGACTGTGTACTCAGAATGATACAGCAGGCAATCTCTCCCTCCCTCTCTCCCCCCTCTCTCTCTCTCTCTTTCTCTCTCAAGTGTGCACATAAATTCTAAACAGGCCCGTGAGCCCCAGCCCCAGCCCCAGCCCCAGCCCCAGCTCCAGCTCCAGCTCCAGCTCCAGCTCCAGCTCCAGCGCCAGCTCCAGCGCCAGCGCCAGCTCCAGCCCCAGCCCCAGCCCTAGCCCCAGCCCCAGCCCCAGCTCCAGCTCCAGCTCCAGCTCCAGCTCCAGCTCCAGCTCCAGCTCCAGCTCCAGCTCCAGCTCCCGCTCCCCGAGCGAGTCTTTGCAAGGACATAGAGAAGGTGAGAGGATCACGTACATTTAATAATATCCGTGTTGCCTCCTCATGCATGGCGCAGGGCAGCCCTGCCCAACCCTCTCCCCCTGCCATCCTCCTGCCAGCGTCTTTCCACAGGATGGGCCACTTTGGCTGCAGATAAATGACAAAGAGACAGTGCTCCGAGGCGTACAGAGAAAGCAAAGCAGTCGCGAGTGTTTTGGAGCACATCGTTGACATATTGATGTAGAGTAGGATAGCAGACGTGTTGATGTCGTTTTGTACATGGTGATACAGAGTGATGGTGGGGACACATGATGGTTTTGCCAAATAAGTACATCTAAGCCTGGAGACCTTGCAAAACCTGTCGAAACCAGTCCGCGCCGACGCGGACTGGTTCCAACAAGTTTAGCACAATAATTTATCAGCTCATCAAGACACTGTACAAAACAAGTTTTTTGTGTTTTTTTTTGTTAAAATTGGCTCCAACAAGTAGTCATTGCCACATATGGTGTTAGAAATTGTGAAATCCTGGTTGGATTTTGAGCTTGTCTTTAAGAAAACCGGAAACTTACACAAGTTTTATAAATGTAATTATCGGCAAAAACTTCAAATTTGTCTCCCTTATTCTCACTGGTTATGGAAATTGTATTTTTCTAGACTTGGGCCTTGGTGAAAGTAGCATAAACCAATCTACACTAGCATGGACCGGTTTCAAGACAGGGTTGGTGGCGTTGGCGACGGCAAGGGATTCGAGCAACATTGCGACAGGACTGGCGGGTGGTACTCATGTGGCAACTTCTTGGTATTTTTTTATAAAAGTGACTCCTTGGTTAAATTGGATTGCATTTATATGAAAAGAAAAGCCCCTGGGTCATGTTGGAGAAGTCAGATCGCTACCAAAATTATAGGTTGCAATAGATTCAAAAAGCCCTGATATGGCCTTCATTCAAAACAATCCAAAGGCTTCCTTGGCCACTCCTTGGTGGAACTTTGGTACTAAAAGTGAAATAGACGATAATGAATTTAGTGGGAGAGAGTTTTACTACATTTGCAAAAAGAAACCCATAGTTCCTTAAACGTAACTTTGTTGTCCTACCTTGCATTCATGCAATTCCAACACACTGCATCCTAGACATGACAACCTTTGTAAATAGATTGGTCTTCAATGTGCAAGTCAATAGATACTTTGTTAAGCACAATTATTTATTTCACCAACCCGTCGTTAACAGTGCCATCTTTACTATTCTTACATACTCAAGGTAAAGATGGCTCTCTCTCTCTCTCTCTCTCTCTCTCTCTCTCTCTCTCTTGCCAAACTCACAACTGTGAGTTGTGTAGATTAAAATAGCATAATAACAAGCCAGATTACAACCAGTCCATGCTCAACCCGAGCCATGGAACCCATACAATAGTTCTCGGGCTTTTTACAAGGAAGCCCCTAACCCAAGACTTACATACATACAAAGCCATCCATGGCTGCCACCATGTTGGAATCTCCTGCCACAAACTTCCAACATGCCCATGGAGAGCTCCCAAAACCAACACAAAAAAGAAACACAACCAGACACAGTTGCAAAGAGAGATCCACCAACTGACGCAGCAAACACTAAAACATCCACCAAAGGAGAACCACCAGAAAGGGCCAACCGATCATGACCTCCACTAGGGTGCCACCACCACGGAGGGCCTTGCCACCCACCAAGATGCCCATAGGGAAACTATCAAGAGGACAAGCAGGAAAATCCTAGAATCAGACATACCTTGCTTGGGAACGAAGAAACCTGAGCCAGACTAGCCCGAACCACCCATCCACAACATCCATTGCACAAAACAAAACTGATGTCACTCGTTTTCCAGCAAACAGGCTTGCTCAAAACGGAGCAGTCCCTGGCCAAAAAAAAGGTCCACCTGAGAGGGCAAGAGGACACCTGAGTAAGCAAGGGCAGCCAGGGGGCCACGCCTTGAACCACCCCTGTCCACCGGTCGGAGACCACGCCTGTGAAGATTCCTAGCATGGCGTGCAGGGCCACCACACTCCCTAATGCTGAAAGAGAACAGCCCCTGGACAACTCGTCCATGAGGCCCCCACCTTGTCACGACATTGCCAGAGCTGTCACCCCCTCCCAGAAGCAGAGCCAAACCCTCCCCTGCTCCCGACGGGTAGAGCGAGCTTCTCCCACCCATTCTCTCTCTCTCTAGGTGTTCTTCCATCGTCCTTCCATCATACACTACATGATTCTCTCTCTCTCTCTCTCTCTCTCTCTCTCTCTCTCTCTCTCTCTCTCTCTCTCTCTCTCTCTCTCTCTCTCTCTAGCCCGTAACCCTAGCGCAGACTAGAGCAGACCAACATCGTCTACCTCAGCCCCCCCTGGGCGAAGGGCTGCGCTGGGGGAGGCGTTAAGCTTTAGCCTAGCCCCCCTCAACAGCCCACGCAGCTCTGTGCGAAGCTCTGCCCCAGCCCTGCGAGGACGGCCTCAGTCCGGGTTCCGGACTCAGCCCTGCGAAGTACAGCAGGCCGCGGTGTCCTTCGGCAGGGAGAGATTCCAAGCATTGTGCACCCTTGCAGGGGCGAGCACACCCGCAACACGAGCTTCCACTCTACGCTGTTGTTTTTCGACAGGGGAGGCGTCTGCAGGTCCCGATACACTCAAAAAAAAAAAACCTTTTCAAAGGTTGTTGTAGCCTTGGGCATTAGAGAGGTTTTTCCGGCACTGGTTTTTGGTTTTCGGCTTCAGCCCTGCGAAGTACAGCAGGTCGTGGTGCCCTCCAGAAGATACTCGACACAGTTAAATCTGCAGGTCACGACACAGTTCAAGCCTTCTCACAGTCCTGAAGTTCATAACTTTTTCAAAGGTTGAAGCCTTGAGCATTCTCAAAGGGTTTTCCCTCTAGAATTTGCGAGTCAGTGGTTGGTTCGCTTTTATCCCCTCAAGCACAGGGATGGCTACTCCAAAGACCCCCGCCAAAACAAGACCGAGTTTTGCAACAGTGCTGGCAGCCCCTAGCAAACTTGATCGCATCACGCAGTTGCAAGCAACTCTTGATCGAGTCTTGGAGGAAAACTTTGAACTCAAATCTCGCCTGTGCAAATTAGAAGAACAATTCAAGTCTATGGCTGACCTCACCACCGACAAGGTAAAGGAGGTTGAGGCAAAGGTTAGCCAAGTTCACTCAACAACCATTGCCCAAGTAAAGACGTGTGTAACAAAGGAAATCTCCGAACAAAAATCTCAAGAAGATAATGCTCTCAAGGTACGCATCGGTGGGCTCCCCTTGCAGTGGTGCACTATTGAGGACACCCTTGAAGAGGCAATCATCCAACTTAACAACATTATTGAGCCAATCAACATCAAGTCAGAGAATGTCGCTTGGATCAATGATACACATCGTCATGTGCGTCCCGAGCATTGTGTTCTTACCTTCAAGAACAAAGAGGAGCGGGTGAAGTTTCTACGTCAGTCCCGCCTTCTCAAAGAAACCAAGCTTTGGATTGCAGAAGAATTGACCATGAATCAACTCAAGAGTAAAGCGAGTGAGCTTAAGAAGGTGCATGAAGCGCGTAAGCAAGGAAAATGGGCAATCTATCGAGGTGGCAAAGCGATCATCCAGGAATTCCGAAATCCCAAACCAGCTCTCCCCCCAGCCGACCCTTAGGTTTTTGTTTGTTTTCTCCTACCCTACCCTCTTGATGGACCCTCAGTCCTTAACTGATATGTATCAGCACACACTGAGAATGAATTGTTGTAATGTTGTGTTCTTTGTCCCATAGGTCATATATGACCTCCGTGGACGATAATCCAATCTCTCTCTCTCTCTCTCTCTCTCTCTCTCTCTCTCTCTCTCTCTCTCTCTCTCTCTCTCTCTCTCTCTCTTTACAGGATGTGGGCAACCAAGCCAGTATATACTGTAGAGGAAATTACTTCTCAGCTAACAGAGATACTACATGGAGCAGCACAAGAGGCATACCCACATACTCAGCCTCATCAGAAGAGAGGATCTGGGAACATGCCTCAAAACAGTTGGTACAACGAGGAATGCAGAGAGAGGAGAACCCAGGTCCAGAAAGAGCTTACACTTGGGATCATCACATATAAGCAGTCTCGGATTGCTCTTCGGCGTATAGTACGTCGCAAGAAAAGGGCATTTTTAGCCAAACTGGAGAAGGATTTATATCAGCTCTTCTTGAGTCAGGACTCACATGAGGCCTGGCGTTTATTTCACGAGCACTCATCGCCTCCGACAATTACTTCTCCTGAGATTTGGGGTCAATATGTAACATCATTATATACGGTATCTGGACAGCCTCCATTACCAGATCCGCTAGAGCCATGCCCTGCTACTAGTACTTTCTTTACTACGGAAATGGTGAAAAAAGCCATTGATAAGATGAAGACAAGAAGAGCATATGATCATGAGGGTGTAGTAGCAGAACATCTGATCCATGCAAGGGATATACTTTCAGAAGTCCTTGCTCGTCTGTTTACTCGGGTCATGTGTGAAGGATTACCTGAATCTTGGAAATTATCTACTATCGTACCTATTTTCAAGTCAGGAGATCCTATGATACCCGGGAACTACCGTACCATTATGGTGGGTCACACATTGACCCGACTGTACGCATCCATTCTGGAACAAAAACTGAATAGATGGGCAGAGAATGAGGGCATAAGCGCAACAGGACAAGCTGGATTTAGGAGAGGTTATTCCACTTTAGATCATATTCTTACGCTCAGGGCCATTATTGAGGAAGGAAGAGCAAGCGGGAGAAGGATGTATTGTTGCTTTGTGGATTTTCGGAAAGCTTTTGATACAGTACCAAGGGCCAGATTGATGCGCAGCATGCAAGAGTTAGGGGTCCCCAAAGAGATTATCTGGGGGATCATGGCCTTATACGGGTCAGTAACTCGTTATGTACATACTCCAGAAGAGGATTCCGACATTGTTCATTCCACTGTTGGAGTAAAGCAAGGATGCCCACTGTCCCCTACTTTATTTGGTATGTATATAGATGAGGTATCAGATTACATTGATAGAGAGGGTGACAAGAGGTGCCCCACTTGCAGGGTCATGGATCCCTTTGTTGTTGTATGCAGATGATATTGTATTGATAGCAGAATCACCAGATGGAATGCAGAGGCAGTTAGATGCATTACATAAATTCGCGGAGGACAGCGGACTGTCAGTAAATTTGGGTAAAACCAAGGTTATGGTGTTTAACACCACACCGCAGTGGGTTAGGAGAACGGCACCTACATTTGCATATGGCCAAGATACAGTAGAGTACACAGATGCATACACATACCTTGGTGTGGTATTTACAGGACCGAAGTTTACTCTTAAGAAAGCAACAGATGCTAGATTGTCCAGAGCCTCTACGGCCTTGGGACGGTTGGAGAGGATGTGTTCACAAGTGTAGTTTCAAGAACCACGAACAAAACTTTGGCTCTGTGATACTGTGGTGGCTTCGGTTATGCTTTATGGGGTCCAGATTTGGGACCATCTGTGGATCAGGATAATTGGAAGTCAATGGAGAGACCTTTGGTATCTATGATTTCCCGAATGATTAGAGCCAAGGCCTCCGTACCACACGCGATTATCTGAGCGGAACTAGCTGCCCCTCCGATAGAAATTGAAGCTCTTACAAGATCAGTGTCCTTTATACATGGTTTATGGGATACAAATAATTGCTGATATACTAGATTGGCCCTCGAATCCTCTCGACAATTAGCAATGAAAGGAGATACATCATGCTGGTATGCACAACTGTCCTCGTGGTTTCAGAGACACGGGTTCAGTATGGAAAGATTACCCCCCTTCCAATACTCTCTTGAAGCTCCATCACTGGCAATCACACAAGCGGAGATTAATAAAATCATCCGCCAGGATCTTATACAGTTGGACACTAAGAGGACATGGGTAGACCCTACACAAGAATTGGGCACGAAGATGGCCGACTACAAAGAAAACTTCCTACAGCTATCTGAAGAAGGTTTTGTGATTCGCCCGAGCTACATGGATACCCACCTGTCTCATGGTTTGAGATGTGCTATTGATCAGATTCGTACATCCTCACACCAGCTGGAAATTGAATTTGGCAGATTTAGGGGAATCCCACCTGAGAACAGAATTTGCAAGTTATGCGGAATGGAGCCGGAGACAGAATTACAGTACATATGCCATTGCACCGTATACTACCGTATACTATGAGATACGTGGGCGTTTCCATTGCCTATTTAAAGAAGGCTTTGGACCTCTAGATAGAGTCATGCAATACCAAGATCAAAGGTGCTTAGGCCTGTACCTACTGGAACTACATCGGCACAGGAATAACCTAATGAGAAGACAAAGAGCACTACAGCCTCAGAGGCAGATCACAGATTTCTTCGGATCGAGAGAAGCAGGAATGGAAGGAGAAGCAAGAGGCCAGCAGCAAGCACAAAGGAGTGCCCACATTCATACCAAAGGCACCCTCATTGACAAGGCGATTGAGCTTAGGAAATCGAGACGACCACGACCGAGATGCAGAAGTACACTTCATCGAAGGAGACTACAACAAAGGATTAGAAGTATTCTAGCCAGACACCAAGAATGCTCCTAAGAAGTTTATCTAATACTTTGTATTTAGTTTTTCGCATTTATTTTTCACACTCTCACACTTTTCAGACATTGTAACAGATTCACCACTTTTGTATCAGTTTGGTCTCATAGGTCACTCTGGCCTTTTGAAGACGTTAATATAACATTTCATTTCATTTCTCTCTCTCTCTCTCTCTCTCTCTCTCTCTCTCTCTCTCTCTCTCTCTCTCTCTCTCTCTCTCTCTCACACACACACACACACACACACAACTAGAGTGTTTTTGTGTGTGTGTGTGTGTGTGTGTGTGTGTGTTTAATTTGCTTGGAATAGTCGCTTGCTTGAAAGTTGTCGCTCGCCTTATGGTAAGACTCATATGCACAGATGTCATCATGGTTCCAGATACGTGCTTCAATATGGACAGCTTACCTCCCTTCATGCACCATCGCAGTCTCTTACACAGATTGAGATTACAAGACTCATTCTCCAGGACCCGACCAAGTTGGACATTAAGAGGACATGAATTGAGCCAACACAAGAGTTGGACACAAAGATGGCTTTCTATAAAGAGCATCTTCTCCAACTCACAGGGGATGGGTTTGTGATTCAACCGAGCTATATGGACACACTATCTCATCGGCTACGGTGTGTCATTCTTCAGATGAGAACATCTTCACACCAACTTGAGATTGAGACTATTAGATTTAGAGGGATACCAACAACCAACAAGATATGCCACCTAAGCAGGATATGCCTCCTATGCCATACTGAGCCAAAGACGAAGATGCATTACATACGTCAGTGCACAGTGTACTATGAGATACGGGGTCGCTTCCACTGTCTATTCACAGAAGGCTTCGGACCCTTTTCCAGAGTCATGAGCTATCAGGACCAGAGATGTCTTGGACTGTATCTACTTGAGTTACACAAACATAGAGAAAATTTACTGAGGAGATCTCAAGAGCGACAATCCCATAAATAGATTACTAATTTCTTCACACCAAACACTCGAAAGATAGAGGAGCAGCCACCACTACAAAGCTCAATGCATACTCACACTCACGGTACTCTCATTGACCGAGCATTGGAGCGAGGTATTGCGACACTCACGACTGGGGAGAGGAGCTTCACAGCATCGACGAAGACTACAGTAGAGGATAGATTCATGACCTATTATATCACCCTCTTGTATTGGGCACCCAGTGTATCAATGATCGCACATACCCCACATAGTTCCATCTAGTAGCACTTCTAGATTCAATTTAGAAGCTCTTTTTTGTACCCAGACATGGTATCAAATTCACCAGTTTGTAGCAGATTGGTCTCATAGGTCATTTTGGCCTTTTGAAGACACTATTCTCTCTCTCTCTACTTGGTTGGCCTAAGAGCTTTTTGTCAAATGAGCCCAAGCGCCACTCCACGTACCTTTAAAACTACTAACGCAGATCGTATGGTGCTCAAAAGTGGAGAATATAACCTATGCAATTGATAAATGTGTCTGTGCTTTTCACAACCTACCGCCAACAATAGACTGCCGCTGTTTTTGAAGTTATTGACCTGCCGCGCAGCTGCTCTTGGTTAGAGTTCTTGTCTCCCGTTTCAAAGAGGCCTGTGATGATCATCATTGAGTGAATTAACAGCTTTTAAAGTGGATACGCTAAGCCTGCAGACCAGAGCATTGTATGTCCGGAATGTCCTCTCTTTAAGTGCATTGACTACGGATTAGGGACAGGGCCAGGAAGCTCTGGCCGGCTGTTTTCAGGATGTGAAGCAAGGGAATTTCTCCTCATGTAATCACCTATGCTTGCATATTGAAAGCATGTGGCACTCTGCAGGACTCCAATATGAGCAACGATAATATTGTTAGACAGGGGCTGCATGCTTGGCACGCCTTGATCGACATGTATGTCAGATGTGGTGTGCTTTAGAAAGCACAAAGAGTGCTTGAGGAGCTTTCTGTTCAAAATGTCATCTCTTGGAACACACTGATTGCGGGATATGCTCAACAGCGGCAGGGCCAGAAAGCTTTGGGCTTTTTTCAGTGAATGCGAAGCAAGGGCATTTCTCCATATGCAATCACCTATGCTTGCATCTTGAAGGCATGTGGTACTATGCAGAACACCAATATGGGTATTCACGATGATATTGTTTGTCAGGGCTATTGAAACAAAGCGTCGTGCTTGGCACTACATGTACACCAGACGTGGTGTACTTTAAAGTGCACAAAGAGTCCTTCAGGAGCTGCCTGTCTAGAATGTTAAGTCTTACAATGCATTGATTGCAGGTTATGCCGAACAAGGGCGGGACCAGGAAGCTCTAGACTGTTTTCAGCTGATGCGAAGTGAGCGCATCTCTCCAGATGCAATCACCTATGCTTGCATCTTGAAGGCATGTGGCAATTTGGAAAGCACTGAGATGGGCAATAAACTCACAATGATATTGTTAGCCAGCGGCTGTCGAAAAAAAACATTATGCTTGGCACTGCCTTGTCCAACATGTATGCCCAATGTGACAGGGCCAGGATGACCTGGGTTGTTTTCAACAGATGCGAAGTGAGGACATCGCTCCAGATGTAATCACCTATGCTTTCGTCTTGAAGGCATGTGGCACTACGCAAGATGCTGATATGGGCAACAAAATTTACGACGATATTGTTAGTAAGGAGCTGCTACAAAAAGAACTTGTGCTTGGCATTGCCTTGGTCAACATGGATGCCAAATATGGTGTACTTCAAAAAGCACCAAAAGTGCTTGAGGAAATTCTTGTACGAAATGTCAACTCTTGCAACGCACTGACTGCTGGATATACAGAACAGGGGAAGGGCCAGGAAGATGTGGTGTACTTCAGAAAGCACAAAGAGTTCTTGAGCTGCCTTTCCAGAATGTTAAGTCTTATAATGCACTAATTGCAGGATATGCCGAATGGAGGAGGGGCCAGGAAGCTCTAAACTGTTTTTAGCTGATACAAAGCGATCGCATCTCTCCATATGCAATCACCTATGCTTGCATCTTGAAGGCATGTGGCAATTTGGAAAACACTGAGATGGGCAATAGAACTCACGATGATATTGTTAGTCAGGGGCTGTCGAAAAAAAAACGTTATGCTTGGCACTGCCTTGTTCGACATGTATGCCAAATGTGACAGGGCCAGGATGAACTGGGCTGTTTTCAGCAGATGTGAAGCGAGGACATCACTCCAGATGCAATCACCTATGCTATCGTCTTGAAGGCATGTGGCACTACGCAAGACGCTGATATGAGCAACAAAATTCATTTTAAATATTGTTAGTCAGGGGCTGCTAAAAAAAGAATTTGTGCTTGGCATTGCCTTGGTCAACATGTATGCCAAATATGGTGTACTTCAGAAAGCACCAAAGTGCTTGAGGAAATTCTTGTACAGAATGTCGACTCTTGGAATGCATTGATTGCAGGATATGCGGAACAGGGGCAGGGCCAGGAAGATGTGGCGTACTTTAGAAATCACAAAGAGTTCTTGAGGAGCTAACTTTCGGGAATGTTAAGTCTTGGAATGCACTGATTGCGGGATATGCCAAACAAGGGAACGGCCAAGAAGCTTCGGACTGTTTTCAGTTGATGCGAAGCAAGTGAATCTCTCCAAATGCAATCACCTATGTGTCACAAACTGCTGACGTGTCAAGCCGCTGAAGAATGGAGCTAACCTGCAGAGCCAAGGGGCGTAAACCCTAAGTGAAGAAGTAGCAACAGAAGAAGAAGTCTTACCAACTTATGGGACCCCGTCTGATGGGGCCCAAGTGCCTAGAGATAAAGATAAAATAAAGCAGGACCACACACACTCTATTGCGTAGCAACTGATGACGAGGCAAGTCAGTACAGAAGACCCGGATTTTGCGTTGGACTGCTAACGTGGCAACCTGTACGGAATTCTGCCTGGTAAGACTGATGGGGCCCAAGTGCCTAGAGATAAAGATAAAATAAAGCAGGACCACAAACACTCTATTGCGTAGCAACTGATGACGAGGCAAGTCAGTACAGAAGACCCGGATTTTGCATTGGACTGCTAACGTGGCAACCTGTGCGGAATTCTGCCTTTCAGGCTGACTGTGCTATCGTGGCAGTCTGTACGGATTTTCGTGATTTACGTTGGGCAGCTTTTAGTGCCATTTTTTGAGGCAAGATGCTTTTGAGTTTGCAGCTTTTCATGTAACTGCTTTTCATAGGCCAAGAGCCTTTAAATATGAGCCAAAAGCTCATTCTCTGGCACGCTTCCGGGTGAAGGTGCAGAGGATGGAGTACCGGTGTTGTACTGAGTTCAGGCAATATAAAGAAATACCACAAGGGGCGCCAAGGTTTGGGGCTAGTGCTCTCTTGGGGTGGAACACCGCCACTCCTCGTCTCGTGTTCCTATCTCTTTCAGTTCAGTTGTTATTTGAAATGCTTAAAAGTTGTTCAATCTGTTCTTTTCCGTTGGCACGTGGTGTCCATCCCCGTTACACTATGCTTGCATCTTGAGGGCGTGTGGCCATTTGGAAGAACCTGCAAGCGATGAGCAAAGGAACTCACGATGATCTTGTTAGTCAAAAGCTGTAAAAAAAAATCGTTATACTTGGCATTGTCTTGTCAACATGTATGCCAAATGTGGCAGGGCCAAGTAGCCCTAGACTGTTTTCAGCATATGCGAAGTGAGGGCATCTCTCCAAGTGCAAAGATGAAGGCATGTGGTGTTACACTCTCGGGCACCCCAAGTCGGAAATCGGGAATGACACACGAGAGAATCACTTAAAATACTTCACAATTTTATCACAATTTAAAGTAGAGTTGACACGGCCCGACATAGTTCCGTGCCCAGAGGTATTGGCCCCAAAAATCTGGTGCCCCTTGCGCAAAATCACAACTCCCGCGGGCCCTCTCTGATCAGTTGCTCGTCCCATCAACTGCTATATGGATTCAGATTTCTGTAACAAGCAATAATCTCGTATCTCTTTGGGTAGTCCACAGCAAAATCGCTCGATTTGCTGCTTAAAACTTATCTTTTTAAAGGACGAAGCAAGTAGAAAAACATCCCAAAATCTCTCGCAATAAGTATCCAAAGTATCTGCCTTGGCCATCCGAAGATGATTCCAGGTGGTGATCACGTCGCGTTTGTACTCTTGAGTGAGCCTCGAGGAAATAAAAAGTCTCTTGAACTTTAGCCACTTTGTCGAGGCTTCTTTTCGTAACAGAAGAGTAGACCACCATGTTCGTGCATTTCCTTTCGAATAGGATGCTACCCTTCTGATCTTGGAGTGCTCTGAGTAGCGGCCTCCAAAAAAAAGCTACGTCAAACTGTTGAATAAAAGCAAAGGCCTTGTGCGCATCTCAAAAACTTGAAAAGGTATCAAATTTTATTGCTTGTCCGCCCTCCTTGAATTCTTTGGTCTTCTTGCTCTTATCTTCGAGAAAGTCATATTGATTGGCTCTATAAAAGAGTGCTCCCTCTTAGAATAAAACATCTAGTCATCAGAGTCCAAGCTCTCAGAAGACGATGAGTCCTCAGAGCTGTCAGAATGGGATCTGCTTTTCTTGGCCGTCTTCTTGTTCTTTCCATGTCTTTGGTTCTTCTGTCGTTTCTTGCCCTTTTTGTCCTCATCATTGGAATCAAAAGAGGAAGAGTTGTTGGAACTATCAGAAGAGGATGAGGACGAGCTGGACACACCCTCGAAGCGTACACGCTTCTTTTGTTTTCGTGCATTTGCAAAAGAAGACTATTGACCCAAATAACCGGGGTAATTTGTTCCCTTGCTGCGTCTCTTTGGAGGCTTCGTGGTCTTCAATATTTGGTTGACTCGTTGTTCGATCACATCATCAAGTTCATCTTCAATGTACATCCGCGGGACGGGTGGTTTCTTCAACGCGGATTTTATGGTGAATCGATGTACACCATCAGGAATGCACCTCATCAATCGGATGCCGGGTCAAAAATTTCGCGTATCAGGGATCCTTCGAATATTGAAGCATCTGCTTAGCACAAGCATCAACCTACTCTTGACGCTACATCTCCGTTCGTTCATACTTTGTACACCGTGGAGGCCCATATTCCTGTTCTGATTGTCCCTTCGAATTGTTTGTGCTTTCACCCGATCCGAAGTTGTAGAGTGAGTTCGTCTGACTCTTGCCAGATTTGTCGTTTGAATCCATGTGTGTGTGTGTCGCGGTAAAAGGATCGGACTTCCCGGTGGAAGAGAAATCGGCTGAGCTCTGACACCACTGTTACAGACTCGGACACCCCAAGTCGGAAATCGGACATGACACACGAGAGAATCACTTAAGATGCCTTTTGAGTTTGAAGCTTTTCATGTAACTGCTTTTGATTTTGAGACCAAGGGCCTTTAAATAAGAATTCAAGGCCACTCTTTTACTCAGTGTGCTGCCGAGCAAATTAGCAAAGAGGGCCCGCGGGAATTGTAACTTTGCTCAGGCATTAATATAAAATTAAATACCGAAAGGAGCTCTAGATTTTTGGGGCCAAACCTCTAGGCACGGAACTACGCCGGGCCGTGTAGACTCTACTTTAAATTGTGCACTGGCCCAAAAGCAACTAGCGAAGATTGCGGAAATCCGTACAACCTACCACGTGGCATGTCAGCTCAAAATGCGGAGATCCGTACTGCTGCCATGTCAGCACTTGACCCCAAGCCATACTCTATGCATAGATCTCTATACAGATACTTAAAATACCCGAATCGCAAACCAGTGTTGAGCGTTCCTTTTATCACCTTCCCTACTTGCTCGATCAGTTCGCGGGGATGATGCCCTCTAGCTCATTGCTGCTAAGATCTAACCACACCAGATACCTGTAGTTTCCAAGTGTGGGTTGAATTGTGCCTGATAACGAATTGTTGCCAAGGTGCAGAAAATTGATTCTTGGCATAAGCTCCAGCTCTAGCAGAATGTAACTTGTGAGACGGTTGTTTGAAATAGTTAGCCACTCTAAGCTGCTGCACTTTGACAGGGTGGGCGGGATGGTGCCGGACAAGGGCCCAGATGCAAGTAATTGATTCGCCAGCATGAGACCGCTTAACTTTAAAAGAATGTTGCCTGTGATGTAAAGAGGTTACTTGTGATGAGGAGAGCAAGCTACTATAAGCTGCAGTTTGCCGAGGTGGGTAGAATTGTGCCGTGCGGTTGAAAAGGTGAGAACCATCTCGTTGAGCAGATGTCAGGTCTTCTCCCTCAATGAAATGAGATTGGCCCACTCCTTCCTGCAGGTAAGGCAAGACGGGCAGTGGCTTTGCCGTTCACAAAATTATGATATCTAATGTAACAAGGTTAAACCGTCCGAGGGCACTGCCCCAGACAATTCATTATCTGCAAGCAACAACTTCTTGAGAGAAGGACCACAAAAGAAGGGCAAGATGCTTTCTGTGGTATGGGATAAAAAGTAAGTTTCTTTTAGTCTAACAAGAGAGAAGAGAGCAGCTCCCTTCCGTCCAAATTAACATGATAAGATATCAATGAAAGAGCTCCCTTCAGTCTAAATTAACATGATAAGACGACATCAATGAAAGAGCTCCCTTTAACATAATAAGACATCAATGAAAGAGCTCCCTTCAGTCCGAAGTATCATGATAAGACATTAGGAGCTTCCTTCAGTTCAAAGAAAAGTAGCTCCCAAAGGAAAGCTTTCTTGCCAGCTTCCTTCAGTCCAAAGGATACTAAATAGCTTAGCTCCCTTCAATTTAAGGTGAGGTGGCTTCCTAGCCTAGGGTAGTTCTCTCCCGTCCAAGGAGAAAGAGTTCCCTTCAATCCAAAGTTTATTTTAGTTCAAAGCTCCCTTCAATCCAAAGAAAGTATAATGAAATATTTTCCTTACCACAAAAAGCTTTCGATGTTGCATAACCACCTCACCGGCACCATCTAGCTCGTTGCCACTGAGATCAACCCACGATAGATACTTGGAGTTCCCAAGTGTAGGCAGTATTGTGTCCGACAATGAATTGTTGTTGAGATGCAGAAAATTGATTGTTGGCATAAGCCCCAGCTCTGGCGGAATGTGACTTGTGAGACGGTTGTTTGACTTTGAAAAAGTTAGCCACTTTAGGCTGCTGCAGTTTGAGAGGGTGGACGGGATGGTGCCGTTGATAAGGTTGAGGTTGAGCACCAGTAGCCATAATTGCCTTGTTGCGCCACGGATGTCAACAAGGATTTCCTGCTCAATAAAGTTGCCCTACATAACCATCTCTCTCATGTTAGGCATAGTCGGTAGCGGTGTCAGGAAGGCGCAAGTCATAGAGTTGCAACTGACATTTGTTGCAACAAGGCTGTTGCAGCTCTCCAAGGCACCACCCCAGACAAATCATTGTTTGCTAATAGCAATTTGCGAAGCAAAGGACCACGGATCTTGCCAAGAATACTTCTTGTGAAGGCATTTGCATTGAGGTCAAGTACCTTTAACCTACTGGAGTTGGGGAGGGATGCAGGAAGAGGCCCTGTGAACTTGTTGAAGCGCAATACAAGCTTATGCAAAGCCGGCAATTGGGATTATCTTGTTTCTTCTTGTTGTTGCCGACAGATCCAGCTTCTTAAGCTGGTGTAAAGAATCCCCAAAATCGGGTAGTATTGTGCTTGTGAGATTGTTTTTGGAGACGGAAAGCACCTCTAGGCTTTCTAGCTGGTTGAAGATGGTGGGAATATTTCCAATGAAGGAGTTCAAGGAGATGTGGACATGGTGCAAGCTTTGGTAGGAGCTGAGGGATGTGGGAATTGGGCATGTTATAAAATTTTTAGAGAGATCTAACAGAGTTAGGTCAGAGAAACTACCAGCTATGGCAATTGTGAGGTTCAAGGTAGATAATAAGAAGGCTTTAAGAGATATTTCGCTAGTTCCTTGATTAAAGGAAATGTTAAGATGTTTAAGTGTCTTGCATTGGCCGATACCCATCGGGAGGCTGCCTGAAAGGCTGTTGTTTGAAACGTTAAGCCATGAAAGAAAGGGCGCCGCAATGGAGGAGAGAGCGCCAGAGAAGGTGTTGTGCAAAAGCCTTGTCAAGCACGCAATCAAACCCTTCCCTTCCCCAAGATTACAAATCCACTCCTTGTCGTACTGCGCTTGTTCAGCTCCGCCATTAAAAGAAAATAGCGGTTGGATGAACCGAACCCGGGTGGGGTACTTTTTAACATTGATCGTCGATTTCTGTCAACAATCTGATGATGAATCATCGAACCCACTCTGCGAAGCTACCATACCAGTTCTCGTGAAAGTGAAATGCTCAGGGCAAGACTGGAGCTACTCTATTGGGTTTCTCCATCTTTCGAGATAGATCATATAACCTATAGGTTAGGTGGTTTGCGGGAGGAGAGAAATTGGCCTTTAGTCGACTCGACTTTTAGCGCGTGCAAGAAATCTCGTGGAATTCCTCCATTATTAGGTGCTCTCTCCCACGAGTTGCGGCTAATTCTTCAAGTAAGTGTCTTTTCTCTGCAATTTTTGTCGATATAAACCAAAGAAAAAAGAAGCTTGCACGCGATTTCGACGGTACATTCTCTCGAACAGGTACTTCAAGTGAACTAGCTTTAGTGGATGAAAGGTGTTGTTACTTCGAGCGAAGTACCTTTAGTGGATGAAGTCATGGGTGAAGATGCAGGTGCTTTAGGTAAAGTACCTTTAGTAGATGAAGATGCGGGTGTTTTAAGTAAATTTGAAGTAGCTTGAGTAGATCAAGGATTCGTTTTATTTGCTTTCCGCACTTCTGAATCCCGTCACCCGCTATCCCTTTCACGGAAACCACAAGTCCTGTGAGCAAAACGCAACCTTAAACCATATCGTGCCTTCTTTTCTTGTTAGATGGTGTTGGTCAAGGGCAAGCCACCGTCTGGCCCTATGGCTTATCTGAGTTAAGCTTATCGTGCTTATCCGAGTTAGGCTTATCTAAGTTGAGCTTATCGGGGTTAGGCGAGCCGGGGGTCATATAGTATAAGAGGGGTTACGAGAGCTATCATTCAATAGTTTTTTCGGTTGCTCCCGACGACCATGTTGGCTGCCTTTTTGTCATTAGCTCTAAAAACACCAACCACCCTAAAGCTGTGCACATTGCCTTTGTATGTGCATTTGGAAGTCTGATAGTACCGGCACATATCCAAGTGTCCCCTACGCTCACAGCACAACACGATAAGAAATGTGTCACATTCACTCACTAAACGCGCCATCTTGAAGTCGGCGACGTGAGCCTCTAGCGCCTCGTCAAGAAGCCAATTTGAGGTCTCGATGCAAGATGTTTGGACAGCAATCATTATGGTTGAATAATAAACCATCGGCTGTGCCCAGAGCGATCCTTATCTGACTCTCTCGACTAAGCCCCATTGCGGCAGCGGCCTGCTTATTGGGATGATCTTGCTTCCTATTGTTGCCACGAAGCCACATGTTTAAGCTGCCATTTTCCATATATTCATAGATGAGTAACCTATCATTTGTTGTCTTGCAGTAACCCAACAACGAGACAAAGTTGGGATGCGTGATATTCCCTAATGTTTCCAGCTTTGCCCTGAAATCTCTAAGCTCACCCCTATCATTGATATGATGGCAAAACTTCTTGACCGCGAAGTTTTATCAATCAAGGTGGCACTTTGCCGCAGCCCCCAGAGCCTATGATGGCCTCTACGCAAAAGCCAACCCTTGGCGGCCTCCTCAAGCTCTCTATAGATTGCGGAGTGGCGTGATCTTGTATGTTGCGAGGTTGATGTTGAGTGGCTCGCCTGTTGATTTTCCTTTTGTATATATTACTACCACATTGATAGTCAGAGCCTGAATGCTTGTCTATACAATTTTGCCAAGTCATTAATCCGCCTGTAATGCCACGTCATCAGTTTGTGACATGTGGCACTATGCAAGACGTTGATATGGGCAACAAAATTCACGATGATATTGTTAGTCAAGGGCTTCTGAAAAAAGAAGTTGTTCGTGGGATTGCCTTGGTCGACATGTATGCCACATATGGTGTACTTCAGAAAGCACAAAAAGTGCTTGAGGAGCTTCTTGTACCGCATGTCGACTCTTGGAACGTACTGATTGTAGGAGATGCAGAACAGGGGCACAGCAAGGTAGCTCTGGGTCGTTGTCAACAGATGCAAAGTGAGGGTGTCTCTTGGAATGAAATCACCTATGCTTTGGCCTTGAAGGCTATGCTTAGGTCTTGATTGCATGTGGCATTTTGCAAGACACTAACATGGGCAAAAATTTTCGATCAAATTCTTAGTCAAGAGTCGTTAACAATTCTTTGTAATGCAAAAAACAGAATTTTGGAATGTTTTGAGATGAGAAGAGATAGCTTGTGAAGAAAATAGAAATGGAGAGAGAAGTATCTTGTACAACACGTATGCCACTTGTGTTTCTCTAGACTTTTAAAGTTTCCTCCCTCTCGCAACTCTTATGCATAGATAGAACAATGTTTCCATGTTGTAGCAGTCTATCGATATAGAAATTTGATATAGAAGGGATTGTAGCCACAAGGATGCAATGGACAGACAACTCGCAGAGAGCATAATAATTGCAAGGATAGATATAATGGATGTTATAGAAGTAACAATGATGATGAATGCAAGGACGGAAGCAAGAGGGAATGAGATAATAGAAATCCTAGCTCTTCATAACAACATCAACCACAGAAACTAAAGTTGGTTTAATGTTTTGTAATTCTTAATGAGCTTTCTATTCGAAATGTAGTCTCTCGGAACATGTTGATTACAAGAACATTGTTTTGACAAGGACTTGAATACAAAATTGAACAAACAAATTCACATGGCTATGTCACGGACTTGAATATCAAATTATGAGACAGAAATTCAAGTTCGTTTCTTGTTCTTGAATACCATGACTATGTAGTAGGAAATGGACTACAGGGCAGGGTATGGCTTCCTTTCTTATAAATTTTGGAGAGACACAGTGTCGACTCTTTACCATACTTCTGTATGGCACTCACGTAGACCGTGCATTATTTAGTTTTTTGCTAATTTAAAATTTTGATGGTATGCAAAGATTTAACTACTATTCTACTTTTGTTCATAGTTCATCAAAGGCAAGCTTTTTGAAGTCCGTACTTGTTTAAGTGAAACCTACTGTAGAAATAAGGTGAGTGCTCTATCTGCATTTCACTAATGCCTTATACAAAAAAGAATAAGAGTTCGATTTTCACATTGAAAAATTTGTTTCAAAAATTTTGTTCGTGCTCATCTTGATATACTATTTTGAGAAAGAAAATCTCCAATAGTATTCCACTATATCTTGAGAATATAAATTGTCACCACCAGGCCAACCAAGCAAGATTAGTTTCAACTACTTATTAAAAGTAAATTGGCAGGCCTCTGTAATCACACGCCCTCTCTGTAGCTGCTCCCCCTATCGCATTAGTTCCCATTGTGCACCTTTTGGTTCTTTCTAATTAAACTGCCAAAGTTTGAAGGAAAAAAAATAGAGAGAGAGCGTGCATCGAAAGAGCCAAAGAAGACAAACGCTAAACCTTGAAAGCGCAAGATGTCGAGTATGGCTATAAACTCCCTTGCCGTGGGACTTAGTGCCTCATGCCTGTACAAGACTATGCACCTTCTAACCAATAAAAGGAAAGAACTAGAAGCCAAGGAGTTGGAATTGTGGAAAAATTGCCTCAAGGAAAGCTCCACCCAAAACCTTAGCCTCAAACAAGGTTTAGAGAATATAAACTTTGCCTTGCCTCGCGTAGAGGTATTGGGATGAGTCAAAATGTCTTTGTACAAGTTATCTTTGGCATTGACTTTTGAAAAGTGAGTAGTTGTTGCTTTATGCATCTTTACTACTCTCTCTCTCTCTCTCTCTCTCTCTCTCTCTCTCTCTCTCTCTCTCTCTCTCTCTCTCTCTCTCTCTCTCTCTCTCTCTCTCTCTCTCTCTGTGGGTACTAGCATTCTCTGAGGGTCTTTCGAAGATTCAAGGGTAAACTAGAGTGCATCGTTAAGCTGCATTTGTATTGAATTGAAGTGAGTCCGAGGGTAATTTGTTTTCCACAAATCCTATTACCTTAAGTTGACATGGTCATGTGTTTACAACACCATGATCTTCATGTCGTAACTTTGCTATGTCTAAATATGTCCTTAGCTTTTAGATTGCATTAATTATTTTATTCAAGTTCGCTCTATTGTGTGCATTTTTGTCATTTGTGTAAGTACAGTTGTGTCATTTGAAAATTCAACACAGCAACACAATCCATCCCTAAATTGGTGGACCCTATAGGAATCGGATATTATGATTTCCCGCATTTCCACCTTGGAAATGAACTTTGTTGTTGTATGGCAATTAGGACATACCCTCAACTTTTTGCCTACCCGGATGGTTGTGCCTTCAGGATGAGCCCAAAGGCTATGGCTAGTTTCTTTGAATGCCCACAATTAAGATCTCCTTTGCCTTCAGCAACTATGGTATTGGAAATGTTGATACTCAATCCCTCTCTTGGCTGCATTTAAGGATTTAAATTTAGCATAGACATCATCTGATCGTGGATGGCTATCATCTCCAACCACTAAGGAATGTACTTGATTCTCAACCTCAATGTAAGCCTTGGCTGGCTTTTTCCATTCTCCAGAGAACCTTCTCATGTCTTGTATTCTTGCTGCATCCTTTTCCATACCTGCACTAGCATAGATCCTAGACATCAATGTATGAGCAATTGCACAACCGCTTTTATCGTCCATCCAATAATATCCCAAAAAAAATGATAGACTTTCCATTAGATCCTCTACCTCCTTTGAAGGTCCTACTCTACCAAGGACATCCACCACAGAATTATAGTGCTCTAGGGAAGGTTCTAAGGTATAGTCCTGCCGGACTTGAAATGTTGGCATGCCTCCTCAACCTCGCCTGCATGACTGCAAGCGGAGAACAAACTGATGAAAGTCAGATCATTTGGCTTGAGCCCTGAATCTAGCATGCTCATAGCACAACCAGCAATTATTGCACTGCATGTAACAACATTTCTTACTGGCAACCGCTACAATAGCATGTGAGCGTCCTCTAGACTATTGGAACTTGCGTACATATTTATAAGTGCGCTGCCTATATGGAAATCAGATTTATGCCCCTTGTCAATCACTTGTGCATGAATCAATTCTCCATGTTTTAAAGCAACAATGCCGGTACAAACCTTTATCATAGAAACGAATGTAACCCTATCTGGCTCTATTCCTCTCTGCACCATCCCTTCAAACAGTTGAAGACCCTCCTCACCCTATCTATTATGTGCATAACCCACAATTGAGGCACTCCATGACGCACGATCTTTGTAAGGCAATCTATCAAATACTGCACGAGCCTCCTCCATATTGCCACACTTGCCATACATGTCAACAAGGGAGCGGGAGCTGCCAATAAATGGGTCGATATCTAGGCTCCTTCGGATAACTTGGTCATGTACCCATTGCCCTGCTCGTCAACTGCAATGCTAGAGCATGCTTTGAGAAACGCAACAACGATGACTTCGTTCGGTTGAAGACCCTCCCACTCCATTTGCTTTGCACAAAGAAGTGCTTCTTCTGCTTGACCTTGATGTGCATACCTTGTGATCAGTGTAGTCCATGTTACAACTTTTTTGTGTAGCAATCTACTAAAGAGCACTTGGGCAACATCAAGCTTTCGGGTCTTCAGATACATGTCAACCACCGTACCGCCAACAAAACCATCTGACTCGAAACCATTCATGACAGTATGAGCATGCAACAGCAGAGCATGCCTTAAGAATTGTTTGCATATAAATACCATCTGCCAATACTCCTGAGTTAAGCATCTCATGATAAAGAGAAACAACTTGGTCTTTTTCACCAAGCCTGACATGGGCCGAAATAATGGCACCCAAATAGCAGCAGAGGTTTTTCTAAAATTCTGAAAATTAGATTAGCTTGGGCAAGATTCCCAAAGGACGCATGCATACGAATCAAGGAATTTGCCAAGGTAATATTTGTTGCTAGATCATTTTGTAAAATGAGCTTCTGAAGTGCTTCTCCAGCTAAGTGGTTACGCTCATCTATAAAGCTCTGAAGCTCATTAAGGAGCCCTGGGCGATCCAAGCTATTATCAGGGTGAAGGAGTGGAAACGACCCTCTGCCACTTCCATCCACTGGCAAGGAACTACAAGGGAAGCATGCATCATTTCAGCTGCAACATTGCATGTCGATCTAGAGCCGACAAATCAACAAAGAACAAATGCATGTGAGAAAACTGACCTTTTCGTGCGATTTTCCACCCAATTCTAAGGTGGGTGGGGCTCTTACAAATATACTAATGTTCATGGGCAATAATCGAAACTAACCTAATTCACGTGAAAAGAAGAGGCTTCCAAAATTCCGTGTGGGTGGGGCTTTGTCCTAGCTCGGGGCTTACTATGATTGCCATGGGATGCAAATGCTACAAGTTTGCCATGGGAGATCAATTGAGTAGGTGGATATAGTTGATAGATCTACGAACCATGTGTCACGTCTAGATTCGTGATGAGAAAAGGTGACCCAAGTTGGGAGATTGACACAAGGTGGAGGTAGCCCCAAGATAATAATAGAACCAGAGGACCATGGCGTAGCACTGTTGATAAGCATACAAGCTATATTAAACGACATAATCAATTCTCCGGTTGAAAAACTCAGCATCTTGCATAGAGCCACATGCCTTCAAGATGCATGCGTAGGTGATTCCATTTGGAGAGAGGCCCTCGCTCCGCATCTGGTGCAATCAAACTAGAGCTTTCTGGCCCTGCCTCTGTGGGAAAAATCTTGCAATCAGTGCATTCCAAGCGTCCACACTCCAGACACGAAGCTCCTCGAGCACTTGCGTAGAGCCACATGCCATCAAGATGTAAGCATAGCCTTCAAGACGTAACTATAGGTGATTGAATTTGGAGAGATACACTTGCTTTGCAACCACTAAAAACAGCCTACGGCTTTATGGCCCTGCTCTTGTTGCGCACATTTTGAAATCGGTGCATTCCAGGAGGCCACATTCCGACCAGGAAGCTCCTCAAGTACTTTTTGTGCTTTCTCAAGCGCACCACATTTTTGGCATACATATCGACCAAGACAGTGCCAAGCACGACATCTTTTTTCAACAGCCTCTGACTAACAATATAATTGTGAATTTTTGTGCCATCAAGATGTAAGCATAGCCTTCAAGACGTAACTATAGGTGATTGAATTTGGAGAGATACACTTGCTTTGCAACCACTAAAAACAGCCTACAGCTTTATGGCCCTGCTCTTGTTGCGCACATTCTGCAATCGGTGCATTCCAGGAGGCCACATTCCGACCACGAAGCTCCTCAAGTACTTTTTGTGCTTTCTCAAGCGCACCACATTTTTGACATACATATCGACCAAGACAGTGCCAAGCACGACATCTTTTTTCAACAGCCTCTGACTAACAATATAATTGTGAATTTTTGTGCCCATATCAGCATCTTAGAGCCACATGCTTTCGAGATACATGCGTAGGTGATTACATCTGGAGAAAGGTCCTCGCTTCGCATCCGTTGGAAACAAACCAAAGCTTTCTCCTATGGGGCAAATCCTGCAATCAATGCATTCCAAGAGTCCACACTCCAGACAACCTAGAGCTCTCTGGCCCTGCTCCTGTGGTGCGTATCCCGCGACCAGTGCATTCCAAGAGGCGCCATTCCAATTGATTCTTACATGAGGTTATAAGAGTTGCTCCCCCATGAGTTGCTACTATTGCATTGCTGCTTCTACTAGGTGACGTCTGCAACAAGTCAAGAGAGGTTCTTTGATTCAGGGACGCGCTACTTAGCACCATCGTGAGCAATTAGCAACACTCTGAGTACGAAAAGCGAGTAAGCTATATCAAACGAATCTTTCCGTTCAAAAGCTGAAAACAGCCTAGAGCTTTCTAACCCTGCTCCTGTGGTGCGTACCCCACGAGCAGTGCATTCCAAGAGACGCCATTCCAAGTGAAGGAGTTGCTCCACCCATGAGTTGCATTGTTGCACCGTTGCTTATGTTGGGTGAGGTCTGCAACAAGTCGAGAGAGAGATTCGAACTTCTTAACGCGCTGCTTAGCACTATCATGAGCAGTTAGCAACGCTCTCAATACAAAAAATGTGTAAGCTATATTAAATGGATCATGCCATTTCAAAAGCTCTGCCACGTGGATTACTAAGAAGCCAAAATTTTAAATGTAGATGTTACGCTAAGGTGAAAAGTCACAATGGGTTTTATAAGAGGATCAAAAGAGTGAGCCCCTCCTCCAAGAAGAAAGAAAAAAAGGTTGGACACATTGCTCGAAAAAAACCTAGGCTTAGTGTAAATCTACCTGCAAAAACTAAGATTTACCTTTAAATTTGAAAATTCGACGGTGAGAAACCCTACAAAATTTAGAGAAATTTAGTGTAAAAACCTTCAAATTTAGTCAATTTACCTCTAAAATTTCTTATAGGTAGGTTTGCCAAGTTTTTTAGAAAAAGATTCTTTTGAGCCCTGGTTTGACATGATTCACTTGCCACATGGCACTAACCGAAAAGCTTCATCCAACGGTCCATGATTTTTCCCAAAGTCCACGCATTACTTAGGCCTTATGTATGTCACAAACTGGTGACATGGCTGCCCATGGTACACACACTCTGGCTAGGGCTACTGGCTGAATTGCCAACTGCAGCAGTGACACGTGGCAACGCACAGTACGGACAGGGCCAAGAGAAGGCAACAGTGACACGTGGCAGGATTTTCGAAATTCCCGTTGAGGTGATGACGTGGCCTGCTGTACGGACGCACTGTTGACGTGGCAGCTTTTGCGTGGACAGTTCTGTGGTGGCAGATTTGCTTTTTGGGGCCAGCTTTTGCTTTATGGGTTCCACGCAAATTGGAAAGAGAGAGAGAGAGAGAGAGAGAGAGAGAGAGAGAGAGAGGAAACTCTTTACTTCAATTTTTGTGGCCATCTAGAGAGAGAGAACTTGCTTTATTTTATCAGAGCTTTTGATTTTCACCTTTTGGGCTCTGCTTTTAGCAACCCTTGTATTCTTTAAATAAGCAGGCACGACCTCATAACTCAGGGCATCTGGACGCAGAGTCTAAGTGTGAGCGCATGCCCACACTCTTGTACTTTGAACAAAGATTAATACAAAAAGAAATACCGAAAGGGGCGCCAGTCTTTGGGGCCAATATCTCTAGGCACGGAACTTCGTCGGGCAAGTGTCAAATCAATTGTGAACTGTGAACTATTTTGAAGTGTTTATTTGTGCTTCCGCGGTAGATTCTCGACTTGGAGTGTCCAAGCCTGTAACAGTGGTATCAGAGCACGGCCGATTTCTCTTCTACAGGAAATACGATCCCTAATTTTTTTTTCGCGGCACTTATGGCTTCAGACAAAGATCAGTCAACTCCCTCTGCATCCGGAGATGCGGGAAGGGATCACAACGAAGATTCATGCGAGGAGTATGGCTCGCCTCGGCCTACTCAGGCGAAGCATCAAGAGATGGAACGTCGACAATTGATCGGCGATGCAACAAAGATGATGCTTAATTTTGCCAAGGACTCAAAACTGGCAAAATATATGAGCAAGACTTCTTTTGAGGAAGTGCACACACAGTGGCAGAAGACCACAAAACCACCCCGAAAACCCACTCTCAAGAAACCTCCTACTCCCAAGAAGTATACAGAGAAAGAATTAGAAGAGGTGGTTGATGCACGAATTGCTCAGCTTTTTGACGTGCAAAACAAAGCTAAAAAGCACGACAAAAAGCAGAAGAAAGGCACTGACTTCCTAGGTTATTTGGGTCGTCAGTCTACATTTGAAAAGGCAAGAAAGCAGAAGAAGCGTGTTCGATTTGAAGGAGTACCCATATCTTTTTCTTCTTCTTCTTCTTCTGATAGTTCTAGCTCATTTGACTAAAGCGAAGAAGACAAAAAAGGCAACAAGCGAAGCAAAAGGCAACGCTTCGGAAAGGGCAAGAAAAAGGCAACGAAGTCTAAATCTCGTCCCGTGATTGACACTTCTACTGAGGACTATAGATAGTTCGGACTCTGATGACAGCAGCTTTTATGCAAAGAAGAAGAATTTTTACAAAGCCAACCATATGACTTTCTGGAAGACAAAAGCAAGAAAGTCTGAGAGTTTAAGGAAGGTGGACAGTCAAAGATAATTTGACACGTTTTCTGGATATAGAGATGCTTCGAAGGCTTTGTCTTTTGTACAGCAATTTGACATCGCTTTCGCAGAAGGGCGTTACTCAAAGCACTCTAAGATTCAGAAAGCTACCTCTTACTTTAAGGGGAATGCTCGAACTTGGTGGTCCATGCTTCTATTAAACAAGACTGTGCCAGTTAAATGGCTAAAATTCAAGAGGCTTTTTCTTTCTTCTTTGCTGACTCGAGAGTATGAACGCGACATACGAACTGCTTGGAACCATCTTTGGATGACCAAGAAGAATAGAGTGGACGCTTATTGCGAGAGATTCTGGAGCTCTTTTCTACCCGCCTCTTCATTTAAGAAGATCTCGTTCAAAGAACATATTGAGCGGTTTACCTTGGGTCTTCCTACAGAGATCCGAGATCACTGCTTGGAACAAAAGTCAGCTTCCATTCAGGAGTTGATGAGTCATGCGAAACGGGGTTTTGCCATTCACTCAGGCGGTCTAACCTACCCCACCGATGAGATCATGACACAAAGAGCTGAACAGACTTCGACAAATGAAAGTAGAAAGAGAAAGAGCAACCCAGAATAGAAAGATGCACGACCCAAGCTCACTCCTCAGGAAAGAGCTCGCTACATCAGGGAAGGGAAGTGCTTTGGATGCGGGGAAACTGGACATATCTCCGCGAAGTGCCCTAAAAAGGCACAAAAAGAACAAAACGACAAGGACGAAAGGCCTGAGAGTTCGAGAGCAGCTGAGGAACGTGGAAGAAAAGGCAAGATGAAAACAGTACTGGTTCCAGATTGCGTGGGTACCGATCCCAACACGTTGGACGAGAGTACATAACTTTGCCAAGCTTGGGGCAAAGTGAAAGACCAAGAAGCCCTGATCTTCTTTGATAAAGGAGCCAAGGCCAACTTCATTTCACCAGAATTGGTGGCGCGGCTCAAGATCACTCCCGATCGGATGGGACCACTTGCAGAGGCAGTTCTAGCGGCACCCGGCACGGACATAGCCATTACACATGTCATTTGCAAACTTCAGTTGCATTGTCAGGGGTATTTGGGGCATGAGGACTTTTACATAATGTCTTTGGAAGTTTGTTCCGTTACCACAAGAACAACGCCGTGGTCGATTATCGGGCAAGGAAAGCGACATTGACCACAGAGAAGGGCAGAACCATTGTACTCGATATAAAACTTAAGGGCGAGTCTGTCCCTATTGTATCGGCTTCGGCCATTTCTAAATTAATGAAATCCAGTCTGTTTGTTTACTCGATCTGAGTTAAGTGATGAGGATAGGACAAATATGCCTGAACTTGATAAAGAACTCCAAGATTTTCTCCACTCTCATGCCGATTGCTTCTCACAGGGCCTGCCAGGCGAGTTACCACCTGCTCGTCCTGAAGATCATACCATTGATCTGACACCTGGAAGCACAACCAAACCGGCCACCCTACCGTGTGAGTCGAGCCCAAAACGAAGAGATTATGAACCAAGTGAAAGACCCCTTGAAAAAGGGTCTTGTCCAACCTAGTACTTCACCGTATTGCTCTCCAGTGTTGTTGGTATTGAAGAAAGACGCATCTTGGAGAATGTGCATCGATTATAGAGCTCTCAAGAAATTACCATCAAGAACAGATTTTCGATTCCTAGGATCGATGATATACTAGACAGATTACAAGGATCCTCGTGTTTTAACATGATTGATTTGAAGATTGGATATCATCAGATTTGAATCGCATCGGGAGACATCTACAACATAGCATTTTGGACGACTTTTGGGTTATTTAAGTTTTTGGTGATGCCTTTTGGCCTAACCAATGCTCCTGCGACATTTAACTGGATGATGGACAGGATTTTTCGAGAGTACAGACTATTTGTTGGCACTTTCTTTGACGATATCATTGTTTTCTCCAAGGATGAGGCAGAACATAGAGATCATCTGCTTCAAGTCTTTCACGCATTGCGAAATCACAAGTTAGTGATTAATGCGAAGAAAAGTGAATTTTTCCTACCAGAGATACACTTCTTCGGACACATTGTGTCAGCAGGAGTGCAGATGGATCCGGCCAAGATAGAGACTATCCATGATTGGCACGATTTGAAGAATGTCCATGAAGTTAGAAGCTTCTTGGGATTGTGTTCTTACTACAGGCGGTTCATTCGAAAGTTTGCAGAGGTTGCTTCCCCTTTGCATATCTTGACACAGAAAGGAGTCCCTTTCTCGTGGGGACCCACAGAGGTGACTTCCTTTCAAACTTTAAAAGAGAAATTGACTACGGGACGAGTTTTGACTTTGCTGGACTTGCAGAAGTCATTTGAAGTATATTGTGATGCTTGTGGTCGTAGTCTGGGTGCGGTCTTAATGCAAGAAGGCCATGTCATTGCTGATGAGAGTCGATTGTTCTCAAGGCCGGAATTGACAGCATAGATTTATGAGAAAGAGCTTTTGGCGGTTATCCATGCTCTTACTCAGTGGCGACACTACCTACTCAGAGCGGATTTTATTGTCTTTATAGACCATCAGAGTTTACACTACTTCTTGTCATAGAAGCAGCTATCGGAAAAGCAAATGCGGTGGGAGAACATCTTGTCACAGTTTCACTTCCACGTTGTCCATGTGCAAGGACAGAAGAATTTGGTGACAGATGCTTTGTCTCGGAAGCCGTTGGTTCTGGCTATTTCCGCGATACATCATATGAGCTTCGAGGATATGGTCGACCATGCCACAGATACGAATTTTTCAAACGTTTTAACACGGATACGAGATGGGGAGACAATAGCGGGATATTCCATTCAGGATGGCTACTTGATGAGGAAAACTATGTTGTGCGTTACACAGTCGTTGAGGGAAAAGGTTATGACTAAATGCCACTGTCCGCCTTTTACGGGTCACCGCGGCATTGCTACCACCCTGAAAGGGGTAGAGAGATACTTCTTTTGGCCGAGACTCAAGAAGGATGTGGACGAGTTTGTGCGCAAGTGCTTAGTATGCCAGAAGGTCAAGTTTGACGGGCATAAAGCGCGGGGATTGTTACAGCCTTTGCCCATACCCACCCGTCCCTGGGAAAGTATTGAAATGGACTTCATTTTTTGATCTCCCGAGAACACAAAGTGGTCACGATGGTATCTGGACTGTTATTGGCAGAATTAGCAAGAAAGCTCATTTCATTCCAGTGAAGAAAACAGTCAAGTCGGATCACTTAGCGAAACTATTTGTGGCCCAGATTTTCAAATTACATGGCATGCCCAAGACGATTGTCTCCAACAGGAACCCCGGATTTACGAGTTTGTTTTGGAAGGCAATTGGGGAGAACATTGGCACGCGGTTGCAGTTCTCGTCATCTTTCCACCCGCAGATTGACGGGCAATCTGAGATTGCCAATTCAATGGTTTTAGATTTATTGAAGTCTTACATCTCGGATCAGAAGACTCAATGGAAAAAGTATCTACCTTGGGTGGAATTTGCCTACAATAACACGATACACTCCTCGACAGGGAAGGCGGCCATTTGAGATTATTGAAGGTGTTGCGTAGGTTCCACCCTTCCTAAGCACGAAAGATAAGATTTTTGAAGCTGATGAGTACACGCGCGACTTAGACACGGCTTTTGCCAACTGAATGAATATTGAATGTGGTTTGTCATGTGATGTCCTCTGATGTCTATTGATGTCGTGTGATGTGACTGTCGATAGGTACATGTGCTAAATGTGTGTTCCTAGTGCGTTGGTACTGATAGTCAGTGTCTACTAAGACGGTTTATGGCCTCTGTTTGTTTTGCAGACCTAATCAAGGGCGATTACAATGCTTTCAAGAGGGGGGTATGTCACAAACTGGTGATGTGGCTGCCCATGGTACCCACACTCTGGCTGTTAGGTGCAGCGGAATGTTGTATTTTCTCAAGATTAGTGATCTTTATTGCTCAAGGTTCCTTTTAGTTCTTTGGGGAAAGAGAGAGCTTTCCGTCTTGTAGAGTGTTGTGGTCACGAACAAATTGAGTGGATATTGTGCGTGCAATGAATGAGATTGAGAGAAGGAGAGAGAAGAGATACGACACCGAGAGGTTGTAAAACCCTCCTCCGAAGGCCCCACTCTCGTCGGCGAGAGTGGTCTACTTTGATTGCACAAAGGTGTACAATGCGAATGCAATGGACAGATGTAAGTTGGACTATGCCGATGACGACGACGGTGATGACGACGACGACTTGATGGCTGAAATCTGAGATCTTCTAATCGCTGAATTCTGGGACTGTTTCGGTGGCTGAAAATGACTGTTTTGGCTGCGTTTTCTTAGGCTAAAGTTGGGAGATCATCTGCAACCAATCTGGGGGCTGATTTGCTACTGTGTATCTGCTGAAAACTGCGTGTATCTGTGGCGGTTAGAGGCTGAAACTGAAAACGCTGATGTGCCTTTGCTGCTAGCCAAAAACGCTAGGGCTGTTCTGGGACCAAAAGCAAAAACGATACTGCCTGATGAGGCTTGCAAAAACGCCAATGCTGATCTGGGAAAAACGCTAGCAGAGCCAGACTCTGATGGCGATCCTGAGAACCTGCTGTCGCTAGGAGGCGGAGAGGTGATGGCGATGGCCTGATGTGGACAATGCCAAGACTGGGAACTTGCCCGCGATATGGAGGTCCAAAAACGCTAGGGGTACTGAGGGGGGGTACTGCTGAGAAGTTGCATGTTGAGTGGGAAGCTCCTACTGCCTCTTCTGCCAGAAAGTGTGAACTTGGGTTTGCTTATATATTAACTTAGCAAAATTGCCCTACCTACTTTTGTTGGAAAGTCACTTAAAAATAATAAGTGAAAATCCCAATAAATAGGAAAATAGACTAAATGCACTAGAAAATTCCCCTAATTGATGCTAATGGATTCTAATGGGAATTTCGATGATCATGTTGTGTGCAACCGGAGAATATGCATCTATGCTAAGTGACTGGGCATGCACGGTCTACAAATAGACTCACAAAAGTGCCAGATCACTGCTATTCTAAATTGATCTGACTGACTGAAACCTTGTTGTGGTGTAGCTTGTCCACGGACACATAGGGTTGGAATGTGTCACGTGACATCCCCTCCTTTTCAAAGTGAGGTACTGGTACCGAACTGTATGGCGTCGAGGGAGATCGCCAACAGCATCCAGAATCCTTGAAGGGACTCTTCGCCGGTCGACTCTGATGTGTGGGTCGTGCGGTACTTGAACTTCATAAAGGTCTGCAACGCTTGCTTCTTTGGGCCGCGTCGAAAGCGACAAAGTCTTCTATGGCTCCTTCGATGCTTCAACTTCATTGAGAGTCCTACTTCTTTCATCTTCAAGAATCTCCATGGCTGAAAATTCCTGAAACCATCTCCAACACAAAACCATGAACATACCTATTCCATGTAAAGTGAAGGAAAAAAATCTTCTCTTCTCTAAAGACTCTGCATGTAATGTACATGAACATAGAGACAGAGTGACAACCCGTTCATCAAACATGTGCAAACAATGAGGTCGAATCTGATCTGTTTGATCGAAATCAATCAATTGTGGCAAATCACAATAGAAATGCCCATGCTTGGTGCTCATACTATCATGTGATCTTTCGGAAACTGAGTCATGCCACGGAAGAAACATGGAATGTGACTTCCTGACATACAAACTTTTCAACTTTTCATGAACAATCCGCATACATTCGTGCTCATCCATGAGAGAACCATGCTCAACATACAGTATGTTACGCCTAGGAAAAGGGATCACATAACAATGCTGACTAAAATACAGGAAACCTTCACGAATGAAACACTCGAACAATGCGTGCGTATTAATCATGCGAACACAAAATACTTCCTGTGAGGGTTCTTTGGACCAAGGCTCGAGAGCCACGATCGGTTCTTCGGGGTCTATCGAATCATCTTGTGGGGGATCTGTGGACCTCGACTCGAAAGTCAAGATCGATCCTTGGTGATCGATCGATTCTACAACGAGGTTGGCTTCGCTAGAAAAAGCATCAACTAACACATCATCCTTGTGAACAATCACATCATCTTCATGCAATTCATCATGCTCGTGAGAAATCACATCTTGATCATGCAAATCATCATGCTCGTGAGAAATCACATCTTGATCATGCAAATCATCATGCTTGTCATTGTCATCCAAATCATTATGCAAATCATTGGCATCCAAATCATCATGGTTATCACTGTGCTTCAAATCATCATGCAAATCTTGTGTGTCATGCATGGGAGAAGAAGAGACAGAGAGAGTCTCCTTTTCCTGAATTTCGTGCATCGGTGCCCGTACTTGAGAAAAGAGTTGCAACAAGCCGGCTTTCCTTTCTTTGTACTCATGCTTTATGGCTGCCATTCTTTCTTCGTGTTCACGCTCTCTTTCTGCATTTCTTGCTTCTCGTTCTAACTTCTATTTCAGAAAAAATTGATGCAAAGCCTCCATAGGAGTTAGTGCAATCTTTGTCGTAGATGGGAAAGGGGGAGGGTCAGAAAAACCTACTGGTGGGGAAAATTCTTCTTCGCCTCTCTCATGCTCATCACCTCCAAGCGAAGTATCCATTCCGCTTCGAGTGATGATCATCCTACAATCGTGGGTTCTTGTGGGTTCTTGGGTTCTTAAGTCCACGAGGAACTTGGATTCTTGCGGGTCTTGAGGTTCTTGAGGTCCTTGATTCGTGAGAACCTATGGTTCTTGAGGTTCTTGAGTTCTTGGGGTTCTTGAGGTTTTCTTTCGCTTGCAAATCGCGTTGGAGAAGGATCTTCTCTTCACCCGAGTTCTACCCTTTTCTGCGGGCGCACCCCTTGGCGGCCTTGCGCTCACACCAAGGTTTCTTTTTCCCACCTCACGTAGATTGACCGGCCGCTAAGTGCACGGTCCGCTCTCAATGAGTGAAAAGAGACACAAGGGGAGGCTGGACAAGCCCTTCTTTCTTGGAATTCCTGTCACTCTTCAACAAAACACGATTAGGAATCGCCACGCCCAAGTAAACTTGGGTTCGTGCGATCACAACAAGCAAAAAAATTCTTGTGGTTCTTGTGGTTCTTCCCTTGAGTAATGCAGAACACTTCCAAAGCTCTGATACCAATGTTAGGTGCAGCGGAATGAATGTTGTATTTTCTCAAGATTAGTGATCTTTATTGCTCAAGGTTCCTTTTAGTTCTTTAGGGAAAGAGAGCTTTCCGTCTTGTAGAGTGTTGTGGTCACGAACAAAGTGAGTGGATATTGTGTGTGCAAGTGAATGAGACTGAGAGAAGGAGAGAGAAGAGATACGACACCGAGAGGTTGTAAAACCCTCCTCCGAAGGCCCCACTCTCGTCGGCGAGAGTGGTCTACTTTGATTGCACATAGGTGTACAATGCGAATGCAATGGACAGATGCAAGTTGGACTATGCCGATGACGACGGCGGTGATGACGACGACGACTTGATGGCTGAAATCTGAGATCTTCTAATCGCTGAATTCTGGGACTGTTTCGGTGGCTGAAAATGACTGTTTTGGCTTCGTTTTCTTGGGCTAAAGTTGGGGGATCATCTGCAACCAATCTGGGGGCTGATTTGCTACTGTGTATCTGCTGAAAACTGCGTGTATCTGTGGCGGTTAGAGGCTGAAACTGAAAACGCTGATGTGCCTTTGCTGCTAGCCAAAAACATTAGGGCTGTTCTAGGACCAAAAGCAAAAACGCTACTGCCTGATGAGGCTTGCAAAAACGCCAATGCTGATCTGGGAAAAACGCTAGCAAAGCTAGACTCTGATGGCGATCCTGAGAACCTGCTGTCGCTAGGAGGCTGAGAGGTGATGGAGATGGCCTGATGTGGACAACGCCAAGGCTGGGAACTTGCCCGCGATGATGGAGGTCCAAAAACACTAGGGGTGCTGAGGGGGGGGGTACTGATGAGAAGTTGCCTGTTGAGCAGGAAGCTCCTGCTGCCTCTTCTGCCAAAAAGTGTGAACTTGGGTTTGCTTATATATTAACTTAGCAAAATTGCCCTGCCTACTTTTGTTGGGAAGTCACTTAAAAATAATAAGTGAAAATCCCAATAAATAGGAAAATAGGCTAAATGCACTGGAAAATTCCCCTAACTAGTGCTAATGGATTCTGATGGGAATTCCGATGATCATGCTGTGTGCAACCAGAGGATATGCATCTATGCTAAGTGACTGGGCATGCACGATCTACGAATAGACTCACAAAAGTGCCAGATCACTGCTATTCTAAACTGATCGGACTAATTGAAACCTTGTTGTGGTGTAGCTTGTCCACGTACACATAGGGTTGGGATGTGTCACGTGACACTGGCTAGGGCTGTTGGCTGAATTGCCAACTGTAGCAGTTACACGTGGCAGCACACAATACGGACAGGACCAAGAAAAGGAAGCAATGACACGTGGCAAGATTTTTGAAATTTCCGCTGAGGTGATGACGTGGCCTGCTGTACGGACACACTGCTGATGTGGCAGCTTTTGCGTGGACAGTTCTGCGGTAGATTTGCTTTTTGGGACCAGCTTTTGCTTTATGGGCTCCACGCAGATTGGAACGAGAGAGAGAGGAAACTCTTTGCTTTAATTTTTGTGTCCAAGTATGGCTAGAGAGAGATCCTGCTTTATTTTATCAAAGCTTTTGATTTTCAGCTTTTGGGCTCTGCTTTTAGCAACCCTTGTATTCTTTAAATAAAGAGGCAAGGCCTCATAACTCAGGACATCTGGACACAGAGTCTGAGTGTGAGCGCTTGCCCACACTCTTGTACTTTGAACAAAGATTAATACAAAAAGACATACTGAAAGGGGCGCCAGTCTTTGGGGCCAATATCTCTGGGCACGAAACTCCGTCGGACGCAGTGTCGAATTAATTGTGAACTGTGAACTGTTTTGAAGTGTTTATTTGTGATGTCGCGGGAGATTCTCGACTTGGAGTGTCCAAGTCTGTAACAATGTAGGCCAAAAGCATTGACTTTGCAATGTGTCCTATTCAACAAGTTTAATCCAATAGTCCATAATTCCTCACAACCACCTTAATCTAATGGTCTACAATTGCTGCGACAGTTCCAAGTTACAACTAATAAACCGTATTTAAGAGAAGCGTTCAAAATAGACAAAGTTCTTGGTTTTCTCGATTCAAAAGGAAAAAAAAGAACCCTTATTTTTTGAGGTACAATTGAAAGGAGAAACACTCCCCCCCCCCCCCCCCCCCCCCCCCCCCCCCTCCCCCCCAAATCCCCATGAGGGGGAGGCAAGCCCAATGGAATGAATGGCAACCCCGTCATTTTAGCAGAAAGCCTCTAAGTCCAAGGTCTTCGATTCAACCCCTCTTGGCTGCTTCTACCCGTAAGAGAAGCTCCTCGAAAGTACCTTTATCGATACTAAATCTCTCCAATAAAATACAAAATCGCATAAATTGCAAAAAAAAAACATGTACAATGTGTTTTCCATATAGTAAGAGGCAGCTCGCACAAGGCATGTTTTAACTTTACTAAAATGGGCAGAGTTATCTCTACCCCCGCCCAATTGAGCATTCATGCAACAAGCAAACAGCAAACAGACGGGATTGCTGATGCAAGCGAAAACCTTGCCTGCCTATGTACGAAACTCCTCTAATACTAATTACATGAGAACCAAATCGCCCACTTGGATCGTTGAACATACCTACATGGCACCCCATCGTTTGTTTGTGTTTTAAGAGAGATGCCTACAACTTGAAATTACAACCCACGCCCCCTAAGGGCTACATGTCACATGAGTTGTCAAGGGGGTTGGAACCCAAGACCTTGAACACAAGAGGCTCTTGCTCTATCAACTAAGCTAGCACTCGTTGACAGCACCCCAAAGTTTTCTCCCCTAGAGCACATACAAATTAAGCTTAACATGCGGTCCCATCCATGGCAATCCAATCTGTAGCAAAACTCCAAAACATAGACACAGGTTGCCGTCAACACCCTCCTGAGTCCTCCTTGGTAAATGCAGCCATGTATTCTCTCTCTCTCTCTCTCTCTCTCTCTCTCTCTCTCATAGTATCTAGTGTTTTGTCTGTGTTGAAACACCAAACAAGAGGAGTCCATAGACCACAAGCACACTTCTTTTTCTCAATTCTCATGCTTCCTCCTCGTTAAACTCGCACATTGAGTTCTTTTTCTCAATTTGCGTGGTTGAGGAATGCTTTATAGCGTCATTGGTTTGTTGTTTATATAATTAAGCTAGAAAGATACACATTGAGCTTCTCAATAGTAGGTTACTTCAGAGAGATGCATATTTAGGGAGCACATTGATGAATGTGTGCCAAATGTGATGCCCTCTACATGAAAGCACGAAAAGTTCTTGAGGGCCATTCTCTTCGGGATGCTCTCTTGCCGTGCGGCAATTGTAGGATATGCCAAACATGGCTAAGTAAAGAAGCTTTGCCTAAGCTTTAGCCCGTTTTCACCATATGCAAAGGGAAGGCCTTTTTTCCAAATGCAATCACCAATGCTTGTACCTCATGTAATGCCTGGGGCTTTACTCTCGTTAGGGGCTGTTGGAGAAAGATGTCGTGATTGGCAATGCTTGGATCGATATGTATGGCAAATGTGATGCCCTTATGAAAGCACCAAAAGGTTAAGCTTTATATCGAAAATATCGTTGCCTGGAAGAGAGCGTAATGATTGTAGGATGTCCTACATGGTTGTGAGAAGAAAGCTCTAGGCTGTTTTAATAAGATGTGAAGTGAGTTGTTTTCTCTAAACAAATGCTCTTGGAGTACTCTTATAAGAGAATTGCATAGTTACCCGGAACGGGAACGGGAGGGTCCGAAACGAGACAGGAACGGGGAGGAGGAGGGGGGGCCGGAACGGGAACGGGGCTGGAACGGTCCACCTAAAGTAAGGATTGAATTACCTCCATTCAGCTTAGTCCCAAATAAACTCCTAAACAACCCCAAAACTGCCCCCTAACCTGTCCTCAAACTGCACCAATATGTTACCCGAACAACCCCCAATTTGTCCCCAAAAGCCCACTTTTTTTCCCCAAATGCCTACTTTTGCCCACTCCGCCCTGCGTTTCGCCATTCCGCCTCATGTTCCGCCCATTCCGGAACATTGTTCCAGTTGCACCCCATTCCGGAACGACGTTTCCATTCCCATCTCCGTTTCAAGAACAGGACTCGTCAGGAACGCCATTTCGGAACGTTTGGGCTGTGTTCCCCCCGTTCCCTGTTACAGTGAGAGAATATGCCCAGCAAAGGCTCGCTCTAAACTTCTTTGTTGGATGCAACACGAGGGCACCTCCCAAATGCAATCACTTTTCTTAGTGTGGTCGTAATTTGTGCCTTCTGATAGCACGAGGGATATGGAATTATACCAAACAAAGAGCACTACACCTCCTTGGTTGAAATCTTCAAGCGGACAAGCTATGAGAGTAATGCAGATGATGCCATCATCATCTAATCATCCTCGAGTTTGGTATGCCCTTCTATGTGATTGTCAAAAATGATTGGCCTTTGAGCATGCAATAGAACTAGATAAATGTAATGATGCAACATATGTGACACATCCATCTGCCATCCTGGCATGTCATACGGAGAGTCATACACTACAAAGTTCAAGTGAGATCCTGCTCTCCTTTTCCTAACGTGGGATCTCCCCAAGGACGATTCAAATCCTTTGAGATGGAATCAAGCATGGTTCTTTGTTGCTGCTCTCAAAACTCTCCTCTTTTTGGCTAAATAGATTGTGTCATTGCAAGCCTTTGAAGTGAACCGTCTGGATTTCTTACGCTTTCCATAGGTGACACAAACCTTGCTTGCCCTATTAAAAAGGCTGGTTTGTCCTCATTCAGCTCAATTTCAAGCTCCTCTTCATTGCTTTTGTCATGATAACGGTCACCTATAAGAGCCATTGTCATCCTTCTCACGGACTGCTAACCAACTCATTTGTCATGAACTTCTACTCTAGCATGTCATACATAGAGAGTCCTACAAAACAAAGTTCCTCAACGAGATGCACCTTTCTGAACTAAACCATCTGGATTTTCTCTATGAAATGAACTATCTGAATTTTTTATGATTTACTATCGGAAAAACAATCTAAATTTCTTATGACTTACTATCGGAAGTGAACTATCTGAATTGCTTACGATTTCCAAACATGATACATCCTTCTTCCCCCCCGCATGTCATACGTAGAGAGCTGTACACCACGAAGTTCAGCTTGTGAGAAAACTTTGCCTTTGCTCTATCTGAATTTCTTACGATTTCCAAACATGATACATCCTTCTTCCCCCCTGCATGTCATATGTAGAGAGCTGTACACCACGAAGTTCAGCTTGTGAGAAAACTTTGCCTTCGCTCCTCTATTGATAGCTTTCCACAAAGAGCTAGTCCAAAGGTAAGGGTTTCAATTGATTGAATTTAAAGAAATCAATTGCCATAAATAAGTTGTGGAGGCTCCTTCTGTAGTCTCTTCATTTCTCTATGGTGTGTTCGTTTCTTTCAAAGATTTCCATACAACATGAGGATGTGTGTTAGCTCTTTTCAAATGTTGATGTTCAAGTAAAAAAGATCTAGCATAATTCCGTAAAGATTTGAGAGATGATGTATTTTCATCCTTTGCATTACTTTTTAGCATAATGAAACCTACTGTTTTTACATTTATACACTCTATTTAATGATTGCTGCTTAATATAAAGATAACGCTATGCTTCCGTAAAGAATATCTTCTCTCAACAGTGGAAAATCTGCAATGGTCGGGTTAATTTCCAAAAATGACAATATCAATCAATGCTCAACTATCCCAAATTGTAATCACTGCTCACATATCCCAATTTGTAGTGTAAATTCTCCGGTTGAAAAAGAAGAATATTTGTTCTAATTTCGTTGCACCTTAATTTCCAAGGTCAAGAATCGGGCGTTTTAGTTATAAATCCCCATAAATATCTTAAACTTTGGTGTAAATTTGTTCACTTGGCCTTGAAAATGTAGTTTTGTGCAGTGCCACCAGCCTGAGTAAATAAAGAAAGAACTAGAATAAAACAACATGAATCCTCACATGGGCATTTTAGAACACAATGTTGACGGATCCTTAAGAGTTTTTTGAACCGGTTAAAATTTCAATAACACTTGAAAGTTATCTTGAAAAGAACCCACAAAATTTAGCATATACTAGCATCCTTCCACGGTTGCCACAAAAATTCTTGTGGAAAAACTGGCAAATCATAGCTGGAAAATTATTATCGGTGAGCTAAGACAAAACAAATTGAGTTGAGGCAATTTTTAGCATGCCAACATGTCGCAATGGCCTACATAAGGCAGTGCCTAATTAATGCCCCTCTCAAAAGAAAGAAAATTTGCTTATGAAGACCAAAAAGACATTAAAAAAACATGACAATCCAAACAGTTCAAAGGCGCATAGACCCGGACATCAGTACAGATTACAACTTCTACAACGTGTGGAGAAGTAGATGAATGTCACGAACCGAAAGCCAAATCTGAGTGAGGAGAGATTCCTCACCTCTCTAGCTTGTGTGTGTGTGTGCCGATGTAGCTCCACAGATGGCCCTTGTTTCTCTGCATTTTAGCCCACATGTTCTTCTTCTTGGACATGCGTATGCGTGTCCATAGTTACACAAAAGATAGCAGATGTGTGTGTATGTGTGTGTGTGTGTGTGTGTGTGTGTGTGTGAGAGAGAGAGAGAGAGAGAGAGAGCGCGCTTAATGAAAGACCAGGCAGCGCGTTACTAAAAAGCTCCACGGCACAGGCGCGGAGAGGGAGAGGGGGGGAGAGACGTTTGCATGCAAATGTACGATCACTACGAGTGACACTATCCGGAAGAAAATTAAGTAAACTAGCTCTCGCGCTCTTCATTCCAACAGTGTCTACATATGCCCTACATTTATAGAGAACAGTTGACGTCACATCTTGTGCGAATCACCAACTTCTAGCCTCTAAGTGCAAGAAAGCACAAAAAATGAGAGAGAGAGAGAGAGAAAGAGGCCATCGTAGATTCGCAACCATGTGTGACCTTAGTTGTTCTAAAAAACTGAGCAACGAAATGTAGGGCTCTAGTGCACAGAGGAGCTTGTGACATACACTCTCTCCGGTGGCAGAGTTCTTATCATAAAAAATGATTGTACTCACTCACTCTCTCTCTCTCTCTCTCTCTCTCTCTCTCTCTCTCTCTATACTCCACTCCGACACAACATCATGATTTGGGAGTGTTTTGTTTGTAGATCAAGAGAGATAGAGAGAGGGCACTATAAGAGCTGACCACACAGAGGGATTGCAACTAAGATAGATAATGGATTTCTTTTAGAGCTTCACCCCACCACTTACTACCATATGACATAGGTCACACTGGAAAGAGCCAAGAGCCTAAGAGATAGCCATAGAAAGAAAGTAAATGGTTTTCAATAGTCCAAACTCCACCATAGAGGAGTGGTAGAGATCAGACATCGATACCACCGAGAGATGGAGGCAAGGATCGCCCATCTTTGAGTGGACCTTGATAGAGTCTTTAGGGACTTCTTCACCCCAACTTCACTTTAACCCCCATCGATACACAATCAAGATAGCTGCATATCTTTCTTGTACATACCGGATGCATGTAGTGATGCATTACTTCTAGTGATAGAGCTCCATCCTGCCATCGCTTTGTTGTAGTTGTACCATTGTACACCATGGATTGAACCACCTCTCAAAGGCAGCTTCTAACTCCCCTAGCTAGTAGTTAGAATTTTTCTTGCTTTTTCAAGTTCATTATTCATTTATGCACGGATTGGTCCCATAGACCGATTTTGGCCTTTCACAGGCATTAATATAGTCTTTCTCTCTTCTCCAATCTCACCCTATCTCCCTAATTCTCTCACTTTGCCCTATCTCTCTCCCTCCCTCCCTCCCTCTCTCTCTCTTCTCCATACTCTCTCTCTCTCCATCACCATTTGCATAGAATACTTTGTCTCTCTCATATCCTCTCTCTCTCTCCACTGTGCATAAAACCACACACAATAATCTATTGTCTCTCTCTCTCTCTCTCTCTCTCTCTCTCTCTCTCTCTCTCTCTCTCTCTCTCTCTCCATAGAAGAGGAGAAAATTATTGGAGTATCTTGAAGGTTTGTACACGACTGAAGGTCGCAAGAGAGAAAGAGTAGATTATTGTGTGTGGTTTTATGCACAGTGAAGAGAGAGAGAGAGAGAGAGAGAGAGAGAGAGAGAGAGAGAGATGAGGGGTCTTTAGAGTGTTGATCCTCGTGAGGAGCCACCTGAGGCCTGGTGTCGAGAAATATGTAGAGAGAGAGAGAGAGAGAGAGGAAGAGCTTCCTCGCCTTGGCCCCCTCTTAGACATATGCCACAATCAATGTGTTCCAAGGGATGATGTTTATGATAGTGAGCTCCTCGAGCGTAGGTAATTGCATATCGAGGGATGCCCTTGCCCCACATCTCTAGAAACAACTCATAGCTTCCTCACCCTACCCTCTTGAGCATATGGCATAATCAATGCGTGCCAAGGGGCAATGCTCCAGATAGGGAGTTCTCAATTCTAGGTGAAGGTGATTGCATCTCGAGGGATTCCCTCACTTTGTATATGCTAAAGACAATCCAAAGCCTCCCCATCTTGCCCCTTTGTGCTTATGCTGCAATCAATGCAATTTAGGAGACAACATTCTAGATGTAAGGCTCGTAAGTACACCACTTTTTTCTTACATGTCGACCAAGACATTCCCAAGCAGGTTTTTTAGTATCTTATGTAATTCCACATGCCTGCAAGCAGACGTGACTGCATCTGCTTGCTCTGAATTAGCTAAGAACAACCCACAGCTTCCCTCTTGGGCATATGCCGCAATCAATGCATTCCAAGGTACAATATTCTGGATCAGTGGGAGCTCCACATCTGACTAGTTTTTACTTCTACCTTTGAAAAGTCTCTACTCTACAAAGGGTCCAGAGTGTGTACATGCTCCATACATGTAAGAGCCTAGAGGTGTGAAGGTGCTTGGAGGCTTAAAGCAATGCAGGCTTGGTCTTTTTCGTGGTGTTTGAGTATATGTCAAGTTTATAATTTAGAGGGTAGCCGTACCACTATTGCATGCTCTCTTCAATTGTTGTGATCTCGACGCTAACGGCATGGAACAAAACAGTGATGACAGGCCTGACTCGCCGCCTGAGGTGAGAGCCCATGTCGCCTGCAATATTTAATCAGCATTGAGCAGGTTTAAAGTTTGCTTCGCATGTGATGAAAATAACCCAAAGCTTTTTCTACATGTTGACAAAAGCTTTGCAAAGCATGTATCTTCTCGAGAGCCTTAATACAAAGCATGTTTCTTCTTAAAACTCTAAAGATGCATGCATATGTGATTTCATCTAGAGAGACTTGCTTTGCATCTGATACAAAAATAGCCCATAGCTTCTTCAACCTTTTGCAGATGCATCATATGCTATCTATGGATTCCACGATATCCCGTCCCAAATAGGTAGTAAAACTCTTCTCTTTTAGAACAATTTCACATAGTGAAGACATGTTGACCAAAGTCGTGCAATTAATATATTAAAAGGTACGGCATCCCTCACACTTTCCTCAATTGTCAGCATAGACGATTTTAGATGGGGAGAGGCTCTCCCTTTGCAACAATGAAAACAGCCCAAAGCTTGCTCATCATTACCCTTTTGAACATGTCCCACACTCAATGCATTTTAAGGGACTATATCCTAGACATGAGGCTCACCAAAGCATCTAATGTACAAGCATGGCTAGGAAGCACTCAAATGTCTTTATTGAATTTGGAGTGAGGGAAATCCTTTACATGAAATCATATATACTTGCATCTTAAAGGCATCTATCATTATGTAAGAAGTTGACACTGACAAAAAAAATCATAATAAGATTTTTAATTAGGGAGTTTTGGAAAAAAAGTAATGCCTACCATTTTTTTGGTTCACATATATGCCAAGTGGGCTCTATGTACAAAAGCACCAAAAATAGTTGTCGTCGTTCATGTCTGGAATGTTTCTCTGGGAGTCCTTTCAGTGTAGTATGTGACTAGCATAGGAAGGGCCAGTAAGCTTTTAGTGAAAAGATTCCTATTAGGGCTTGGCAGAATGTTGTGTTGAGAGGAGAAAGGATTTGAGAATGAAAAGGCGGACACGAGGGAAAAGAAAGAAAGATAGCTTTCTTGAAATTTTATGGAGGCAAAAATTGGCCTAGTTGACATAGCGATGACATGGTTGTGTGCTCTCGATATTGAAAAAAAAAGGACAAATGTTGCAAAACCATGTAGTACAAAAGTATCCGAGTGATAGAGGGATGAGCTCTAAGTCTAGGTTCTAAGCGTGTATCATTATGTGAGTGTAGCATGTGCCTAGCGCAGGAAGGGCCAGGAAGCTTTCTAGTGAAGAGATTCTTATTAGATCTTGGTAGAATGTTGGGTTGGCAAGAGAAAGGTTTCAAGGATGAAAAGGTGGACACAGAGGGAAAGAAAGAAAAAAGCTCTATTAACATCTTATAGAGGCAAAATTTGGCCTATTTGACATAGCGATTTGAAAGAAAATGCGAGGTAACCTTCACCTTCATCTTCTGTGTGTTGGAGTCCACCTCTCTCCTCATCCCACCACCTTCTTCTCCCTCCTATTCCTATTGCCCAATCTTCACCATCATATTTTGTGTGTCATCTTCCTTAAGAAATGAAGTCCACCTCGTCTAAATGCCCTAGCACATCCATTAAAACCTACTTCTCCACAATTATAACACCTACCTGGCATAGTGGCCGGGCCCTGCCCCTTGCTCCTCTTGGCTGTCCTCTATCCATGACACTGAGCCGCACCTCTTGCATTTGCTCGGATAAATCTTGCATCGTGCGCACCCAATTATGCGGCACAACAGCTATACCTTGATTTCCATGATTATCTTCGTGTGCAGCCTCTCTCGGACTCTGCGGTTGGACATGGGCCATCATCTCATAGCCTGACACTCCCTTCTCTATCTTCTTCTTTATTTTTATGCTCTTCGAGAGTGCAATGGCTACCGCACCATTGTAATTCTTTGGGCTCTCGAAATCAACTTTCTCTCTCACCTTGGGATGCAGACATGCCATTAACTTATCTAGCTTGAAATAGTCTCCATTAGCCAACTGCATGGTTGCCACTAGCTCTGCCCAACACTCTTCAAAATGACCCAAAAACAGATTGAATTCTTCACTTACATCTTGCTTAAGCGCTTTCAGCTTTGCATCCATTTCGACTGGGGAAGTCTCCTTGCGGAAGTCGTGAAGAAACCTCGCCCGTAGAACCGGCCATGCTTGCTTCGGCTCACCTTCCAATGCGTCGTACCATGCTTTAGCTCTACCACGCATCAACAAAGGAAAAGTCTGCATCTTGCTATCCTCATTCGGCATACGCAACGATAGCATGTACAGCTCGAAATCTAACATCCACTCGTCAGGGCTCTCTTCTCCTGTGAAAATCGGTCCATAGCTTCTAGCTGCCATGACTTCCAACGCGAAAAACCACTTCTTTTCGATTAACTGGGAGCAATCAGTGTGCTCCTCAGTGGGGGCACCAGAAGATGGAGAGGGGGAATGGGGGAACACGCCCGACACAAACAAAAGGGCCTCTCTATAGCTCAGGGTATTCACAGCACCCCTATCCTCTCGGAAAACACCTTCAAACACACAACTCACACTAGCAGACCACCACCTGCTCGATTACCACTGCTCACACACTCCACAAAACCACCGCACAATGCACACCTGCTGCCACTGCCTGTCTCCACCCTTACACACGCACACAGCCACTCAATCTCACTCTCTCACTCAAAACACCATCGGTCCGGGGGTGCACACACTTCCACACAGCCGGCACCGAGGAGGGACATGAAAGCAGGAGAAAGAGAAGGGGGGAAGGGAAAACAACAGCACGGGAGGCAACTATGGCTTGATTGCACTTCAAAAAACATATACACAGGCTTGCAATGCCATCACCATGGCCATTTTCAAGCAAAAGTTACAAAGGGGCTAGCTTGCTTGAGAACTCCACTTTGCAGGCTTCAAACGGCACACCAAAAGGCCCAAAAAAAAGGTCCTAATTTGATTCTGTTTTTACTTTTATAGGGGGGGCCTTTAATTTGGGAATTTACAATTTAATTGGTCCACTTGGCACCTTGAATTGGCAATTTTTGGGAAGGGGGCACCGCTTTGCTCCATCTGTCTCTTCTTCACTCTTTGCACTTGGGAGGGGGGGGGGCATTAGCGATGTCGCTATTGCCCCCTAGCTCTTTTATTTATTTATTTTTTTTCACTTTCATCTTTTACCCCGTTTAGGCTTACCTTATATTGCTCAGTTTTGACTTTGACTCTTTTCCATCCGACTCCTCCTCTAGCTCCTCTTGCCTTAGCCCTCCCTTTTGCCCATGCTATGGTTTATCCTGCCCCAACTGGTCCTTCGGACTTTTGCTCATCCCCATTTGGCCTTCACTTTGGCCAGCCTTGGCTTGTTTTGCACCATTCGACGACCACCCGGGCCTTCCTCTCTCTCTCATGTGGGACTCACTTCTTACCTGAGGGGGGGAGGCATTAGCGATGTCGCTATTGCCCCCTTCTCTCTTCTTCCAAAATTCGGGCCGCGGGTCCGCCGCCTTAATGGCCACGTCATCTGCCGACGACACACCCACGCGGGAGCGCACCTCCTGCGCCGCCCCGCCTCGCCAACTGCCCCCATAACCGGCTAGTCTCTTCCCGCGTAGCGCCAGAGGCGCTCGCCACCATAGCTCGTGAGGAGGGAGCTCCCCTCTCTCTCCCTCTTGCATACCTCAATAGGGTCACGCCCCAATATATATATGGCTTTACTTTTTGGCCCCCTTTTGCGCCTATGGGATAACATCCCTGCCACGTGGCAGACCCTCAGAGTTTTGGCCTTTGAAAAGGCAAAAAATTTCTTTAAACACAAACTGCTCCCCCTAATTTGCAGTGCCTGCCATATCTTTTCCAGAGACCGGCTTCCCGAGCCGAAAAACCTGCCAAATTTTCACCGTGTCAGCTCCTGGCCGGGAAAGTCTCACCGCCCTCCAATCCTTCTGGGCTCGCTTTCTAAGGTCATCAAAAACTTAAAAAATCATCTGCAATTGTTCACTGCCCAAATGCTCCCAACTTCGTCTCGTTGTATTTGGCCGACCAAGCATCCGATTGACGTGTCGTCGATTCGTGCTAGCTCCACATGACTCACCCTTCCACCGAAAACCTTGGCGAGGCTCAAAAGACGCCAGATGGCACACCCTTCAATGCAACCAAGTGGGCTCAGACCCGGCCCCCGAAAAATCTTCTAATGGCCATAACTTGCCATCTAGAGATCCGATTCGCAATCCGAGATGACAGTCATGCTCTACAACTCAAGCACTACACATGTATATACTGTCATCAGCCCGGGCCACCTGTCCCCAGCTGTCCTGCCCATCGAGGATCTACTACATACTCTTTCTTTAAACTGCAATATCTAGAGCACCGGGGCTCCGTTTGACGAGCCGTCTGGACCGGATTCTAGAGCACACTGAACTCTCCATTCTAGAGGTTTGACTTGGCATTTCAGACATCTTCATCTGCCATCCCATCTGGACCATTCCGTTGCACTTTTGGCATAAAAAACCGCTTTAAGTATACATTCCCGCTACCCTTTGGTTGCCAAGGGCCTTGGCACCTACCCTAGCCTTCTGCACTACACTCGACTGCATCCTTTGCCTGGCATAGACCACCTGCTAGCTTCGACCAACTTTGGTTGCACCATCATTGCCCAGCCCCCTCGTCGAACCATTTATGTTCGACCAAAATCATATGTACAGAACTTTAAAACTGGCACACCAACTGACGATTAAAAGCACTCACAAAACCATAACTATATGTACAGGCTATGTACAAAAGCTTCATCTCCTTTCTCTAGCACACCGCATGCTTTAGGTGGGTTGTCCACCCCCCTTTGTTGGAATTAGGGTTGCAGAGAAACACACACGGCTTGGAGAAGACGAAGGAAGCTCAAGGCACACAATGGAAAGATAGATAGCCCTAGAGTGATGGGCGTATATACAATGCACGGGGGGAAAAACCTCCTAAAGAGGGAAAAAATGCCCCGGTGGTCCTAGTGTGTTCACACACATCACTGGAGTGATGCGGTGAACGAGAGCTGGCACATGAGTAAAGGGAAGTGCCATGCCCTGAGGACAGGATCGGTCCACAAAGGGGAGTAAGCCCAAAGCTTTGCGGAAAGCTTCAAGCTTCTCACGAGACAATGCCTTTGTGAAAAGATCTACAAGGTTGTCCTGTGTTGGCACATAAGCCAAGTTGATCTCTCCTGCTGAGAGCCTCTCCCTAACATAGTGGTAATGCACCTCAATGTGCTTTGTGCGAGCATGAAAAACTGGGTTCCTCGCAACTGCCAATGCGCTCTGACTGTCAGTGTAGATAGTGTTGGCAGTGTCCTGTCCAACACCCAAATCAGCCATAAGGCGTCTGAGCCATACACACTCAACCGTAGCTGTGAAGACTGCCCTGTACTCAGCCTCACAACTCGAAGTGGCCACAGTAGGTTGCTTCTTGCTCAACCATGATATACATGAACTGCCAAGCATGAAACAAAAACCACTTGTGGACACTCGCGTGTCAAAACAACCAGCCCAATCTGAGTCCGAAAAAGCATGTAAGTCTGGTAGCAATGATCCCCCCTTGGGATAAAACAAGCCAAGATGTAAAGTGCCACTCAGGTAGCGAAAAATCCTCTTGACAGCCTGCCAATGCTTAGACCCTGGGCTATGCATAAATCTGCTGACCTGTGAGATTGCAAACTGAATATCCGGCCTCGTGTTGCATACATAAATGAGGCAGCCAACAGTAGTTTGGTAAAGAGTGACATCAGCAGGATCACCAGCATCATGTAGACTCAACTTCAAACATGTTTCCATGGGAGTGGCAATAGGTTTGTAATCCTCAAGTCCAAACTTACATAGCAATGTCTCTATGTAACTTTTCTGACACAAGGCAATACCACCATCACACTGCTTAAACTGTATACCCAAATAATGATGCAACAGCCCCAAATCTTTCATCTTGAAAGTAGCATTCAAATCAGGCTTAAATTCAGCAATATGTCTCTCATTTGGTCCAGTGGGATCAAGAAGAATCTCTTGTCTGTATCCGCACTTGCTAGACTTGGACTTGTAGTCAAATTTGTGGATGACAGATGTACAATTCATGATCTCAGTTTTGGTGATGAAATTGTTGCATCTGGCCTTTTGTGCCGTGGGCTACATAAGCTCACTTTGTATGACAAGTGTGGACAAAATTTTGCAAATGCTGTTGCAGATTCAAGGGCTATTTCAGATGCAAAACTTTGGCATGCACGTTTTGGTCATCTGAATTTTGCCAGTTTGCTGCGTTTGCAGAAATCTGATATGGTTGCTTCTTTGCTGCCTCTTGAAGCACCTGTCAAACATGTTTGTGAAGGCTGTATTTTGGGTAAGATGCAGCGTTCTAAATTTCCAAAGGATGGTTCAGTTCGGGCCACATGCAGGTTGTAGCTTGTGCATAGTGATGTTTGTGGGCCCATGCAAACTCCGTCCTTGGGCAATTACCTGTACTTCGTGACTTTCATTGATGATTACTCCAGGCATGCATGGGTATTTCCGCTTAAAGCGAAGTCCGAAGTTTTTATGTGCTTCAAACAATTTTTGGCTATGGCTGAAAATGTCTCGAAATGTACTATGGGCACCCTCCATTCTGATCGAGGGGGGGAGTATATGTCTCATGAAGTTAATGCATTTCTGGCTAGTCGTGGGATAAAACACCAATGTACAGTGCCTTATACACCTCAGCAAAATGGTGTTGCTGAGAGGAAAAACAGGTCACTGAAGGAAATGGCACAATGTATGGTCAAAAGTCAAGTTTTGCCGCATTATTTTTGGCTTGAGGCCATTATATGTGCCACTTATGTACTTAACAGGTGTCCTACGAAAGCTTTGCAGTCTATTACTCCATATGAAGCATGGCATGATAGAAAGCCTTCTATTGAGCACATGCGTGTTTTTGGCTGTTTGGCATATGCTTTGGTGCCACAAGTGCAGTGCAGAAAATTCGATGATAAGGCTGTCAAATGTATTTTTGTTGGTTATAGTGCTGAAAGCAAAGGTTACAGGTTGTATCATCCGCAAACAAAACGTATTCTGGTTTCTCGGGATGTAGTGTTTGTGGAAGATTCTGTTCAGCCCTTGCTGTCATGTACTAGAGACAGTAATGTAAGCTCACAGGACATTTATGACACTTTGTTGCCTCTTTTCAGTGGTGGAAATACGAATGTAAGTTCCAATGAGGCAAATGTACAGCCTATGGGGGTTTCTGAAAATGTTCTAGATCAGCCTATTACTGATGCAGATGTACATGATGTACTTGATGAGTAAAGGGCTGAAAATGAGCAGGCTAGAGGTATGCCAAAATGGCTGGTGCACACTTTGTGTGACAGTAAATTGGATGCAGCTTTGTCTAGCCGTACTCGTTTAGGCTCTTGCCATGCATCTTATGCATCAGATTGTTATGCTTTGGCTGTGTCTAGTTTACATGATGTTGAGGAGCCTCTATCTTTTGATGAAGCACAGAATTCAGAAAATTGGATGGCTGCCATGCAATCAGAATATGATGCACTTATAGAAAATGACACATGGACTTTATGTGATTTGCCTCCTGGCAAAAAGGCCATTGGTACGAAGTGGGTTTACAAGTTGAAACGCAAGCCGGATGGTGAGATCAATCGCCATAAGGCTCGACTTGTTGCAAAGGGTTATGCACAGCAAAAAGGCATAGATTATGAAGAGACTTTTGCTCCCACTTGTCGTATGACTACTGTGCATTTTCTATGTGCATTGGCAACTCATTTTGGTTGGGATGTACATCAATCAGACATTGTTACTGCTTTCTTGAATGGTGACATATTTGAGGAAGTTTATGTAACGCAGCCTCACGGTTTTGTCATAAAAGGACAAGAGGACAAAGTGTGCAAATGTAACAAGGCTTTGTATGGGTTGAAGCAATCTCCTCGTGCTTGGTATGAGAAAGCTGACACTCATTTGGTCAAACAAGGCTTTCGTAACAGTCCAACAGAAAGCACATTGTATGTAAAGCATGAGGGTGATGTACTTCTCATTGTGGTTCTTTATGTTGATGACTTGCGGATAAGAGGCACTGTTGGCACAAGTGACTGAATTCCCATGAGGGACAGACTCGAGAGAGGTAAACAATTCACGATGTGAGGTAATGTGCTTTGTAGCACCACTGTCGAAATACCACACATGCGAATCTGCAGCAACTGACAAGCATGCATCATGGACAACAGGATTGTAAGTGCACTCTGCGCTAAACGCCCATTCTGCATCAACATTAGCAACACAGTCTCCTTTCACAGAAGACTCAACAATGGCTGCATTTGTAGTGGAACCAGCATTTGTAGTGGAACCACCCTCTTTCTTCTTAGCCTCTTTGGCCTTCAACTTAGGACACGACTTGATCAAGTGATCATTGGCTTTACAATAATGGCAACGCATCTTCTTTTTGCCCTTATCACCAGAATTGCCAGACGAAGTGCTGCCAGTAGAAGCATCAGGAACAAAATTTTTGCCACTCACAACCGAACCATAAGAAGTGGCTGCATTACTGTTACCACCCTTTCTTTGAGAAGCAATAAAAGCCTGTTCAACTGCACGCTGCCTAGTCATGTTTTTTCTGGAAATGGACTCTTGCAACAACAATGTGCATAATGCATCAAACTTGACAACTTCAGTATTTCCTTGGGTCATAAGTCTCCAAGTACTAGCAAAAGTCTGGTAGGAATCTGGTAAGGCATCAAGAACAGTCTGCACAAGGGAACTATCTGAAATGACTTTACTTGCAGAAATAAGCTGCTCATTGATATCCTTGACACTAGCAAGGAAAGTGTCCATATCATCTTCCTCATGCATAATCTTCGACTCTAGCTCTTTACGCAGCAAAGCAATTTTAGCCTCATTGCGGCTTGCATAAAGACCTGCTAGAATATCTCAAGCCTGTTTTGCAGATTTTGCTGAACGGATGTGAGGAACAATGGTGCGCTTCACAGAAAACGCAATCAATGCATGAGCCTGCGCATCTTTAACATCCCAACGAGCTTGTTCTGTCGTAGGCAAAACAACTCTAACAGCTGCAATCCTTGCAGCAAGACCTGCAACATCCTCAACATCACCTACATCCTTAGAACCACGACGTACGTCAATGCCCTGCACAATGTTCCTGACACCTTTTGACACAAGAACATGTTGCATCATATAAGCCCACATAGGGTAGTTGTCCCCATCCAACCTGTCCTCAGCAACAAACATCTTGAACACATCTGTGTTGTTGTTGTCAGCCATGGTAAATGTTGCACCGGATGTGAAAATTGCCCGAAAATAGGAGAAATGGAGCGGGAACAACCTGTGCTATATAGCACAAACCGTAGAAGACTATAAGGCACATGTTATCCAGAAAATGGCACTGACAGAAATTCTACACAAAATGACGAAATAGCCTGTGCAGTACTGCCTATAGTGGAAACGGAGGCCGAAATGAGCCCAAATTAAAATTCTGAGCAGACCTAGCTCTTTAAGCTATCCCAAAAATTTTGTCGACCTGCGAACGCTCGCCAAAGCTCATTGAAATCGGAGAAAGTGACCAGGTGTGTGCTGGAGCAGCTGGTGACTAAGCCCGGGAGGACGTGACCTGCTCTGATACCAATTGTTGGAATTAGGGTTGCAGAGAAACACACACAGCTTGGAGAAGATGAAGGAAGCTCAAGGCACACAATGGAGAGTGTGTTACTTAGTGTGCAATGGAAAGATAGATAGCCCTAGAGTGATGGGCGTATATACAATGCACGGGGGAAAAAACGTCCTAAAGAGGGAAAAAATGCCCCGGCGGTCCTAGTGTGTTCACACACATCACTACCACATGTATATGGTAACACCCTTGACTATAATTTGATGCACTTCAGGTACTAGATCCCTTTCGAAATACAATTTGAGCCTCATACCATTCACCCTGTTTCTAAGAAGCTTTCCATTTGCTCTTACCAGCTGGTAGGTCTTTCTCACTTTATATGGACCCGTCCACTTCTTCTTGAACTTCTTCTGGAATGTGAAATCCAGGTAGCTTTCGTACTTCATGACTAGGTCTCCTTCCTCTATCTTCTTGTCCGGCAGGTTCTGATTGAATTTGGCAACCTGCTTCTCTCTCTGCTTCACATAGTAGTCTGTTGCTACCTCTTTGTCCATCTGCAAAGCCTCCAAACTGGCTATTTGATCCTGTAGAACTCCTTGTTGGGTGGCATTGACACGCCACATGCCCTTCAAAGCACCTAGCTGTGCATGCACTTGCAACACAGCCTCCTTACCATAGACAAGCTCAAATGGAGTGAAGTTTGTAGCCACTTTATAGGACGTTCTATACGCCACAGACACATTCTATAGGAAGTTTGTAGCCACTTTATAGGACGTTCTATACGCCCACAGACACTTCTCTAAATTTGCTTCCCACTCAGCTTCCTGCTTATACACATACTTCGTTAACATCTTGACGATTTGACCATTAGCACTCTCGACTAGACCATTGCATTGGGGGTGATAGGGCGAGGGAAACCTATGCTGAATCTTTAAATTTTCCACTAGTGCGCTCATGAGCTTGCTTCTAAACCCCTAATCTCTATCAGAAACTAACACCTACGGAACACCAAAATGGCAACATATATTATCAAACACAAATTGAGCCACCACATTAGCATTTACTTCTTTCACTGCTTTGGCCTCGACCCACCTTGTAAGGTAGTCAATGGCTACCACCATGTACTTCTTACCACTAGTAGACTTTGGGAGAGGGCCTATAGCATCCAGACCCCACTTCTCGAAAGCACTTTGTGCGATGATGGCGTCCTGTGACTCCGCTACCAGTCGTCTTTCACCTATATTCTGACACTCGTGGCACGTCTTGCACCAGTAATGCACATCCCTCACAATGGAAGGCCACCAAAAGCCTGCTCTAAGCACTCGAAACAGAACCTGATCTTTGCCCTGGTGTCCACTCTCTTCATGGCATTGCTCCAGTGCCATCCCTATCTCCTCTTTGTATAGCACCCTTCTAAGCACTCCATCACGCCCATAGTTCATGAGATCTTCCCCTACCAGTGTGAATTTGCGGGCCTTTTGCACCACTCTTCTCTTTTGTAGCTTGGGCAAACCCTCTGAACATTGCCATGTACTAAAAAAACCTTCAATCTCTTTAAGAGTCTCCCTACCTGCATAAGTGGCTGGGGCCACATATAAACATGCAACATGCACCTTTACTTTGCTGCTAGCTAGTTGATCCGCCTCTTGGTTCCGCTCTCTCCCCACATGCTTGAATTGGACTTCTTCAAAAGACTTCAGCATCTTTTTGATGGAAAAGAACCAATGCTTCAAAGAATCGCGCTTTACCTGCCATTGGCCTAGCAGTTGCTTGATGACTAGTAATGCATCTCCTTTCACCACCAACCTTGAAATACCGAATTCTATACACTGCTGTAAACCCAAATGCAGAGTGAGATACTCCGCCTCATTATTGGTGTGGACATCCTCTAGATCATATGCCTTTGAAAATGTTGTTTTGCCGTGTGGGTCGTGTATCACCACACCTCCTCCTGCTTTCTGCACTACCCTTTGATACGCTCCGTCGAACCACATTGTAAATGCATCCTCCAAGTTGGGTTCCTCCTTAGCTTCCTCTCGTACCACTCTTGGATAGGCCGGCAAATTGATGGCCTTGCTGACAAGAATGTCTACCAAGTGAGACCGACTCGTGTGATCTACCTTGAACTCGAACTCGAACTCCTGTAGCTCCATGTTGACCGCTGGGTCAACAACACAACATAACTCAAGTTTTGTACCAAAGTCTTATCTTTTGCGAGTTATGAAATGCTGCGGATTATGGCTATAAACGTCATTTGTAATGCGTAGTTATTCTAGTTTCAGAAGCTGGGGTGCAATGGCACTTCTAGATTGTAAATACAAAGCCATTTGACCCTTTCAACCCCATTTTTGGTTAAACCTAAGGTAGCCTTAGTATATAAGGTACCTAGGTCATTTTGTAAAAAAAGGACTTTAATCATAATCAAAACTTAGCGCTGCCGTCTACTGTGTGTGAGAGAGAAAGAGAGTGAGCGTGAGCTTTATCCTCTAGCTACGCCTGGCTCACTCAACACATTGGAGATCCGACTGCACCATTGCTGTAGGCTCGAGGAGAGCTACGCGACAACGCTAAGCATTCCATGCGAGAAGAAGCGCACACGTCGACGCATCTACGAGCTATTTGTGGTCGTAAGTGTATCAAACGATGTCTGTTTTCTACGTGCTAGTAGTCTATAGAATCGTGGCGACATAAGCTATGCTAGGTACTCATAAATTTCAGTTTTGGGCACTTTCAAAATTCTGCTCTGTCATCCTACGCATTTTCCGCAGATGGGTTTAGAGTGAGGATTTTGAGTGTAGAAGCTTAGGGACAGGTGTATCCTAGTGAGGGGATGGTGTTCCTTAAGTTTCGTATGAATCTAGCATGATTAGGTGAGTTACCTTTCGTATGTGTGTATGTGGCTAGGTGGTGTAGTTGAGAGCAGTGAGGTTCTTGATTGTTGTAGGATGGTCTCAGCCTGACAAGCTAAAGAGATTTCCTCCGTGTGCCTATCGTGTCATCTGTGTCCTCGATTGACATTATGTTGATCTAGGTAGTGTTTGCATGCACTTCATGGGTGTGTGAGTCGCTCCCGCAACATTGGCGCCACTACCGGGGACACAAGGACCTAAGTAGGTTGCCTACTAACACTCGTGTGATGGTTGCTTGATTTAGTTTCGGCTAAAGAAAGTGTTTTTCTTAAGTGGATCCGGAAGAGGATATTCCGCGATCAAGTGGATAGCTAAGAAGCGTGTGTCTTGCCGAGGGTCTGCCACTAGATAGGTTTAGTTAGGATCTGTGGATTAGAGTAGTTGTTGGTGGTCGAGTGATTTGTGAGGTGATAAAAGCATTTACTAGTCCCTGTGTGGCATTGAAGCGTTTTCCTACTCATAGATGCAAAACCCCATATGATTTGTAGGAGTAGCTTTAGGTAAGTGATCTGATTCTGATCTAGAGCTATTCAGCATTGAATTATTTTCTAAAGTGCTTGATTGCACGGAAAAGTGTGCTTTTGAGGGTAAAAATCCATTAAACAAGCTTTTGTGGATATTTTTGTATGACTGACTGATGCTGTGCATATAAAAGAGCATTTGCAAGGGTTCAGTGAAGAAAACCTACAATTCTGTAAACATAGACATCCTACGCGTAGGATGTCTCAAGGGGGTTCTGGAGACCAAATTTGAAAATTCTGACTGCACCAGTGGGTTCAGAGGATAGGTTTTACCCTAGTAACATATTGACTTGGGTGTTTTCCCTTATTTTTGTTGACCAAGAGCCAAAAGGCGGAGTCAGAAAATGTAAAATTTCAGAAAAGGCTTAAATTGAGTGATTTTTGCATGTTTTTGCAATTGTGAAGCATACTTGCACTTGCTGAGAGCATAAGGAAGCATCAGGGACACTTTAGTCTCAAAAAATAAGCAGTAGACATCCTACACGTAGGATGTCTACAGGGTGATCTGGTGGAAATTTTGAAAATCTGAGGTTACCAGTGTGTTCAGAAGGTAGGTTTTACCCTATTTTCACCTGGAAAGTGGAAATTTGACCAAATTTTGACAGATCAAAGCCAAAAGATGAGAATTGCCGGACATCCTACCCAAATTGTGTCCAAGGCCTAATTTTGAGACTAAACCATAGAATGACTCCATAGGCATGTTCTAAATGTTGTATTGAGTGCATGTGATAAATTTCATCTCATTTGGGTCAATGAAAGGAAGATTGAACAGACTTTAGCATTTTTGACTGAAAAAGGCAAGAATAGCTAGTTTTGGGGTCTTTTGACATCCAAATTAAAATCTAAACATAGCATTAGGTTGCTGACATCAAGGGGAAGCTGTGGGTCAAGTTTGGGGCAATTCTAAGCACTTAGACATCCTACGCGTAGGATGTCTTCACCATGATTTAGCACTCCAAATCAACCTCTGAGCATACCACAATGATCAGCACCTTAAGGAGAGTCTGTGGCTCAAATTTGGGGCAATTTTGAGCAGTTAGACATCCTACGCGTAGGATGTCTAAGGCATGATTTAGAGGCCAAATTCAAACTGTGGACATAGCAGGGTGTTGTATAGCCTTAAGCAAGCCTCCTAGGCAAATTTGGTCCAATTTGGAGTTGATTTGACTTGGGAATTCATCAGAACAGACATCAGGCTTTTGGAACAGATTCTTGATCATTTGACTAACCTATAGGTGTTAGAATCAAAAAGTAAAAATAGATGTGAGCTTAGCACATCAAGGGGAAGCTATAGTGCAAGTTTGAGCTAAAACAGAGCAAAAAGACATCCTACGCGTAGGATGTCTCCTGGGTCATAAAGTGGTCAAAATTCTACTTTGGCCATGTAGGGAGGTTCTAAGTGTCCCAAGGATTCCAGAACTTTTTTCAAAAGTGAATTTGGACCTTGTTTGGCCTATTTACCAAGCAAAGACAAGAATTGTCAGACATCCTACTCTTGGAGTGCACTAGAAGCTTATGCAGCCCAAATCTTGACCTATTGGCATCCAAATTCAATTTTGAGTCTACCATTGGGTTGCTGAGCACTAGGAGAATCTTGGGATCAAGTTTGGACAAAATCTGAGCAGTTAGACATCCTACGCGTAGGATGTCTCTAGCTTGATTTAGGACTTCAAACCAACCTATGAGCACACCACTATGATCAACACATCAAGGAGAAGCTGGGGTAAAAATTTCAAGTCATTCTGAGCAAAAAGACATCCTACACGTAGGATGTCTCAAGGCCATTTTTAGGTCCAAATGAAATTCTGAGCATACCATTGTGCTGCTGGACTTAAGGGGAGTCTCTGTACCAAATTTTGTTAAATTCTGAGCATATAGACATACTACGCGTAGGATGTCTCTAGGCCAGTTTCAGGGTCCAACTGCACTTTTGACCATACAGGAGTGTTCACAGTGTCACTGAGATCCCAAATCTTCTTTTAAAATTGAATTTGGACTCATTTTGACCAGTTTAAAGTGCATTTCACTATTTTGGCCATAACTTTCACAAACGGTATTGGATCGGAAAAGTTTTTATATCAAAACGTAGCCTGAGAGCGCCTCTACAGATCTTAGAGCAAAACATGAACTAAATGTATGCCAACGGCAACCTTTTAGTTCAATTTTGAAAAAAACGTTGTTTGAAGCCTCAAAATACATCCGCAAGTTAGGGGTGTCTGAAAGCAACAATTTGCGAGAATTGTGACGAAACGGTTGCGGTTTTGGACATAGTTTCGACTTTTCCCTAACCAAAGAACTTGAACACAGTGGACTAAGTCTACTTGAACCAAGCAAAAGCTCTTAAGCCCAAAAATCATGTCTACCCTAGATTCAAACGCAGCTTACACAAGCTTGGAGATCCCGACGATAGAGGAATATCCTCCCACAATGGATCTTCCAAACTTGCAATTGATAAAGACCCATCTTTTTGAGAGAGTTTGGATGATTGGTCATGAGAGTGAAGGACTATATAGATACATTGACGACAATGAGGTCAATCTTTATAGGTGCTCAGATCCATACCTAGAAGAGATAACGGATTACAAGATCTTATATGTCTACACATACGGAGTCGACTGTCAATGGAGATCTATAGTTGTCGACAAGTATGGACAAGAATATAGAGTTGTAGAAAGCACAAATCCACAGACTGTACTAGAAAGAGGTGGATATTTGGTCAATGAAGGACCACAAATGTCTCCACCAAACACGAGAATTCCTATAGGAATTCCAAGAAGAGAGCCACCAGGATTCCCTTCAAGAGTGATAACGAGAGAAGGATTGGGAGAGTCTTTGGTTAGACTTGTAGACAATCGACGAGTTAGACCATCCCAAGTCAAAAAATGGGTAAACAGAAAATACTCCGAAGATAAAGATCCGAGAGATCACGTAACGACTTTTAGAAGAGTGATTAAAGCAGAGGAAGTTTCAGATTTTGCGACACAGTTTGCGGGATTTGGATTGACCCTAGAAGATGATGCAGCTACATGGTTCGACTCGGTGGAAAAATGGGATTTTGAGACCCTAGATGAGCTGTTTGAGGAGTTTATTGAAGAATTCTTGCCAAAAGGCATTGCTCACAACACGGTCTCGCAAATCCATAGATTCAAATAGAAAGAGAATGAATCAGTACGCAAAGCATCATTACGGCTCAAGAGATATGTTAAGCTCTGTTTGAGAGCGGAATTACCTATGCAAGCACGACTGATGCTGATCTTTATCCAAGGAATGAGACATGCGGGCCTTCAGAAGGATCTTCATATGATAAGGAGTATGACGCTAAACGAGTTGATCAAAGAAGCTCTTTATCTAGTAGATAACTGTGAGGCATACAAAGAAAAGGACTTAAAGAGTCAAGGAGATGACACATCCTCTCAGCACAATGTTTCACAGATAAGTGAGTCCATTGCCAACGGCACCTATTGATCAAGAAAAGCTTATCGATGACTTGGTCAAGAGGTTGATTCCTCTTGTAAGGTATGATTCGGGAGAGCCGAAGTGGTGTGAAATTGAGAGAAAATGGACGAACCATACGGAGGAAGAGTGCTATTATTGCATGGAAAATGCTAGGGAGAGGTATGTACAACCTATTCCAGAAGCACCTACTCCACTTAGATACATTACGGGGAATGCGCCAAAACCAGTAGGAGTTTTAAGGCCACAGCTTGTCTTAGGACAACAACCTCCATTGCCAGGTGCTAGAATGCCGGTAGACATTCTAGACATGCCAGGTGCTAGAATGCCGCTAGAATGCCGGTAGACATGAGATACATGCCAATGATGGAAGCATCAAATAAACCAACGCCAGTACCAGCTACAATGTGGTATAGCAACCAAAGTGAGTACTACCCTTTGGAGCAACAAAATGTGAGAGAAACACATGGAGTGGTGAGGCCGGTACAACCTCCACCTCCTGGGTTTCAGTCGAAAGAAAAAAGGTATGAAATGGACGAAAGGACATTGCGATTCATTGCAAATAGCGGCTTATCTAGGTCAAAGCTTGCTTATAGCCAAGAGGAAATGCTAAAAGAATCTCCTCAACCAGAGACAGATTGTCACAAAAGTCGTGACAACCACTTGGTCAAACAATGTCCTCATACGGAGATCACTGAAGTAAATGACCTATTGTCTTGAGTGTGGCATCACTCACTTGATCCCCGATTGCCCGAAAAAACCAAACCAAATCAGGAAAATCACGGCAAATGTATTAGGGATTGTTCAGCTCCCTAGTGGCTCAGAAAATGAAAATGTTGTACCAGTTCAAGTGGTTACAAGAGCACAAGCTCAAAAGAAAGCTGATGAGAATCCAGAGACAAAGAACACGGAAAGTGACACGAGTCCAAAGACATATGATGGACGAAAGACAGACGCACCTAGTATGAAAACCAAGAGCAAATAAAATAGTTGGAAAGCTAGAAAGACTAGGATGAAAGCACGTAGGGAATGAGAGCAAAAATCCCTAGCTGAGAAGCTTACCAAAGCTGAGGAGAAGATAAAACAGCATGAGGAAAAGGAGGCACCTTCTCTTACAAAGATGGTTAAGCCTCTAGAAGAACCATCCACGGATGAGAAATCGAGAAGTGCTAGTTCAGGAGGATCTGTGTTGGCAGAGAAGGTTAATGAGATATTAGATGCCCTCTTGAAAGCCTATGATGTGAGGCTCAAAAACAACCAAACCCAAGAACACAGGTGGATGACATATCCCTATGCGGAACTAGAAAAGCAAAGGTTTGAAATGTGCCAGAAAATGATTCAAACAGCCCAAGCTTTACTAGAACCGCCAGTTGCAAAACCTGAGGATGTGATCCGTGTCATGCCTACACAAGTAATCCCACCAAACCAGGAACTAAAAGAGCCAGATTCTGGTCATGAGCACAGACCAAACCTCAAAGACCCAGCATTAGAACCAAGGATAGTACTAAATACCACGGATAACTCTTCCGAGGGATTTCACCAAGCTATACCTGAGGATTGTAAAGAGATAGATGGTCTTGACAAATTGTGGAAACAAGTCAGAGAGGCCAATGAAGCCGATGAACTAAGAAGACGAGTAGACAAAACTGGTGATGAACGAGGAGTGTTTCTACCACCAATAGAGGAAGTTAAGACTGGATCTCAAATGAATCTAGATGTGCGATCGTATTGGGGCGACAAAGAATCTGTACAATCTATGGATAGTCAAACCCATTCGCTAAGAACACTACCGTCCTACATGAGAGAGTACGAGACCAAGTCAGATGTGGTTGCAGTCCCATCACAGAGACTGTCTCCCAACAAGGCCATTGATTCAAAGGGGCTAGTAGATATTCTATCTACCCCAGTCACCTGTACAATAATGTTAGCCGAGTTTCTCAGAATAAGACCAAACATGTGGGCTAATGTGGGTAAATGTCTAGAGAAATTTGGTGTAAAAATGACTCAAATCGAGGAAGGCATCAAAGAGCTCGAAATGCCTCAACTAAATACTAGGCCAGTGCCATTAAACAAGGTAGGTGAGTATTACGAGGGAGAAGAGGGAAACACCACCCTTCCTGTGGAATTCAATGGTGTAAAAACCATGGCAATCCTTGACATTGGAGCTGGTGTGGCCATTGCAACCAAAGAGGTTTGGAAAAAATGGGAAAAACCTGCCTTGATATCCACACGAATGACCCTGCAGCTTGCAGACGAACACAAGGAAAAGCCCCTAGGACTGCTAGAAAAAGTACTTGTTACTTCTTGTGGCATTGAATATGAACACACTTTTGCTGTTGTTGACTTTGGCAAGAAGAACAACTATGGCATCATTCTGGGAAGACCATTCATGCGACAATTGAAAATGGTCCAAGATTGGGGTTATGACCATATATACCTGAGACATATGGAAACCATAACAAAGATAAACTTGAGGCACCATAGCTATAGGGATGTGACGAGAACACCGGTTGAGGAGTTTGATTCCGCCACAGTAGCAGGATCAGAACTTCCAGCTTGGTTAGGTAAGCCTAAAGAACTTTGGATGTGTGGAGCTTCACAATGTGGTAGCTTGAAACGTGAGGAATGTATCCTAGAGCGCGTTGTAGAGGATAGGGACTATATCCCAGAACCATTTCCTGAAGAAGAGTTAGAGCCTTTTGGATGGGAACACATCTTGGCTACTCTGGACGTGTGCGCCGTGGAGGATGCTCCCACAACAAAGTTTTGTGATGAAAATGGCTATGATGTCGTTCCTTATTTTGCAGTGAGTGTAATCCAGGCAAAGGAAGAGAACCAGACATCAACAAGCTTTTGAAATAAAGAGGAAACAAAGAAATGTGGAGAATCAAAAAAAGAAGAAGACGACGAGTTCTATGACTCTGTAGAACACTTCGAGCTTCAAGAAGATCAACGACCCGGGAATCAATGTCATCGCTACATGAATAAAGTGCATCAAAAGTGGATTCCAAAGTCCTCGGTGAAGATACATCCACCACAAGCATACTCATACATGGCTCCTAATAAGGATGCAACGACTTTGCTAGGAGGAATACGACCAGAGCAACAAGCTAACAATGCTCTAATCAATGGGCTAGAAAAGTCCTCCAAGAAACTACCACCCACGAGCAAACAAACAGTAACTTTCCACTACCAACCAAAAAATCAAGGGAAAGTACAAGAAGTCAACCTTGCTGAGGATAGTAGCGATAGTGATGAATCTTACGACATCCCCTATCATCAACTCAGGCCATCACTATCCCCAACCCCTTCAGCAACAACCATGACAAGTCAAAAGAACAGGACAACAAGTCAAAGCCAAAAAGCTCGACAAATCTGGATACCAAAAAGCCAGATCGGCCAAAAACAGATATGGATCAAGAAGACAAAGATCTCTAATGACAAATCACAAGATCCAACACCAAAACAAAAACAAGGAAAGCGTGCACGAACGGGTAAGAATATCACAAAGTCGCAAGCTTTCACAACTCAGGTTTGGGCTCCAAAGAAGTTGATTCAAGCACAAAAAAGTCAGGAATTCATTTGGATTCCAAAACAACCACAGTATCAACTTTCAAAGCCTAAATCCCGTCTCCAACCAAGCGTACAAGGGTTGAAGCAAAGACCACTGTCGACTCACACAAAAAAAAGGTGGATCCCAAAGATATCTCTTCAAACACAAACGAAGCACGGGCAAGTATGGGTTCCCAAACGAGATCAGCCAACAAAACACCCGATAATCGCAAAGAAATGGGTCCCAAAGAAGAACAACAAAACTGTTTTCAGTGCATCGCCGCTTGAATTCTTACAATTCTTCCTACGATTACAGTATAGTTAGAAGAGAGTAAGTCGCTACAATCAAGCAACGATACAGGAGCTTCAAAGACCATTACATTGCTTAGAATAGGAAGCCTCGCCAACAAATGCCAATAAGCAAATTGCTTATACCCACATCTTGCACAACATAAATATTTTCCATGCATTGACTGTGTATGCATAATAGGGCTACATTACAAGGCCTGCATAGGCACAACTTTTAATTGCCCAAGCACAACACATACCCTTTGTGATACCCTGTCGTAAAGGATGACTCCAAATAGGAAGGGGGGAGGCATTTTGAATGTGGACCTAACATTATGACTATTAGAGGCCAATGTTTTGTGAGATGCATTGAATTTTTGCATTTTATTGTGATAATTTTTTGACGAAATTTAGAGTATATGCCCTCATAGTAGTGTTACAGAGGAGTATGGGGACAAAATCCATATATGAGCCCCTAGGGACATGTGTATAGTGTACATGGCATTTAGATTTCTATTTGAATGATTTTTCTTTTGTGAAGTTGTTTTGAGATTTTCTTTGTTTATTATTAAGAAAAAAATAAAAAAATCCATAATCCACATGAAGAAAAGACTGACGAGAGGCCTGAGCACTACAAAGAGAAGAAGGTACAGGAAAACGGTGAAACTTCACGAAGTATGTCTCAGCAGCCACTACAACAGCCAAAGAACTTGTCACAAAGCAGTGTCAACATGCAACCGACAAGTCATACAAGTCAGAGTCGAGTAGCTAAGCCACAAAATGAGTGAGGTGTTAGTCCCAAAGCTTCAAGTAATATTCTCTGTGGTCTAAGCGTCTTAGCTATTCTAGGTACTGCTCAAGCTGGAAGAGTTGAGCATATTTACGTTATGTCGCTCATGTTGGTATAGGTGAGCAAAAGAGTCAAAGTCTAAGTACTTAAGTTTGGTGACGTGAAGGAGAAGGTCCAAAAGACACTCACGTACTGAGCACAGTGAGATACGAGTGGAGAAACTTCTATATCGACAACCCTTCTTGGAAAGGTGGAAGCTATTGAGACATCTTTTGGTGTCACATGTGCTACATTTATTCTTCGAAACACCCATCATCTCCTTCTTTCACATTGCATGCTTTTGTTGCATATAGAGTGTCCCATAATTGACACTTGCATCAGGCACTCTTTCCGTGTTTCACCCAAGCACTCACCTTTCATGAACATGTACTTCACGTTCAACTGCTCAACTCCAATAAGAGCGTATACCAAAGGCATTTTTTTCCCACCGGGTTTTTTCCCTTTGGTCATCCAGGTTTTAGACCCTAATCTAAAGACACCTATCACCATCCTCTTGTACATATTCCTTCTACATCAACAATAAGGAATACTACTCAAATCAATTGACAAATGAATTGGAGCACCAATTTCAGATCATAGCATACTTCTCCTCAATGGCGAGTCGAAGAATGGCCTACAATGACAAAGCTGCAGACAACACTAACAACATGATTGCACAGGAACAAAGAAGTCCCCAATGAAGAAGAACAGACATAAAAGTAATCAGAGGATCTCAAAAGATGAATGGTCATGATGATAGATGTCCGCTCTAATGGATCATAGTTCTTGTTGTGGTTCGACAAAGTTACAAGCAGTGCAATAGATGAAACCAAAACGACATCAAAGATCACATCGCCATGGACAATCAAGTCATGTCGGGGACGACATGAACGTGGAAGGGGGGAGTGTTGACCGCTGGGTCAACAACACAACATAACTCATGTTTCGTACCAAAGTCTTATCTTTTGCGAGTTATGAAATGCTGCGGATTATGGCTATAAACGTCATTTGTAATGAGTAGTTATTCTAGTTTCGGAAGCCAGGGTGCAATGGCACTTCCAGAGTGTAAATACAAAGCCATTTGACCCTTTCAACCCCATTTTTGGTTAAACCTAAGGTAGCCTTAGTATATAAGGTACCTAGGTCATTTTGTAAAAAAAGGACTTTAATCATAATCAAAACTTAGCACTGCCGTCTACTCTGTGTGAGAGAGAAAGAGAGTGAGCGTGAGCTTTATCCTTTAGCTACGCCTGGCTCGCTCAACACATTGGAGATCCGACTGCACCATTGCTGTAGGCTCGAGGAGATCTACGCGACAACGCCAAGCATTCCATGCGAGACGAAGCGCACACGCCGATGCATCTACGAGCTATTTGTGGCCGTAAGTGTATCAAACGATGTCTGTTTTCTGTGTGCTAGTAGTCTATAGAATCATGGCGACATAAGATACGCATAGGTACTCATAAAATTCAGTTTTGGGCACTTTCAAAATTCTGCTTTGTCATCCTACGCGTTTTCCGCATATGGGTTTAGAGTGAGGGTTTTGAGTGTAGAAGCTTAGGGACAGGTGTATCCTAGTGAGTGGATGGTGTTCCTTAAGTTTCGTATGAATCTGGCATGATTAGGTGAGTTACCTTCTGTATGTGTGTATGTGGCTAGGTGGTGTAGTTGAGAGTAGTGAGGTTCTTGATTGTGGTATAGTTGGCCTTCCAGAGTGTTGTATGTGTAGGATGGTCTCAGCCTGACAAGCTAAAGAGATTTCCTCCGTGTGCCTATCGTTTCATCTGTGTCCTCGATTGACATTATGTTGATCTAGGTAGTGTTTGCATGCACTTCATGGGTGTGTGAGTCGCTCCCGCAACACTCCAACACCCACTTCATAATCCTCCTTCCTGGCTTCAAATGTAGCACTACCTCTGGCAATAGATTGTTAGCCGTCAACACAAAAAACTTATACACAATCAAATGAACTTTGAACTTCCTGCAAGCGAAGACTAGAGCCATCACCCACTGCTCTGCTTCGGTGTAGGTAGCCTCTCGTGGGCTAATCACCCTGCTCTCGAAGTATATCGGCTTATAGCTTCTCCCTACCTTTTGCAGTAGAACCACTCCAATAGCAAGTGTGCCCACCGTCATTGACACATAGAAGTCATCTTCTCGGTTGGGAGGACACACCACTGGCAACTGACACAAAATCTCTTTGACTATGTCAAAAGCCTCCTGAGCTTCCTCATCCCACTCATAACCATACACTTGTTGGGGTATAAAGCCCAATGTGGTCGCCCAGGTAAGTGGGCGGGCCACCAGGTATGTACACATATTCTTTTGTAAAAACCTAATAAGAACTCACTATGCTCTACACATTACAGTAGAGAGAGTTCACCATATCGTCGTGCTCTTCTTCTCGCACTCTCTCTCGCGTCGCACTTCCGCTCGTACTCCTTCAACTGGTATCAGAGCTCAGATCGAGGCTCGGGGCAGCACTGCAGGAGGCTAGAGTCACCAGCTCAGATTGGAGTGAAATTCGACAGGCGAAGACACGGCCACAAATTTTGTGGGGAAGCCCGAAGGGCTAGGTGTTCTCAGAATTTCATTCTTAGGTCATCTCGGCCACCGTTCGGCTTCGACAAAGGTCTGCGCAGGCCATTTTCGACTACGTGGTCTCGACGGGTGCAGATCCGACTCTGTAAATTTGGGGTTTTCGGCCTACGACTGCAGGTGCTGAGGATATCGACACTCCCAGAGTGTTGATTTGTGGCTGTCTACACATCGAAGGACGGCTCACAGTTCTTAGAGGCGTGTCACATACGACACGGGCGCATCTACACACAGACTGTAGGCGACATCCACTAGTTCATCAGGTAGCTTGTGTTTGCTGCTTGATATTCCAGATTTCATCCTGACATTGCAGGTACTTCCACATGGGATGTATTGTCAGAGATGATGTATGTTTGTTGAGGGTTTGCTAGCTGTGAGTCACGCAGCAAACAACCGCCGCAGCGGTTACAACATACAGTGGGAAATTTGTGGATGTATGACTTTGTGGGAAGTCTATGTACTGTCAGATTTACTGCAGCCTTTGTTGAGGGTCGAGTGAGGTTTTATTGAGCTGGGGGATTCTCGAATGTTGAGGTCCTTTCGGTGATACAGGTCTTGGAGCGATCCCTCGAGCACCCTTAGATAGGTAGCTAGGATGTATTGACTGTGAGTTAGACAGTTGGGATTGCATCTTTGCTTTACTGCCGTTGAGGCATTGTCGCAGTCTATGCTTACAGGACAGTGGCAGGACAGTTAGAGACAGTACAGGTGCAGGACAGGTTTACCCCCAGCTTACAGTGTTAGAGAGACAGTGGTTTTTTCAGCTGTTTTTCGGTCTGTTTTTAGTACACCAGAGCCATTTTACAAAGGAGACTCTGCCAAAATTTCTGCTAAATCTGAAGCTTTCTTGGTTCATTTGACAGGTTGATATTGGTTCAGAGGTCAGTTTACAGGGGAAACTCTGTCGAATTTTTCCCAGGAAAGTAAACTACTGTGAAGCGTAGCTATGGCTGGATCACAGGACATTGCTCTTTACAATATCAAGAAGCTGGATGGAACCAATTTCCCATTGTGGAAGAAGCAGATTTGGCACGTGTTGGTACAAAAGAAGCAGATAAAACCTATAAAGCTCAAAGGGATAAAACCAGAAGATATGGACGAAGATGAATGGAGCGAAATGGATGAATTGGCACTTTCTACCATTATGCTGACTTTGGCAGAAAGCGTTTACTTCAATGTAGCTGACGAGATGTCGGCTTATCAAGCATGGTTAAAGCTGAGTGATCTTTATGAGAAGCAGAGTGCAGCTTCACAGGTATACTGGCTTAAGAAGCTTGTTGACTTGAAGATGAAAGAAGGGACACCTATGTCCAATCATCTGAATGAATTCAACACAATCTATAGTCAGTTGTCAGCTCAAGGTGTCAAGTTTGATGAACCTGTTAGAGCTATGTTCCTGTTGATCACATTGCCCGAAAGTTGGGACACTTTTCGCACAGCTTTGAGTAATTCTGCACCTCCAGATGGTTTGAACATAGCAGGTGTAGAAGGAAGTCTGCTTATTGAAGAAACCAATAGAAAGACAATGGACAAAGGCAAAGGAACAACCTTAGTTTTCAGGGGAAGGACCAAAGAAAAGTACAAAGGTGGAAAGAGGAATCAGTCTCGTAGCAAGTCCCGCAGTGCTAAAGGCAAGAGTGACATAGAATGCTACCATTGTGGCAAGAAGGGTCACATGAAAAGAGACTGCAGAGAATGGAAAGCAGAAAAAGTCAAAGAGAAAGCTGAAGACCATGGTGAGAAGAACAAGTCCTCAGTGAAGATTCAAGAAATAAATGTGACAAACACTGTTGCAAAGGATGACAGTCTAGTGTCAGGAGACATCTACTTCTTGAAGAATACAATGGACTCACCTCTTCTTACAGCATCTGAGGGAAATGCACTCAGTGACTGGATTATAGACTCAGGGGCATCACTTCATGTGTCTCCAAACAAGGAGTGGTTTACTTCTTATGTGACCACTAAAGATCATGTTCGGCTAGGCAATGGGCAGACATGTGAGATCTTAGGTGTTGGAGATGTTCAATTGAAGTTTCAGAATGGCTCTTCTTTCACGCTGAAGAATGTGAGACATGTTCCCGCAATTACAAAGAGCTTGATCAGCACAGGTTTACTTGATGATGTTGGCTACATCACCACTTTTGGATAGAACATGTGGAAGATATCCAAGGGTTCTATGACAGTAGCACATGGAGTAAAGTCTGGAGGACTTTACATGATTTATGTATCAAATGTCTCTAAAAATGTAATCAATGTAACCGAGCAGCCGAACGTTTCTTTGTGGCATAGCCGGTTAGGACATATGTCCAAGAAGGGAATGGAAATCTTGTCTCGTTCTGGTTATTTGCCTGGATTTTCATTTAATGATTTTGAATTCTGTGAACATTGTCTGTATGGTAAGCAAACACAACAGCCACATAAGCATAGAAGCAGTAGAAGAGATACACAGTTGGCACTTGTTCATAGTGATTTGTGTGGACCTATGCCTAACCTATCTCTAGGGGGAGCTTCTTACTTTATGACATTTATAGATGATTACTCGAGGAAAGTATGGGTTTACTTTCTCAAGCACAAGGATGAAGCGTTTAGTGTTTTCAAAACATTTGTGACACTTGTGGAGAATCAGAGTGGCAAGAAGCTTAAATGCTTACGCACTGACAATGGTGGAGAGTATGTTTCAAAGGCCTTTCAGGACTTTTGTGAGTCAAAAGGTATAAAACGTGAACGTACTGCTCCTTACAATACTCCTCAAAATGGTGTTGCTGAGAGGATGAATAGGACCATACAAGAGAAGGTCAGAAGTATGTTGTCTAATGCACAGCTGCCAAATGGGTTTTGGGCTGAAGCTGTATCAATAAGTGTTCATCTTGTAAATAGATCTCCTAGCAAGGTTTTGCAGAAGAATTCCGTGCCAGAGATGGTATGGTCAGGCAAAATGCCCTCATACAAGCATCTCAGAGTCTTTGGCTGTGAGGCATATACTCACGTTCCAAAGGAATTTAGGAACAAACTTGAGCCAAAGAGTAGAAAGTGCATCTTTCTAGGCTATGGTAATTCTGGTGAGATGGGGTACAGACTTTGGGATCCCGAATCCAGAAAGGTTGTCCGCAGCAATGATGTTCACTTTAATGAATCCAAATATCATTCTAAACCAGAGAGGGTTGAGGAGATTAGAAGAGTTGTCTTCCAAGAAGATGGACCTGCACGTGCAAGACAAAATGTCAGAGCTCAAGAGGAGCAAGGACAGGATAGAGTGGAACCACAGGTTGTGGCTGAGCCTGAGCCACCTATTGTGCGTAGATCTGGACGTGTCACGCGACCTCCTGATAGGTTTGTTCCATCTATGAACTATGTCATGTTGACTGATTGCAATGAGCCTTCATGTTACAAGGAAGCAGTGCAAATGAAGGACTCCGGGAATTGGCAATTGGCCATGCAGTCAGAGTTGACAGCTCTGCATAAAAACAAGACAAGTAAGCTAGTTAAATTACCACAGGGCAAAAAGGCTCTACCTTGTAAATGGCTTTACAGGTATAAGATCACCGCTCATGATATTCAGCCAAAGTACAAAGCAAGGCTTGTTGCCAAGGGCTTTAAGTAAGAACAAGGCATTGAATTTGATGAAGTCTTCTCTCCGGTGGTCAAGATGACTACATTGAGATGCTTTCTTGCATTGGTTGCCATATTAGATTTGGTGTTGCACCAAATGGATGTCAAGACAGCGTTCTTGCATGGTGATTAGATGTGGAAATTTACATGCAGCAGCCAGAAGGGTTTGTTGAGAAAGGCAAGGAAGATTGGGTATGCCAGCTGTTAAAGAGTCTTTATGGCTTAAAACAATCACCGAGGGCATGGTACCATAAATTCCACAAGTTTATGCTTTCTCAAGGCTACAAACGTAGTGAGTTCGATCACTATCTATATACAAAGAAGGCTAAGGATGGTAAAATCGTTTGACATGAAAGACATGGGTGAGGCAAGTCATATACTTGGTATGCGCATTGAGAGAGACAGATCAAAGAAGTTGATTTGGTTATCTCAAACAGAGTATATTGACAAGGTTTTTCAACGTTTCAATATGGAGAAGGGAAAGACATTGAGTGTTCCATTGCCACCATATGTGAAACTTAGCAAACAAGATTGTCCTGTGTCTGAGGAAGAACATGCTGAAATGGATAAGATTCCATATGCGTCTGCAGTGGGTAGTTTGATGTATTCAATGATTGCTACTCGCGCAGACATTGCATTTGCAGTGGGACTAGTAAGTCGATACATGTCAAACCCAGGCAAGAAACATTGGGAGGCAGTGAAAGGAATATTGAGATACCTGAAAGCTACAAAGAGTATGCGTATATGCTAGGGGAGTCAGGAGCTAAGTGTAAAGGGTTTTACAGACTCAGATTATGCAGGTGACTTAGACAACCGAAGGTCTACGTCAGGGTATGTCTTTACATTGGCTGGTGGAGCAGTATCATGGCGTTCTAGATTACAAGATTGTGTTACTCAGTCTACTATAGAGGCTGAATATGTTGCAGCATCAGAGGCATGCAAAGAATCAATTTGGCTTAATCAACTAGTAACAGATTTGGGAATCAAAGAAGAGATGCCTGTGTTATATTGTGATAGTCAAAGTGCTATACAATTGGCTTGCAATCCAGTTTATCACTCAAAGACAAAGCATGTGGATGTGAAGTATCATTTCATCAGGGAAATGCTCGAGGATAAGCAACTTCAGCTTGTCAAAGTTCACACCACAGAAAATCCTGCTGATCTACTTACAAAAGGACTTCCCTCAGAGAGCTTTGCGCATTTTCGCAAGCAGTTGGGTGTAGGGTAGTACATCACTTCTCTACATCTCTTGTATATTAGCTTGTATAGTAGCTTCTCTCACACTTAAAGTACCACATTGGACTTTAAGTGGGAGGTTGTTGGGGTATAAAGCCCAATGTGGTCGCCCAGGTAAGTGGGCGGGCCGCCAGGTATGTACACATATTCTTTTGTAAAAACCTAATAAGAACTCACTATGCTCTACACATTACAGTAGAGAGAGTTCACCATATCGTCGTGCTCTTCTTCTCGCACTCTCTCTCGCGTCGCACTTCCGCTCGTACTCCTTCAACACTTGTTGAGCCCTCTTTTGAAGAGGATGCACATATTGCGACAGCATCCAAAAGAAACGTGATAAATACTTCAGCTTATGAACAAATGAAGCCAAACCTTGAGCATCTGATGGCGGCTCCATCAACACCAACGCCTTCACCTTCTCGGGATCATCTTCTATACCGTTTTGCGACACCAAATGACCTAACAGCTGCGCTCGAGGCTGTGCTAGCTTATTCAACTGACCTCCTTCTTCATCAAGCCTTTGAAAGCATAATTGGAGCTTCGATAGGTGCTCCAACCTTGAACTGTAGCAGCCAATATCATCCATGAATACCCTAATAAAACGGCCCAAGTATGGACCAAATACCCTGTTCATCCATCCTTGGAAGGTGGCATATGAATTCACCAATCCAAATGGCATTCTGCGGTAAGCGAAACAACCCCATGGAGATATGAACGTGGTCTTCAACTGGTCTTCAAGTGCAATCCCTATCTGAAAGTACCCTAAAAAGCCATCCATAATAGAGTATCTCTCATGCCCAACTACCTGGTTTAGGATTTCATCTTGAAACGGCAAGGGGTAGTGATTCCTCTTGGTCGCGGCATTCAATGGCTTGTAGTCGACACACACTCTCCATTTCCAATTCTTCTTAGGGGTTATGACCACTGGCGAGACCCACTCTGACTCCTTCACAGGATATATGATGCCTGCATCCAACAACTTATTGATCTCCTGCCAAAGGGCTTCCTTTTGAATTTCTCCTAGTCTTCTCAGCTTCTGTGCTGTAGGCTTATGTCCCTCCTTAAGAACAATCTTGTGCTCCACCCCCTTTGCACCTCGCAAATGCTTGTACTCCGTCACAAACATTAGATAGGACTCACACAGTTGAACATATCCTTCCTTTTCACCTTTGGTTAAGTCTTCACTTATCATGCTTGAAACCTCTTCTATGCTTAAACCATGAGCTTGAGACTGCATACCTTCTTCTTTAGGTGGAGAGTCGTCTATGGTGACCCCAAATAAGTCTGCATCTATCTTCAACATGTCGTCCTCGCTCTCCTCTTCCTCTGTGCTAGTATAGCCTTCATCATAGCCCGTCTCGGTCTCGTACTCATAGCTCGTCGTGTCACCTTCATCTTTAACTGCCATAGGACGAGAACTACTCTCCTTGGTCTTCAAATCAAGCACAATTTGTCTGCCTCTCTCTTTGTCCGTCAAAGTGAACACTTTGCTCTCCCAATCCTGCTTTGCACCTATTGCCAAAAGCCATGGCCTACCCAAAATGATTGGATAAGCATTATCCCCTGCCTTCATCACAAAGAAGTCTATCAGGCACTCTATGCCCATCACCTTGACCTTCACATCCTGTGCCACACCCACACACTTGGCTTTAGTATGGTTGGGCATCCTCATGCGCACATTTGACCTGACTACCGCCTTGACTCCCGTCTCTTTCATGGCTGCTTCCGTCGTGACACAAACTTGTGCTCCACCGTCTATGTAGGCTTGTACTTGCATCCTCTTCTCTATAATTGCATCCACCAACGGAAGAACATCAGTGGGGCTACCTACCCTCAAAGCCATGTTTTGCACCGCTTGCACATTTCCCTTAGCTCTCGGCAGCCTGGTGCTAACACTTGTGGACCACTTCCTTCTTAACTTTGGATTTAGAGCTAACAACTGACCAAACATAATATTTGCCTTTTGATTTTGAACATCACTCACCAGATTTTACTCGTGATAGCCACGACCTAGCTGGAAATCCGCTTGCTTGATCTTGTGACGCCTCCTTCTTTTGATAGGCTTAGGTTGCTCACTGCCTTCGTACACCTTCTCTTTGCCTTTGCGAGCTCTAGTTTCCCTCTCTGTCTCTGTCTCCCTCTCAGATCTTGCCCTCTTATTGGCCAAAACTTCGACATCCTGCTTATCGAACCCTATGATGTTTACTCTTGGAACTTCACCTCCGTTTTGCGGAGCTTGCTGCATAGGATTCTCCACTGCTTGCTGTCTTGGACCATTGTATTGTCCTTGACCTCGACCTCTACCAAAAAGCGGGTAAATACCTCCTCTCTCTCTCTCTCTGTGGTTGAGGACGATCCGGTGCATAGTGTCCTTCTTCTCCACAATTATAACACCTACCTACGGGCCCTGCCCCTTGCTCCTCTTGACTGTCCTCTATCCATGACACTGAGCCGCAACTCCTGTATTTGCTCGGATAAATCTTGCACCGTGCGCACCCAATTTTGCGGCACAACAGCTACACCTCGATTTCCATGATTATCTTCGTGTGCAGCCTCTCTCGGACTCTGCGGTTGGACATGGGCCATCATCTCATAGCCTGACACTCCCTTCTCTATCTTCTTCTTTATTTTTTTGCTCTTCAAGAGTGCAATGGCTACCGCACCATTGTAATTCTCCGGGCTCTCAAAATCAACTTTCTCTCTCACCTTGGGATGCAGACACACCATGGACTTATCTAGCTTGAAATAGTCTCCATTAGCCAACTGCATGGCTGCCGCTAGCTCTGCACAACACTCTTCAAAATGACCCAAAAATAGATTGAATTCTTCACTTACATCTTGCTTAAGCGCCTTCAACTTTGCATCCATTTTGACTGGGGAAGTCTCCTTGCGGAAGTCGTGAAGAAACCTCGCCCGTAGAACCGCCAATGCTTGCTTCGGCTCACCTTCCAATGCGTCGTACCATGCTTTAGCTCTACCACGCATCAACAAAGGAAAAGTCTACATTTTGCTATCCTCGTTCGGCATACGCAACGATAGCATGTACAGCTCGAAATCTAACATCCACTCGTCAGGGCTCTCTTCTCCTGTGAAAATCGGTCCATAGCTTCTAGCTGCCATGACTTCCAACGTGAAAAACAGCTTCTTTTCGATTAACTGGGAGCAATCAGTGTGCTCCTCAGTGGGGGCACCTGAAGATGGAGAGGAGGAATGGGGGAACACGCCCGACACAAACAAAAGGGCCTCTCTATAGCTCAGGGTATTCACAGCACCCCTATCCTCTCGGAAAACACCTTCAAACACACAACTCACACTAGCAGACCACCGCCTGCTCGATTACCACTGCTCACACACTCCACAAAACCACCGCACAATGCACACCTGCTGTCACTGCCTGTCTCCACCCTTACACACACACATAGCCACTCAATCTCACACTCTCACTCAAAACACCATCGGTCCGGGGGTGCACACACTTCCACACAGCCGGCACCAAGGAGGGACATGAAAGCAGGAGAAAGAGAAGGGGGGAAGGGAAAACAACAACACGGGAGGCAACTGTGGCTTGATTGCACTTCAAAAAACATATACACAGGCTTGCAATGCCATCACCATGGCCATTTTCAAGCAAAAGTTACAAAGGGGCTAGCTTGCTTGAGAACTCCACTTTGCAGACTTCAAACGGCACACCAAAAGGCCGAAAAAAAAGGCCCTAATTTGATTCTTTTTTGACTTTTATAGGGGGGGCCTTTAATTTGGGAATTTACAATTTAATTGGTCCACTTGGCACCTTGAATTGGCAATTTTTGGGAAGGGGGCACCGCTTTGCTCCATCTATCTCTTCTTCACTCTTTGCACTTGGGAGGGGGGGGCATTAGCGATGTCGCTATTGCCCCCTAGCTCTTTTATTTATTTTTATTTTTTCACTTTCATCTTTTACCCCGTTTAGGCTTACCTTATATTGCTCAGTTTTGACTTTGACTCTTTTCCATCCGACTCCTCCTCTAGGTCCTGTTGCCTTAGCCCTCCCTTTTGCCCATTCTATGGTTTATCCTGCCCCAACTGGTCCTTCTGACTTTTGCTCATCCCCATTTGGCCTTCACTTTGGCCAGCCTTGGCTTGTTTTGCACCATTCGACGACCACCCGGGCCTTCCTCTCTCTCTGATGTGGGACTCACTTCTTACATGAGGGGGGGAGGCATTAGAGATGTCGCTATTGCCCCCTTCTCTCTTCTTCCAAAATTCGGGCCGTAGGTCCACCGCCTTAGTGGCCACGTCATCTGCCGACGACACACCCACGCGGGAGCGCACCTCCTGTGCCGCCCCGCCTCGCCAAATGCCGCCAAAACTGGCCAGTCTCTTCCCGCGCAGCGCCAGAGGCGCTCGCCACCATAGCTCGCGAGGAGGGAGCTCCCCTCTCTCTCCCTCTTGCATACCTCAATAGGGTCATGCCCCAATATATATGGCTTTACTTTTTGGCCCCCTTTTGCGCCTATGGGATAACATCCCTGCCACGTGGCAGCCCCTCACAGTTTTGGCCTTTAAAGGCCTTTGAAAAGGCAAAAAAATTCTTTAAACACAAACTGCTCCCCCTAACTTGCAGTGCCTGCCATATCTTTTCCAGAGACCGGCTTCCCGAGCCAATAAACCCGCCAAATTTTCACTGTGTCAGCTCCTGGCCGGGAAATTCTCACCGCCCCCCAATCCTTCTGGCCTCGCTTTCTGAGGTCATCAAAAACTTAAAAAATCATCTGCAATTGTTCACTACCTAGATGCTCCCAACTTTGTCTCGTTGTATTTGCCCGACCAAGCATCCGATTGATGTTTCGTCGATTTGTGCTAGCTCCACATGACTTACCCTTCCACCGAAAACCTTGGCGAGGCTCAAAAGACGCCAGATGGCACACCCTTCAATGCAACTAAGTGGGCTCAGACCCGGCCCCGAAAAATCTTCTAATGGCCATAACTTGCCATCCAGAGATCCGATTCGCAATCCAAGACGACAGGCATGCTTTACAACTTGATCACTACACATGTATGTACTGTCATCAGCCCGGGGCACCTGTCGCTAACTGTCCTGCCCGTCGGGGATCTGCTACATACTCTTTCTTTAAACTGCAATATCTAGAGCACCGGGGCTCCGTTTGACGAGCCGTCTGCACCGGCTTCTAGAGCACGCTGAACTCTACATTCTAGAGCTTTGACTTGGCATTTAAGACATCTTCATCTGCCATCCCATCTGGACCATTCCGCTGCACTTTTGGCCTAAAAAACCGCTTTAAGCATACATTCCCGCTACCCTTTGGCTGCCAAGGGCCTTGACACCTGCCCTAGCCTTGTGCACTGCACTCGACTGCATCGTTTGCCTGGCATAGACCACCTTCTAGCTTCGACCAACTTTGGTTGCACCATCGTATGTACATCCATTTACTCAAGACTCAAGTCTTGAGCTGCCACAAGGCTTAAAACAAGTTTAATGGAATTCATTTTTGCAAAAGGAGAAAATATTTTATTAATATCAACACATTTCTTTTGAGAAAACCCCTTTAGCACAAGTCTAAACTTGTATCTCTTTTTCTCATCTTCTTCCTCCTTCAACTTGTACACCTATTTATTTTGTAGTGCTTGTTTATCTTTAGGCAAATCAACCAATTCCCAATTTTGACCTTAATGCAACAAGCCCATCTTTGCTTGCCCAAAACATGGTTGAAGGTGTTGGGAATAACCAAATTTAAGTCTAAAAAGGATGTAAATTTGGCATTAAGGATGCCCCCTTGTAATAAAACAAGCCAAGATGTAAAATGCCACTCAAGTAGCAAAAATTCCTCTTGACTGCCAATGCTTAGACCCTGGGCATAAATTTGCTGGCCTATGAGACTGCAAACTGAATATCGGGCCTTGTATTGCATACATAAATAAGGCATTCAATAGTAGTTTGATAAAGGGTGACAATTAGCAGGATCACCAGAATCATGCAGACTCAATTTTAAACTTGTTTCCATGCGAGTAGCAATAGGTTTGCAGTCCTCAAGTCCAAACTTACATAATAATGTCTCTATGTAGCTTGTTTGACACAAGGAAATACCACCATTACACTACTTAAACTATATGCCCAATTAATGATGCAAAAGTCCCAAGTCTTTCATCTTCAAAGTAGCATTCAAATCAACCTTAAATTCAACAATATGTTTCTCATTCAGGCCCGTAATAAGCAAATCATTTACATATAGAACGATGATGAGAAATACATCAGCCTCACGCGTTGACATGCAAAGTGCTTTCGGTTGGATTGTTACAAAAGCCTCCTTTAGCCAAATGAGTGTCAGTTTTCTCATAACAAGTACGAGGATTTGCACAATTTATCTTCTTGTCCTTTCTTGACAAAATCGTGAGGCTGTGTTACATAAACTTCCTCAAATATATCAAAATTCAAGAAATTAGTAACAATGTCTGATTGATGTACATCCCATTTAAAGTGAGTTGGCAATGCACATAGAAAACAAATAGTGGTCATACGAGAAGTGGGAGCAAAAGTCTCTTAAGAATCAATGCCTTCCTCACGTGCATAACATTTTGCAACAAGTTATGCCTTGTAGTGATCAATCCCACCTTCCAACTTACATTTCAACTTTGTAAACTCACTTTGTACCAATGGCCTTTTTACCATGAGGCAAATCACATAAACTCTATGTGTATTTTTTATAAGTTTATCATATTCTGATTGCATGGCAGCCATCCAATATAAAGGTTCCTCCACATCACATAAACTAGAACCGTCCAAAGCATAACAATTTGACACATAAGATGCATGACAAGAACCTGAATGAGTACGACTAGACATATGTGCATCTAATTTATTGTCATACATAGTGTGCACCAACCCTTTTGGCATACCTCTAGCCTACTCATTCTCAGCCCTTTCCACATCAAGTATAGCATGTACATTTGCATTAGTAATAAGTTGGTCTTTAGCATTTTTAGAAACCTCCATAGGCAGTACATTTGCCTCATTGGAATTTCTACACAACCCGCATAATCTGCATCTGTGTAACCCACAATGGATGCATCACTATTCCCAAAGCATAAGCACTAGACTGTTGTACCCTTCATATATTTCAAAATGTGCTTCACTACTTTCCAATGCTTTCTGCCAGTATTTTCCATAAATTTTATAACCACTCCCACTACAAAAGAAATGTTCAATCTTGTGTCTACCATGGCATACATAAGACCGTTGACTATTGAAAAATATGGCATCTTGGCCATTTCTGCTTTCTTAGCATAAGACTTGGAAGCATCATTCTTGATAAGTTTTGCATATGCCTGCATTGGAGTACTCAATGAATCTTTTCCTTCTTACATGTTAAGAAGGAAAAGCTTCTTACGTTTCCTAAGACAACTCTAGTACTCCAATCCTTCATAGAAAACTGTGTGCTAAGTGACTTCTTCAAGATGGCAATCTCGTCTTTAAACTTCTTGGAAATGAGCATGTCATTGACATAATGTGTCAAGATGATAATTGAACTATCGTTCAATTCTAGGTATACAATCAATGATCTTCCTAGCTCGTTTCATACCCTTGTGATTGCATCTACCTATCAAACTTCATGTACCATTGCCTTGAGCCTTGTTTTAGTCTATACAATGCATTACACAATCTACACACCAGCTCTGCCTCATAGGCTTCTCAAGTTTGACTTCAAAACCCTCTAGCTATTTCATGTAGACATCCTCATCAAGATTCCCATGAAGGAAAGGTGTCTTCACATCCATCTAGACAAGTTCCATGCCCTCAATGGCTACTAATCCAAGAACAAGATGTAGCGTAGTCATCTTGACCATTGGAGAAAAAATCTCATCAAAATCCATGCCTTTCTTCTACTTGAATCTCTTCGCAACCAATCCAGCCTTTTACTTAGGCTCGAGATCTTCTCCCATGTACTTTTTCATATATATCCATTTGCAAGGCAAGGCTTGTTTTCCTTCTGGAAGCTCTATGTAATGGAAATTGATAAATATATATTTATTGCAGCTGACAAGTGGTAAAATCTTGCTCGATGTATAAACTATGCAAAAGGATAGCACGCTTATGGAAATTTCATTATTCAAGTGTTGTTTATGATCTATGGTCACTATTATGTATGAGAATTTATAAATAAAAACGTAAAATGCTCACTCTTGCACGGGGGGAGATTGCGCCAATGTTTGTTTCCTTCTTCTCTCTTCTTACCCCTTCTCTCTCTCGCCATGCTAGTGTAGCACTCCGCTCTAGGAGGTGCATCTGCACATGCTCCCTTGCTCTCTCTCGCTCCCTATCTCTCTTAGAGAAATATTGCTCACGTTTTTTGTGTGTATATCATCTGCAAGTATGTGCTTTTGTGATTCTATTGTTTGTAGCACGTTATTTTGGGTATTTTGCAAGCACGTCTGGCTCTCCGTCAGTAGAAGTAGTATTAGAGATCGGGCAATGCTCTTGGTAATGTAAATCTATGAAGATCAAGAATAAAAGCCATGACACCACAAAGGAGATAAGTGTATTATTCTTTTTAAAAAAACTATAGCATACATTACTTTTTAATATAAGCTTTGATTAATCGTATACAATTTAAACTCTTGTAAATTTTTCGCTGCAAATTTTTTTGTAATGAGCGTTATTGCATGTTGTAGAGTCTATATAGCTTATGTTGCAAGAGATTCATGGCCAAAGTAGTAGATACATTGACTTGAATCTTTGAAGAAGCATACAAAGCTTCTAATAGGCATAGATAGCACGTCCTAGATGAACACATCGTCCTATGAGAAGAAATCGAAGAAGATTTTTCTTAGAAAGAAAAAACCTATGATTCTCTACCTAGCTGAATCATAGGATGAGAAGACGAGAAGACGAAAAAGAAGCTGAATTTTGGATGGAGTTTTGAGAAAGTAGTAGAAGATGAAAAGGTTTCTCTTTGCCATCGTGGCCACCTACACTACGTAGGAGAATCAGAGTTCCCAAAAGGAGTGTGAGCTTTAGGCTCAATTGAAAGAAGAGGAACAACACAAAAACGGTCGTGATGTATGGCTAGGTAGAAGATCTTGCCTTGTCTTTTGTTCCAACTCCCTTAGAGGTAGGCACATTTTATTCCCAGTCGTATGAAGCAACCCCAAAACCTTACCCAAAAAAAAGGGAAAAAATGTATTGCTGACTCTAAACGTTGGCGATGTAGAAGATGGTCTACAAAAAATCGGCACACAGAGTGAGAAATGGTACTTGTGTTCAATGGACGTACAATAGTAGCATCCCCCGCAATGATGATAGCAAACCATAAGGTCACCTCACGACAAAGATCATCCGTTTAACGATGACTCAACCTCCACATGCACGTGCCACCCACCCTCAACACTATCTAACATGGGGTCTTTATGAACCCCAAGCGGTGGGATCTATGGCCGGTAAAGTGCCATGAAAATCTCAAGGCAAATTGAGGGTCCACAAAAAGTCAACGTCCAGATGAGCCCCGATGATTTGAACCCATGCTCACATCTATGAGAGGCTTGTGAGCTAACCACGCAGGCGCATGTGGTTGGTTGAAACCATTGTGAGTGCACTTGGTTATAAACTTAGTTTACTGGCCCCCCCCCCCCCCCACCCCAAATGTCCTTATTTACTTTTGCTGCCCTTTTTAGTTTTCCCCAATCGACATCCATGCGCCTCTCTGTTTTCATGCCCGCACTTCTCAACCATATATCCCACCACTTGGGGGTCATAAAGACCCCGTGTTATATAGTCCTGAGGCCCAACCATTCACTGCTTGCCATGCAACACCATCAACTGCCAAAAATGACCAGAGTTGGCTGTAGTTGCTTGTCGCACAATCTTTCTCTCTCACTGCCTCTTTGAAGTTTGCATGCATCATAGCCCTATTGTCAACATCACCATGCAATATCAATAACTTGTTGGTGGACTAGTAGCACCATCAACAACAATCTCCACCACCACTAGCACTTGCATGGAAAATTGTACACAACACTGAAAATGATGCACATTGTATATTTAGTACTATTCAGGATGCCTACCAACCACGCACATGCAAACGGGTAGCATGACTCTCTCTCTCTCTCTCTCTCTCTCTCTCTCTCTCTCTCTCTCTCTCTCTTTTGCTCGCCTTACGCACTCAATCTCTTAACTTGTCCCTCCCGGGTGCCAATCAGACATCCATGCGTAGCCTCCATGTAGCCATCCTCAACCAACTGAAGTTGTGCCTACTGGAGCAACTCTCATGCAATGCAAGAGCCATGAAATTCTATTTTATTATTATGAATATCATTATTTTTTGCCCGATGTCCACTCATGCTCACCACTCCCCTCTCATGCTGGACAATCATGTAGCTTTTCAACTTCTCTCTCTCTCTCTCTCTCTCTCTCTCACACACACACACACACACACACACACACACACACACACACACACACACACACACACACACACACACACACACACACACACATGCACAATCCAATATCTTGGCCATCTTGCCCTCCACTCAACCAGATTGGGGTGCACGACCATCTCCACGTGTTAGAGGGCCTTATCTATAGAGCTCGTCGGTGCAGTACTTTGAGCTTGAGGATCATCCACTAGCATGGCTATAGTAGCTGCATGGCGAATCATGTGCACAAGTAGAGGATTATTGCACTCCTCCCTCTTGAGCTCAACACGTTGTATGGTTGTGCAGTACCTCGCAATCTTCATTTGCTTCATCGGCTTCTCATTTTCTTCTGGACTGCGCTTCATGCCTCCAAATACTTCTTGGATAATCAAAACAATACAGATCACAAGCTTTTTATCTTTGAAATATGTTTCACTTTGCTTTTAAATAAATTAAGAATGGATAGGGTTGTGATTCTCCATACTATTGTTGGTTCGGACCCTTGATGTTCCAAAAGATCACATTGTGCACTGCTTTATTTATACTTGAAGTTGTTGCTCCTCATGAAGCAATGACATAAGTTGCTTCCGCTATCAGTTTGGAGGGTAGATTTTTTAATTTATCAAAGGTATCAACAAGGGTTTTGTTTGATTAACTCCTCTGAGAAACTAGAATTTTCTCAACTTTGTAGAGTGACGTTGATATTCTAAAATAATATACACAAATCTTGACTTGCCATTTTGTGAAGTGCAAACATAGACACGTTCTACAAAAGTTATTCATTACCACATGCCTTTCTATTTTTGCAAGACTATGTGCTCTCTTGGTGTATTCATGACCTTTGTTGCTTCATATAGAAATTGGTAATATCTATGCAAACAAAATCTATGGAGCTTTTGCGATACAACTTTGATGCCCCACTCTTTCTCAAAATTTGCACTATCTCAAAAATATTTTCTTCATCAAAGGAAGAAAGTGTCCATTGCTTGTGCAATCCTCTTCCCCCCCCTAACACACACACACACACACATATGATATGTCACATTTGTACTTTCTCTTACATGGGTGAGAGATTTCAATGTGATTGATAGCCAAGGGGCTGTTCTTTTTTTAGGACTGACACATACATATGCCAATTGTTGTGTCATCTCTCTCTTTCTCACTCTCGCTTGTGGTTTTTGAATATATCTATTGGTATGGCAATCTCAGGGGGTTCACTATGTGTAAAACTACTATATCACGTGCGTTCAAGACATGTTTGTAAAACCCCTTATCTATGAATTTTTCTAGAAATATAATGTATCCTTTTCTTTAAGAATTTGTAAGTTTTTATCAAATTTGAAAACTTTTTATCTTTTTGTATATATATTTTTGTAAGAACTTTAAATACCTTTCTATTCATCTTACGCGATAGGTTACATTTTTTTTAGGTGACCTCTTCAAGATGGCAGTCCACAATAATTGATAGCTAGAAATTATAATTTAAGATCTAGACTCTATGACACTATTAGTAGTCAATTAGAGTCCCATAAACCTTGAGCTCGACTTTCAAATCAGGTAGTATTAACGTGTACTCGAAAAGACAAATAATTTAGCCTATCTAAGATAGCCTATGTAGCAGTTCTGGCAAGATCTTATGGATCCTCCTACAATAAGCTTGTTTTTGTGAGCGCTCTTTGCAATTCTTAACTCATACTAGCCTATCCTATATGGCTTTTGTACGGATCCTTTATAGATTAATATTATTTAAATATTTTAAACACATTTGTACAACTTAAAACTTGTGGCACTAATAAACTTGTGAATATTTTCTTGATTTTATCATATTTAAATGACTCATTCTTATTTTTTAATAGTTGTTGATTACATTAAAAGTGGTTTAACATCCGTACTGCCTACAAAAGAATTTCTAAGATAATCCAATTATCTTGAATGACATTAACACATGATGATTTTGTTTCTAACCTTCATTTTTAAGAACTTGTTTAGCATCTGACTATTCACAAGACCAATGTAGAACATAATGTGTCCTACCTACCTTTTTCAGCTTAATGCATGCATACCATCAAGAACAAGCACATTTGGAGAGGAGCAACCAGATAAGTCCTCTCCGTCTTTTGGTTTTGTTTTTTTTTGGTAAATTGTCAAATCACTTGAGTTTTCTTTGATGATTTACCTCTCTCTATTTACCCAAATGCCATATATAATGTATTGTCCTAGTGTAAATTCTATTACCTTCTTTCGGGCTTCTTTCGATTAAGATCTCCATATTATACACCATCTCTTTCAATATATTCTTATACAAAAATCCCACAATCTACTATACTCATTTGATAAATGTTCACTTTAATTATTTTCTTATAAGTTACTCTCTTTGCAGATATAGCTAAGTGGCTATAATCAAGCAGTTTTGTAACAAAGAAATATGTAGTTAGACACGTAACCTGTATGGAATTATCACTACAACAAAAAAAGGTGCCTTCGACGTAGATTTCGATGCCATACGTCGAAAAGTGCGTCGAAATATTCGTCCCTGTAAAACCGTCGAAATACGCGTCGATATCAGTGTCGAAAGGCATTATTTTCTACGTGCATTTTGACGTCCCTATCGACGCGACCATATCAAAAGAAAAAAATCTTGGGCAGAGGACAGGCAGCTTGGCCTGTGCCCAGTGAAAAGATGAAAACAGCCACAACCAGACTGCTTGTCCTCTGCCCAAGAAAGCGAGCAGCACCAAAATCAACTGTGCTCCTGCAAAAATTTCGGCAGAGTTCCCTTCGTTTTAACATAAATTTTTCAAAAAAAACCATATGTATATGCCTCCTACATGATATCCATGTAGGATCTCACATGAGATTTAAGGCAAACGAAAGAACTGAAACAAAATTTGTGCAAAACCATAACCATAACCATAGCCATAACCATAACCATAACCATAACCATAACCATAACCATAACCATAAAGCCATAACCATAACCATAACCATAAAGCTAAACATAACCATAAACAAAATTTGTGCAAAACCACATAACCATAACCATAACCATAACCATAACCATAACCATAACCATAACCATATTGATCAAAACCATAATGATAACCATAACCATAAACAAAACCATAACCATAACCATAACCATAACCATAACCATAACCATAAAGCTAAACATAACCATAAACAAAACAATAACCATAACCATGTCTATACAAGAACAATAACCATAACTATAAACAAAACAATAACCATAACCATGTCTATACAAGAACAATAACTATAACCATAACCATAAACAAAACAATAACCATAACCATGCCTGAACAATAACCATAACCATGTCTGAACAATAACCATAACCATGTCTATACGAAAAAGAGACATAGAGATGTGTCTGTGTATCACAAAACATATATAGAAATCCACTGATGACTCCGCATCACAACCTACACATAAAAGGACAAGTCACAAAATTAGTATTGATATTACTTCACAATATACTTATTTAATTAAATCAACTCACACATATTAACGTCTCACCTCAATTGATCAGCGAGACTCTAAGGCCTCACAGTTTACAGGCTCTCCTGCGGGCAACAAGATCATTCAATACTTCATAAATGCCTCTCCGATATCCATCTGTCTCCTCCTACCGTGTCGGGGCTCATGCATTGCAAGATTCTGCGTTTATACAAAAACCAAAGTAATTAAGAATACATGATTCATCGCGTTTAAAAAAAAAGCCATAGCTAGGATTGAATTGGAAACTCACAAACTCATAGCAAAAGGTGTCGAAGCCTCCGCTGCCAAGATGAGATGTGCCCCTGGTCATCTGTCGTACCTCCACGGCCGAACGCTCCTGTCTGAACCGCGTGTCTGCTGTCTGCTCATCCTCCTTGATCTGCTGCCACGTCACGTGTGAGATGCCCGAAGGCTTCGGGGAGCTGGTTCTGAAAGCCCGACGAGATGCATCTCGACGATGTTTCATGGTGTCCCGTGCAACACCCTTGATCCACCTCCTCGCAAGCTCCACTGAACCCGGAGCAGGCTGATACTCTCTCATGTTGGTCTCCACTATATAATTGATTTTGTTGCGATCCTAATCAGGCCAAGGCGTCATAATGCTGGTAGAAAACTGCAGCTCTGCGAGCTGGCGAACCCGTTGTCTCATCTCAGTCCCGACTCTATCCATGTCAACAGAACCATTTGCCTGTACAGTATAGACCTTGGAGGCACTAGGATCGTGTGCCTCCAAAGGTGTCTGAGGTGTGCTAAGAGGTGTGCCTGGGTAGGACGGGGGTCATGAGTGAGGAGGGGTCAAAGCATCTGTGGGCCCTCCTCCACAGCAACCACCACCTCCACCTGACGATCACCGAGATCGGTGAGTGTGCATGTGCTACGGAGATGAGGACGTACCCGCCTCTGCCGTATCCCTAGGTGTCGAAGCGGCCGTGATGGGAGACCTCGTAGGCATCGTACCCATAGGCGTCTCCCCCATAGGTGTCCCCCCCATAGGCGTCGGACCCTTGGGTGTGAAGCCCGGAGGTGTGGTACCCGTGCCTCTGGCTCCCCAATATTGAGACACATCTGCCATCTAACTGGGCGTCATCCGTGTGACCAAGCCCATAAATGCATCCACACTCATAGAAGCGGGATCTGGATACTGGTCTGCCATACTAAAGTCCTGCACAAAGAAAGTGTCAGAACACCTTTGTTTAAATTAAGAAAGAGCTTAATTTTAAATCAACGTCTTCACACAAACACTTACAGGCCTCGACTAGTGAGGCATCATCGATAAGATCTTGCACCGTATCATCGTCTATCTCTAATTGTAGACATAACTCTACCCCAAATCGTTCGGGCAGATTGTTTTCATCCATTGCATCTTCATCTACAACTGTTATATCTGCCTCGTCTGCGTCATCCCTCGTATATCTGTCAGCTCCCTCTTCCATACCTTCGTCCATCTCATCTAATCTCATCTATCTGTTCTCCTCGCTTGTCTGGAAGAAGGCATCCAACATCTCCTCCATGCCGTCGTCTTCTGACTGTAAGCCCTTTTCTGCTTCCATCCTTGGCTCTAGATTGGTCGGACCTTCATGCATAATCCTCTCTCTCTCTCTCTCTCTCTCTCTCTCTCTCTCTCTCTCTCTCTCTCTCTCTCTCAGATGTAGGGTTATGGCGCAAAAATCAATGCCCGTTCCGTAGGAGTCGTATCGTAGATTCTGTACGATTTCTCTAGCAAACTCTCCGTACTTGTGCACATGCTCATTACATATCCTACGCTTGCGCAGGATTTGATACGTGCAGAGCGTGCACGAGCATGCAATCTTTTCCTCCATGTTAGTTGATGACGTTGCTATCTACAATGATTATGAATGTTGTTTTAATATATATACTCCTCACAATGTAAACTACCTCGCATTCTCTAGCCTTGCCCGATCTCTGCACACCTCGGTCCAGAGGTGTACGGAGATCAGGACCACCGGGTCAAAATCTCGTCTTTATTGGTCAAATCCTATATGGGTAGACACATACGTGCTCTCCCAGGTGTACATGACAATGCATGTAGCAGAAAAAACCTCTTTGCCTCTTTTAGTTCCATAGTTTCTTCTAGAGTGAGAGAGAGAGATAGAGAGAGTTTATGTCCTTTTCACACAATTGGTCAGCCAAGCTAACTCTTTCACGTCGACTTTCTCTATCTACTACTATCTCTCTCTCTCTCTATCCATCTCCGTAGCTATCTCTAGTTAATTCTCTCTCTTTCTCTACCTCTATCTCTGGATCTCTCTCTCTCTCTCTATATCACTCTCTATCTCTCTATTTCTCTCTCTCTCTCTCTCTCTCTCTACGTACCCTCTCTCTCTCTCTCTCTCTCTCTCTCTCTCTCTCTCTCTCTCTCTCTCTCTCTCTCTCTCTCTCTCTCTCTCGATCTCGCTATCTCTCTCTCTCTCTCTCTCTCTCTCTCTCTCTCTCTCTCTCTCTCTATTTTCCTATCTCTCTCTATTTCTCTATTTTCCTCTCTCTCTCTCTCTCTCTCTCTCTCTCTCTCTCTCTCTCTCTCTATTTCCCTATCTCTCTCTCTCTCTCTCTCTCTCTCTCTCTCTCTCTCTCTCTCTATTTTCCTATCTCTCTGTATTTCCCTCTCTCTCTCTCTCTCTCTCTCTCTCTCTCTCTCTCTCTCTATATATATATATATATATATATATATATATATCACTCTCTCTCTCTCTCTCTCTCTCTCTCTCTATTTCCCTATCTCTCTCTCTCTCTCTCTCTCTATTTCCCTATCTCTCTCTCTCTCTCTCTCTCTCTCTATTTTCCTATCTCTCTCTTTCTCTCTATATTTTCCTATCTCTTTCTCTCTCTCTCTCTCTCTCTCTCTCTCTCTCTCTATATATATATATATATATATATATATATATATATATATATATATATATATATATATATATCGCTCTTTAATTTCTACACACACATCGCTCTCTCTCTCTCTCTCTCTCTCTCTCTCTCTTTAATTTCTTACACACATACACATTTCTCTCTCTCTTTCTCTCTTTAATTTCCTACACAGACACACACACACACACACACATTTCTCTCTCTCTCTCTCTCTCTCTCTCTCTCTCTAGTTTCTTACACACACACACACACGTTTCTCTCTCTTTGATTTTCTACACACACACATTTCTCTCTCTCTCTCTCTCTCTCTCTCTTTCCTACACACACACACACATTTCTCTCTCTCTCTCTCTCTCTCTCTCTCTCTCTCTCTCTCTCTCTCTCTCTCTTCCTACAAACACACACTCTTCTCTCTCTCTCTCTCTCTCTTTCCTACAAACACACACTCTTCTCTCTCTCTCTCTCTCTCTCTCTCTCTCTCTCTCTCTCTCCTACACACACACACACACACACACACACACACGATGTAGCTTGTGTGTGTGTGAGAGAGAGGGAGAGAGAGAGGGGGGGGGGGAGATCAATAATACCTGCGTTGCAGGTTTCCAAGGGCAGATCTGTGAGCGTGCTCCAGAGGCAAAAATGACCGCCTGCGCGCGGATTTGGTTTTTTTCCCCTAAATTCTTGCTGACGAAATACGAGTGGAAGTACGTGTGAAAATACGCGTGAAAACAGTTACCTTTCGCCAGCATTGCCACGCGTCTATCGATGTGTATAATTGACGAGCAGCATGCCCGTCGAAAGGCGCGTGGAAAGGTACGGTGCGTCGAAAGCTGGGTATTATGTTGTAGTGTATGGGTTGTAAAATCAAAAATCTCTAACAACGTTGCTTGTACTTGCACTAAATGGAATTACTCCTGGAATGATTTTCCATTAAGCTATAAAGGTACTCACATGAGCTAATATAATTTAAGATAATAGACAACAATTTCTAAGTACTCTATAACTTGAACATACTCCAATTTGGCATCAAGCATGTAGTAGATGTAAATTTATTTTTATGCCTTGTCTAATCATTGGTCACATGCACACAGACTGGTCAATTAAGGCAGTGTGTATATTCTCATCGTGGTGTAGATTTTCCGATTTAGGCAATACTATTTAATTGTACAGATTCGTCGATTTAGGCAGCATGAGTGTAGACTCCCCATCTTAGGTAGCTTGAGTACAGATTCATTGATTTAGGTAGCACATCAACAAACAATCGATTTACTAGTCTAAAAAATAATAAGGGTAGATTTGCCAGTTTAGGCAACACAAATTCAGATTTGTCGATTTAGATAACACGTCCTATTGGTGTTGATTCGCCAATTTAGGCAACACCAATTACAAATCATGCTGCAATGGCTGGCCACCATTGTCCCTAGTGTGATTTTGTTACTCAAGTATATAATGAAAGAGATTTGGATTTGGATTTGGTTTGTGATGATTTTCTGTTATGATAGTGTTTATGGAATTGGACTGGAAATTTATGAGAGTTGATTATTAAAGAATGAGTGTGACCAATGATTTCTTGATACATCAGGATATGACATATACTACTTATTCTAGTGGTATGGGACACCATAATATGCAGTATGTGGATGACGACATGTGTAAGCAAATTCCATTGTTTTTATAAATTTTAATTTTGATATATGATAGTCCTAACACTGAATGTTAACCATTATTTTGACAAGTATGATTTGCAAATTCTTAACTTAGCAATTGAGGACAGTAATTGCTTTCCTAACAAAGAGATATGTAATGAAAATTGATAAAGATATATTTACTGCAGTTGACGGGTGGTAAAAGCTTGCTCAATGTATAAAGTATGCTAAAGGATAACACACTTATGGACATTTCATTAATTATGAGCTATGGTCATTATTATGTACGGACGAACAATCTGTAATCATTTTGAAAATTCAAGAAATATATAAATAAATACGTGCAAGAGGAAACTGCTCACTCTTGCACAGGGGGACAATGTTTGTATCCTTCTCCTCTTTTCTCACCCCTTCTCTCTTGCCGTACTAGTGTAGCACTCCGCTCTAGAGATGCATTTGCACGTGCTCCCCTACTCTCTCTCCCTTCTTGTCTCTCTAAGAGTGGTCTTGCCAAGGATTTTTGTGTGTATATGATCTGGAGGTATGTGATTTGCAATTCTATTTCTTGTAGCATGTTATTTTGAGTATTTTGTAGGTATGCATGGCTCTCCTTATATATCACTCTATTACTTTCCAAATTTAATTTGCCACAATTGAGTTGTACTTAAATTGCATTGCATGCTTCCACTTCACTCTATCTTCCATCTCAATAGCCTCTTGGTAGAGCAGGTAGGCTCTTTCTTTGAAGTCAGTGAGATTAACAAATAATTTAACCTTAGCTAAAAGCACTTAGGGGCACGAGAGATACGCGTCGATATCCTCACTACATGACTACTAGACTTTACTCTCTGAGGAGCATCACTAGCTCTCTCAAGAGCAGTACTACTGGTAGGTACATCACTAGTAGATTGAGTTGTTTGTGTAACTAGATTTAAAGCTACGTCTTTGAATCTCACTCTGCTATACTTAAACTCTTTCATGGTTTTTCTGTACGTCTTTGATGCATTTAAGATCACTTATGAGTGACAAATAACTCTCCAAGATTTTGGGTGCCAGAGATAATAACCCATCTCTCCATCTGGACCATAGCCAATGAAGATGCATTTGTGTGACTTGTGGTCTAACTTCTTTCTAAGCACTTTGGTCACATGTGAGAATGCCTCACACCCAAACACACGTAATATGTCATAATTAGGCTTCTTGCCTATCCACGTCTCTTGTGGAATCTTGTAGTTCAACAGTGTACTAGGCGGCCTATTGATTATATGCACAACTATCATAAGAGCCTCTCCCAAAACTCTTGAAGTAAATTTTTCATAGATAGCATGCAAGTGACCCTCTCTTGAATAGTCCTATTCATGCGCTCAACATATCCATTCCAAGCAGGTGTCTACGTTGTATTGAATTATTTCCCAATGCCTCATTTACTACAGAAGTCCTTAAACTCAATGGAGACGTACTATCCCTTGTTATCAGTGCACAAAGCCTCATTTTCTTGCCTAATTGATTCTCGACCATAGCTAGGAACTTTTGGAAGACATTAAAGACTTCACCTTTTCTCCTTAAGAGGTAGACCCACACCTTTTGAACAACATCATCTATGAATGTCAGGAAATATAATGCCCCCCTAGAGACTTATGTGGCATAGGCCTGCATAGATCACTTTGAACCAAATTTAGAGGAATCCCTAACTTTCATCTAATGGCGATATGGTAAGCCTTGTTTGTTTCCCATATATGCAATGCTCACACAAACTAAAATCAAAATAGTTTAACATGGGGACATAGCCAGAACGCTGTGATTGTTCATTCTCTTTTGACTCATATGACCAAGCCAGCTATGCCACAACTTAGTAGAAGGCAATTGGGTTACATAGATAGAATTCTCTTTTATAGAAGAGACATACAAGGATTATAATGAGCTAGACTTTTGGTCTTCGAGCATGACCAAGTTACCTTTTCTGATAATCTGAGAACCATTGCTAAACAATGTAGTGTATCCAATATCATCAAGCTATCCTACTGAGACCAAGCTCTTCGTTACATGTCTAACACCATTGCACATACACAATTTCACATCAACAAGCTATCCTGTTGAGACTGAGATCTTCATTACATGTCTAACACCTCGCATCACTAGCTTAGTACCATTGCACGTACACAATTTCACATCTCCAATGCCACAATCACCCAACTTAACTAAACCAAGTGTAGAAGCATAACTAGATTACCACTCCTTGCAAGAAATAACATGAAATTTGCAACTGATTCGATAATCCAATTCTGCGCATAGCATTTGTCAAGAACTAACAATGCCTCTAGACTCAAGTCAAAAGTGAAGACTAGTATATTTGATGATTGCTGCACGCCAAGACAACATGAACATGTGGAGAACCAATGACGTTTAGCTCCTCTATCTTCACACTACTCTTAGGAGGTGCAAAGATTACGAGAATGGATTTACCCATCTCTCTTTGCAATAAATAAAAACCTTTTTTCATGTGTCCTTTCTCAAGACAATGGTAGCATTCAATATTCCTCGTGTCACGTCCACGGCTCTTGCTATTTACATTCTTGCAATCTTGAGAGTGATCACAACTACAACTACGATCTCTTTGTCTTTGATTGTTCCTCTAGCTACTTCCACTATCCATATACATCACCATGCCCAATCATAGGACACACGCTCTAATGAGCACCAATGAGATGCATGAAAATTTTGTAACCAAGCAAGCTTCTTGAGAGGAGTAAAAATCACTCTCAATAATAGTAGTTGGTACATGTCAACTGTAAGGATAACAGAATCGTAGTGGGAAGCCTACCAAGAAAACCTATAAAACCTATAGCTTTATAGACTTATGAGTCCAAAAAAATGATGAAAACTGGTAACATGTGAGCCATCGCCAATGACTAAGCATCACATAACTGAACCACAATAGGGACACATAAAAAATTGTGCAAAATAGAGTACTAAGAAGCCAAGTTGTAACAATCAAGACTTCTCTCTCTGATGATGTCGTAAAAGAAAGTGTGTCGATGTTGAGACGGTGGGAATGCCAAGAAAATTCGGGTGTCAATGTCGAGAAAATTGTGTGTCGATGCCGACTTCCACCACATGACAGAAGTGTCTCACCTACTTAAAGATGTCAAAGTTGCCAAATCCAAAAATCAGTGTGTGTGTGTGTGTGTGTGTGTGTGTGTGTGTGTGTATCTGATACTGAGAGGAGAACTCACAAATGCCAAAGGAAGAACTCGTTGATGCTGTGTGTGTGTGTGTGTGTCCTCAAGGCCTTCAATGTTGAACTTGAGATGAAGCTATGTATCATTTTCTCTTCTATACTCTCTCTCCTCTCTTACTCAACTCAAATACACAATCTATCCTAAGAAAAATAGCCTCTCCGTTTTTTAGTTTCAGACATACCTACACTCTAAATCAGATAACAAGCTCTTCTTCAAAGCCCTAGAGCTTTAGATAAAAAAAGTTTTTATCCAAGCATTCTAGCTCATGTTATGAGCAAAATAGTGACATGTTGTCAGTCTGCCCTGATCTGAGCAAGCCACTTAGAACTATCTCTTTGAGCTCAGAGAAAGCTCAATTTCTCACTCCTTGCAGCTTACGGTGTTCAACCCCTTGCCACATCGGTACATGAGCTCTATGTGACAATCTCACAATGCCTCCATAGCCATGGGAGCTTCGAGCTTTGATCCGTGTTGATGTACCCGACGTAAAGCTTGTGGGAAAGAGGGAAATGCTGGGAGAAGAGTAGCACCACAACCTTTGGCTCCACTACCACTTGTAGAGTGTGGTGCATGTGGAGTGAGAGGGAAAATAAGAGTAGACACAAAGTATTGGGTGGAGCTCAACTTAAGGATTAGAATGCCTCACTACTCCTTATTGATCTATATTACCAATGAATAGAGATAAAGTTAGTACGGGCAGTAAGATGGGTGTTGTACAGTTGTCTTGCACCCTAACAAATGTGGTGTACTTTTTGAAGCACAATCAATTTTTTGCTTGCTGTATGCTGATGTAGCCAATACGAAGCTTGCAGGGAAGAGGGAAACGTCCGGAGAAGAGTAGCACCACAACCTTCGACGACGCTAATACCACTTGTAGAGTGCACGATGCGTGCAAAGTGAGAGGGAGAAGAAGAAAAAGCATAGAGAATTGGTGGAGCTCAGTGTGAGGATTGGAATGGCTTATGACTCCTTATTGATTTATATTACCAATGAATAGAGATAAGGTCAGTACGGTCAGTAAAAATATGGGTGTTGACTAGTTGCCCTGAACCCTAAAAAATATGGCGTAATTTTTGAAGTGTACGTCGATGTAGCCGATGTGAATCTTGTGAGGAAGAGGGAAACGATAGGAGAAGAGTAACACCACAATCTTCTGCTATGATATCACTTGTAAAGTGCACAATGTGTGCGAAGTGAGAGGGAGAATAAGACTAGACATAGAATATTGGTAGAGCTCATTGTAAGGATTGGAATGCTTCGCTACTCCTTATTGATCTATGTTACCAATGATTAGAGACAAGGTTAGTACGGTCAGTAAGATGGGTGTTGGATGGTTGGCCTGAACCCTAACAAATGTGGTGTATTTTTTGAAGCACAAATAGTTTTTGCTTCCTGTATGCCGAGAATCGAAATGGCTCTCTTGGAATGTAATGAGTGCAAGGTGTCCTAAAGAGAAAGGTTGTGAGAGCCTTGGGGTTGTTTTTCTTAAATCCAAAGCAAGGGCATCTTAAAATCCATCAGATGGTACTCAATGGGTTCTTGATTACTTGTGTAGATGGAATTACCTATGCTTCCATCTTAAACGCATGTGGCATCAATCAAGGTGTTGATATTTTCATGGTCCATGCATGTGCGATGAACAAGCGTTGGAGCTTTTGACTATTTTCCTCGTGAGAGATTCTCCCTAGATGCACTCATCCATGCCAGCAAACGAGGTTTGTGTCAGGGTGCAATCTTTTGGAATACAATTATTGTAGAGTGTTGGTCAGTACGTCTACCATAGGTGGTGTATTTTTGAGTTTTGATTGCAAAACATGTTCAAAAGAGCAAGGATGAGGAGAGAGAGTGTGTGTACTTTTGAAAGCAAAAAGAGTCTATTGGAATGGCATTGCATTGATTGCAAGACTTGTCCAAAAGAGGAAGGGTAAGGAAGCTCTAAGCTATTATTGTTGGATGCACAACATTGACTTTTCTCTAGATGCAATTGCTAGTAGTTGCATCCCGGATAGAGTCTCTAGTTGGAATACATTGATTGTAGGATATATCCAAAAGAGGATGGGTGAGGAAGCTATGATTTGACATGGTTTTTTTGGATAGAAAGAAATGACTTCTCTCTAGATGCAATCACCTTTAGTTGCATCTATACCCATCAAAAGCAAAACAATAGCTTCTTGACAAATGGAATTACTTGCATCTTGGAGACATGTAACATTAATAAACAAGACAATATGGGAGAAAAAATGAGGAATCTTTGGGTTGTTTCGTCAAATGCAAAGCAAAGGCTTCTCTCTAGATGCAATTATTTATCTTCTATCTTCATTGATGGCATGGAATGTGAGCCAGATGTTGACAATATGCGTGAACTGGATAGTATTGCCCACAATGAAGATGCAACAAGAGATAGGGACAACTAGATCCCACGCAATGTGCTCTTCCATGGGATTCTACGCCCCTAGAGGGCTTGACTTTGTAACCATGCATGGCTTGTAGAATAGCCATGCCTGTCTTGTAACGACCCTCTCTCCCAATGCTGTAGTGGTATAGATATTAGTATTTGCTTCATTGACTCAGTATGTACTTAAATCGTGGACTTATTCTCAATGGTCACTCGTGCGAGTGGTACGTTTGCATGCAACCTTCGCTCTTCTCCTCCCTCTCCGTGCCTGTGTCCTCTCTGACAGATGCTCCGTGGAGCTTAGTTAAGGGGTCTCTTTCTCTCTCTCTCTCTCTCTCTCTCTCTGTCTCTCTCTCTCTCTCTCTCTCTCTCTCTCACACACACACACACACACACACACACAGACACACACACACACACACACACACACACACACACACACACACACACACACACACACACACACACACACACACACACACACACATCTTTTGTAGAACTATGCACACGCACGCCCATGCATCTGCAACTGTTGTTTGTGTTTTAAACTGCGGGTTAAACTGCAAAAAAAAAAAGGAGTTTACCGTGCCATCGGTGGAGCTACATGCAGGCACACGCACATAGTCAGACAATGATAGAGAGGCGAGGAATCTCTCCTCACTCAGATTTGGCTTTCGTGACATTCATCTACTGCTCCACACACTGTATGAGCTGTAGTCTATTCTGATGTTCTTATGCTAGGAATTAATACGGGTCTCTACAACATTGCAGTGTTTGATTGCCATAGTTTTTTAATGTCTTTTTGGTCTACATAAGGTCTTAGTAAAGCATGGAACACTTGAGAGCAATTGCCGACCGGTGGATAAAGCTTGTTGATTAGTGCCACATGGCAAGTTAATGGTGGAAAATTTTCTTTCTTTTAAGAGGGGCACGGTGTGGTGTAGGCCATTGCGACATATCACTTGTTGGCATGCCAAATTGCCTCAACTCAATTTGTTTGTCTTAGCTCACCCAATAAAATTTTCCAACCGTGATTTGCTAGTTTTGGCAACAACAATTTTTGCGACAACCGCGGAAGGATGCTAGTATGTGCTAAATTTTGTGGGTTCTTTTGAAGACAACCTTGAAGTCTTGTCAAGTTATTGAAATTTTGACCGGTCTAAAAAACTTTTAAGGATCCGTCGTTTGTGACCTTGGAAATTAAGGTCCAATGAAATTAAGCAAAGAATCTTCTTTTTCAACTGAAAAATTTACACCACAAATTGGGATATGTGGGCACTGATTACAAGTGGGGATATGTAAGCATTGATTGATGTTGTTTTTTTGAGATTCAACCTCACCTTTGCAAAGAAAATACATTTTTTACGCTTGGTTGTTGCATTATTTGTTTGAGTACATGCACTTAATGATAATAACTTTTAAAAAGGAAGATACCCTTTAGTGAAGCATAGTGTTGTCTTTAAATTAAGCAAGAAATTTTAAATAGTATATAAATGTAAAAAGTAGGTTATAAACAAGTTTATAGTGCTCCACAAAAGCCTAGGCTTAGTGTAATCGCACTTGCGAATTTTAAACATTTCCTTTAAATTCTACATTTGAAGGCGAGAGAACTTGCAAAATTTCAAGAGTTTTGGTGTAAAGAGTTTGGAATATAGTTAATTTACCTCAAAAGGTTTTCAATGTGTAGTTTTTCAAATTTGTAGGACGTTTGAATGATTTTCTTGTATATTTTACGGATTTTCTTCTCTATATAATGGGTTGCAATTGGCTAATTTCAATATTCAACTGGCTCAAGGTTAAGCTAAGGCGACTGTTTTGTTAGAACTGATTTTAAGTGGATTTTACTTGCAAGTTTTAGAAGTGCTAAAAAAATATGCGTCTTAGTAACTTTTAGCTTTTGACACTGAAAAAGATTAATAAGGTTTTGGTCCAAAAATGCGTTTGCTAGTATTTACAAATCGTGCATTGATTTCGGTTATTATAAACAACAATGAAGAGAAAAGAGTTGTATATACTGATGGAAAAAAAATGGACCAATGTGCGTTCAATTGACTAGACTTAAGGTTATAAAATAGCTTAATTGACTAGACTGTAATTGACTACTAGACTGTAATCAAATGAAGTAGCTTGTTTATGTTTAGCACGAGATAATGAGTTATAAGTACGAAATAAGAATAAGTAAATACATTCCCAAAATACAAATATTACTAGTATTTTGGTTTCAAAAATATAGTTATTCCTAGTTTGGTTAGGCATCACCTAATCACTCAGCGTTAAACTACATTAGGATCGATTGAAACTATGGAATGGATTAAGTTTTACTTTCTCAAAAGTTCTAATTTTGCAACATTCTTTTCACAGTCCAGATATATTTTAAATTGTTGATCATTTTTCTTATTTTGTTCTTTGAGATTTTATTAATATTTAGCTTCCTTAAAACCATGCAAAATCTAGTGAATATACATCTAGTCTAAGAATAAGACATAATGAGACTAGAAAATTAGTTATTTGGATGCACATAAGATATTAGATATTTAGCTTCTTTGAAACCAAGCGAAATCTATTGAATATTGATCTAGTCTAAGAATAAGACATAATGAGACTTGAAAATTAGATATTTGGATATATAGGAAGCCATTAAAAGGTTTGCAATATAGGGATTTATAAAAAGTAGGTTTAAAATTAAAACATTTCTATGCAAAAGCCACACAAATGAGCCAACATCATTTCTATTTGTGCTTAGAACTACTTAACATACCAACAATAACAACCTTTTTTTTGTGTCATACAATTGTGAGTGGATGCGTTATACTAATCCAAAAAGCAATGTGTAATTATCCTCAAGCATGTTAGATGCATTGGGTTATAACACAATTTGGGCTACACAGTCCCTAAATACAAAAGCTACTTAACAATTACTTTGTGTGGATTGGTTGATGTCAGAAACGTGATAGGTTTGATTGCTTGATTCCACTCCTTAGAGTTTTTGTGTTTTCCAATAGAGATGATCATTTTAGTGCTTTCTTGAATAATGTCTTTGAAGTTGGCTATCGAGCGGTCCTTTTTGAAGATACGTAGATTCCTAGACTTCCAGACTTGTCTAAAATAGCAGGAGCGAACAATGTGTGTGCAAATTTGGATGGATTGATTCTTCCAAATCTTTTGTTCCTCCCAAGATAGATCGTTCCTGAAGAACAGGATCTTCCACGTCTTCTGTATCCATTTATATATTTTTCCCACGAGGCCTCTTGTAGCTTGACAATTTTTAATAAGTGAAGAGGATCATCACTTGCCGCTTTGCACCTTGAGCATCTATTTGAGCCTATCTCTTTGGTTAATATTTCAAGATCGGTAGGGATAGCCCCTCTATAGTACCTTCCATAGGGAGATCTTCATAGTTGGGACATCGAGGGTCCCATATGTTACTTGCTATCGATGCCCATTTGGATTTTGGCAAATGCTTCTCTCACTGCTTATTGAGTGGGAAGAATCAAACCGTTTTGAACATAAGTTTGCAGTAGATTTCCTTTGTTTACGGTTTGGTGAAGTTTTACTGCTCACAGGCAAGTGTTAGGCTTTTCAATCAAGTTCAACTTACAAATTGGCATAAACACATTGCTAAGACGTTCAATGGCTTTGTTGATCAATAGGTGTTCAGTTTTGTTTTGTTGAGTTTATACTGGGTAGCTAATTGATCTGCATTTTTTCATCTCGTGATGCCTCCATTCGAGAATTGGGTCAAGTGTATGAGTCCTTTGTATTGATTTTTGTGGCAACTTCTCTCTAGAACGGATTTAAAAAATCACTTTCCACTTTTGAGAGCCAAGGGGATGAGTGTTATGGAGTTTTTGAAATATCTGGTTGCTTCGTCGCATTCTAGTGCCTTTGATGCTTTGGTGCGTTTTCCTACTAGCTCGTCCTTCTTGCTACCTAGTTTCGGGTTTGCCCATCGAGGTGCCCGAGTAGTTTGTCGTCAACCTCGACCTCTTCCTACGAGCCCCCTTAGGAGACTAGATTCACCTTGTCAATCATATCGTATGTCATGAATCAAAATCTCATAGTAACAAGGAACGGAAAAAGGAATGGGAAATGTGAAAGGGGGACGACATGGATTGCCATTCCTTGTGTCTATATAGTCACATAGAACGAGAACCGGAATGGAAATGGGAATGGGCATGGTAGACTAAAGAATAGACATTTTCCATTACTAGTCATGATAGCCCATGCCTGGTCTTGTTTCGCAATTGAGACCATAAATTTGGCACATGAGGCTTTGACTTTCACTATAGGGTGGAGGATCTCAATACCGCCTTGCTTCTTGGGTCTAGCAACACACTCCCATTTAGCTCACTGCCAGTGTATTGTATGTTTGATGTTATTCTTCCATAGGAATCTCTTCACGGGTTCCAAATTTTCTTTTTTGAGGAGAGGCCCAATGAAGGATAGATATGAAATCATAAACGAATTGATCATGTTGTGGAATGGAAGGAGCACATATTCTCACCTTTGCACCTTGCTTCGGACTTTGTCCATGGTCCACTAAAACCTTTGCGAGATGTTCCTACCCCTAGCGGGATTCCAAGGTGGAGTAAAACCTTTCCTTTTGGGATGATTTATTTTGAGCATTTGGAAGGGTTGAACGAATCATTTTTTGATAGAGAAATTATTCTTGATTTCTCCACATTGCACTTACATCCAGAGGCTGTGGCAAATGCCTCTCTTGAAAAGAGAGACACTTAGGCCTCTCCCTGCCATCTCTCTCCTGCTTTCTATTTCTATTGTTACCTCTTTTGAAAAGAGATAGAAGCTTGCCCTTGTCTATCACTAATTTTAACTCTTGGTCTATTCGAACAACTAACTTTTTCTCGCTAGGATTGGCCATTCTAGGTAGGGAGAGAGTAAAACCAGGAACTTCAAAGGAGTCAAGAAGTGTCTCAACTTTTGGAACCTTTGCAACAAGTGTCTTTTCACTTGTCCTTCTAGAAGCCCTCCTCCTAGAATCTTCTAGAGCCTTTCTTCTTTGGCAAACTGTTAACAAAAAAAATAGCAATATGGGTATCATATGAAAGCTCTTTTTGTGTAGATCACGATTCTAGCTTTAAAACATAAATCTAAGATGCTTGTGAAATCATAGAAGCATTCAGTTCACATGCACAACGAACAATTGTAACAGACTTGGACACTCCAAGTTAAGAATCTACCGCGACAACACCAAATAACCACTTCAAAAACAGTGCACAATTCACAATTTATTCGACACTGGCCCGGCGGAGTTTCGTGCCTAGGAATATTGGCCCCAAAGACTAGCGCCCCTTTTGGTATTTCTTTTTATATTAATCTGCAACTCAAAGTCTTCGGGTCTCACTCTCAAACTCTGCGTCCAGACGCTCTGCAAAGTGGGAGCCCAAAGACCAATTGTTAGGTGCAGCGGAATGAATGTTGTATTTTCTCAAGATTAGTGATCTTTATTGCTCAAGGTTCCTTTTAGTTCTTAGGGAAAGAGAGAGCTTTCCGTCTTATGGAGAGTGCTATAATCACGAACAAAGTGAGTGGATTGTGCGTGCAAGTGAATGAGACTGAGAGAAGGAGAGAGAAGAGATACGACACCCGAGAGGTTGTAAAACCCTCCTCCGAAGGCCCCACTCTCGTCGGCGAGAGTGGTCTATTCTTTGATTGCACAAAGGTGTACAATGCGTATGCAATGGACTAATGCAATGGGACTATGCCGATGACGACAACGGTGATGACGACGACGAGGACGACGACGACGATGGCTGAAATCTGAGATCTTCTAATCGCTGAATTTCGGGACTGTTTCGGTGGCTGAAAATGACTGTTTTGGCTGCATTTTCTTGGCTGAAAAATGAGGTTTCTTAGGGCTGAAAACTGATGGTCTTTACCGGCTGAATCTGCTACACTTGAGGTGAATGATGCCGGTCTTAATTTGCTGCTGAAATCCAAAAACGCCAGGGGCTGAAATTGGTCCTTCTGTCGCCGGGGGTCTGCAAATGCAAAAACGCTAGGTCGATCTGTTGTGTCGTGATGACTCCGGGGCTGATATGCTGTGCACAAATCGCCAAGGCTGATCTGATGGAAAAACGCTAGGTCTTCTGTGGAGAAAACGCCAGAGTAGTTGCGGGGGTTGGTCTTGCTAAGAAGTTGCTTGTTGAGCAAGGTGCTCCTGCTGCCTCTTCTGCCAGAAAGTGCTAACTTGGGTTTGCTTATATATTAACTTAGCAAAATTGCCCTACCTACTTTTGTTGGAAAGTCACTTAAAAAATAATAAGTAAAAATACCAATAAATAGGAAAATAGGCTAAATGCACTGGAAAATTCCCCTAACTGATGCTAATGGATTCTGATGGGAATTCTGATGATCATGCTGTGTGCAACCGGAGGATATACATCTATGCTAAGTGACTGGGCATGCACGGTCTACGAATAGACTCACAAAAGTGCCAGATCACTGCTCATCTAAACTGACCTGACTGACGGGAACCCTGCTATGGTGTAGATTGTCCACGGACACATGGGGTTGAGATGTGTCACGTGACATCCCCTCCTTTTCAAAGTGAGGTACTGGTACCGAACTGTATGGCGTCGAGGGAGATCGCCAACAGCATCCGGAATCCTGGAAGGGACTCTTCGCTGGCCCACTCTGATGTGTGGGTCGTACGGTACTTGAACTTCATAAAGGTCTGTAACGCTTGCTTCTTTGGGCCGCGCCGAAAGCGACACAGTCTTCTGTGGCTCCTTCGATGGTTCAACTTCGTTGAGAGTCCTACTTCTTTCGTCTTCAAGAATCTCCATGGCTGAAAATTCCTGAAATCATCTCCAACACAAAACCATGAACATACCCATTCCATGTAAAGTGAAGGAAAAAAATATTGTCTTCTCTAAAGACTGTGTATGCAATGTAGATGAACATAGAGACGGAGTGACAAACCGTTCATCAAACACATGCAAACAATGAGGTCGAATCTTTTCTGTTTGATCGAAATCAATCAACTGTGGCAAATCATAATGGAAATGCCCATGCTTAGTGCTCAGACTATCATGTGCTCTTTCGGAAACTGTGTCATGCCAAGGAAGAGACATGGAATGTAACTTCCTGACATACAAACTTTTCAACTTTTCATGAACAATCCGCATACATGCGTGCTCATCTATGATAGAAAAGTGCTCAACATGCAATATGTCATGCCTAGTAAAAGGGATCACATAACGATGCCGACTAAAATACAGGAAACCTTCACGAATGAAACACTCGAACAATGTGTGCGTATCAATCATGCAAACACATAATACTTCCTGTGAGGGTTCTTTGGACCAAAGCTCGAGAGCCAAGATCGTTTCTTCGGGATCTATCGAATCGTCTTGTGGGGGATCTGTGGTCCTTGACTCGGAAGCCAAGATCGATTCTAGGTGATTGATCGAATCTACAACGAGGTTAGCTTCGCTAGAAAAAGCATCAACTAACACATCATCCTTGTGAACAATCACATCATCTTCATGCAACTCATCATGCTTGTGAAAAATCACATCTTGATCATCATGCAAATCATCATGCTTGTCTTTATCATTCAAATCATCATGCTTATCATTGACATCCAATTCATCATGCTTCACACAATCATGCAAATCCTGTGTTTCGTGCTTTGGAGAAGTAGAGACTGAGAGAGTCTCCTTTTCCTGATCTTGTGCGAACTGCGCCTGCACAATAGAAAAGAGTTGCAAGAACTCTTTCATGTGTTGGTCGCTCTTTTCTTTTTGTACTTTGATCTTGCGATCAAAATCTCCTTCTCTTGCTTTGCTCTCGCGCGCTATTGGTCATCTCACCTACAAATTTTGAAATTTACCTCTAAATTTTTTATATGTGAAGGTGAGAAAACCTACAAAATTTTGAAAAAATTAGTGTATTTCGGACTAAAAACCTTCAAATTTTGTTAATTTACCTCTGTTGTTTCACATATGTAGGTTTGCCAAGTTTTTTTAAAAAAGTTTTTTTCGAGCACTGGCCCCCCCCTCAGCACTAAAGGGCACGGGGCATTAAATGAAGCCCCAGAGGTGGGATCTACGGCTGAGAAGCTCGGGCACAAAAGCAGAGGCGCGCAGGGCCGTAGGATGCACCAGAAGTAAACTAGGACGCCGAAAAGTAAACTTGGACATGGGCACACCTGTCCACGTTGACTTATCATGCGTTTGTTGCACACCATGGTCAACATATGCGCAGGGGGGGTTGGATAAGCCATGTGCCTTGCCCAGCGCCCACCCAGGTTCGAATCGTGCGAGCAGCACCCCACGCCCCATTTTTTTGAGCCCTCAAATCTCCTTGAGATTCGTGCGCGCACCCTTAGCCGTAGATCCCATCTCTTTGCTCCCGTGCCCTTTAGTGCTGAGGCTGGCCCCCCCCGCCTTCCGTTACCTCTGAGTAGCGCACAACCTGTGCCCCCAACACCCCTTCGACCCTTCATCTGCCATCGCTCCATATACAAGGCCTCGGTGTCGTGCAAGAACGTTGTAAATGCAAATTAGCATTACAGACCGGCTGTTTGGTCGCTTCACAGCCAAAAGAAAGAACGATAATTTTTTGTTGTCTCATTCTTGTTGTGAGTGCCGGTGGTGGCACTACCACTATGAGTGTTGCCTGTACTCGTGCTACAAGCGACACTGGTAGGGCTTCAAGGTGGTGGAGGTGAGAGAGATGGAATACGGGACGTGAGTGGAGCGTTGGATTGTGTACGGCTAGAAAGTAGTGTGCAGAGCATTGGGCAGCAAGGAGATGACCCAATCTAGAGTCTTGATTGAATAAGGTATATTAGCCTCATGCATATGACACAGTTGAGAGTGTGGTGTAGCACCACTTTGGATAGGCTTGGTGATAGTTTCAAAAATGGAAGCTAGGGGAGATCCTCCTTGGCATATAGTTTACATACGAAATATATCGTCTTTTGATTATCCCCCCCTCTCTCTAATGTACACACACACACTTTTTTTTTTTGTAAATATGGTTTGATTAATTTACAAGTGGGAAACCTCAAAGCGAGGAAAACCCACGAAAAGAAAGGGATACAAAAGACGGAGCACTATGAGGCTCCGAAGGCTAGAAACAGTCAAAGTAAATCCTGTAGGCATCAAGAGTGATGTCTCCAGCTTCATAGGCAAAATGCAGCGCTTGACCAAGAGATAATTTGAAATAGGGAAAGGGGTCAACAAAAGTGCCCTGGAACATTAAGGAGTTTCTATGATGCCAGATGGCCCACATACTCCAAAATCTAACCTAGGTGAAGAAGACCGCAAACTGAGATTGTGGTGACCGAAGCACCCCAAAAAGCCAAAATTGTATGTGAAAAGAGCCGGAAGGAAAACGTAGTCGAAGAGCAGTCAACACTTGCCGAATGAAGGCTCTGGAGTGACGACAACACCACAGCAAGTGTGGCATGGTCTCCTCAGCTTCAAGGCATCTGGGGCAGCGGGAAGGCGCAATATGCCGAGCATGCAATACACTACCAACAGGTAGAGCTCCCACCAAGCACCGCCACAAGAAAACACGTTCCTTCAAAGGCAAATGACTCTACCGAATGCGAGACAATGCGTGTTGCCACCACAAGGATGACTCGGAAAGCGACCACAACTGATTACCCCGATGCACAATCCATACATCAGACTAAAGAATGGCATAGACACTGGCAGCTGACACACACACACACACACACACACACACACACACATATATATATATATATATATATATATATAGAGAGAGAGAGAGAGAGAGTGTTGAAATGAAAGCTTTAAAAATTTCAAACTCAAAAGACTACCGTAATTTTTAGAAGTTTGTTTAGTTTGTAACTCTAAAATCTCTCATCGACTCCCAAGCAACATAGGCTACCTTACATAATTGAGAGTCGGGTAACTTTATTTTATAAAAAATCCCCTAAAACATCTCCCCAAGTCCTAGAACATTATTTTCGTTGATGGCCTTAAACACTTCGAAGGATCAAGCGCATACGATGAAGCTTCTTATCAAGGTCCATTGATGACTTTCTTCCACTAATTTGCTCACATAATGAAGGAAATGTGTTGGATTTGACTAGTTGCATCGGTATCCTTCTAGTTGGGCCCGTGGAGTGAAGAGAACTCTTCACATGTAGTTGCATCAATATCCTCCGAGTTGGGCTCGTGGAGTGAAGAGAACTCTTCACAAAAAGTGAAGAGAACCATCCAAGACAAACAGTACGCATCGACACCTTTCATGCAGACATCTTCATCATCTCTTCCCATCACCTCTAGAGCCAGCCACGATTGAAAGTCATGATCCTTCCTATGTGGAGTCCGGGACACACGCTTCTCGTTACCCATTCTCAAGGCCCCAATCAATAATTCCAATGCGAGGTTGGTGATCTTGGGTGAAATCTAGCATGACATCTCCTGGATGCAAGTCACAATGAAGCATGTCTTTGTTGTGAGCAAAAGCGACTCTGCACCATGGCATGAATAAGTGATAATGCGTTCTTACAAAGGGCCTGCATATGGCATATTTAAGCTTCCTACAACATTGGATCGGAACCTGTATCAATTCCTCTGCCACCTCCTTGAAGATTTCTTATAATCTGACAAAGGTTCCCTTCTCATAGGGTAGAGACATGAGCATGTCGTAAATGGATCCTCCACTTATTCACATGACTTTTCTTGTATGCCCAATGCTTTGAACAATCCCATTATGCATGAGATACACACTCAACTCTTTCTCGAAAGACTTGACGCAACTTTTAGAGAGACCCAAAGACTTTTTAGCAACATAAAAAGTACCTCTTGGAAAGAATGAGATACCCTTTAATTGCACATTCTGGTACTCTCCATTTGATGTCAATTGAGCAAGAACATGAATTTCTAAGAGTACTATCCAAGTAGCTGGTAGGAACATTTTCCATGAATATATATATATATCTTTCACAGAAATAGCCCTATGGAGAAGAAAAAATGTGCGCCCATGACAAGAAAAATTGTGCGTCCATGTCATGGGCGCACTTGGTCTCTTCTATCCCAAAATTCAGCTACAAGGGGGCAGCCGGGGTCGGAAACACAACATCAAAGCCCAACCTTTGTAGGGAAAATGTAACAGCCACATACACTTCTCTTCAAGGCATGTACAAGGCCTCCATGTTATGTAGGAAATGCATTGCGTTGTAAATGCAATTATGTCTCCTCCTATTCCATAGAAAAACGTTTATTTAAGGGAATTTTTTGTGATGGATTCGTAGTGGATTTCTACCAAGTCCCTCCAAAGGCAAAAACACAAGTGGGGGAAAATGAAATTAGTCAAGATAACCAACGACTCATCACACAAAATTTTTACCATTTGCGTATGGGGAAGGTAGTAAGGAGATTAAACTTTATACATATCATGTATTTACAATTGCACATTGTTGTACATTACACCCTCGAGGGGCAACCATGGGAACAACCTCCCCCATGGGGAAGGAGAATACACCCAAGAGAGTGCAACTCGTAACCCTTGAACCCTCAAGCTTGTGGTTCCATCAGGGAGGTCTCACTAACTTGACAAAGCCATGCTAGATTCATCTCTCTCTCTCTCTCTCTCTCTCTCTCTCTCTCTCTCTCAATAGAAGGTCTTGAGTTCAAACTCTGTCGGAAAGATCTTACAGGTCTCTTGGCATTGTTCTTATGACGTTAAAAACTTTTCTTCTTAACTTTCCTCCCCCTTGGCTGGTGTTAGACAAGGCTACACCACGTTAGACAACATCTTTACACTAAGGGCAATCACTAAGGAGAGTGGAGCGTAGAAGAAGAGAGTACTTTGTTGCTTTGTAGATCTTTGCAAAGCATTTGATACAATTCCAAGTGCAAGATTGATGAGCAGCCTATAGGATATTGAAATCCATGTGGAGTTATAGTCGAGCATTTACGGGAAGAGTGTGGGCCCTTGATGGTATGTTTGATCGAGTGAGTAGCACCATTGGAGTCGAGAAGGGCTGTCCGCTTTCCCCTACTTTATTTAGGCCTGATATAGATGAGGTCTCATCATATTTCAAGAGTAGTGGAGGCGTAGGAGCTAGTCTAACGGGGTTGTTGATACCGATATTACTAGATGTGGATGACATTGTACTTACACAATATTCACTTAAGGGGTCGTAGAGTGATCTCGATGCTTCAAAGGCATTTTGCACAAATAGAGATCTCAGGCAGGGCTAGAAAAATACATTTTCCCTAATCGAAGAAAATAAGAGAAAACTTGAAATTCTCTTGGTTTTTAGGACAAACTTTGAAGCTTTTGTCGATATTTACACTAAAACTTGTGTAAATTTCTCAGGCAAGCTCAAAGTCAAACTGGGATTTTACAGTTTTAGTCAGTCAAAATACACCAAACACCGGTTTTTTTTTTTAACACTGATCTCAAGGTGAACCTGCAAAAGACCAAACTTATTGTATTTAACACTGTAGCTACAAGGCTAACAAGATGAAAATAGCAATTCACTTTTGGGGGAGAGCGAGAGGAGTCTTATTACATTATATGTACATTTGGAGGCTACTTTCAAAGGGCCACACCTTACTTGGTGAGAGACACTAGAGGCTCGAGTTGCACGAGCATATGTAGCACTTGATTTTTTGGAGAGGCAATGTGCACGTATACAATTACATGAGGTGCATATTTAGTTGAGGATCTCTGATACACGAGTTACACCCATTGTCACGAGGCTGTGACATAGTTGTTGTTGATTTTTGGGATCCTGTTGTTGAAGTCACAAATGGTCGGACATTGTATGGCCATTGTGAAATGGTTGACGAGTGAGAGTTTCACCCGTAGCAGTGAAGCCAAGTCAATTGGCACTGAAATTCAAGTAGTAAAAGGGTGGATAGGCTCATGTCAAAGTCATTTAGGCCCCATGCGACACTTTATAAGTTGGTGGGTACTAAGAATTTAACTCAAAAGGACAAACCAGACACTTGGCGGCTTGTGAGCTATTCTGCATGACACCTCAGTTGAGGGGGCGCCCAAAATCAATCCCTCTTCAGGGAGAGGTTGGTTTGACTAAAAAAAAGTGCTATTATGTGTGAGTAGTTGGTGTAGGTGATCATTGCTTTGATGGAAAGCTTGCCTTCTCCTTTGCTCTATATAGCACAATGATTCTGCTCTTATGCACCTCTCTCCCTTTATGAATATAGAAACTTGATGCCCAGCTCAAGGGCTATTCATCTATATGTACACTTGTGTGGGTTTATGCGCGAATACCGAGGCATAGCCTCTTGTATAGGTACCGGATTAGCTAATTGCTAATCCCTCACAAGTACAGGTCGATTCGGAGAGATTTTTCTCGTGAGAAATCTGGTCCAAATCAAATGGCAAGTAGCCCTACAGGTGCGGGAACTCAAGGGCTTGCTACGAATGCGATCTGCATAGAAAACGGAGCCCAAAACAGAGAATTACAGCTTGTTGTGTACTTTGAAGGTTTAGGGTTTTGGCTGTTTTTGTTGCCTAACAGAGCTTCAAGGAATCGTCATACAGGTTTTCGGGTGCATTTTAGAGGCTGAAAACAGAGATTCAGCGTCCTGTAATTTCTCTCCAGGTTTGGGAAAGTCACCTATTTCATGGGGATTTAGTCTGTGAAGCCTTCTACTATCGTTATGCTGCCAAAATTGGGCTAGAATAGGCCATTTTCAGGGCAATAAAATTGGGACAGCATGTAGGAGTTTACAAGGTTTCTTCAAACATTAATTGGAATAAGGAAAATACCAAAAGGGATGCCAACCTTTGGGGCCAACATGGTGTCACTATCTACTTGAGAGTACTCTAGTTGCCAAGTCATGGTTTGTTTGAAGTGTTGAATTCCAATCTCAAGTATATTCGTGAAGTTCCTCTGTGTCATAAAGTACAGGCAAAGTTAATCAAAGTAAAGATCGGGTGAAAGCCAACGTAGTGTCATTGTCTACTTGGGAGCACTCTAGCTGCCAAGTCATGGTTTGTTTGAAGTGTTGAATTTGAGTCTCAAGTCTCTTTATGAGGTTCCTCTGTGTCGTAAAGTACAGGTAAAGTTAATCAAAGTAAAGATTGGGTAAAAGAGTCTACCGCCCTTTAGTGAGTCTACGGGCCGGTTTCATGGTTCCGTCGCTGAGACAGTATCACTTTTTCCTTGAGAAGTAAACCTTGGTTCGTTTTCGACAAAGACACGAAACACAATAACTTGGAATTACACTATGGTTGACAGGACGAATGACACCAGAGAAGAGGGTTCCTCTTCATAAGAAAGACAAGCTATTCTTCTAGTGTTGGAGGCTGGCAAAGACGGCCTTCTACAGAGATGGCCAGGTGGTGATTGTAGAGCGGCGCTCCACATGACGGTGCGAGATTTATGGGACTACACTCGAAGTTGCCACCTGGAATTGTAATGGATCTATGCGCCTTGATGTGGGTGCTTTTGAGGATAGTTTTAAAGGAAGAGACATCGTCTTCTACTCTGAGACATATCAGGCCCCGGGGCAATCTATGCCTCACATTAGTGGATATAGATGGAAGACAGCATGTAGACAGGAGACAAGATCAAAGCACAGAGGGCGGGGCTAGGAGGAGTGGCAGTGTTATTCATGGAGGAGTTGCAGCCATTGATACATATAGCCCGCAGGGATGAGCAAGCTAGGTACATGTGGGTGAGATTGAGAGCAGAGACATGCATATATCTTTACATTGCTATTTGCTACTTTCCCCCTAGTACGTTTGTTTGTGCACCATCCAGAGGACAGTCCCCCTTCTCTATTCTGGATGATGACATATGGGAGTTCTCTAGAGATGGTCACATCATCATTCTAGGGGCATTGAAATCTAGGACTGCCCATCATCAGACAGTATTTTATGATACTTCAGAGGAGATGCTGAGAGAGTTGGATGTTGCAGAGACGGGCCTATCCAGACTATCACAGGATGGAGAACACACTGAGTATGGACAACACTTGATAGACATGGGGACTGCACATGGATTGGCCATCTTGAATGGCCTACAGAGATTTCCCGTTGCGGGGGGTTTTACATGCTTTCCACATAGACATGGAGCCAGCACAGTGGATTATGTCATGGCACAGCCGAGCCTCATCTCTAGTATCCAGGACCTCATGGTTGGACCTAGACCTGTTGGTGTGACAGTGGATCATGCTCTTGTGCCGCTGACCATTTCATTTCAAATTAGTGTAGCACACAGGCTACGGGCAACATCCCCTACTCGCTACACCTTCACGCGGGAGACGGACTCTGTATACATAGATGGGATCTACAGACGCCTGTGCACGGAGGAGCCAGGGCGACCTCTAGAGGAGCTTACTACTATACTGACACGGACACTACATGATGCAGCAGCAGAGGCATACCCACATACCCAGCCTGAGCAGAGACGCTGTTCAGGGAGCATGCCCCAGAACAGTTGGTATGATGAGGAATGCCGGGACACTAGAGCTAGACTTCTGAGGGAGGTGCTTTTGGGGGACGTCACTCACAGGCAGTCACAGATTGACTTCCGACGCCTAGTGCGGCGAAAGAAGAGGGTATTTTCGGCTCGCCTAGAGCAGGATCTATACCAGCTATTCTTGAGTCAGGACGCACGTGAGGCATGGAGGCTCTTTCATGAGCACTCCCGCCCCCTCCTGCCATCACTTCTACAGAGGCTTGGGGCCAGTATGCATCATCTTTGTACATAGTTCCTGAGCAGCCCCCCCTTCCCGACCCCCCCGATCCATGCCTACACACATGTGCTTTTTTCACCGCTGAGATGGTGAGGAAGGCCATTGACAGACTGAGGATTGGGAGAGCATATGACCATGATGGCTTAGTGGCTGAGCATTTCACGCATGCCAGAGATTTACTAGCAGAGATTCTAGCAGTTATGTTTAACCGTGCCATGTGTGGGGGCTTGCTTGATACTTGGAGCCTATCTACTATTGTACCTACCTTCAAGTCGGGAGACCCTATGGAGCCTGGGAACTATCGCACTATCATGATTGGACACACATCGGCACGGTTGTACGCATCTATTCTTGAGCAGCAGGTGAGTAGATGGGCAGAGAGGGAGGGGATACGCGCAGCCGGGCAGGCAGGTTTCAGGAGGGGTTTTTCTACTCTTGACCATGTCTGACACTCAGAGCCATCATTGAGGAGGGCAGATTGCGTGGGAGACGGATCTATTGTAGCTTTGTGGATTTCCGCAAAGCATTTGACACAGTGCCCAGAGCTAGATTGATGCGCAGATTACAGCAGATGGGAGTACTCACAGAGCTCATTTGGGGGGTCATGGCATTATACAGGTCAGGAGTGGGGCATGTATGCACCCCAGAGGGTCTATCCACACCGGTTTACTCCACTATTGGGGTGAAGCAGGGCTGCCCGCTCTCTCCTACTCTATTTGGTATGTATGTAGATGAGGTTTCTGACTACGTTGAGAGAGATGGTGATAGAGGTGCATAGCTGGTAGGGACATGGATTCCATTATTGTTATATGCTGATGATATTGTGTTGATCTCCGACTCTCCGGGGATGCAACGTCACTTGGATGCTTTGCATATGTTTGCCCAGGAAAGTGGTTTGTCCGTCAACCTTGGTAAAACCAAGGTCATGGTATTAAATACCACCCCACATTGGAACAAGAGGTCAGCGCCCGCCTTCACATACGGCCAGGAGAAGGTGGAGTATACAGATGCTTACACTTACCTTGGAGTGGTTTTTAGTGGGCCAGCATTTTCATTGAGGAGGGCAGCAAAGACTAGATTGACCAGAGCCCATGCAACATTTGGTAGATTGGAAAGGATGTGTTCAGAGGTTCAGTTTCAGGAGCCTCGAACGAAGCTCTGGCTCTTTGACACTTTGGTGGCTTCTGCATTGCTTTATGGAGTTGAGATTTGGGGACCTTCATTGGATCATCACGGGAGGACAGGCTGCAGTGATGGTTGGGGACATGGAGAAGCCTTTGGTCTCTATGATCTCGTGGCTCATTAGAGCCAAGGCCTCAGTACCACGTGCTATTGTCCGAGCAGAGCTAGCTGCCCCCCCACTGGTGGTTGAGGTGCTCACCAGATCTGTCTCCTTCATACACCGCATGTGGGAACTTCCCAGAGACAGATATGCACGCCTTGCACTCGAGTCCTCTCGACAGTTAGCCATGCAGGGAGATACATCATGCTGGTATGGGGAGATGACATCATGGTTTCTGGTGCATGGGTTCAACATAGACAGATTGCCTCCCTTCCAGTACTCACTAGATGCGCCCTCTTTGACTCTTACACAGTCCGAGATCACCAGGCTCATTCACCAGGACTTGACTCAGCTAGACACCAAGAGGACATGGATATAGCCAGCACATGTGCTAAGCACGAAGATGGCTTTCTACAAAGAGTATTTCCTCCAGCTTACGGAGGATGGTTTTGTGACGAGGCCCAGATACATGGACACCTACTTGTCCCACGGGATACGATGTGCTATTGGCCAGATACGCACATCTTCACACCAGCTGCGGATTGAGACTGGGAGATACAGCGGAGTACCAGCAGAGGCCAGGACATGCCCCTTGTGTGACATCAAGCCTGAGACAGAGTTGCACTACACATGCCACTGCCCCGTCTACTATGAGATACGAGGCCGCTTCCATTGCTTGTTCAGAGAGGGCTTTGGACCATTCTCTAGAGTCATGCCGTACGAGGATCAGAGATGCCTGGGTTTGTTTTTGCTCGAGCTGCGCAAACACAGAGAGAGCCTGATGAGAGGAGAGGCTAGCCAGTCTCAGAGACGGATCACAGACTTCTTTAGAGCTGCCACTGGATACCCGGAGGAGTTACTACCACAGCAGAGCTCGTCACTTTACACCAGAGTCATACTGATCAACCGAGCGGCTGAGCTGGGGAGATCCAGACGCCCATGACTGCGGAGGACTACACAGCATCGACAGAGGCTGCATCAGAGGATTCGGGTCACTTTGGCTTGACATGCACGACGCTCGGTCAGACTACTGACCATGGAGGAGATTGATGAGGCCCGCCAGCGATCGATGTTGGATCTCCTGTGATCTAGCTATCCCAGCTAGCTGTTTAGTTGCTTAGTCCACACCTAGCAGTTTAGGATTCCATAATATTTTATTTTGTCATTTTGTCATTTTGTCATCTTGTTACTCTAACTTTGTATCAGATCCACCACATTGTGACTTTCTCGTCTCATAGGTCGCTTTGGCCTTTTGAAGACGTTAATATAACATTTCATTTCATTTCATTTCATTTCTCTCGCACTCAATAGTATCTAGTGTTTTTTCTGTGTTGGAACACCCAACAAGAGCAGTCCATAAGCCACCCTCTGGGACTAAGTGGCACGGGCATGGGAGGGTGGGATCTACAACTGGGGGATTGTGGGCCGTAGATATGGGTGGCGGCGCTGAAAGTAATCTAGGGTACCCTGGATTGCTTTCGGCTTTCGCCGCTTTGCATACATGTTTTAAGTAAATTAGGGCCCCCACGTTTTAGAACGCGCGCATGGCGAAGTGGTTAGGGTATGCGCCTCTCATGGGTGAGGTCACGGGTTCAAAACCCACGCCCGCAAAATGGAGTACCCTAGATTACTTTTGAAATATGGGTACCCTAGATTACAAAAGTAATCTAGCTACCCACATTCCAGATCTACTGCACACAATCCCCCGGCCGTAGATCCCACCCTCCCATGCCCGTGCCACTTAAACCTGAGGATAAACCACACACACACTTCTTTTTCTCAATTTTCGTGGTTGAGGAATGCTTTGTAGTGTCATTGGTTTGTTGTTTATAAAATTAAGCTAGAAAGATGCACATTGAGCTTCGCAATAGTAGGTTACTTGGGAGAGATGCATATTTAGGGAGCACATTGGTGAATGTGTGCCAAATGTGATGCCCTCTACACGAAAGCACGAAAAGTTCTTGAGGGCCATTCTCTTCGGGATGGTCTCTTGCGGTGCAGCAATTGTAGGATCTACCAAACATGGCTAAGTAAAGAAGCTTTGGCCTGTTTCCACCATATGCGAAGGGAAGGCCTTTTTTCCAAATGCAATCACCAATATTTGTACCTCATGTTATGCCTGGGGCTTTACCTTCGTTAGGGGCTGTTGGAGAAAGATGTCGTGCTTGGATCGATATGTATGGCAAATGTGATGCCCTTATGAAAACACCAAGGTTAAGCTTTATGTCGGAAATATCGTCGCCTCGAAGAGAGCGTGTTGATTGTAGGATATGTCCAACATGGCTGTGAGAAGAAAGCTCTAGGCTGTTTTAATAAGATGCGAAGTGAGTTGTTTTCTCCAAACAAATTCTCTTGGGAGTGCTCTTATAAGATATAAGAGGATATGCCTAGCAAGGGCTCGCTCTAAACTTCTTTGTTGGATGCAACACGAGGGCACCTCCCAACTGCAATCACTTTCCTCAGCAAATCAGTGTCCTTTATTCATAGTCTATGGGGGCTCCCTTGCCATCAATGTGCACGTCTAGCTCTTGAATCCTCCCGACAATTGGCCAGCAACGGTGATAGCTCATGCTGGTATGCGCAAATGTCATCTTGGTTTCACCTTGATGGCTTTAGCTTGGACAAGCTACTCCCCTTTCATTATTCTTTAGAATCACCATGTCTTACTTTTGGGCCACTCAGAGATTACCAAGATCATTAGCCAGGACCTCACTCAATTTTGGGGACAAAGATAATCTTCTATTGAGAGCACTTTCTTCATACTACGGAAGAAGGATTTATCGTGCAACTGAGGTACATGGATACCCATCTCTCACATGGTTTGAGAAGTACCATTGGTCAGATACACACCTCATCACAACAGCTAGAGATAGAGACTAGAAGATATAGAGGTACACCTCAAGAGAAGTGGATATGTCAACAAGAGCTTGAGATAGAGGAGATTACATATGCCATTGCATTGCTTATTATGAGACCTGAGGACGATCTCACTCTCTTTAAATAGGGGTTTGGATCACTTTCTTGGATCATGGACTAAATGGACTAGACATGCTTGACGCTCTTTTCTTTTTAGAGATACTCCGGCATAAAGAGAGAATATTTCGATCCCATCTGAAAATACTAAAATCTACCTCTGAATTGCATACTAAAATGAGAAACGCTAATAAGATTGGAGGAATCTAGGAATTTGGAGTAAAAGAAGAAAGCTCAGTCCTAGCTAGTTGAAGAAGAAAGAAGTGTGTTTCATCTGTCCCAGCCCATTTGATCGAGCTGATCTGATGCCTCATTACTTGAATATTCCTTTGAATTGATGGAAAGATGGGCTGGATTCAGGTGCTTGCTGCCATGGAAAATCTGTTCCTTTGATGGATTGAGGTATTTTTGTGTTTCAAAAAGGCTAATACACTGAGGGTTGTTTATTCTGAACATTTTGCATTTGCTCAAATTTACTTTGCTTCTTTCATGTGAGAATACTGAAGTCATGCATAGCCAATTCTGACTAAGCTCTTCTTCTTTGCAGGTGTCTGCAATTTGTGAACCGGATGTGTATTCAGACTTGTCCTGAACTCACTGAAGACCAGCATTATGGATTGCCATTAAGGTTTCCCCCATGACTTTGCTTGTGCCGTGCTAAGGAACTTGTAGAGATGCTGATGGGTATATTTTAGACCTGTGTAGCTGAAGTCTCCTTGGTTGTGTAGCTAAGGAAGCTCAAATATCGAGCGAGATTTTCCGAGAAATTCCTAAAACGAGCAAGACTGGCCAATGCACACTATACAAAACAAAAACCAAACAGGATTTTTTAGGTGACTTCAAGCACAACAAAAAAAAAACTAAAACAAGATTACACCTAATTTTAATGATAAAACGACCACAAATTTTTGACCAAAAAAAACCCTTGAACAAGGGTTTGGTAGAATGCTTCCTTTGATGGGCTAGAACAATTGGAACCCATACAATGGCATGTTGATATTCCTCTTGTTGGAATTCGTTGCCCTCAGATATTGGAAGCTCATTTCTACCACCAGGCACTCACCAGATTTGTCTCCTTCATACACCGCATACGGGAACTTCCCAGAGACAGATATGCTCGCCTTGCACTTGAGTCCTCTTGACAGTTAGCCATGCAGAGAGAGACAACATGTTGGTATGGGGAGATGACATCATGGTTCTAGGCGCATGGATTCGATATAGATAGATTGCCTCCATTCTAGTACTCACTGGATGCACCCTCCCTGAGTCTTACACAGATCGAGATCACCAGGCTCATCCGCCAGGACCTGACTTAGTTAGACACCAGGAGGACATGGATACAGCCAACACAGGCGCTGGGCACGAAGATGGCTTTCTACAGAGAGAATCTTCTCCAGCTTACGGTGGATGGTTTTGTGACAAGGCCCAAATACATGGACACCCACTTGTCTCATGGGATACGGTGTGCTATTCGGCAGATACGCACATCTTCACACCAGCTGCGCATCGAGACTGGGAGATACAGCGGAGTACCAGCAAAGGCCAGGACATACCCCCTATGTGACATGGAGCCTGAGACAGAGTTACACTACACATGCCACTGTCCCGTCTACTACGAGATACGAGGCCGCTTCCACTGCTTGTTCAGAGAGGGCTTTGGACCACTCTCCACAGTCATGAGGTACAAGGATCAGAGATGCCTGCGTTTGTTTCTGCTCGAGCTGCACAGATACAGAGAGAGCTTGATGAGAGGAGAGGCCAGCCAGTCTCAGGGACACATCACAGACTTCTTTAGAGCAGATATTGGACAACCAGAGGAGCTACTACCACAGCAGATCTTGTCGCCTCACACCAGAGGCACACTGATCGACCGAGCGATTGAGTTGGGGAGATCCAGACACCCACGATTGCAGAGGAGTACACAGCAAAGACGGAGGCTACATCAGAGGATTCGGATCACTTTGGCCCGACATGCACGATGCCCGATCAGACTGTTGACCATGGAGGAGATTGAAGAGATCTGCCAACGACCAATGCTCGATCTCTTGTGAGTTGTGATTTAGCTATCCCAATTAGTTGTTTAGTTCACGCCTACCAGCTAGGATTTCATAGTATTTTATATTGTCATTTCATTTTGTTACTCTGACTTTGTATCAGATCCACCACATTGTAACGCTCTGGTCTCATAGGTCATTTTGGCCTTTTGTAGACGTTAATATAACATTTCATTTCTCTCTCTCCATATATATATATATATATATATATATATAAATAAATTTATACACACACACACACATATATATATATACATATATAGATAGATAGATAGATAGATATACACATAGATATATATGTGTGTGTGTATACCTCTACATGTATATTATATATATATATAAACATACGTATATATATATATATATATATATATATATATATATATATATATATATATATATATATATATATATATATATATATATATATATATATATATATATATATAGATATGTATATATATATATATTTATGTACATATATATGTATATATATATATATATGTACATATATATGTATATATATATATGTATATATATATATATATATATATATATATATATATATATATATATATATACATAAATATATATAAACATATGTATATATATATGTGTGTGTGTGTGTGTGTGTGTGTGTGTGTGTGTGTGTGTGTACAAACAGTCTATCCCCTGCGTGTCAACATTCATTTAAAATAATAGCTTGAATATGAAATGTACTCTGCAGAATATGAAATGCTAGAGCTTCAAACTTTTTGGTATAGACCTTCTGGCTTCAGGGAAGAGCTCTACAATTACCGGAACCTATGCTGGTCAATATGTTATGAAGGTAACTTTCAATTGACATCATGTTATTTGGATGATGCGGAACAACTGCTAGGATGTGTTGTGCGAGTGTGTACATGTTGGATCGTTCTACAATTCTCTAAATTTTTCCCCTTAAATTTTGTTGTGGGTTGTCTTTTGAGGTAGGGGGTGGGGATCCATGCCTTCGTCTTTGTGCACCTGAAGTGCAAGCACGTGCATACACGTACATGCACAGCGAATGAAATCAAGCATTTTGTAGCTTATTGAGCTTGTTAAGTGGGTAAAATATTTCAATGGGTGGTGCAAAAAATGGCAGGGCTTTTTGAATTTGCGGTTTGTTCCCTGGGTCCGGAACCTGATAACTTGCTCTGTAGCCATTGAACCTAGCCTGCTTGCAGTAATCCTTGGAGGATCATCGGGAGCAGGAGATCTGATTACCATCTCTTCAGTGAGCTCTTTGACTTCTAGAAATGATGCAGAGACTAACACTTGATGTTACTGTCGGCCATCTTCAAGTCAAGGGATCCTATGATACCCGAGAACTAACGTATCATTATGGTAGGTCACACATTGACCCGACTGTACGCATCCATTCTTGAACAAAAATTGAGTAGATGGGCAGAGAATGAGGGCATAAGGGCAACAGGACAAGCTGGATTCAGGAGGGGTTATTCCACTTTAGATCATATTCTTACGCTCAGAGCCATTATTGAGGAAGGAACAGCAAGCGGGAGAAGGATGTATTGTTGCTTTGTGGATTTTTGGAAAGCTTTTGATACAGTACCAAGGGCCAGATTGATGTGCAGGATGCAAGAGTTAGGGGTCCCCAAAGAGATTATCTGGGGGATCATGGCCTTATACGGGTCAGTAACTGGTTATGTACGTACTCCAGAAGGGGATTCCGACATTGTTCAATCCACCGTTGGAGTAAAGCAGGGATGCCCACTGTCCCCTACTTTATTTGGTATGTACATAGATGAGGTATCAGATTACATTGATAGAGAAGGTGACAGAGGTGCTCAACATTCCGACATTATTCAATCCACCGTTGGAGTAAAGCAGGGATGCCCACTGTCCCCTACTTTATTTGGTATGTACATAGATGAGGTATCAGATTACATTGATAGAGAAGGTGACAGAGGTGCTCAACTTGCAGGGTCATGGATCCCTTTGTTGTTGTATGCAGATGATATTGTATTGATAGTAGAATCACCAGATGGAATGCAGAGGCAGCTAGATGCATTACATAAATTCGCGGAGGACAGTGGACTATCGTTAAACTTGGGTAAAACCAAAGTTATGGTGTTTAACACCACACCGCAGTGGGTTAGGAGATCGGCACCTACATTTGCATATGGCCAGGATACACTAGAGTACACAGATGCATACACATACCTGGGTGTGGTATTTGCAGGACCGAAGTTTACTCTTAAGAAAGCAGCGGATGCTAGATTGTCCAGAGCCTCTGCGCCCTTGGGAGGGTTGGAGAGGATGTGTTCACAAGTGCAGTTTCAAGAACCACGAACAAAACTTTGGCTCTTTGATACTGTGGTGGCTTCGGCTATGCTTTATGGGGTCCAGATTTGGGGACCATCTGTGGATCACGATAATTGGAAGTCAATGGAGAGACCTTTGGTATCTATGATTTCCTGAATGATTAGAGCCAAGGCCACCGTACCACACTCGATTACCCGAGCGGAACTAGCTGCCCCTCCGATAGAAATTGAAGCTCTTACGAGATCAGTGTCCTTTATACATGGTTTGTGGGATACAAATAATTGTTGATATACTAGACTGGCCCTCGAAACTTCTCGACAATTAGCAATGAAAGGGGATCTCGTGGTTACAGAGACACGGGTTCAGTATGGAAAGATTACCCCCCTTCCAATACTCTCTTGCGGCTCCATTACTGGCAATTACACGAACGGAGATTAATAAAATCATCCGTCAGGATCTTATACAGTTGGATACTAAGAGGACATGGGTAGACCCTACACAAGAATTGGGCACGAAGATGGCCGACTACAAAGAAAACTTCCTACAGCTATCTGAAGATGGATTTGTGATTCGCCCGAGCTACATGGATACCCACTTGTCTCATGGTTTGAGATGTGCTATTGGTCAGATTTGTACATCCTCACATCAGCTGGAAATTGATTTTGGTAGATTTAGGGGAATCCCACCTGAGAGCAGAATTTGCAAGTTATGCGGAATGGAGCCGGAGACAGAATTACACTACATTTGCCATTGCACCGTATACTATGAGATACGTGGGCATTTCCATTGCCTATTTAAAGAAGGCTTTGGACCTCTAGATAGAGTCATGCAATACCAAGATCAAAGATGCTTAGGCTTGTACCTACTGGAACTACATCGGCACAGGGATAATCTAATGAGAAGACAAAGAGCACTACAGCCTCAGAGGCAGATCACAGATTTCTTCGGATCGAGAGAAGCAGGAGTGGAAGGAGAAGCAAGAGGCCAGCAGCCAGCACAAAGGAGTACCCACATTCATACCAAAGGCACCCTCATTGACAGGGCGATTGAGCTTAGGAAATCGAGACGACCACGACCGAGATGTAGAAGCACACTTCACCGGAGGAGACTACAACAAAGGATTAGAAGCATTATAGCCAGACACCCAGAATGCTCCTAAGAAGTTTATTTAATAATTTGTATCTAGTTTTTCACATAGATTTTCACACTTTCACACTTAGTACTTTAGTACTAAGGTACCCAGACATTGTAACAGATTCACCACTTTTGTATCAGTTTGGTCTCATAGGTCATTCTGGCCTTTTGAAGACGTTAATATAACATTTCATTTCATTTCATTTCTAAAAAACTCTCTGAAAGAGCGTGCGCTCTTCTAGAGAGTTTTTTAGAGAGAGAGAGAGAGAGAGAGAGAGAGAGAGAGAGAGAGAGAGAGATTCTGAGAAGTCTGCAGAGCTCGAAGATGGCTGCAGCAATGAAGGATTTATGCAGCAAAGCGGAGCTGGATGAGGTATTGCAGCAGAAGGGCTCGGCTGCTCTTCATTTCTGGGCGTCATGGTGTCCTGCGTGTGCTTACAATCCCACCGTCCACTTCTTCAGGGTTGAAGCAGAAGAGACACCAGAGATGTTTCAGTTGTTCCTTCTTTGTTTTTTTCAAGAATGGTGTCTTGGTAAATAAATTGGAGGGCGCCAACAGCTGAATTGGCTCAAAAGGTATTTGAGCTTACAGGCCCTGGAGGTGGTCAGAAGAAGGCATCAGAAATAGAGGAAATTAGAGATGCAAGTAAGATGAATGGTTCTGCTATGTCTGCAAATGACTCAGAGGCAGGCAATGGTGAGCTTTTGCAAGAAAAGCTCTTGAAATTAGACTGAAGAGTTCATCGCCTCGCCCACTACGCTTTCCATGAAAGGTTCTCCAGATGTGCCGCGTTGTGGCTTCAGCTCCAAGGTGGTGAGCATACTACAAGAGGAGGGTATATCTTTTGGTACCTTTGATATTCTTAGTGACGATGAAGTTTGAGAAGGTGTGAAGAAGTATGCAAACTGGCCGACTTATCCATAGCTCTATCACAGATATGGTGAACTAATAGGAGGGTGCGACATCATTCTGCAGCTAAAAGCAAGCGGTGAGCTGAAGGCAGAGCTCTCAAAATTGGTAAAACCTTCATGAGTTTTGTGCAGAATTTACACATTAAAGTACCCAGTATATTATAGAATGCTTGCAGTTCACTAGACCTTGTAATTGTGCCTTTTTGTCATATGTTTATAGTGAAATATTTGAGAATTGTGGTCTCCCAAGCGTTTGAGTCGTCCGATCTTGCCTTTATTTAGGCAGCTTGATACTCGCTGGTTGTGATTTTTGCCATACTGTTGAACTTTTTAGCCAGTTTCAATTCACGCAAAAAATTGGCACGCCCCAAAGAGAGAGAGAGAAGAAGAAGAAGAAGAAGAAGAAGAAGAAGAGAGTTTTAACGTCGTAGGAAACTATCCCAAGAGACCTTAAAGATCTAGCCGACGAGGACAGTTGAACTCAAGACCTGATATGAGAGAGAGAGAGAGAGAGAGAGAGAGAGAGAGAGAGAGAGAGATGAAATGAAATGATATATTAACGTCTTCAAAAGGCCAAAATAACCTATGAGACCAACAGATACAAAGTGGTGAATCTAATACAATGTTTGAAGTACAAGTACAAAAAGTACTGAATGTAAAAAATGAAAACTGAAAATGAAGTGTGAAATGTGAAATGTGAAATGTAGAATAGGTCCTCAATGACACTCTAAGTGTCGTGCTAGAATGCCTCTGATCCTCTGCTGGAGTCTCCGTCGATGGAGTGTGCTCCTTTGTCTCGGTCGTGGTCGTCTCGATCTCCCGAGCTCAGTCGCCCTGTCAATGAGGGTGCATCTGGTATGAATGTGGGTACAACTATGTGCTGGTGGTTGGTCTCCTAGCTCCGTCGATTGAAAGAAGTCTGTGATCTGTCTCTGTGACTGTCGTACTCCATGTCTCCTCAGCAGACTATCTCTATGTTGGTGTAGCTCAAGTAGATATAAGCCAAGGCATCTCTGATCCTGATACCTCATGACTCTATCTAGGGGTCCAAAACCCTCCCTGAATAAGCAATGGAAGCGCCCTCGTATCTGATAATACACAGTGCAGTGGCATATGTAGTGTAGCTCTGTCTCTGGCTCTCTATCGCATAGTTGGCATATCCTAGACTCCGGTGGTATCCCTCTGAATCTACCCGTCTCAATCTCCAGCCGGTGTGAGGATGTGCGAATCTGACCAATAGCACATCGCAGACCATGAGACAAATGAGTGTCCATGTAGCTCGGACGAATCACAAACCCATCTCCCGAAAGTTGGAGAAGATGCTCTTTGTAGAAAGCCATCTTCGTGCTTCGTGCCCAACTCTTGCATCGGCTCTATCCATGTCCTCCTGGTGTCCAACTGTATAAGATCTTGACGAATGAGTCTAGTGATCTCTGTCCGTGTGACTGGTAGGGAGGGTGCATCTAGGGAATACTGAAAAGGAGGCAATCTATCCATGCTGAAACCATGCCTCTGAAACCATGAGGTCATTTGCGCATACCAACATGATGCGTCTCCCTGCATCGCTAACTGTCTAGAGGACTCAAGAGCCAATCTAGTATATCTGCCTCTATGTGTATCCCATAGACTGTGCATAAAGGACACTGACCTGGTAAGAGCCTCAATCTCTATAGGAGGGGCTGCTACCTCCGCTCGAATAATCGCATGTGGTATGGAGGCCTTGGCTCTAATCATCCGGGATATCATAAATACCAAGGGTCTCTCCATGCTCCTCCAATTGTCATGATTCACAGATGATCCCCAAACCTGGACCGTATAAAGCATAGCTGAAGCAAACAAAGTATCAAAGAGCCATAGCTTTGTTCGTGGTTCTTGAAACTGAACTTGCAAACACATCCTCTCTAGCCCTCCCAATGCCGCATAGGCTTTGGACAGTCTAGTCTCTGCTGCTCTCCTCAGAGTAAACCTCTGTCCCGTGAATATCACCCCCAGATATGTATATTCATCTGTGTACTCCACAATGTCTTGACCATATACGAGTGTAGCTTGAACCACTTTGGTGTGGTGTTAAACACCATAACCTTGGTTTTACCAAGGTTCACAGACAATCCACTATCCTTTGCAAAGCTGTGCAATGCATCCAATTGTCGCTGCATGCCCTCTGGTGACTCTGATATCAACACAATATCATCAGCATATAATAATAAAGGGATCCATGTCCCTGCTAGTTGAGCGCCTCTGTGGCCCTCTCTGTCAATGTAGTCAGAGACCTCATCTACTTACATACCAAAAAGTGTAGGGGACAAAGGACACCCCTGTTTCACTCCAATAGTGGAATGAATAATGTCAAAAATCCCCTCAAGAGTGCGTACCTGGCTAGTCAGTGAGCCGTATAAAGCCATGATCCCCCATATGATCTCTGTGGGTACTCCCAACTTCAGTAGCTTGCACATCAATCTGGCCCTCGGCATTGTGTCAAATGCTTTGCGGAAGTCCACAAAGCAACAATACATCCGTCTCCCATGTGCCCGATCCTCCTCAATAATGGCTCTAAGTGTAAGAATATGGTCCAAAGTGGAGAAACCCCTCTGAATCCAGCTTGTCCTGCTGCTCGTATGCCCTCATTTTCTGCCCATTTACTCAGTTGCTGTTCAAGAATGGATACATACAACCGTGTCAATGTGTGCCCTATCATAATAGTACGGTAGTTCCCTGGCACCGTGGGGTCCCCTGCCTTGAAGAGAGGTACAATAGTAGATAATCTCCAAGACTCGAGTAGTCCCTCACACATGACACGGTTAAACAACCGCGCAAGAACCTCTGACAGTAAATCTCTAGCATGTATCAAGTGCTCTGCCACCAAACCATCATGATCATATGCTCTCCTAGTCCTCATCCTGTCAATGGTATTCTTCACTATCTCAGTGGTAAAGAAGGTACTAGTGGCTGGCTCTAGAGGGTCTGGTAATGGTGGTTGCCCAGGTACTGTATATAATGATGTTGCATACTGACCCCAAATCTTGGGAGAAGTAATCACTGGAGGAGGTGAGTGCTCATGGAAGAGACACCAGGCCTCACCTAAATCTCGACTCAAAAAGAGCTCATACAAATCACGTTCCATCTGGGCTAAAAAGGCTCGCTTCTTCCGTTGCACTAAACGCCGAAGGGCAATCCAAGACTGTCTATATGTAATGACTCCAAGTATAAGCTCGCTCTGAATCTGAAATCTCATCTCTCTGCACTCCTCATCATACCAACTATTCTGAGGCATGTTCCCAGAACGTCTTCTCTGATCTGGTTGAGTGTGTGGGTATGCCTCTACTGCTGCCCCATGCAAGATCTCCGTCAATAGAGTGGTGATCTCCTCCACGGTATATACAGGCTCGGCAGCCCGCATCTGCCTATAAATCTCCTCCACATAAACTGAGTCCGTCTCTGGTGTAAAAGTATACCGTGTGTGTGCAATCCTCCGTGGTGTCTGAGAGGCACTATACTGGAAAGGACTGAAAAAGTCAGGAGAGCATGGTTCACTGCTACTCCAACAGGTCAAGGTCCCACACTGAGATCTTGAATACTAGAGATGAAGCTCGGTGAAGTCATGACATAGTCCACTGTACTGGCCCCATGTCTATGTGGAAAGCATGTGAATCCCCCAGACGAAGGAAAATCTCTAGACCATTAAGTATGGCCAAACCATGCGTAGTCGTCATCTCCATGAGACATCTCCCATACTCTGTGTGCTCTCTATCCTGTGAGTGTCTGTCAAGCCCCATCTCCGATATATCCATCTCTCTAAGCATCTCCTCCGAGGTATCATAAAATACCGTTTGGGAGTTGGCCGTCCTGGCATTAAAGGCTCACAAGAGAATGATATCTCCATCTCTAGAGAACTCCCATATGTCATCAAGTATAGAGAAAGGGGATTGCCCTCTAGGTGAGGTATAGACTGATGTGCTAGGGGGAAAGTAACATATAGCAATGTATAAGAATTTGCCTGTCTCAACTCTCCGTCTCACCCACATGTATCTCGCATGGTCATCTCTCCGGACAATCTGTAATAGCAGCTGCAACTCCTCCCTGAATAAGACTGCTACCCCTCCTGAACCTCGACTCCCATGCTGGGATCTAGTGTCTGGCCGACAAGCTGTCTCCCATGAATAACCAGTCACGCTTGGCATCAACTGTCCAGATTTCTGATGTGTCTCTGAAGTAAAAGACAATGTCTCTATCTCTGAAGCTATCCTCAAAGGCACCCACATCCAGCCTATATGATCCATTACAATTCCATGCCGCCATCCAGAGTGTGGTCCCGTATGTCTCGCACCGTCATGTTGTGCGTCTTTTCAAAACCACTACTTTCCCTCCTCTATAAAAGGCAATTTTTCCCTTCTCCCTTGCTGCCTTGATATCTGGCATCAACTCTTGCATATGTGCTATTTGTGCTAAAGTAAGGTCATCCCCCATAAATATCCCAGTTTTCTTAAGTGCGGGTCTCTTCTTCAGGAATTCCTTCCTTGTTTCCAAAGTCGGGAAACGCAAATTAAGTGCTCTCTCTTTGACGTTTCCCTTCTCATCCACTCCCTTCTTTCCTACTCTCCAAGCACCTGTGTGCATAGGTTCCGGGATGCCCATGCGCTGCAAGAGTTCCTTCACTTCTTCTTCTACGTTTTCGGTGTCTTTGATACCAGTAATACGCACATGGAGGACTCTATTCCTCCTCTTCTGTTCCTCTTCAATGGTCATATTGATGATGGTAGAATTCTGTGCGTCTTCTGGCATCCGGGCCTTCCCTTTCTTTGCACCTTCAATCCATTTTTCTGCTTCGTCAACCTTCTCCTGTGTCTTAAAAAGGCGCTTCGCCCATGAAGAAGCCTCTTTCGAGTTTTGTTCTTCCCCTTCGTGCAGAGTTTTCACCTGCTCCTTAATTTCTTCGAGCTCCTTCAACATCGAGGGCTGATTTGCCCCCTCCATTTTGGGCATAATTTTGCAAGCTGCAAGTTCCCCTTTAAGCTCTTCAATCATTGTATCCTTTTCCTTCATGCACTTTTCCACATTGGTTTTCCAAGATTCAAAGCTTGCAATTGCCTCATCCAACTTTTTCTGCATAATACATTCCATTACATTCACTCCTGCCCGCATTAGAGCCTGTATCTCCCCTTTCACAGATAGATACATCTCATCATGCTTACCAAGCATCGCTTTATCCAATTCTTTCCTCATATCTGCATACATAGAATTCTTATAACTCTTTGCGTTTGCGTACATCTCCTTCCTGATGTCATCTCTCATAAAGCTGAGCTCCGATTTAATCATCACTTGAACCCTCTCCATCATTAAATCATCTTGGACTCTGGCGGAGTCCCTGCCCGTAGAGAGCTTGGCGAGAGTATACTATCTCTGTTCCTCTGTTTGAATGTCGCTTTCATTTTTTGTGTGGTGGTGAAGCCACTTGCATCACCATCCTCGGTTGGTTGGTCCATCCGAGAGAGAAGAACAGAGCGAGCACTGAGTCAAGGCCCTCACCAGCTGCCAGTGGTGTTGATGTGACAGAGCAATGTAAGTTGCTGCATAGACACAGTGGGCCTGCTAGCTGCCGTAACAGCCTTGCTTGCTTTCCATGTAGTGTTGTCTGCTGTTCGAGTAGCCTCTGTCTGCTGCCTCCAAGCCTTCGCCCTCGCCTTGCTGAGGTCTCGCCCTCGCCCTCGCCTTGGCTGGCTAGCCGCGCCCTTGCCCTGGCTCCTTGACAGCCAGAGAGAGAGAGAGAGAGAGAGAGAGAGAGAGAGAGAGAGAGAGAGAGAGGAGAAGTGAGGGTTTGTGTGTGCGTTGTTGCAGCCATCCCATCTCGTCAGCAAGCTGTGTAAAGTTTCCTTGCCATCACCTCTACCTCTCTTCTGGTCCATGCAGGTGCTTTTTGGTATAGGCCGTCCAATGCTCCCATCCAATGCTCGGTTGTATCATGCAGCCTTGTTGCTACAGTATGGGGAATTGTACATGCAAGTGCTAGCTTCGATCGCTAAGCCCACGCCAATCCCAACCTGTCTTCTTGCCATCGATCGCAATCCTTCGTCTTGCCATCGATCGGAATCTTGCCCTTGGTCTAGTATGTGATTGCTCTGCGTTTTGCATGGGTTAATGAATAGATGAGCAAGAAAGTGCCCAAGGACAAACTCAAAACCACTCTTGAGCCCGACCCCAAGCTCGAGCCCAGAGGTGGCGCTCAGATCCTCTATAGGGTCTCCTCCATCCTGCTGGATCCCATCTTGTAAACCTCGGAGAGTACGAGGCCTGATGCCCTCAAGAGAGTATGGGACTACATCAAGGCTCACAAGCTCCAGAGTAGTACTGAGAAATCGCAGATCTTATGTGATCCTCCCCTTAGGAATGCATTTGGACGAGACCCAATGTTAAGGTGTTAGAAGTGCTCAAGTACTTGAGTCCCCACTTGTCAGCACATTTTTCTATTGATGCTATCGGATTGTTGGCCTCTCATCTCTCATGGCCGATTCAACGCAGAATACGGTGTCCCCAAGAATTGGTTAATGTGACGTAGCTCCAAGGAGATGAAGCAGCAACAGAAGTCAAGTAGTAAATCATGCAGGTGCAATTAGGAAGCAAGAGCTAATTGGCCATCCGATATTGGGAAGAAGCAGGAGGCACGAGCATGAGCTTGCACTACTATGTTATGATTCCTGCAGACGCCAATATTTTAGTTGACTACAAGTAGTAGTACTAGCATCAGCGTACAACATTCGAAGAGTACAATAATTCATTGCTTATTAGATATGATGCTCATAATTGCACTGCAAAATTGCAAAAAACTCTCTTCTAAAAGATCTTCTCACAAATAATCGGCCACAGAGCGTATGATAAGGCCTATGATAGAATTGAATGGGAGTTCATACTTCAAAGTCTATATGATATGGGTTTGGACAGATCCTTTTTCACATTCTTTTTGGAAATGTGTCAGCTAAAATTTCAGTTAATGGTACTCTTACAAATGTTATTCCATTGCATAAATCAATAAGACAAGGGTGCCCACTTTCTCCTTTGCTCTATGCTATCTCATCGGATGCCTTGGATTGGCTTGTTAAAGATGTTATGCAGTAGGGCAAACTCACTACCATAGACATACTTGGCTCTATGAAGCAAATTTTCCTCCAAATTTTTTTTGATCATACGAATGCAATTGTGAGAAATGATGTACATGCAATGGAGAATTATAGGGCTTGTCTCACTCTCTTGCAAGTGGCTCGATTGGGGGAAAAAACATGCCCATGCTGCCTACTGACTGGTGTTTTAGGTCGAGCCATTATTTGATTGTTTATAATTTAGCTTCTTTTTGATGTGCCATATCCGTACGACATGCTAGTCATCAGCATTGATGGAGTCATGTTGTAAATATTCACTTTCTAGCAAGACAATTCGAATGATTGGAAGATCCACACCAATTAAAATTGTGAGTGGAGATTTGAATACTAAAATAGTTAATAGGAGTTTTGGTTATGACTTGAAAAGTAGTTGTGTTCCAAGGATCCTCTATCCTCTTGACTAAAAAAGAGAGATAGTGAGAGGATCCTACAAGGAAGTGTTCACCAAAACCTTTTGTAGGAACCAATGGAAAAAAGAACATTGAATAGCTTAACAAAAAAAAAGGGATTTTTACCGAGTTTTACACTAAAATCCTTGTAGTGCATCAATATATAACAAACAATAAATATTATGTTGATGATAAAATTTAATATACTGCGTACAAACACTTGCTCAGGTTTGTCTTTGCTCGGAAAAACTCGCTCAGTGCGTGGTAAGACTCGTGTAGCTTTGAACTTCCTCTTGCTCAAAAGGAGGGAGGACTTCCTACTTCCATGTATCAGCTTTTAATAACCATGCTAAATTTCATGGCATGCTTGGGCAATACGTTGTGAAAGAGCCAGCGAGTTAAGGATTCACAGCGGCACCATACAAGTTTGAGTCGTACCTTAAATAGAGAAAGTAGACCCAGGTCTGTGATGAAGGCAAGTGCCATCACAAGTGCATCAAGTTCCTTGCCATGAACTTGATTGTAAACTTCTCAGTTTTATTGCTAGATTTTAGAACGATGCAACTATGAATTTGGCACTCAAAGTATTCAAAAGAACAATGAATGTGTGTGTGCACGTGTGTATGTGCGTGTATCTATCAACCTTAGTATTTCCAAACATTGTATAGACATAATTTAAAACATGACCAATCCACCATCAATACTTTTTATACGGTCAACCCATGTCTCATACTCTTATGCTTGTGAGTTTTGGTTGTGTTGCACATATGTGTGTGTGTGAGTGAATATTGACCATGAAAAATTACTTGCTAAAAAGACATCCCCCAACTTGATCAAAGTTGACTTTTGTAGTTTGCAGCCAATACATGCTTGTTGCTTGGATGGTCACAGCATGTCTCAGTATGGCATCATCATGAGCATCCTAGTTCATACAGGTGCCTACAATATGAGCACACCCCATGGTGGTCCTATGTATATGGATCAGTAAGATACGACGTTGAGAGGTAACTAGGATGAACGCCATCCAGAGGGAATTCTACCAAGCTGTTGTAGACTACCTTTGATGATTTTAGTCATGTCAACACAATTGTGTGTCTGTGGGAAGTTTCTTGCCACTATTCATTTTGGGCAAAGGAGTGCATCGTGCAACTTGGCCGGGATCCAGATGGGAAGAGCATTGTGTGTGTGTGTGTGTGTGTATGTGTAATATACAAGACTGGAAGAGATTTTGCAACTATATGAAAAAAAGAAAGAAAGGGACAAAGACCGTGTTGGTGTGTGTGCACACGCATTTGCATGCGTGCATGAGACAGATGCTATGTATAGCACTCAACGAATAGATTCCCTTGTGTGTGTGTGTGTGTGTGTGTGTGTGTGTGAATGAACGCAAACGCATGTGTGTGCATGCATGTGTGAGTTTTGTTGTGCGCAGGTTTTGTGTGCATGAACTTGTATACACATCGGTGTGGAAGCATAATATCTATTTCCCAAAAGTGTGAGATTAAGATGGAATCACAATAGCTATCACAAAAAATAGTGTCATGTGGAGCCTCCTTATGTCTTAGGAGAATCACTTAAGCTTAGAACAAGCTTAATGCAATATTTTATTGAGAAGACTTAAAACACTTCCTTAAGGATGCTACAAGTGATACTTTTCCTTAAGCTTTACTTCTAAGAAGGTAAATAATTGTTAGGCGTTGCAAACAATAAATTGACCAGTTTAAGATTAATAAACAGTGTCAATCTTGTTTTCCAAACAATGAATTTGAGTTTGAAGATGAAAAAATTGACTGTAGCAAACCTGGTAACTTTGAAGGTATGTTTTTCTCTTTAGCATTGTTTGAGAAGGCCTTCATGTTGCATATGACAGGAGGTGCACACGATTGATGGCGTGTATCTATGGTCGTCTTAGTGTGTACCCAACATTGTGTTACGATTGCAGTAGGAATGTACAACTATAGAGAGTTTGAAGGTGGTGTGCACATCCAGTGATGATTTGGATGGCTACGAGAAGTGTGTGGTTGGGCAAAATATTCAAGCGTAGTGTGTGATAGGCAAGTTGAGCCGTTGTGTGTGTGTGTGTGTATATGTCAAATCATGTATTGATACAATTGTCTATTACAATTATTTTATAGCCTTCGTTTGGGTGAGCAGGTGGGTAGTGTATTGTTGCATAATTTTGAAAACAAGGTAGGTATTTCCACCTACGTACTTTTGACGATGTGGGCCAGCCCAACTAGAGATATTTTTTTAAGGAGGACTGTGTCCTTATGCTTATTTAATTGTTCAATATGCTCATGTGCATAAGGTAAAGTCATCTACCAAACCATTGGGAGAAACATTAGTGGAGTTTTGGTGTCATTTTTATTTCCAAAGGTAATCTTCTAGGTTTACAAAACCTTTGCAAGATTAGGGAAGACCACTAAGCCCTCAATTCTTCAAAGTTAGGAAAAAATCACTATGGAAGTCCCACGAGAGCTCTCGGTGGAAATAAGTGGAGATGTGTAGTCCCATCGAAACTATATGAAGGTAGGGAGGCAAAAGTGTATATGCATGCCCAGAAAATCATACTAGATTATCATTGAAGAATTGTGTGTATGTGTGTGTGTGTGTCCACTCTGCCTTCTCTATCTAGTCACCCAATGATATCTAGCAATCCTCTCCATTCATACTCTCTTAATTAGCCACCAATCAATGTCTAATTACACCTTAATTAAGCACCAATCGCTTATTAATCTTTTAAACATCATTACTCTCCCAAACCATTTCACACCCGAGGATCTTGATTTATCAAGCAAGATACCAAGTAAGTATCTAACCTATATTTTTGGTTGCAACTAACACTGTGAAATGCATTAATGAGCTTAGTGACTATTGAATAATCAGACATTAAGTAGTTGAATAATAGATGAATTAGAAACTCTTACTTGCTTAATTGTTGAGTGTGACATTCGTGGTTGGATGATGCTTGCTCTCTTAGTGATACCCTCCTTGCCATGGTTTGTCCTATTGAAATCTTGGAATGGATGCACCAAGCTCATTTGACTGTTTGGTCACCAATATGAATTTTCTTAAACACTAAAGCCCCATTCTTTCTATATCGAAACCAGAAGTGAAACTCAAACTTGGGTTTGAACCTTGCCTCAAATTTCTATGATAACACTTGCCTCTTCTCTCCAATCTATTTGGGTGTTACAACTACAGTCAATGGAGAAAGACCTATAGTGTCCCCGCTAGCTATGAGGTTGAGGCCCAAACAAGGTTGATTTGAGTCTTGAGTCATCATAAGACCCTCTTCTTCCTATCTTGAGTCTATCAAGTGAGGCTCAAAACTTGAGTTTGAACCTAACTTCAATTTTCTAGGGTAGTTTTCTCTCTTCAACCTATCTTGGTGTTACATCTAGAGTCAAGTTAAAAAGGCCTATTGTGCCTCTTTTTTCCTTGAGGTTGAGGCTTAGAAGCCCTAGTTGCAAGGAACAAAAGGGGTCGCACATAGAATCAACCTAAAAGAAGGTGCCAAGCCAAAGGTTGAACAACTTAGGAGATTGGGGGTCATTCATGAGAGGGCACTTTGTGAAGAGGTGACAAAGCATTTAGAAGCAGATTTTATCTTTTGAGTGGAGGAGTCTGAATGGGTCTCTCTAGTGCTTTTTGTGCCCAAGAAGAATGGAAGTTTTAGGATATGTGTTGATTTCAAACCTATGAATGCTGCCACGAAAAGAAATCATTATCCACTATCCTTCTAGGATGAAATCCTTCATCAAGTTGCAAATCATGAAACGCTACTCAATATGGATGGAGTTTTTGGCTACTTTTAGATCTTGATAGTAATTGAAGATCGATTGAAGACTAAATTCATTACTCCTTGGGGCTGTTTTGCCTACAAGAGAATGCCTTTTGGATTGGTTAACACATATGCTACCTTTCAAGGGTGGATGAATAGAGTGTTTGGTCTCTACGTGGGTAAGTTCATTCAAGTTTTTACGGATGTTATGACTCTCGGATCATACATTTGGAGAAGTTGAGGTTGAGTTTTGAAAGACTTCAACAAGAGGGTGGGCAACTCAACGCAAAGAAGTGTAAGTTTGTCCGTGCTAGAGTTCATTTACTGGGTCATGTGGTTTCCCAAAATGAAATAGAGGCCGACCCTGAGAAAGTGAATTTATTGCTCATGGATCCGCCCAACAACACAAAGGATCTGGCATCATTTTTGCATAAGCTCAGGTACCTCTTATGGTTTTTTGGGATGCTATGACAATGTGTATCCTCTTCAAAAACTAATCCAAAGAGTTCAAGGGTTTGAGTGGAATGAAGACATGCAACATGCTTCTGTTGGTATCAAGGAGGTATTGTTTATTTTATCGACAATGAGTCCTCCTCACTTGCAATTAATTTTCTATGTATATTAGAGTGGGATCAATAGCTTTTGGGTCATCCCTCTTACAAAAGCAAGGTAGAAACCTCAAGCCAATTTACTTTGAGAGCAAGCTGAAGAATGTAATATCAACGATAGTGTTGTACTTGATCACATTATTGATATGCCCACATATCGCAATCTTTGTCCAAAGTGAAAGTTACAGAGACAACACAAGGTTGAGAGAATATGATTAGGGATAGCCTATATTTATCATTATAATATGGGCAAGTCTCATGGCTGTGGTTCACCTTCAATAAATATCATGACAAGGTGCCTTTAAGCCTACACTTAACTATTTCTTCCATGGGCATGGGAGATGGGATCAAGGGTCAACATCAATCTAGAGCCTCGACATCAATTGGGCTTCGTAGGTCTTGTTGCAAAAAGTAATTTTGGGCACCCTACCCAAGTTTAAAACATGAGCTGTCATGAGAAGCACACTATTCTAGTGAGGTGAAAAACAGTCATTTTTTCGGTAGGAAATATATGGACTTTGCATGGGCTTTGTAAAGCTTTGGGATTATGGGCTAATTGGTTGTCATGAAAGGGGACAAAGAGAATGAGTACCCTAAGAAGGAGTTAGAACTAGAGGCCTCTAGGATCTCACTCTCTCTCCACCTTGTTCAAAATTTTGAGGGTGGCTCTTAACTACCCTCTTGCCAGATCATCAATACATGGGTCAAAGGGGGTCTATTTTCAACGTGGATTTGTTTTAATCCAATCTATTTTTAACGCATTTACCATTGCTTCATTTTTCCTTCTTTCAAAATGTATCTACATAGAGTCTCCCTCCAAACAAGTATTCCCAAACTCCAATGATTCACTTATGAATTCTCCCCAAATGTTGTTCTAATCACATCAACAATATACCTTGATCTCCCCCCACTCCAATCCACCCCTAACCATAATGTTGCACCTTAGTGACATTAAGAAGCATATCTTGTTGCCATCGTCATGTTTAACCAATGGCATCTTCCTCTACTTGTCGTCAGAGTTTGCTCTAACCAAGAGGAATGCCAATGGTACAATAGCTGAGCGATAGTCTCGCCAATAGAACATTGTGCCACAAGTCCCACAACAAATGTAGATCTTTGGACTAAAGGTTGTTTGTAGCCTACAAATCCAAAGGGTTCATTCATTGTTGAGGATACTTTGCAAAGAGGGTGTCACAAGGAACCTTTTTTTGTCTGCACAAGGTTACGCTAGCAAAAAAGATCTTTAATGGGGATTTCTTGTCTCATATATGTACACATGGAAGACATAATGCCAATGCCTTCAACGTCAAAGCACCATGTAGTTAGGAGACCCCTTCATCATCAAAGATGCTCTTAACGACCCTATGTTTTCATCCACAATATTTAAAACAAAGTTTTTGTGGATTTGAAACGATTGCAGCAATGCTGGTGAAGTTTTATAAATTTCTCGATGAAGGTTTGTAATTTATAATTTTGGCAAGGATTGCTTGATTTTTTTTTTTATTAAAATTTGAATGTGTGTTCCTTTGGCAAATCTTCAAAAGGGTGTTGACTTGAGCAAACTAGTGGAGCACTAATAAATAAATCCATGTATTATACATATCGATCATCATCTAAAGTGGATGATCGTAATGTTCAATTAGTGTTCAATCAAAGAAGGAAATTTGGTGGTCAAGGGAATTTCAAGATCGTCTAAGAAACACATGAGATTTTAGCGGGTGTTGGGATGGAGGATGCATTATACCTAATATAACAATGCTAATACATTTGAAGTTGATCCAATTTGGGAGCAGAGAATACATGGCTTCTCAGGCATGTCAAAATCTCCACATAATCCATGCATGAGACACAAAACCAAACCAAATGCAACTTAGAAACAAATTGAAAAGAGACTTAGAAACAATACTTAAAACAACTTCTAGGAACAATTAAGCTAAAAAGACAACTTAAAAATTAAACCAAATGTAGCTTAGAAATCAAGTCAAGCACAAAAAGTTAGATAGAAACTTAAGGTAAATCTTTCAAAAAGGCACCACCATCTTTGTACCACATAGAGATGGGGTGGGGGTTTGGTGTGTGGGTGTGGATGTGGGTGTGTGTGTCTGTGGGGGGGGATCGCCAAACCAAACACGCTTTGTAAAGATGGCTAAAACTTTTCCCTATGATTAGCTATTGAACTGCATGCCAATGAGTCGTCAGAATCTGGTGCCCATACCTAATGACCCCGTGCTACCATCTACTATTCTATAGGAAGATTACATGAAACTCACACATAGTCCCTTCAAGAGGTATACACCAAAGACATTAAGATATACGATGTTTCCTAGCATAGCACATCATCAGCGGAAAGACACCATGGCACATATTTTGTTCAGGGCATCCCTTCCACAATTTTGTTCTCCACAATAAAATAGTGCATCCTTCTCCCTTCCCCTCTCATTGTCTTACACCTTTTTCTTCCATCCACCTTCATTGCAGTCTCAAGATAAGTACCCAAGATTCACCCTAAGGAATTGTGAGTGTTCCTCTTGAGAGCATGGTCATTGATCTTAGCATCACATCATCTAGAGGTGGGTGTTAAGATGCATGCTTGTTGTTGGGGGGGGGGGGGGGGGTTTCTTCAAGCATTGACCTCTTTGACCCTACCATGGAGTCAATATTCATAGATTATGATGTAGCCTTGACCAATATTGGTGGCCCACACTATTGAATAAATCACAACGGTGAGGTTGATCTTGAAAATGCACAAGGCCAAGGTTTCCACACATGAGAAGTCTTATTCACCAATAGTCTCAAAATTGCATTGGCCAAAAACCTTGATCTATAGCATGAACGATACATTAAGACCACACACTATGTGATTTCCAGACCCCTTAAAGGAATGCTTGATATCACAATGGTTGGGAAGGGAAATCGGTTATTTTTTAAAGAATAAGCATACTAACATTAGACGAGTTCCCAAGCAACATGCTATCCAAAATCCATCCCAAAAATCTAACCTTCTTCACACTCACGATGAGTAGTGGGAGTACGCTTACTATGCAGAAGCTCGATGGAACAATGACCGGTTTCGGCTACATGTAGCAAAGAGAAGCATGTACGAGAAAATGTCTAACCCATTGGGGATCAAGCAGAAAGGCTACAAGGAAAAATAAATATTTTAATATACTCAAGATTTTCCTTTTCCAGCCTCTTTCTATCATACAACAAGGGAATTATATATAAAAGTAAACACTTAGAAGAGCATCAGAATGAGAGGGCACTTGAGAGAAGCAATAAAGGATCAAGAAAAGCACAAAGAGCACTAAAAGAAAAGCACACAGAGCACCAAACTTGGTAGTTGCTTCCCAAGAACTGCCATATCTCTTGAGAACAATTTGACCTAGTTGTGGCAACTCTCCAATTAGTAAATTGATTTAGTCTCTTGGCAATAAAGATCATGCAAAGTTAAAATGCTTAGGATAAAGCCTATTCATGCCCCATTTTTTCTCTCTTCATTGCTTTGTTACTTTGCTAGTGTATTAATGGTTCTAGAGCTCTCTCTCTCTCTCTCTCTCTCTCTCTCTCTCTCTCTCTCTCTCTCTCTCTCTCTGTGTGTGTGTGTGTGTGTGTGTGTGTGTGTGTGTGTGTTTAGTATATATTTTTGTATTTTAATCTTTTAAATTTTTATTATTTTTAGTTTTTATTAAAAAGGATTTTCCTTTTTTCAAATTGTATTAAATTACAAACGTAAATAAAAAATTAGACTAATAAAAATTATTATGCATATACAAGCATGCATATGTGTGTGCATGTGTGGGTGCTGCATGTGATTGAGATGAGGTAGTGCACTCACATGCATGCACTCATGCACTTGCAACATACTCTGGTCAATAAAGATTATATAAAGAACACACACACACACACACACACACACACACACACACACACACACACACACAGAGAGAGAGAGAGAGAGAGAGAGAGAGAGAGAGAGAGAGAGAGAGAGAGAGAGAGAGAGAGAGAGATTATTATTTTCTGCAAAGGTCAAATATGACCTATGGGACCAAGGATATATTGACGCACTATGTATGGGACCGATAAGTAATTCATGATGCTCTAGGGTTGTGGTGATGAGAATCGTAATTGATAGCCCACAATGTGACTGGGAGAGGCAAGTGTGTAGGTCTAAGTCGTTGCTAAAAATAAAGGGATCAAGGTGCAGGACAAATTATCAGCTCCGAGGTGGTCTAGCTTGAGACTGGGAGGCATCACACGGGGGAGCTGGTGTGAAAGTGCAATAGAGAAACATGGATACTATAATGGGGTGAATTAACCAGATACTTCCAGAATTCCATATCGCACTGGCTCCCTTGGCTGTCTAAAGATTCTGGTGCAATTTTGAGTCCTTATTGGAGAGAAGTGGGAAGGAAGATGAACATTGAAGGACTTCAACGGTTGGTCCACTTTTGGGATGGAAATAGCAAGTGCTAGAAATCCTCTGGCCAATCGGTTGGCCAGTTCCAACTCAATGGAATTGAGGAGCTACTTGTCAACAAGAAATGAAGAAGGCTTAGACAATATTCTGATTTTGATTTGTGGATCTACTTTTAAGTGGAAATCTTGGAAAATATAATCCCTTTTCACATCTTTTTGGACCATTTTTTACCTTTTTGGGCCCCATTTTTAGCATGTTTTGACCCTCATTGGACATTTTCAGGGGAAAAATATCAAACGGACTCCAAAAATCACCAATTTTTTTAGGATTTATTCTTGATACCCATAATCCATCTCCACATACCGACATATTATTTTTGACCATTTTTAGGGTGACTCACACATCGCTCATATCAGACACCTCAAATAGACACTTATCACAATTGTCAAATTTTTGGGACGGTATGAGAGTCCCTACACTTTCCAACTGCATTATTTACATTCTAAAAAGTCCAAACACATTCCCTAGAGCCAAAAGAAGCCACTTGGGGTGACGTTCAGGCTTCAATACCCTGTCCACGCATATACGTGTACCCAAATACTGGCATGTAAACCTGACTATTTACAATGTGTACACATTGCATCATGTTTGAAACTCAAAACCACTTTGCAAATCTTCCAAATTCATGTGTTTACATATTTTTGTACATATGGCCATGCATACATACACTACTTACAAGCCAAAAGTTGTCTATCATCATTGCCTAGCCTCTAGGTCGAGCATTTATGCTCAACCAAGAGACTATTTGTTAGGAAATAAGACGTAGCTAAATAGATAATTGAGTAGATTACTTAATGGAGAGAGATAGATTTATATACACAAGATTATAGAGAAGAGAGAGAGAGAGAGAGTACACACGATATACGTGGTTCACCCAATGTGGGCTACGTCCACGGGAAAGCAGCCACTCAATGGCTTTAGTACTTCAAAACAAGAAGTAGTTTACAAAGGGATTATACCCTTAATGGAGCTCCCGCCTTGCTTCACTCTCACCACCTCACACTCACCTTGTTGCATCAACTTCACACTATGAAATGTGTGTAGAAATGGCCTCCTTTTATAGGCCAAAAGGGCTGCCCTCTCTTATGAGAGACAGCCATGTGGCCGCCCTTGTGCGAATAAGTCCAAATCGGACCCTCCAATTCGCCCATGTGTGGCCGCCCTTGAGAAGACAAGTCCGCTTTTGAATTCGGCCACCGGCCACCGGCCATTGACTTCCGACCACCGGCCACCGGCCATTGACTTCCGACCACCGGCCATTGACTACCGGCCACCGGCCAACCGACCGGTTGTTTTCCGACCACTTTCCGGCCGCCGTCCCTCCATAATATTCCGACGAAAAAGAATATTTCGGCGAAAAAAGAAGTATCGGGGACCTCCGCCCTTGAGGCCTTTAAAGTTGCCCCTAATTTTTGTCCGTGAAAATTTTGGTTTCCGGTGAGTGATTTTCCTTCACGCACGATGGCTTCTCCTCATAATGGGGGCGTTACAAATGTGCGCTTTTACCACAGAAAATTACAAGGGTAAATCAGGCTCCATACTTAACAATCTCCCACTTGGAGACTGATCTCCAAACCAAACCTGTGACTGCTTTCCATTCTGGCTTCTTATCCTTGAATGCCGATTGAAGATGAGCAAAAACTCAACTTCTCCTTGTTGACCACCTTTGTAAACATGTCTGCAGGATTTTCACTTGTATGCACCTTTCTTAGCTTTAGTTGTCCCTCTTCCAAAAGAGTGCGTATGAAGTGATATCTCACCTCAATGTGCTTTGTCCTTGAATGAAAGGCTGAGTTCTTCGCAAGATGGATAGCGCTTTGGCTATCACTGTACAAGACACAATTGTCTTGTTTGAATCCAAGCTCTTCTAAGAATCTGTGAGCCACAGAATTTCTTTGCTTGCCTCCGTCATTGCTACATACTCTGCTTCCGTGGTAGAAAGTGAAACCACTTTCTGCACCTTTGAAGCCAAGCTTATTGCTGTGCCTCCAACCGTGAACACATAGCCAGTAGTGCTCCTTCGAGTATCTTTGTCACATGCCATATCTGCATCAGCATACCCTTCTAGAAAAATATCAGTTCCTCCAAAATACAAAGCATTTGTTGTTGTCCCTTTTAGATACCTAAGTATCCACTTCACAGCTTGCCAATGCTCTTTACCTGGGTTGTCCATGAACCTACTCACAACTCCCACTGCATGTGCAATGTCTGGCCTTGTCCAGACCATAGCATACATTAGAGAACCTACCGCTGCAGCATATGGAACTTTAGACATATAGGCTATCTCCTCTTGTGTCTTTGGACACATATCCTTCGTTAGTTTAAAATGACCAGCCAAAGGTGTAGAAACTGGTTTTGCATTTTGCATTGCAAACCTTTCTAGTACTTTCTTGATGTAATCTTCTTGAGATAGCTTTATTGTCTTGTTCGTCCTGTCCCTTGATATTTTCATACCAAGTATCCTCTTTGCAGCACCTAAATATTTCATTGAAAAAGATTTGGATAGCTCCTCTTTTAGGTCTTTGATGTCCTGCATGTTAGCACTTGCAATTAACATGTCATCAACATACAACATTAGGATGATGAATTTCCCATCTCCCAAATTCTTCGTGTAGACGCAGTGATCGGAGTTGCATCTTGTGAATCCATGATCCAACATCCATCGATCAAACTTCAAGTACCATTGTCTTGATGCTTGCTTTAAACCATACAAGCTCTTCTTTAATCTGCAAACCATTTTCTCCTTACCTTTTACTTCATACCCCTTTGGTTGAAGCATATAGATTTCCTCCTCTAAGTCACCGTGAGGGAATGCCGTATTTACATCCATTTGCTCGAGATTTAGATCATGAGCAGCCACAAGGCTTAAGACAAGCCTAATTGAGTTCATTTTTACAACAGGAGAAAATATTTCATTGAAGTCAATACCTTTCTTTTGAGAAAAACCTTTTACCACAAGCCTAGACTTGTACCTTTTCTTCCCACCTTCTTCTTCCTTTAGCTTGTACACCCATTTGTTTTGAAGTGCCCGCTTACCTTTAGGCAACTCAACCAACTCCCATGTTTGGTTGCGATGTAGTGAGTCCATCTCCACTTACATGCTCTTCGTCCATTCTTCTTTGGATTTATGTTGCATAGCTTCTTCGTATGATTCCGGCTCTCCAGAATCTGAGATCAAGAGATGGTTGAAGGAAGGAACAAACCTTTCTGGAGGTCTACTTGCTCTTGTAGATCTTCGGGGAATAGGTTGAGGCTCCTCATTTGGTTGACGTTGTTGCACATTGTCACCGTTTGCAGTCCTTGAGTCTTCACCGTCCTCAAGCTCCATGTACTCATCACCTGTTTCTTTTGTTTGTTTTCTTTCCAAGTAATCTTTGTACATATTTTGTTCGTTAAAAATTACATCCCTACTCCTTAAGATTTTACCATCTTCAGGATTCCATAGGCGATACCCAAAGTCTCCTTCTCCATAGCCAATGAAGAAACACTTTTTGGACTTTGCATCTAGCTTTGATCTTAGGCTTCTATCTATGTGCATGAAAGCCTCACACCCAAACACTTTGAGAAATGCATAATTCACCGGTTTACCTGTCCATGCCTCTTCTGGAACTCCTCCATCCAAAGCCGTTGAGGGTGACCGATTGATTAAGTACACAGACGTACTTACAGCTTCTGCCCAAAGCTCAAGCGATAGGCCTGCATGTAGCCGCATGCTTCGTGCTCGTTCCATGATTGTCCTGTTCATCCTTTCCGAAATCCCATTTTGTTGAGGTGTCCTTGGGGTTGTCCTTTGCCTCCGAATGCCATTGCTAGCACAAAAGCTTTCAAAAGCTTGGCTGCAATATTCGCCTCCATTGTCGGATCTGAGGCATTTAACCTTGGTACCTGTTTCATTCTCCACAAAGGCTTTCCACCTTTGAAATATGGAAAATACATCGGATTTATTCTTCATGATATAAACCCATGTTTTTCTAGTCGCATCGTCTATGAATGTTACATAGTACAATGAGCCACCAAGTGATGGTGTACTTGCAGGACCCCAAACATCAGAATGAACCAACTCAAGTTTTTTATTTTTTCTTTCATTTCTTGATTTTTGAAATTTTACCCTCTTTTGTTTACCATAAACACAATCTTCACAGAACTCTAAGTCCACTTCTTTCAAACCTGGTAGAAGCTTCTTTGTTTGAAGGATTTGCATTCCTTTGGCACTCATATGCCCAAGTCGGTAGTGCCACACCGCACTGTCAACTTCTGTAGTTGCTGCACAAGCTGAAGGTTGCGTGCTAACAATACACAAGTAAAGTGTACCGACTTTTTCACCCTTGGCAACCACCAAAGATCCCTTTGAGATCTTCCACCGTTTGTTTCCGAATGCAATGTTGTGACCTTCATCATCCAATTGTCCTGTAGAGATCAAATTTTTGCGAAGAGAAGGAACATGCCTAACATCTTTAAGCTTCCATTCATTTCCGTTAGCAGTTTTGACAGAAACTGTACCTTTGCCGACAATCTCACAAGCTTCATCATCTCCGAAGTATACATACCCAAAATTACCTTTGGTGTAGTCTTGGAAATGTTGCTTGTGTGGTGTCGCATGGAATGAAGCCCCGGAATCTACTATCCAGGAATTAGACACATTGTCTAATGAGAGAATTAGAGCATCTTGCTCTACTTTACCTGCCACATTGGCCTCCGATGTTGGCTTGTTGTCTTGAGACTCCGTCTCCTTCTTCTTCTTGGACCAGCAATCCTTCTTGACGTGGCCCTTCTTGCCGCAGTTCCAACATTCAAGAACTGACTTTGTTCGTGACTTGCTCCGTCTTGAGCGATCACGACCCTTTTGGTTTTTGAACCTCTCCTTAGGCCTTCCTCTTGTTTCCATTGATAGTGCAGCACTTGATGATTCTCCAGTGCTTCTCCTTCGCATTTCCTCGCTTAGGAGAACACCCACAACATCAACAAACTTAAGAGTATTTGTGCCAGAGATAGAATTACTTACAGCCATCACAAGGCTGTCCCAACTATCCGGTAGAGATGATAGTATAAGGAGAGCTCGCACTTCGTCATCGAAATTGATTTTCACTGATCGAAGTTGACTTATGTTTGTGTTAAAGTCATTTAGGTGTTCTGCAACTGAACCATTCTCTGCCATCTTTAGATTGAACAAGCGCTTCATAAGAAATACCTTATTGGATGCCGATGGTTTCTCGTAGAAGTCGTCAAGTGACTTCATCAAGTCCTCCGTGGTCTTCATCTCCGAAACATTGAAGGCCACCGTTGACGCCAAGCTTAACTGGATTGTTCCCAGTGCCTTTCGATCAAGGACAATCCATGCTTCATCTGCCATTGTTGCGGGCTTCTTCGCAAGACCGCCTAGTGGCAAATAGAGGTCCTTCTGGTAGAGATAGTCTTCAATCTGCATCTTCCAATGTTGGTAGTTTTTTCCGTTGAACTTCTCAATCTTGAGCTTCCCTTCCTCCGCCATAACTCCCACTCAATTCAAGGAATCCTTTCCTTGAGATAATTTAGCTACGACCAAACCTTGCTCTGATACCAGTTGTTAGGAAATAAGACGTAGCTAAATAGATAATTGAGTAGATTACTTAATGGAGAGAGACATATTTATATACACGAGATTATAGAGAAGAGAGAGAGAGAGAGTACACACGATATACGTGGTTCACCCAATGTGGGCTACGTCCACGGGAAAGCAGCCACTCAATGGCTTTAGTACTTCAAAACAAGAAGTAGTTTACAAAGGGATTATACCCTTAATGGAGCTCCCGCCTTGCTTCACTCTCACCACCTCACACTCACCTTGTTGCATCAACTTCACACTATGAAATGTGTGTAGAAATGGCCTCCTTTTATAGGCCAAAAGGGCTGCCCTCTCTTATGAGAGACAGCCATGTGGCCGCCCTTGTGCGAATAAGTCCAAATCGGACCCTCCAATTCGCCCATGTGTGGCCGCCCTTGAGAAGACAAGTCCGCTTTTGAATTCGGCCACCGGCCACTGACCATTGACTTCCGACCACCGGCCACCGGCCATTGACTTCCGACCACCGGCCATCGGCCATTGACTACTGGCCACCGGCCAACCGACCGGTTGTTTTCCGACCACTTTCCGACCGCGGTCCGGCCATAATATTCCGGCGAAAAAAAAGTCTCGGGGGCCTCCGCCCCCGAGGCCTTTAAAGTTGCCCCTGATTCTTGTCCGTGAAAATTTTGGTTTCCGGTGAGTGATTTTCCTTCACGCACGATGGCTTCTCCTCATAATGGGGGCCTTACAAATGTGCGCTTTTACCACAGAAAATTACAAGGGTAAATCAGGCTCCATACTTAACACTATTTGCATCTGGAACCTCATCCTTTGCAATATATTTCTTCAATCTATAACCATTTATCCTATAGCGCAGACATTCACCAGATAATTTTTCCAACTCATATGTGCCACTCAAAAATACCCTCAACTTCTTTTGAAAAGTGAACTCCAAGCGAGATCATCCTGTTGAAGGTGGCAAGAGCATTTGTTAGACCAAACGGAATCACTAGGAACTCATAAAGACCAAATTTCATTCTAAACACAGTCTTGTACACATCCTCTCGCCTTATACAAATCTGATGGTACCCACTCTTAAGGTCTATCCTGCTGAAAATTGCAGCACCCTCTAAACAATCAAGAATATCATCAATCCTTGGAATAGGAAACCTATTCTTGATGGTATTCTTATTCAACGCACAGTAATACACATGCGCCATGAGCCATCCTTTTTCTGTACTAGGAGCACTGGGGAGCAAAAGAGTGAAGAACTAGGCTGGATCATCCCCTTCTTTAATAACTCCTCAACCTGCCCCATAATCTCTTTCTATTGCGCCATGCTAAGCCTGTAGGGAGGTCTATTTGGTGGGCTACACCCTGGCACCGAATCTATCCGATGGTCCTCAAGTCTCTCTGGCGGCAATTGCGACGATATTGAATCAGAAAAACAGTCACTAAACTCTCACAAAAATGTCGACCTTTCTTTAATTAACACAAATAAATTTTATTGACAATTATCTGAGACATCACGTGCAAAAATCAAGTACACAGAAAGATGATTCTTTATTACAGAAGTGATAGCCAAAGTAGATACAATAGGGACAGACTCCCCTTTAAGCTCATATGGCATAAACTGTGTAGACAATCTATACGAAGCTATATAAGCCCACAAACACTTTTTGAACTCTAGGTCCCACTCCTTAGGATGCTCTCTAGTGTATTTTAATAGCATCTTCACAATTTGACCATTGTACTGTTCAACCAACCCATCGCATTGCGAGTAGAGAAGAATGCCTATGTTGAATTTTCAACTTCTCCATGAGAGCACCAACAAGTTTTCCCTTAAATCCTGGTCCACGATGGGAAATGATAACCATAGGAGCTCCAAACTTGCAACACATCTGTTTATAAAAAAAAGAGGCCACTCTTCCTACTGTTATATCTTTTACAGCTCTCGCTTCCACTGACTTTGTCAAATAATCCATAGTCACAAGGATATACTTTTCACCACTATTGGTCCTTGGCATCGAACCTACAACATAAACTCCCCATTTTGCAAATGCATCAAAAGACATTATGATTTTTGAGGCTGAGCTAAAAGTTTTCGATTTGCAAACACTTGGCATTTATGGCACGACTTGCACCAAAAATAAGCATCTCTCATCATGGAAGGCTAACAGTAACCTACTCTCAGAATAAAAAATACAGCCTGATCCTTACCTTGATGGCCTGTTTCTTCATGGCAATGCTTTAAAATCAAACCTATTTCTTCTTTGTACGGCACTTTTCTTAGAATGCTATCTCTACCATAAAACATGAGATCCTCACCTACCAATGTGTAGTTTCCTGCTTTTGTAGCTATTCTCTTACGCCGAAACTTTGACATGCCCTCTGGACATTGGCCTTTACCAAAACATACTTCTACATCTTGCAGTGATTCCCTTCCTGCATACAAGGCTTCTTTGACCTTTAAAGGAGCTACCAAAGCATCCATCTTGTCCCTAGCCAACTCATCAACTTCTTTATTCTGCTCAGAAGGAACAGGCTTAAACTGTATCTTCTCAAACTCATGCAAAAGCTTCTTGATTCCATAAAACCATTTCTTATATTGTCTTTCTTAACATTCCACAAACCAATCAGCTGATTCATGACTAGCAATGCATCCCCTTTCACAATGACTCTCCTCAATCCAAACTCAACACACTGCTTCAATCCAAGAAAAAGAGTGAGGTACTCAGACTCATCATTGCTTTTAGCTTCATCAAGATCATAAGCCCTAGAAAAGATTACATCGCCTTTTGGGTTAATGATCACTCCACCGCTTGCCTTTTGAACAATTTTCTTGTATGCACCATCAAACATCATCGTGTACGCATCGGCAATATCCACTTCCTCTTCATAATCATCCTTGTTAACTTTTGAGTAAGATGGAAGTTCCCCTGTCTTGTGTACCAGTATGTCTGTCAGGTGAGCTTTAACGAAATGATCCACTTTGAACTCAAATTCATACTCTTGCAGCTCCATAGTCCACTTTAAGATGCACTTGCATATGTTTTGAAATGATAGCTAGGGGAAGCACATGCACTTACACTACGTGAGGAGGGATTAGCTCTATGCAGTGGCACTGCAACCTTTATAACCTTTCTTAAATATGTGGTGCACTTATCAAAAAATCATTTTTTTCCTTTTGAGAACTAAGGGAAATGAAACTATAATGGACCTCTAACCCTGAGTAAAGAAACTTCCATAGAAAACCACATTGCATGTGAATTGAAAAGAAGCGATGGTATAAAAATGTTTCCAGAAAAGTCTTATCTCTAAAGTAAGGTATATGTTTATGTTGGGAATGCACAATCTGAATGCAGAGCAAGGCCTCATTTTCTAGATTTAGTCCCTTTGACTACTCGTCCAAGTGGATTTTTTCACCAATGACTAGCCAAGGAAGCCATGAGTAGAAAATATAGCAAAGAGCTTATATTTTGATATTTTGGATGTGCAAAGCATTGATTGTAGGATATGACCAATAGAAGTAAGCTAGAAATCTTTGAGATGTATTCATTGATGTGAAGTGAGATCTTCTAACTAGATTATGATGGATGAATTCGTAAACATAAGACCTTGTACACCTAAACTTGTCGACACTTTACCAATTTTGCCTTCTAGTCTCTTGAAAGTTCTAGAGAATTCAAGACCCTCGACTTCTAGTTATAAAGGTTTGTTTCAACTTAGCCTAGAGTTGATTGAAAGTTTTCATTAAACACAAGGGTAAGAGGAAAGAAAACTTGTAAAAAATAAAATCCTTTAAATCTACAGTAGTTTATCTGGTACTTCTAGTTTGCACCTTAAGGAGGAGAAAATTTGATTGGCTAGGAAAAAAGACAATATTATCAAGGCATGTACCCCTTAAGATAGCTTGTCATGAAGTAGAATATAAATTGCCATAATAAGGTCAATTGAGCATTAACGACAACGTTTTTAGTGCTGGCACCTCTTGGGCATATCTTGTAGGGTTCCCCTCTGAGGAGCAAGAAATTTTTGGGAAAAAAAAAAGAAAGAATTGAATGGCCACCCCTTTTTCCTTCCTCTCTTGCCTTCACCACCATCCCGACTTCAACATCTCTTGCTCTCGCTCTATCCGCTCTCTCTAGCATGCAAATTGGGACCACAAGGGGACCTCCCTTCTCTCTCTCTCTCTCTCTCTCTCTCTCTCTCTCTCTCACACACACACACACACACACACACACACACACACACACACACAAACTTGGAGCTTGACCTTCTTGGCATTGTCGGGAAAACAAAATAGGAAACACATATATAGCTATGCTCCCCAATAGTTCTCACAAATCCAAATTAGCTCCACAAAATACTTGCAAACAAACTCAAACTTCCTTATCACAAAACTTGAAAAGTCTTCTAGGAATTTATTGGCACATATTCAACCTGAAGACCACAATGGAAGTTGAAAGACACTAGTCCTGGCACAAAATTCTGGCCACATGCTGACCAATGCGCTTAAGGAACAAGGATGTACCTTCTCCTATTCACGTCACAAAAACCACAATATGAAGCATACATACCCCAATTTTTCTACATGGGAACACCAATTGTTTGTCACAATCTGGTCTAACCTAATAGAGAAACAACGTTAATAGAAAATACCAAAAACTCAGACATAAAAACCCAAATAGACCACTTGAATGTTTGAAATAAATCAAAATCATGAATAAAAGGACCTCTACGCATGATTTGTTTGAATCCATATGAGGCTACATACAACATGTATGACAAAAGAGGTATGTCCCAAATGGGCTAGATAGGTACTAGAGATAAGGTCAAAGAAAAAACGTTGAATAAAGAACCCCGTCCAAGCTCCACAACTAAGAGCTAGCAATTTCTAAGATTTTTTGATATTAAGCACACTCCCTACTTGCTTGTGTTAAAAAGTCACGTATGTAAAAGTTACAACACATAAAACTCAAACTAGTGCTAAAACTAACCCACTACTTGTCATAGTCAAAGGGATTTGCTTTACATGTACATGTGTATTCTGAAAAGAGTTTCTCATAGGACTTCAAACACTACATGGTAATCGTTGTTAATTATGATTTTGCTATGTTTGCATAATTTTTAGATGAATTCACTTTTTTTGGTGTAGCATATCCTTTGCCATCATCTAATCTAGGGCCGAGATCTGTTGTGGCTCAAGATCATGAACACTCTCATCCATCGGAACGCTACTTGGACTGGCCTCATGGTCGTGAGTTTCCCTCACCCTCTTGGTGGTGACATCGGCCTCCATTTGCTGACTTGCACGAGCTCTTTGGGAGGCCACATTCTTATCCTTATAAAAGGATGCTTAACCATTAGGTAAAGTATCAAAAACTTAAACTCTTTCATAAAAATTTCCACTACGCATTTTCACGAATTAATTTAATCCAATTTTCCAAGAGATTAAGCCTTTTATAAAACTATAGTATTATAGGTAGTTTTTTTTGTATGATATTATGATCATGGGTTTCCAATACCTTGATTTAGCTATAGGAGTTTACACACAATCTCAAGAGCTAATCTGCTAATTTTTCCCTTTGGTTTATAGTAAAAAAAGTGACTTCTTAACATAGTAATTTCTTAAACTAAATATCTGAGTAAGATATTTTTATCCTAGATTTCTCATGGTGTATTTAAGTTTTGATAATTATTTTATATTTTTTTGAGTAAAATTTTTAATTTCTCTCTTTTAATTATAGTAAAAAATAGATCATTTTTAAATTAGTAATTAGCAAACATGAATATTTGATTAAGATATATTTATCCCACCTTCCTAACAATGTATCCTTGTTGTAAAAATTATCTCATACGTTTCTAAGTTAATTCACTAATTACCCTATTTAGTATTCTGTAAAAAATAAAGAATCTATACTTGATAAAACTAAATATCTAATTAAAATATTTAAATCACAAGTTTTTAATAGTGTATTCTAACTTAAAAAAATATTTCATAAGTTTTTAAGCTAATTTACTAATTTTTCTCTTTATTTTTTGCTAAAAATTGAGAATTTAGAGCATAGTAATTAGTAAAACTAAAAGTCTAATCAAAAAAACATTTCAAGGTTTGCTAATAGTGTACTCTAGTTGTAAAATCTATCTCATAAAGTTTTAAGTTAATTTATGAGTCAACCCTTTAATTTCTACTAAAAATAAAAAATAGAGTATAATAATTAATAAAACTAAAAATCTAATTATCATATTTAATCACAAGTATGTGCTAAGATCTTGGAGAATAGCTTATTAGAGTGAATCTTGCGGGGATACTCAAGTTTTTTTGAAGAGGAAAAGAGAAATGTGACGGACTGGTCGTAGTTGAGTGTGCATGGGAGTCAAGACGACGATCAGCCGCACGTTGGCATGTGCGTGTAGGACAGGCAGTCGATAGTGCAGAAAAGGGAGGAGAAATATAAAACAATAAATATTCCAATATTGAAAGTGTTAACATCCTACGCAACATTCCCAATGTGGTGGGTTGGCTAGCTAATTCGGCTCGCTTCTCATTCGACTGGTGGAGAGTTCAACTCTTTGTGTGTAGTATAGTCTCCAATAGTGCATTCTAACTTTTAAAATTATGCTATAAGTTTTTAAGTTCGCTTCTTCTCAGTTTTGTACCCAAAGTATACTGGGCCCACTAATCAACGACAATAGAACCACAATAGAATGGATTGCCTAGAGAAACGTTTTGGATGAAGGATCAAGTGGATGAATTGCGAGATGCAAAATTTTTGGCTGAAGATGGGTCGAGGGTGCATTCATATTAGAAAGCCGATAAAGATCACCAAATGAGCTTCTTCAGTTGACAGTTGAGACCTCCAAGATTCTAGAGAAAAAACTAGCAAATAGGGCAGCATGAGAACCCCAATTCAGATAAATGGTTGAAATCCTATTCAAGGCCAGAATCAAAGTAAACCCGCACTTCTTGAAAGATGGATTCACACAGCGTCATTTTGTTATACGCTTGCCATAACTAAATTGACAAGAGGCAGAAAAATGCTATATGATGTTGATATGAAGACTTGGAACGCTTTGACACCATATGAAATGGAGATGAAGACTACACGCAAGGAGCAACTGGAGCAAGAATCTCTTTACTGCCTAATCCAAAAAGAGAATGTTGGCTCCAATTCCCAAAGGGATTCTAGTGTTCCAACACAGGTTATCTAGAAACTTACAAACAAGAAGGCTCTAGATAAAAGAAAGACATTTAGGTGGAATAAGAGTGCTTAATTCATATTGGGATTAATCAACAGACTAATTAAAATTCTAAAAATATTCCAAAATTCAAAGAAAAGGGGGAAGGAAATGTAGACGGTGGGAACAAACGCCAATTGAGAAGTTGCCAGAAGCTGGTAAATATTGAACTCAGTTAGTGTGGTAACTATACAAGAGACAATCAATCAAAGGCCCAGGCTGACGGTTATAAATAGGACTGAGTATTCATTTTGCGAGTTATTGTTCCACTATCATGGAGTCTAGTGTCTTGGATCGAGCTCATTATTCTCTTGTACTCTTTTGTCATTAAGCCCAGAGCAGACTTTGCATGATGCCGATGTACTCTACTTATACTGGTCTAAACACATATTCCAGTTTCAGTCTCCTTTTCAGTTTGAGCCTTGTCCTTCATTTTAGTCTTTGCTTGTTATGATATCTAAACTCTCTATTTGATTTTGCTTGCCTGATTTGAACTAACTCTAGCTGACCAACTTGGAATAGCTTTCACAAGAGACTAGCTCATCCCAACTTACGTGCTCCACTATTTCCCATGGTCAACCACTTGTCAAAAACACTAGTGTTTTTCCTCCATGTGTGTTTCCTTTGACTGTACTTACCCACATGGCCATGTTTCAAAACTTAAAAAACTACCAATAGGGCTACCTATATTTCTACAATCCAAATCAAAACTAATTCTCTTACTATAGTTTAATATGTGTCAACTTTGGTGCTATCTACCAAATAGATTGTCTCTAACGATTGCTTTGCGATCATGTTAATTTTCTATTGATTTTCCTTTCAAATTTCATATTAACTATATGTTCTATTTTGTTGAGCCCATTTCTACTCTAGCCTATTGGTTTCTTATTACCAACACACCCTATGTTTGCCTTTTCTCGTCGGAGCTTGCATTTTTCCTTGTGAAGCCTATCATTGACACTAGTTATTCATACTTGTATTTTTATTTATGATACTAATCATTTTAGCTTGCAATTCCCTTTAAATAAGCTTCATTAGATTCCTTTGATATAATTTGATGCAATCAAACCTATTGATCACTATTGAGGGACCATACCTGGATAAATTGAACTCTTTCTTGAGTTAAACATTTTCTTCCACATTCCCATAGATGATACTAGTTATTAATACTTGTATTTTTCTTTATGATACTAATCATTTTAGCTTGCAATTCCCTTTAAATAAGCTTCACTAGATTCCTTTGATATAATTTGATGCAATCAAACGTATTGATCACTATTGAGAGACCATACTTGGATAAATTTAACTCTTTCTTGAGTTAAACCTTGTGTTCCCCACAATCCCATAGATGCATACATGATCTCTATAGTGATGCTTTCCAAGCTCTCCCTATCATACATTAATTCACAGCTCTGTGTTAATCTCTATTTTCCTATTAGAGCATTGCTCTCACATGATCTAGTGCTCTGCATCCGAATTAAGCTTTGATACCAGGCTGATGGAGTCAAAGGATGTGCATGTCCTGAAGTCCTTGGTTTTTCCCTCATTGTGCCATCAAAATATACATATCAATTTTAATGTTGGATTGTGAAATGAATACCATCTATATGTAGCAGGGAAACTTAGGAACACTATAGTCAAATTTTTGGCCCCTTTTGAGCTCAAAATGACGTTTTATAGGTTATGAAAACACTTGTTGAAAAGTGGTCAAATCCAAGGTTGAGTATTTTTTATGTTTTAAGGTATGGTGGCATGAACAAGGGAAGATAGGGAGAGGTATCATCATGGTATATTAGCCTTTATATCTCCGAGAGGAGTGAAGGCACATTGGCCACTCACAATATGCTCACCCATTTCATGAGGGAATTAATTTGGATTCTTTGGTGCATCTTCATATGAGCCACTAGTTTGGAGTTTTTTCAACTTATTAGGTTGATATACGCCCTTGGGTCCAATTTTAATTTGATTCTCTTTATTTCCCTTTCTTTCATTTTATATGTGAATTCCTAGATCGCATTCACAAGTCACATGCCACAAGATCTTTTCCCCCCAAAAAACTAGACAAGGCTCTTCAATTTCAATTTCTTTTTCGCCACCCTTTGGTGGTTTGATAAAATAATTTCATGTCTCCTTTATTGGAAATATATATTTTTGCCAACAAAAGCAAATTCATGTCTGAGTTTTTTTTAAAGTTTGCAATCACCTCAATAGGCATGAACAAGCTCTCAGCATGGTGGCATAATTGATTGTGATCATTATGGGTCATGGCATGGTTCTTAGTCATGTCATTTAACATATTTACATTTGGATCCATTTTACTATAACTATGTCGTCGGATAGTAAAATATATTCATCCAATCTAGGAGCAATTTTGGGAAAAACACTCTTTTAGCACCTGCTTTGCACATGTGATGCCTCTTTTCATAGCATCTTTGATGCAGGTGTATAAGGAGAAATTCATCTACTCTAGTTGAAGGGAAGTTTGATGAAAAGAAATTCACTAATTTTGAATTTGCTATATTTGGTGAAAACTTCATATTATTTTCCTATAGAGCTACATATTTTTGACTACACCTACCACCTACTTTAGAAGAAGTAAATAAGGTTGTACATTCATCAAGATTATTTGGAGTGAGGAGAGAATTTCCCTATATCTAGGAGCATCAACCTATCGTAGGATTCCATAGGATTCAGTGAACCTAAGGAGCTATAATGATATGTGATTGGCTATTGTGCACATGCTTGCAAACCAGACAAGGTAGAGGAGTTCTAGGTGTATCTTTACAATGTACCGAGTGGTTTGGTATTGACCCACAATTGAATGAGCTTATTAGATATTATGCGAGTATAGGGCAGCCAACCAGCTTGATGGGAGCAACAACACTTGTCTAGCCTAGAGACTGTGTTAGCATATTGAAGACTAGTGTGGGTGAAGCCGGGAATGCTACTCCACGGACCTATAGAGTGACAAGTCCACCATTTCCCACTTCTCGCATATGCTTTCCCATTTAGCCTTTTTTTATCACATCAGGAGGCTAGATGGGCCTATCTTGTCATTTGAGCCTCCTCCATATTAAAATCCGTTATGAGGCACCATTCACCTTCTTTAGGGGAGTCCCTAAGAGACATCCAAATTATGGCTCTCTTCTTGGTGTTGCATGGGCCATACACATTAATGATTTTTCTTCCCATTTGATCTTCATGCCTATAGGATTCTATTTTGAAGTTTTTTTAGGACTACCTGAGGTTCTAGGTCCCTATCTACAATGGTTAGAACTCTACTAAAACCATCGCTTGTGTTACCATAAAATACCAGCTTGTTTCTTGCTACTTGTGATATCCATGTGGTGTTCTTGGATTGCCCAAAATTAACGTTCTTATCTTTCCTTAACGAGCTCCCAAACATAGAATGCTTTTTATAGGATTTTATGCCCTTCACATTCCATAATTGCAATGTTAATTCTTCCATCATTGAGAGAGGTACAAATTCATCCACCTCTTGGAGGTCTTCCTCTGAATTCTCTTTTTAGTTGTCTTCCTCCATGAGATCAAGTTCCCCTACCTTTTGGTCCTTCGCTACGACCTTAGTTTGGGAGGTAGTCATATCTATAATCCAAAGTTCCTCATCCAGCCGTGCATGGTATCCTACCACATATGAACACTCAGCAAACACATCACAATGCTTTCATCATCTTCTATCAAACAATTGGTCCTCAAACCCTTATGGACACTACTTACATGTTGTCATTCATCTTGCTTCAAGTCCTCACACTTTGTATGAGTGATATATCCATAGTTTGCTAATCCTACAAAAGCTGTGGAAAACATCTCCTTTGCATAGACATCATGAGAGAGTTTTTCTCTCCTTGTACCACTGCAATCCCTCTCTAAAATGGTACATGGCCAAAACCCCTCATATCCTTGTAGTCCTTGAATTCTTTATTTGTCTTTAGAGAGGGTTGCTCTCTAAGAGTTTCATGATTCCTTTCATATTCCACACAAATAGTAAGGAATTGGACCATACACTTCCCATCCCCCCTCCTTATCCTAGCATAAGTTGATCCATCATCCATCAACTTTGTTTCCATCCAAGTGGCAGTGATGTATGGCTGCTTAAGGATAAGAGGGTATGTATACATCTCCTAGAGAAAGAAATTTTGGTCATCTTTCACATCCCTTATAGTCACCCTTACATACAAACAAGCTCCATATAGCGCCTTTGATGAGTTGTTTGGTACACAAATCATCCATCCATGATTTATATCAATTTTACATTTGCCTTTTTGATATAGAGTCCTTGACCCATGTTCTATAAGTGCAATGTATGGCTCTTTTAAGTCTCCCACTTTTACCAGGGTCTCAGTAGTCGCTCTTACCCAAATGACTCTTGAAATAATAACTATTGTGGGTTGTCTCAACTTCATCTTCATCTTCATCATCCAAGAAGCGAACATGTTTTACTCCTCCCTTACAATTGTAGCATCCAACAACAATTTCAGCACCTTTCTTGCCATAGACCTGTACTCCATGTGCATTTAAAGTCTCTCCTTCACCATGTACATGGATAGCTTCAGTAAGAGATTGCCACTTTCTCTTGATAATGTCAGTTACTTCTTCATGGAACTCTCACTTTGCTATCCCAAGGACCTCACCCAAGGTAAATTCAACCTTAATGTTCAAAATCCTGTCTTCCAAAACTTTTTTGAGATCTATCACTACCTCTATATCGGATTGGATCTTGTAGGCCGGTCCCTTTGCTTTAACTTTCATGGCACTATGATATTTTATCTTGACTAGTAGCATACCAAAACACTTTTCAGACACATATGTTGGGTTGCTCTTTAGGATAGTGGCCTTTGCCACAAACTTGTACGATGGCTTGAACTCTAGTGCTGCTACTGGAACTCCTTGGCCACCCTTTTTCCTTTTCTTCTTGTCTTGATCATCTTCCTCCAGAAAAATTACTATCCCAAACATGATTCATAGTATGCATACTACTTAAATTTGTGCACAATAAAAAGAGAACTAGTCTTATAAGACAAAAACATTTTTCATTTAAAATACATTTTCATATGCTTACTCTAGTGCAACATTGTAAGCATTAACAAGGTTCATATTATCCTTAAGCTAGGCTCCTTGCATCCATTTAGCATCTTTAAAAGGATAATTCTTTAACATAATAAGATATCGTCAGATAATCTTACCGTTTCTTAATACCTTTTCTTCATGTCATATGATAGACTCAGGTTGAAGTACTTCTTCTTGATCTTCGATTTTTGGGGGGTCTGCAACTATTTCTTCTTTTGTTGGTGCTCCTTTGTAAGGCTGTAATTACGTACTTAAAGTCTCGGTCAGTAGTAGCAGACTCATCTATCATAAAAGATAGATCATTGTGAGTGGCCATAGACACCACATTGACCCATGGTCGTTGTGAAAGTGCATCGACCACTGGAGTTTGCTTTCCAACAATGTGAGCAATATGAAATTTAATTTGCAAAAGAAATTTTGCCTACCTCATTTGTTTGTCGGGGAGCTTGGTTTGCGTTATGAAGTTCTTGAGGCTTTGTGATCCATTCGTAGGATGAATGGAGTCCCCAAGAGATAGTGTTTCCACGTGTTTAGGGCATGTAGAATAGCTAGTAGCTTTTTGTATTTTCCCAATACTCACTTATTGAAGTTGAGTCTTTGACTCTCATATGCTATGGCATGCCCTTCTTGAAGCAAAATAGCTCCAAGGCAATTACCACAAGCATCACATTGGACCTCAAATGGCTTTGAGAGATCTAGTAGTGTGAGCACACATGGAGATATAAGATTCTCCTTAAGTTTCTCAAAATCTTCTTACACTTTTGCAGCCCATGAATACTTAATGTTTCTTTTTGTTAAGTCATGTAATGGGCTTGCTATTAGTGAGATTTTTTTAATGAAGCATCTATAGTATGCACACATACCTATGAAGCTTCATACCTCATGTAGATTCCTTGGATTAGGCCATCCTCTTATTATCTCTAACTTTGCTCGATCCATACGGGTGCCATCCTTGGAGATAATGTGACCTAACTATTGAATCCCTTGTAGGAAAAAATCACTTTTCTTTCGATTAATGAAAAGCTTATTTTCTCTCATAACTTGAAAAATTACCTGGAGGTGTCGCTTGTACTCCTCAAGAGATTTTGAGTGGCCTGAAGATTTTTGTCCATCATGAGTCTGAATGCCTCATGATCTCCTCTTGTTGAGCTTGTGAAACTCCATAAGGAGGCTTGTTAGGCAGTGAGCTTCTTGGTAGGAGCTCAATTGCATGGTCATCATCCCTCCTTTTAGAGGTAGTTCACTAGGGATGTCATCAATGAAAACATCTTGGAATCCATTTAGGAAATTAGACAATTTTAATTCCTCTTGATTCCCTTTATTGCAGGGATATGGTGTTCCCCAACTCATTAGCATCTATGTACATGCTCTTTTCCCTATAGGTGAAGTAGATTCTCCTTTAAGGGAACTTCATGTTGGAAGACATGTGGTTAAACCATGGTGCCTCGACGATAACATTCTCATGTTTGAGAGGGAAGATGAAGAAATCTTTTTTGTCCACATAGATTTGGACATGAAGCCTCAATTTTCCAATTAAGGGAGTAATTGAGAGGTCTTGTCCCTTGATAACTCCATCAGATTTCAATGTATCTCCCATCTTGTGGGCTTGTATGCCTAGCTTGGTGGTCAACTCCGTGGGTATGAATTTGTGAGTTGAAACACGGTCAAAAAAAATAAAGGCATCATGCTCTTGCATCTTTCCCCAAGCATAGGAAAGCAGAAATCCTTGGCAATGAGCATCCTCTTTTGGAGCTTCAAACATAGAGATTGTAGGAGTCTATGTCGACAAAGAAGACTTTTTCATGTCTCCTCTCCAACATGAGGATGCTATCCTAGGGGCACCATGGTTCAACCGCATGGCTGCCAACATGAAGTTCCCTGAAACAAGAATCTACTTCACCTATAGGGAAAAGAACATGTACATAGATGCTAGTGAGTCTGGTCGTAATATACCATTTGTAAATCCTCCTACTTTTGATAAATCAATGAAGATCTCAATTTTTGTGTACATGATTTTTGTCAAAGAGTCCCTAAAAGATCCTAATACTTCATCCATTGTAAATGGTGAGAATCAAGAGGAGTTAGACTTGTCTAATTTTTTAAAAGGATTCCAAGATGTGTTATCAATGGTATCCCTATGGACTTACCTCCTTAACGAGGGGATGATGACCATCAAATTGAGCTCCTACCAGGAAGCTCACCGCCTAACAAGTCTCTTTATTGAGTTTCCCAAGCTCAACAAGAGGAGATCATGAGGCAAGTACAAGAACTGGTATACAAAGGGATGGTAAGGCCTAGCTCCTCTCCCTTTTTTCCTCCAATCCTTTTAGTGCAAAAGAAAAATGGTACATACCACATGTGTGTGGACTATCATGCACTAAACCATATCACTATCAAAAAACAAAACCCATACCTTGGATAGAAGATCTGTTCTTAAAAGTGGCTACCATCAAATAAGTATAGTGAATGACGATATCCTAAAGACCGCGTCTCGTATAATGATTGGTATTTATGAATATCTAGTCATGCCTTTTGGCTTTACTAATATGCCAACCATGTTCAATTGTTTAATGGAGAAAATATTTAGACCCTACTACAAATTCATTGGAATGCCCTTTGATGATATCATCATCTATTCCAAGTCCTTGAAGGAACACAAGCAACATCTCCATGTGATTTTTCAAGCATTGAGGTAGAACAAGCTTTTTATCAATTAAAAGAAAAGAGAAATTTTCCTTCAGGAGATTCAATACTTAGGTCATATTATCTCTTAAGATGATATCCGTATGGATCCATCGAAGTTAGAGGTAATCAAAGCATGGCCTAATCCATGGAATCTACATGAGCTAAG